>NC_092425.1:3358680-4085347 GCF_036169615.1 Heliangelus exortis
TGGAGAAAGAATCGGTTTGCTTTGATGTGGAAGTGGTTCTGGTCTGTAGTGGAACTGATGTGGTTTTTAATTTCCAAAATCAGCCTTAGTAAATAAATGTTTGGGGTGGCCTACAGAGAAAATACCTTCAGAATTTTAATAGTGAAGGAGAGACAAACCTCTGAGGGCTCTTCAGATGAACCTGGGGTGCAAGGGCACTTTCTGTGCCTGGGCTCATGGTTTATATGGCAGCAGGCAGACACCCAAGCAGAAATGTTCATGGGTTTTATCTTGCTACCCTGCCACACTCCCATCCTCTTCCTCTGAAGTTTCTTTGGGTTCAGTAGTGGCAGATCCAGCTACAAGTGAGCTCTTTGCTTCTTGCAGACCACAAGTCCAAAGAAGCTACCCAAAGATTTTAGGTCTTGCTTTAGGGATAGCAAAGCATTGCTCATATGCTGCTTGAAGTTGGGTTTGACCAGATTTGCTCTGGTACTGTTTGGTTGCATAGTGCAGCTGAGGCTGCAGCCTTCTAGGAAAACACTCAAATTTGTTGTTGCTATAAATCCAAGCCCATGTACTCTGACTTGAGGCCATACCCTCTTCACTAACTAATAAAAAAAAAACCAAACAGGACTTTGCAAGAAAAACCTGCAAGGTTTTCCAAGTGGATGCCAGTGTTTTAACAAAGTCAGCAAAATCAGCAGGTAGAAGATCAGGGAGATAGGGGCAGGGTGGACTGTGACTTCTTTTTAATTTTATGTGTGTTTTAAAAGAAAAATTACAATCTTTCCACACATGGCCCCATTGATCATTAGTGTCAGAAGTGTGCTACAAACCAAGGCTGGATGTTTTTGGATAAGTCTGTGCAAGGAACAGGAGCTCAGAGGGCTAGGAAAAAAAGTGGGAAACATTGTAGGAGCTCACATGTATTTTCTGGTGGAAGCTTAAAAGAACTTCTTTCACAGAAGTTTCCACATAACTCCTCATTTGATAAATGTTTCTTCCTTGGACACAATTCTTGTGCCACCTCTGGTTTTGAGGCTGGGGCACGTCTGCAGGCTGTGTGTGTGTGTGTTTGTGAAAGCTCTTTACTCTTTCCTCCTATACGATTGGGAAATGTCCGAGTGTACTTTGATTTGCATTCTTTCTTCTCAGTCTTTCTTCCCATCCCAATTTTCAGCTCCCTTTCATCCTAAAAAAATTAAGTAATTATTGGTTTGTTTGGGTGTGGGGGTATTTTTGTTTTTTGGAGCAAAGATGTCTTTTTCATCTGCATCCTCTTTGCTGCCTCCCCTGGGCAGGTCACCCCCTGATGCCACCAGAACCCGCCGGGGCGTAGAGGGACCCCATGGCCAGGGAGGGACTCTGGGGGTCCCTTGTCACCCCTGAGGCACTCAGGGCCATGCCACACGCAGAGTGCCTGCATCAGGAGCCACAAGGCAGACAGCAAAGAGCCCACAAAGCAGAGGCACAGGGTTCTGCTGCCAAAGCCCTGCAGCGCTGGCTCAGCCATCCGTCTGCCCACTGCCCTGCCACAGAACCAGAACCACAGAACCCCAACCCAACCCCATCCCGTGGCTCCCAGGGGGGCTGCGTTGGCAAGGACAGTGTCTTCCCATCCTCTCCCAGTGATGGTGTGGAACATGTGTGGTAAACCAGTATGGACCACGAGCCATGGCAATGCTGGACAAGCCACAGCCCCTCCTGGGTTACCAGAGTCGCTCCCCTCCTGCATCCCTGATGTTCTGTTGCATGTTTGGTTGTAGCCCTCATGTCTCACAGGGGGAGTGTCAGGCATAGCTGTTCTTAGGGTCTTTTGGCCCAAAACTTAGTCTGGTGAGCAGCAACAAAGTGGCTGGAGCTGTCTGAATACACCCTGCAGGTGTGAGGCATGGCTGCAGGTGAGGGCACGTCAGCGCCAGGCTGTGTTCTGGGGAAAACTTAATGGACAATAATAGAAGAAAGTGACTTAGATTTTTCATACTGTGTGGGAGCTGGAGTGAATGGAAGGCTGAGGCCAAACAGTGGTCACCCTCAAGCTCTCCAAACCTCCTGTGTGTGACGTGTCTGGGGCCCTTTTCACGAGCAGTCCCCTGCAGATGAGGGGAAGCCCCATTTTTGAAAGGATGTGGCAGGTTTTCCCTGCTCTTTTACAGAATGTTTACAGAATGTTCAGGTTGGAAGAGACCTCCAAGATCATCCAGTCCAACCTTTGACCAACACCATAATCAAACTACTAAACCATGTCCTTAAGAACCAGGTCCAAACACCTTTTCAGTGCTTCCAGGGGTGGTGACTTCACCACTGTCCTGGGCCACTCCAATGCCTGACAACCCTCTCAGCATATGTTTCCTAAGTGTTTCCTAAAGTGTTTCCTAAGATGTTTCTTCTTGCTTTCCCAAAGCCCCTTGCTTTGAAACCTGTCCCTCATGCAGTTCTCAGTGAGGACCATCCCACTAATGAGGACTTGCCCAGGAGGTTGGGACAATGTGATCCCCTGGTGAAAGAGTAGGACTGAAGTTCACAAAAAGTGTTGCTTTCAAAATGTGGCTAAGTCCATGGGAAGCAGGAGAGCCTGCCACAGACAGCAGTTTCCCTCTCTATGAATTATCCCAGGAGAAGATGAGTGCCCCTTGCTTCTCCCAGCCCCTGCCAGTCCACAAGAAGCACGATGTGGGGATGGGGTGCATGGCTGTGACTGGATTGCAGTCACTGCAGACTCGAGCTGTGTCTGGAAAGGGAGCACTTCCCAATTCCTTGAGCTGGAAGACTGGAGAGTCTGTGTCCTCTGGTGATGCAAACCCTGGCTCTGACAAGCTGGGTGGTCTCAGTGGAGACTCTTAACCTCTGGACACTTCTGCTTCCTCCACGTCTAAAACGGGGACAGTAATAATTAACTGTGTCACAGAGGTACTGTGCTTTCATGGCCACAGAGTGCTTTGAAGGGGTAAAGTACTTAGCAGTGCTGAAGCTTTTCAGATGCAGCTGTATTTCATTGTGTGCATAACAGAGGGTGATGTATTGGTTTAAAAAACATATTTGAAACTCTTGATAATTAGGAAGCTGGGCAATGGCAATTAATGCTTTCAGACACGGTGTTACTGCTCTCCTCCAAACTATAGCTCATTTAAAATGCTAACCCTATAATTTATTAGCAATATTTAATACCTCAGTGACCAAAAAAAATTTAGTGTTTTATTACCACTGATTAACATACGTTTGATGTTCTGCCCAGCGTTACACAATCCAAAACAAATTACTCTCAGGAAGCTGGATATTATATAAATACAGAAAAGCAATAAATAATGCATCGGAGAAACATTTTTCTGTGGGTTCTAACATGCCACAGAATCTCTTCAAATGACTCTAGACTTCTTAGGCAATTTCTCAGTCCTCCTGGAGCATATGCACCACAGAACACACTTCACACTCTGCAGCTACTCCCCTTGCCTCTGATACCCCACGTTATTCATGCCCTACCAGAGGAAACCTGGAATTGCTTGGTCAGTGTGTCTTCTGGTGTTAGAGTTGTCTTAATAAGCTGCAGATGTGTGAGGAACAGAATGCCTCTTCCATATTTTAGGGTGCTTCTTTCCCTCCATCTGGCATGAAGAAGAAAAATTTTACAAATGCATTTTTTTTTTGTTCTCCTGAGCCCGTTTAAGGCATACCATGGATAAGAGTAGGTGGTGAGGAGAGGGAGAGCTCATTTATTTAGGGATTATGAGCTGGTTAGAATCATGTTTTTCTCAGTGAGGTTTGGTGGTGCAACTGTGATGGGGACCTACTGAAAATCACAGCATGTCTGGGTGGATCTTCATTGACCATTCCCAAAACTTCTCTGCAGATGGTGATGGTTTCAGGTAGATCCCAGGCAGGACTAAGAAATCTAAATGTGATGGGTTCAATATACAGTTTATACCTCTTCAACCTCACAGCTTATTTTTTCTGTCAATGCATGGTCAATTTTAAGTGGTCTTGTTGTGGGTTTTCATGGAATGGTTGTGTCCCAGGGAGGATGAATGTGCAACTTCAGATTATGAATTAATTAAGAAGGTAGAAATTTGCACCTCTGCTATGTGTACCTGCAATGTTTCTGTAGCTCCTGAGAGAGCAGCACTCACCCTCCTGTGAAATTACTACAGCCTGTTCCTCCTGGGGTCTTTATTACACCTCTTTTAAGACCAAAACCTACACTAAGACCTGGTAGGTGTGCTCAGAAAGGGCTCAGGTTCAGGTCTACCAAGTCCAGGCTTGGGCTTCCTCTTCCATTTTAGAGAGCCAGAAGGTGCAGCTTGTAGAAAATATTATTTTTGCTTTTGTTTAGAGTTGTCTTTTCACTGAGGGAAGGGAGATAAACTTTTCTCCCTGAGAAAAGTACCAAGATTTGTACAAAGGAGCCTTTACTGTGGCCCAGGTGGACACTGCCCAGACACAACAAAATGCTGCTTGCCATCCTCTGGGATTTACTGTTTGAATCAAGAGGGAATAAGGAGGGAAAAAAGAAAGATGAAACAATAAAATGATGAACTGTGCTGTAATCCAGCCCTGGCTCAAGCATGGTGAGCTGCTTAGTGACTCCTTTCCCACTTCTGCTCAGCCACACAGTTTTTAGAAAAAACATCAACATGTGCTGACTGCACACCCTCCCTTTTTATTAAAACTTCCTCTTTTAGCAGACATATTCTAGCAAGAGGATGCTCAGTCATTAGCCAGGTGGGGTCAATAATGGGTATTTTCTTTCAGAGGATGACTTAAAATTGGGTTAGGTCAAACAAAAACATACGTTTTCCTTATTTTGATGAAGCAGCAAGACGAGAAAAATTGTGTAATTGTCAACCTGGACAGTTTATTTCAGCTGCAAGCCAAAGGATTTATTTCAGTTTTGGACTATTTATCTGCCATTCCTCCTCTTGCACAGATCAACCTTTAAATGTCATCACACAAATGACAATTTTTAAAATATTTTTTTAAATGCCCCAAAATTTTATTTTCATTTTTGAAACAGAAGTGTGAAACTTGTCGATTTTTGTTCCCTGACTTTTGAATTAAACCCAATTTTTGAAGAATTTACTGATGGAAATGTTGCCTGTCCATTCATAAACCATCTGATAAACTTTCCAACACCTGACCCAACACCTGAGCAACTCCCTCTTCAAGAAGCTTCCTGGCAGATCACTACATGAGATCAGAAAATGCAGTTTTTGGAACCCTGCTACTGCCTACTTACTGCATATCTTAAAGTTTTTTTTTTCTTCCTTCATACTGTAGCTGTATAAAACAGAATTTTGTGCTGTCTCCAGGGAAAAGCAATAAATTTCTGTCTTGCAGTGACCTTGCTGTGTGTGAACTGGAGACCAAATGCTGCTCACCCAGGCCTCCAGTCTTCGTATGTAAAATCTGCTGCTTGCACAAATGCAGGGAATTTCAAGCTTTTCCAGTCCTGGAGGGAATTTTCTGAAGCTGAGACAAATTAGGAGGTTTTTCTGCAGGCAGTGCTAAGGTAGAGGACATTCAGCTCTTCCTCAAACTCACCCTTAGAATATCTGAGAGATTTTTCTCTGAAGGCTCTTGTTGTGAACATCTGCTAATTTCTCTTAGAAATATCAAGAATAAGGTTGTGAAAACACCAATTAAAAATTCACAAAGAATTGCTAGTGACTTGTTTAGCATTTGCTAAGGCAGATGAGAGATTTGGGCGCCAAAAGATAAAAGGATTTTGACACTGTGATTTATATGTTAAGAAGCCTCCCTCCTCCCCATTCTCTTAATTTTTTTTTTTTTTTTTTTTTTAACTCCCCTTAGTCCTACTGCCCTGCAGCACTGCTTTTTGAGAGAGGCTAAAGGAACTTTGTATTTTCTCATGAGTGCATGTCAGTGCCTGTTGCTTAATTCTGCATCTGGCTTAAGTGCATTCAGGTGACTCAGAACTTTGTGCTCAGTGTTTTTCTCTTTCTTCAGCTATCAACAAGAGCAATAGTATAAAAGCCTTTTTTTTTTTTTTTTTTTTTTTTTTTTTTTTTTTTTTTTTTTTTTTTTTATTTTTCTCCTAATATACTAACCTGGAAAGCTATGTGAGTAGCCCTGAAATAACAAATAATGAAATATTAGGCAAAATGGGGAGAGGAAATGAGATTTCCTTTTCATAACAGCCTGTGATGAATTAAGATCCCTGCTTCTGTTATCTGAATTTAAACTCATCCATGCAGACTGAGCAGACTGACAGTTTATACTGAACTAATTTCTTGTGCTCTCATCCCTCTGACATGGCACAAATCTTTTTGTTCTTTTCACTCCTGCTGCCTAAGACTAAGGTGCCCAAATTACAGGCTTTGGGCCATGAGAAACGGGCCCAGAAAATTCACTCAGCCACAGCTCTATCCTGGGATTTATGAAATGGAGCACCAGGGACAAACTGCAGGAGCTGTTGTCATTCTAGCAACCCACCCTGGTCTTCCTTTCCTGCAGGAAGAGTTGCTGCAACTTCTCTGTGTAAACTGCATGTACAATAACTTGTGAGAAGTTGTGCAGAGATGTTCCTACTCTATATGCCCTTTCTTTTTCTCTGGAGAGCCTTGATCTTCCTAAGATATTTCTGGCAGACATGAACTATCATTTACTCTTTTTCTCTCTGGTACTTTACTCCAAGGGTCCAGCTGAAGCCAGAATTTGCTGCTGTAGCCTAAGTATATAACACAAAACTGTCATCACCTGCTAAGACAATAACCATGGCAGGCCCTGGGTTTGTGGGACTTGAAAAGGCATCTCTGCAAGAAAAAAAATACACTACTAAGTTGACAAGAAATGTTGTTCTTCCCACTGTTGTAGGAAGCACCCATTAACACCAGTGTGTTCAAACAACAAAGCTGAGCTGAGCCTTCCTGGAAATTTGAACAGAACATTTCGTGACAATTTGGAAAGAAACATTTTTTTTCCTTGGCTCTCCCATCTCTACTTTGTTAGCTTGGTTGGATACCAGTGTCCTGCAGCTCAGAAGCATTCATTTACCAAGAGTACCTCAGTTACTGAACTAAGTTCCTAATTGAAGTTCAGGGGAAGAAATACTAAAGATCAGTGCTGATTTCAGTCACACTTCATGCTGGAAAGGTGTGTGTTTGGGCAGACAGTGGACACCAGTGTTATGCCCTCTCTCCTTTTCCCTTTCTAATCCCAAAGCTACTTTGTGCCCTGCTGCACCAGCCCCAGAGCTGCCTTTTCCTGTGCTCTGTGTGCTCCTGCTTCCTGCAGCTTTTTGGAATTCTGCATCACGTGCCCTAGGCTGGGAAAGTGACCAAGAAAAGTGTCAAATGAAATATGGGATTGGCATCGTGGGTGTATCCTAGACATCCAAGGTTCAGTAAGTACCCTGGAAAAGTGTCAGCTGTCTGTGCTGGGTATTTCTAGGCTTTTTTAACTACTGATGCTGTTGGCTACTGTCAGAGTCAGGCCACTGGTCAGATGTGGCGTGGCAGTATGTATGTGGCTGAGTAGCAGAATCAGGTAGAGTAACTTGCTAAAGGCTCTTCTAAAACTTGGTGCAAAACCAGGAATTGTGTCTGGCTTCTTATCTGGAACTGCCTGCTCCAAATGGTCCAAAGCCCTCTGCCAGGTGTGGTTTTTACTCTGGGATTCAATGCATGGGTTTGCCTTGGGATTCTACTTGCCCACGATGCTACTGCTCAAGAGGACCCCGGGCAAAGCTTCCCTGCCTCTGAGAGGCTAAAACACACTCAGATGTCTTTCTGTTTCAGTTATTCAGGGTAAAAGCTGTAAGTGGGTCACCTTTTACACATAATAGTGAAGAGGCTGCTGTTTGGTTTTGCACTTACAGGGATCTTACTGATGGTTTTCTTGCCATCCTCCACCCAAACAAGTCATGTGGGAAGTCACCTGGGAGGGCTGAAAGCAAACCAGGTCCTGACATTTTCTGTTCTGGGCATCTCTGAAGTACAAATGTAAACAGAAAGGGGTTCTCTTCAGAAAAGAGAAAAGAGGTTCTCTTCAGAAAAAAAGGGGTTTTTCTTCAGAAAGTGATGCCGGTGAGCAGACCAGCTTTGAACTGTCTGCCCATTTGTGAGAAGGCGTGACTGTCGATTCCAAATCTATCTTGGCAGTGTTGTTAAGGATGTATTTTATTGGGTGAACCTTATGCCATATCCTGTATATAACCCAGACACAGCTTTCCAGAAGCCTCTTCTTACAGGCAATGGGCTGCAGGCTATGTCATCTCCCAGGTGCATTGCTTCATGCTGATCTTATGAAATGCAGTGTCAAAGATGCTTGACACATCCCTGCATGCAAAAAAAAAAAAAAAAATCACCCCTGAATCCAAACAAATACCTATAAACAGTGGCAAAAAAAAAAAAAAAAAAAAAAAAAAAAAAAAAGTTAATTTGTCATCTGCAGCCCCAGTGCAATTACAGAGTAGAAGTCAGACAGTATGAAAATAATCCCAAAGTCTCCACCACCAGGGAATTTTGAGCTCAAGCCAAGTCTCCTTCCTGCGACCGCCGTTGTTTGTCTGTGTGCAAGTATAAGGCTGAGCTTTGTTAAAAGACCTTTTGGGACACAAACATGGTTTTGTTGAGTTGGTTTTTTTTTTCTATCCCCCACCATGCCCTTGTAAAATGCCATACTTCAGGAAGCTTAAGATACTATCTAGAATTGCCATCCTTCAGAGGAGTTTTGAAGGAAGAGTTTTTTATCCCTTTTTGTAGAGCAGGTAAATTCCACCTCATTTGGTTTCTAGTGCCACACAGAGTGCTCCTATCTGCCCTGTATTTTGTAGTCATTGTAGGCAGCATATTTCAAACCAGATCTTGCAGTGGGAAATGCAAGAAGACAGAATACCATTCATGTCATTTTTGCAGTAACTTCCAATACTTTTAACAGGGGCCTTCCTCAAGAAAGGCTTCCAGACTTGGTCTGGGATAAACTCTGTGGGCAGGACATCTGTATTCCCAGGGAGAATGAGGGGCTTGGGCAGGGCACTGATGTGTTTTCCTCTTCACATCAAAATGCTGCCTCATAACCCATTTAAGGAAAGAAACAGCACCACCCAGCACATAACCTTGGCTGAAAAGGCTCCTGCTCAGCTTTAAGAAGATGATTGAGTATGTTGGTACCAGACTTGTCTGAGTTAATATGGCAACCAGAAAGAGGTCAGGGGATGAGAAGAGGCTTTTTTCACTGAGTGCAAAGTAGCCTTTTGAAAAAGGATACTTCAGTAGGCTCTTTGTGACTCCCTGGGCTAAATCTTAGTCAACTAATCAACCTCAGAAAGGGGGTGAGCATCAGCAACAAAGCTCCCCGTTGATTTTTGGGTGCTTTATGCCAGTATATTCCATGTATCATGTAATAATTCACAGGGAGCTGGGTTTTTCTTCCCAGCAGCACGCTTTCGACACAAGGAACCATTTTCAGCCTCTTTGGCCACTCTTTTTTTTTTGTTTTTCCCCCCAAGCCACATATCTGTAAGCACCTACTTCACTTCTAAGAGTACAAAATAGATATGAGGGTGGATTTTGCCAAAGAGTCAAAATGGTCGTGTTATCCCCACTCATCAAGGAGGAAAGCCATTGTCACAGCCTGCAGAAGCTTTCCAAGCTCAGTGAAGTTGTAAAACAAATGTTTGCAAGAGGGCAGAGTTCTTCAGCTCAGCTCAGGACAGAACTGACAGTGAGCAGTCGGCAGGCTGCCCATATTTAATTACATATTTAATGACATTATCCTCTGCCTGCAGTGTACCACAGGCCTCTGGAGCCAATCCAGGGCCATATTTATCTTGTTTATATTTGCTTGTAATTCTTCCTGATTGATTGAAGTTTGGAGAAATCATTAGGTTGAAAATGCCACAGCTTTGGGAAGAGATGCATTAGACTCTCTGCCTTGGCTTTTAGGAGTTGCACTTTGTAAAGCTGCTGTGGAAGAAGAGGTGGAAGAGGTTCCTGTCACTTAAACCAACAAAGGCACTGTAGTTTTTTTTCCTTTAATCATCAGGTCTTGTTTTCATGTGGACTCAATAGATCTTGCTCAAAGTGTAGCTGATGTAAGAACAGAATCAGAGGTGTGTAGGCTCACAGATCCCAAGGGAATGATGGACTGATGGGGACAATTCAGACAGAGGGAATTCTTGTCCTTCTTGCTGCTCCTGAATCACTTCAAGAACTGTTAAACTGAGGGATTTCTGGTGACCACAGTGTTCAGATCACATTGGTTCCTTTGTGATGAAAACTGCAGGAATTTGGGAACAGATTCCTGCGCTGCTGAGTTACCTGTGTGGACAGGATGGGGCCAGGAGCTGGGAATGGTAACCTAAGAGGCTAAATTTTAGTGAGACCTGTAATACAGGGGGAAAAAGAAGAAAGAATTTTGGTTCTGAGTTGTAACTCCACAATAGTGGTTTGGAGTCTGCTTCCCAATGGGAATTTATTGGTCCTTCGTGGCTGACTCAGCAGAGAAATTCAAGACTGCATTTGCATTCATACTGAAGTCTTTTTTTGCTGAATATGGGGTCTCCAATGGCTCTGAGGGAGACTTAGGAGATCTAAGAGAGCCCAGACAAATATCTCAAGTTCTCAAATTCTCCACTGACAGGATTTTGAGGACCAAAAAGTCATTGTAGCCAGCAGAGCTGCACGTTTTGTCCTTGCTTCTTGGGCTTGGTACATCTGCACCTGCAGTAACAGGGTTGGGATTCAGTTTTGAATGGAGCATAAACCTGGAGACATGGTTGGACTATTGGGTACTGCTGCATGTGTATGCTGGTCAAGTACCTGCAACAACCCTTGTTGCTTGAGAAACCACATCCAAAGTCAGAGAGACACTTTTCAAACTCTACCTGGAGCTCACAGATGTTATACTGATGAAAATATTGTGAGCTGGATTGTTTCTTCCTTTTCTTCTGCTCTGTTTTCCCTCCTTTAATCTGCCATAGATTTGCACCAAAGGGCTGTTTTTATGCCCAGTTCTCCAGCTGGGATGACTGAAAATAAACAGAGGTCAACTGACTAATTCAAACCCAAACAATGCACCAGCCCTTCAGCTGGGGCTTTAGAATGAGTTTAATGATTTTTAACTCCTTGCTGAAGCTGTTGCTTTAAACTGTTCCCAACAGAATGGCTGTCAGGGCACTGAGGACAAGACCTGCCTGCTCCTTGGAGCTGAAACCATCACACACAAGTTACAGTAAGCCCAGGGAAAAGTGTTTGCACCAGTGTCTGGACAAGCATAGTTCACAAATCTGTGTGTATCTGTTATACAGCTTATGCAGGCATCAGCATTTTGGGGGAATGCTCCCTGCAATTAGTCAGCAAAAAAAAACCAAAAAGCCAAGTCTGTGTATGTGGTGAATGTGTGACTGATCCTTGAAAGTGAGGTGGTTAATTGGAGGAGATTGTGACAAATTCAGAAAGAAAATAGATCCTGCCTGATAAGCTGTTCTTTGAAACCACAAAGGGCTGTGATAGCAGCAAGGAGGCAGAACTAAAGCTGAGAGGTTCAGAGTGCTAGAGACCTGACTGAAGCAGATGCTATTTAAATTCAAGTTGTGAAAACCATTTTTCCCCTTTCCTCACCCACCCTCCAACCCTTCTGCAGGAGCCCAGGACTTCAGCTTTTTGCCATGCTCTTCCTAGGGTTCACTTCTACACATCTGGAAGGGATAAGGATGAATAAAATCATCTCCTCTTTGCCATGCTCCTTGTGTGGGGAGGGCTATTCCCTGCCTGGTCCTTGCAGTGAGTTCAGCATCCCAAGGGGGGTGAGAAGCAGCTCTCAGGCTGTGTTCTGAGAGGTTGGCCAAGCTGCCTGGGGAGACAGGAGCAATCCTTTACTAGGATTAGCAACTGTGAGGCCTTGGAAAGGAAAATGCCCCTACATGACTCCCACCAGAAGTTTGTGTCTAAGTGGCACAGCCTTGTCTGTAGCAGCTTGTCTGCTTTAGTTTTCTGTGGCTCGACAATAGAGTTTCCACTGTTTCCCTTGCAAGACTCAAAAGAAAGCAGGTCTTACAGACCAGATAACCCTTCCTTATTCATGTGGAATAATCCCACTAAGAAGTCATTCATGGGGAAAGCAAAGAGAAGCTGTCCCTAAAACAGCTTTCTGCATGTGTTTGAGCCAGTGGATTCCTGCCTCTACACTGTTGTGTTTGTGGAGCAGAACACAGAGGCTAGGAGCAGCCTGGGGGATGGGAATGTAATTTCTCAGCCATACAAGCAAAACACCACCAGAAGATCCCCTCCCTGTGTCTTTCTGGGTTCTGCTTGAATGGAGAAGTAGAGAAATGGGTCGTGGCATGACTGCTGTTTCCACAAACAAGGAACAGCATCCCCCACACATGACAAAGCCTTTAGCAGGTCTTCAGGCTGTGTGAGACTGTGAAGCCCTCTGTGCATGTTTTTAGGTGATATAATGATCTGTCAGAAGGAAACAACTTTAATTCCTCCATGTTTTCCACTCTTTTCTCCTAAAAGTGGAGAGGACGGTGACTCGTTAGGAACCACGAGCAAGAAAGAATTAATACACACCTTGCTGAACTTGGACTAACAGGCTGTGAATGCAATAATAATCCCAGGCTCTGGAAAAGAGGCCCCTGAAGAACTGAAAAACAGGTGTCTTGTCTTGATGCAGCAGTTCCAACTTGTCCTTTGGCAAGCTGCACATCAAGTGCAGTGGCCTTGAGAAGAGAAGGGGCTGCACTTGGCCCAGCTCTCTAGCTTTGAGCAAAGATGCTTTCATAGTGCAAAGGAATGCCAGGTAGATGATGTCAGGGATGAATCCCAAACCTGTTCCTGCTTGTGTTGCAGTCCTTCAGACAGATGGGTGTTGTGAAGAGTGAGGCATGGTTTGATAACTTGTCCAATGGGCCAGCTCCAGGGGGCTGTGTGCAATAGTCAGATGAGGAGTGACATGCAGAACAATGAGGAACCCCACAAGCCTCATCAGACAGTCTCCCTTAATAACAGCTTGAAAGGATTAAAGCTTTGGCTGGTTGCACCTTGCATTCAACCAGACCATGTGCTTGGAGACAGCACAGCATGATAGTGACAGGTCAAATTAGTGTGCTTTTGGTGAAGCTCTTAAAATTTCCAGAGCTGAAAGGAGATCTTAGGGTCAGATGTGACACTATCCAAAAGTCTGCTAAGCTTCATCTTTAAGGACGAGCAGAAATGGTTCCACTAGCTGTTTCTGAGGAAAGCAAAATCAACTCAGGCTTTCTCTAGATAAAGTCCAAAAGTGGTTTCCCAGATATCCATTGATATGGTGAGTGTGGGATTTGGATCAGGGTTGTTGGGGAGTTTTGGAAAGAAATACTATTTGAGCTTTAGGTTATGTCAAGGATGTTGGCAAGTGGGTGATTGGTAATGGCTGATACTGGTGTGGCTAAATTCCCAAAGTTTCAATGAATTTCTCAGTGACACCTGTGATGACAAAGTGTGCTTGCATAGGTTTCCAAAATCTGATTTTAACTTATACATCTTTGCATTCATTCAGTACAAAAGGCCTTTTCCTGGGTGACTCTGAAGTAAATTGCACTTTGGAAGGAGATATGAAAATTTCCTTCCATCTCCCTCTCATCTTTCATTCTCCAGAGGAGGCAATTCCTCAGCAACCTGCTGAAGCTTCATTGTCCAGGTGTATGATGCAGTTTGACAGGCAGCACAGGTGACAACAGCCTTGTTTGTGATAACATCTGATTTTGCTGTGAAACTGAAAGCTGTAGCCACTGACAAATGATGTAGTAGGCAAGAAACTTGCCTTCAACAAGGCTACAATTTCACTCTATTTCTACAGCTGTGATGACAAAGTGTGCTTGCATAGGTTTCCAAAACCTGATTTTAACTTATACATCTTTGCATTCATTCAGTACACAAGGTCTTTTCCTGGGTGACTCTGAAGTAAATTGCACTTTGGAAGGAGATATGAAAATTTCCTTCCATCTCCCTCTCATCTTTCATTCTCCAGAGGAGGCAATTCCTCAGCAACCTGCTGAAGCTTCATTGTCCAGGTGTATGATGCAGTTTGACAGGCAACACAGGTGACAACAGCCTTGTTTGTGATAACATCTGATTTTGTTGTGAAACTGAAAGCTGTAGGCACTGACAAATGATGTAGTAGGCAAGAAACTTGCCTTCAACAAGGCTACAATTTCACTCTATTTCTGCAGAGTGAGAACTATGAGGTTACAATGACAAATGTCATAGCCCCACAGAACTACAAAGGGAATAGTCTGGTTTTGATTGGGACTGTCTGTCTGGTTGGCTTCGAGATGATATAAAAGTCATGCCTAAGAATTCCATAATAAGGCTTGAAATCCTCTGTCTGTCCCAGAACTGTCATCTCCAGTTGCAGGAGGGCAGATTCATTTGTGTCCCTCAGAGCTTGCTGGCTGAGGACACCACTCACCTGGCAGTGTCTCCAGAAGCCTTCCTGCTTGTCCCTGTTCCTCAGCAGTTGTGATGATCCAAAATTTGGTAGCATATTTATGGAAAAGATTTCATGTGCTTGAAGCAGCAAGCAAACATAACTTTTTCAATGTCAGTACTAGGAGTTACAGCAGAGAATAACTGGGTGTCCTGCATTCTCCTGGCAGTTGTTAGAAGAAGAAAGAGGGGAAAGGAACAGGATACAATTTGATTTTTTTTTTCTTCTGTTGTAAACAAGAAGCAGGGGTGTATCAGCTAGATAGGCATTAATGCCACACAGAACTGGAAGTCTTATAGTGCATGCAAAGCCTAGATGTTCACCTGAGGGCAATGTGGAAAGACTTTGCACCAAAGAATTGATTATTGCTCCTTTGAAACTGGAGCAATTCAAGTGTGAGCCTGCTCAAAATGCCTGTTGGAAACTTCTATCCAGCTCGAAACATTTAGAGATAATTTGTCACATTGATCTTTGCCATCAAGAGCCAAAAGCTAGAGAGAGATGTTTTAACCTCTCACCTTCGAGAGGGAAGCCTAAGGGTGAGAAGGGAGCCACCAGGTTTAGTATTTTTCCCATAAATGAAAGAAGGACCTACTTACTGTGAGCTTCCCCCACAAAACTGGGATGGTGCAAAAGCAAGGAAACCTCTGCATGTAAAAGAGGTGAGGTGGCTTGGCACGGGACAATAATCCAGCAAATAGATGAGCACCAATCTGTTTACCTTCCAACAGTGAGAGAAGAGCCATGGAACAGAAGAAAAAAACCCTGTGAAAAGACCTGGTGGTGTGCAACATAACCATTTCTCCATCCTGATGAGTTGGTGCACAGAAAAAAGCGTGGGGGGTGATGCCGAGAGTGAAAATACAAGCAGATAAAGCACATATTTATTTATGCAGGAAGAGTAGGCCCCCAAAGCTACAAAGGAGGGTAATTGTTTAATTTAATGGGAAATTGTGGGAGAAAATGCTTATTGAGGTAAATTGCCACTGGGAGAACAAATTTAGATTTTTTTTTGTTTGTTTTTTGCTGGAGTGCCTTGCAAATCTGGCTGATGCTGAAATCCAGCTTTGGAGTCTGATATGAAAATATCAGACCTGACCTGAAACCTGACCTTAACTTGACCTGAAAGGAGAGTTACCAGACAATACCTAGAGCATCTGAATCATAGAATCATAGAATTGGCTGGGTTGGAAGGGACCTCAGAGATCATCAAGTCCAACCCTTGATCCACTCCCGCTGCAGTTCCCAGCCCATGGCACTGAGTGCCACATCCAGGCTCTTTTGAAATATCTCCAGGGATGGAGAATCCACCACTTCCCTGGGCAGCCCATTCCAATGGCTGATCACCCTCTCCATAAAGAAATTCTTTCTAATGTCCAACCTAAACCTCCCCTGGCACAACTTGAGACCTCTTGTGCCCTCTTGTCTTGCTGAGAGTTGCCTGGGAAAAGAGCCCAACCCCCCCCTGGCTCCTACCTCCTTTCAGGGAGTTGTAGAGAGTGATGAGGTCTCCCCTGAGCCTCCTCTTCTCCAGGCTGAACACCCCCAGCTCCCTCAGCCTCTCCTCATAGGATCTGTGCTGGATCCCTTCACCAGCCCAGTTGCCTCCTTTGGACCTGCTCCAGGACCTCGATATCCTTCCTGAGCTGAGGGGCCCAGAACTGGACACAGGACTCGAGGTGTGGCCTCCCCAGGGCTGAGCACAGGAAGAAAAGCCTTGGGGAAGCTTGTGTGCATTAGTTTTGGGTAGGGTGCTTTTGTTTCCTTTTACAACAGGACGTGACAGGCAGTACTGGTCTGTCAGGTGCTCAGATACCCTCAGAGTCATTTCTCCAGCTTTTCTCCCTGGTGCAATTCGCAAGTGGTCGGAGCAAATGGTGATGAGGTGGGGCAAACCTTTGCCTCTCCCCCAGGCCTGTGAGATTTTGATTTTAAAGGAAGATAAGTCAGGAAAGTTCCCAGTAGCAAACTGTAATGACTTCAACCAATGTCTAGTGGTGTTTGGTTATTCCAAGCACTATTATTTTCATCTGCTTAAAGGATGCAACAAATCCCCTAAAAATTATTACAGATGAGCATCCACCTTGATTAGTTCTTGGTAGGTGGGACTGCCCATTGTCACCCTCCTCCTCAACCACACAGCTCCCCCCAAGAAACAGCACAATATTCAGTCATTAATGCCCCAAGAAATATCTCAGATTACTCACACACGAAGGTACTTTCCATTTCAGTTTCCCTCAGGCAAATTAAAACAGTGACAAGAAGAGTTATAGGAGCCTTGCACCAGACACCAATTACGATTTGAGAGCTAAATGCCATAATTAATAAGATGTATACTTTAATCTAAAACAACTCAAATATGTGACTGGACAAAGAAAAAAGGTAAGGATAAGCTCTGTAATTATAATAAATTGTTGCACTGAGGAAGTGTGTACCTTTGAGGTATATTCTTTTATTCTGCAATTAACTTTCAAGTGTTTTGCTAAACACCCCCCCCCTTCCACACACAGGTACAGAAACTTTCCTGCAACCTGGTTTTCCCCAGCCCTCTGAATAAGTCTTTATTTCCCCACTTTTCCTCCTGTCTGTGGATGATACAGACATCCTCCTGTGTGCCAGGAGCTGCAGATGGCAGCTCTCTCCCTAGCCATGGACTTCACACAAATATTCCCTGAAGGCCCAGTTGTGCCTTCAGGAGTGGCAGCAGTGTTCACCCAGACTGCTGGCACAGAGCTGGAGCTGAGTGCTTTTAAAAATCCCATTGTAAACTTCTCTGGCATAAAGGAAGCATCAAAGAAACACAATTTCTCACTAATATATAACATGTATTTGTATACTTGGCTTTACTGTATGGTAAATAAAATCGTGCTCTGTCTATTTTTCCTTTAATATATTTTAAAAACAGCCAAATGCATCCTTTCAGGAGTCTTATATATATAGGAACCTCTGCTTTTGCCATATTCCTGCCATCTGCAATAGACTTTTAGGATGTATTAAAAATAAACCATCGTGAATCTCTCCAGGCTCTTGTTAAGAATGATAAGAGAGAATTCCTTTGCTTTTTAAGACAGAACAGTATCCTCTTCTAATTTAGAAAATTACATGCCAGAACCAGACAAGTGAAGGGGAAAAGAGAAGGAACTGTTAAGAGAGGAGCTTTGTGAGTATAAGATGAATGTGTCAAGGTTAAAGTATTTCTCTAATCCTGGAGTCAGGAAGGAAAGCTACAGCTAATAAAGTCCATCCGTGCATTTTTATTCACTTGCATGCACTTTACTAAAGGAAGAGTTACAGTCTGGAGACCAATTACAAATCACTTGTCTGATTCTTTTAATCCCTGTATTTCCATATCTGATCAAAATATTTTTTTTCCCCCTGCATCTAGGGACAGAAAAAAAGTCCTGAATTTCTGTGCAATGCATTGTTTTCTGTTACATGCAGCCTCATATTTTATTCTGATTATTTTCAGTTCCTCTGGCTATCAGTTTCTAGTGACTTCACAGGCATCTAGATTTGTGCTCACGTTTGTTTTTTGGTTTTTTTTTTTTTTGATGGTTTGACATAGTTTGGGAAAAACTGGGATAATAAAACTCAGTTTTACTAGAGAGCCCCTGCTTAAGATTTTTGTTTGGCAATCCCCACTGAAACCAGTGCCTGGAAACTGGAAGGACAAGTACATGCACAACAGGACTCAGTATTTCTGGTTGTGCAAATATCTTTCTGTTTTCAAAATACTGCAGTGTTTACTAAAATTTGGAAATTATTTCTGGTACAGCTGCACCTACAGCTTCACCTA
The DNA here is from genome assembly GCF_036169615.1 of Heliangelus exortis. Lineage (NCBI taxonomy): Eukaryota > Metazoa > Chordata > Aves > Apodiformes > Trochilidae > Heliangelus > Heliangelus exortis. Next base: position 3,376,886 of record NC_092425.1, read on the forward strand.
TAGACAAACAGTAGCAGCATGATGGAGTTCCAGTATTCGGAGTAAGAGAAGAGGGGGGATGCTTCATTGCTGTGGATCAGCCCTGGGCAGATACCTGTCTGGGAATGGTAGGTGGGAGTGGAGCAGGGCAAGGCAAGGAGCATCCTTCTCCTCACCTAAGGGCATTTCAGCTCTTGCTGGTCATCAAGGAATGCAGTGAATGGTCCAGAAGCTTCAAGTAGTTTATTCAGCAGTGTGATGAATGGCAGAGAAGGTTAAAACCAAACTAACCATGATTTAAGGGAGTCTGAGTGCCAAAGTCTGCAAAAGCCTCAGTGTATGTGTTGGGGCTTGGCCATAGAGACTCGGTGCAGAAGCTCGTGATTTGATTGTAAAAAGATGGAGCACTTAATTGATCCTCTCACTCATTAAGGATACATAAGCTCATTAAGGTTATATATAAGGCAAAGGATGTATAATATCACTCTCCATTTTATAAATTTGCTCCCTCCCTTTCATTGGTCTTCTGAGTGATCTCTTCAAATAGGTTTCATTCTCTCCCAACCTAATTAAGTTATATTATCTTCTCAGCAGTGCAGTGTGAGTGAACATGACAGCTACTTCTGGCCTTCAGTGTGGTAGAACATGTATTTTAGTCTCTTAATCATTGCACTCCAGATGCAAGCAACACCCCACATCAATGAAGTGAGCTTCAGTGTTAAGTCTGCTGTGCAGGTGCTAACTCTGTGAGCTCTTTCTGCTGCTTATCACTCAGTCCCTGTTGTTCTTTCACTCTGTGTCTCTAACGCTGCTCCTCAACAATGAGAATAAAGTGGGTGCCTGAGAGACAAAAAAACCCTGAAGCCTGACTCTGGTGCTGCTGGTGATAAGATGGAAGCTAAGATTGCAATAACTCTTCCAGCAAAGAAGCTGAGATCCTGTGAGCAAAACTCAGAGGGTTTGATTCTGTCCCCAGATAGGGAGAGCCCCAGCACTGGGGAGTACCTTATCAGATCAGCCACCTGATTTTACCAGATTTGCAGAAAGCTTTGCCCTCAAGCTAAGGCAGATGCTGAGCGTGTGTTGCACTCAGTGATGGTGTCATTTCTTGAAACTTTATTCTGTCACCCAGAAACTGGGTCTCATGTTCGAGGGGCTCACTGCAGCCTACGTTGCTGACTGGGCTCTGTTGAGAATTAACCCGAGAGTTGTGACTTAGTGAGAAAAAGCCAGATGGGCTCTGTTTGGATGCCCAAGAAGAAATCCAGGATGCAAGGAGGTTTATATTCACCTTGCAGTCATGCAAGGCCCAGCTGTTAGCTCTGGGCTGATGTATTTGGCACAACTTGCTTTACTTGGACCAGAGAATGAATGATTATTTAAGTGTTGTGTATGGAGTTAATGAGAAGCAGTGAATGACACTTAAAGCTGTCACACCATGATTTGCTCAGATGTCTGAGGAATCACCCTCTCTTTATATTTACCTGCTTTTTTTTGCCATTTATTTCTCTTTGCAGTTATCATATTATCCCAAACACACCAGGAGTCTGGTGCACTGGTTAAATCAGGTTTGCAGAAATCGTCAGCACTGCTGTTCTCATCCATTTGTATGAGAGAAACGAACATCTTTTGTTAAGTTCTGGCAGCATTTATCCTCTTTACTGTTCCCTTTGATTTTCACACTTCTGTGACAAATAGAAACCATTCCCTGATTTGGCATTACTAAGCTGGGAGAATGTTGCTGAAGCCTCTTGACTGGTCACTCTTTGCGTGCTTGTGTTTCTAACGTGCCTTTTCCATTTAGAGAGAGAAATTAGAGAGAGGTTTTTTGCAGGAAAAAAAAGGAGAAAATGCACGAGGTTGTTCACGTTTGAATTTGGAGCCTGCTCTGCTACTTGCAGGAATAAATCTGGTGTGATTGTGGATGAAAGGTTCAAAATGATGTAGTGGACCTACCCCTTTTGGAAGATAACGTGTTCAGGTGTGTGCGACTGGCTTGATGTTCTCAGGCCACATCTTGAAGCATTTGCAAAAGGCATCAGAGCTGGACCTTCTGGTCACTCCTTTCATTCTGTGCCTTCTCCTGACAAGGGTTTCTAGGCACCCAAGCTCCTGTTGAAAGTGGAGAGAGGATCTAAACCCAGCCAGATATCTTCACTCCCCATTGTGTAACCAGGCAAAGAGGTTGGAGCATTCTAAATCAATCTGTACCTGGTGCAATAACTCTCTGCAAACCTTTCCCATTTTCCTGCTGTTTCTGCCCTTGCTTGGAGGCACCTGGGTTGTTTCTTCTCTGTGCTGGACTGTGTCCCAGTCCCACAGATCCACTGGGGGAGACACTGTGAAAGGGCACTGGCATGCTCATGCAATTTCTGTCTTGCAGAAGGTTTCTGCCTTTTTTCTGTCTTTGCAGAGGTTGTGAGTCTAGAGCAGTGTCTACAGGTTACAGGTTTTGGAGTAAGATTTAGGTCTAGAAATCACTACGTGCACTTGAGAATTTTTGCTCTTCATTGTCAGAATTTCCAGCAAAATTTAAAACTTGGCATCATTACTTTCCCTTGCATGCACGAAATACTTGTCTGTATCTCTTCACGTATCTGTATTTATACATGTGCTACAAATAAAGGCAGATTTGAGGGCAAACACTGTAAAATAGTGCCTGAAGATTGAAGCTGAGGTTGTAATACGTTGCTTGAAGGTTTTGGACAATATTGCTTGAACAAAGGAACTCTTTTCATCCCCCAAAGTTTGTTTACTGTAATGACTCTCAAACCAAATCAATATTTGCTTTATTAACCTGTTGGGTGGATTCAGTTTAAAGTCTTACTCTACTTTGTTTGAAGTGGTTTGTACTTGGAAGCTCCGTGAGAGGTAAACAATGCTGGGAGTCCCAGCAACAGTGCTCTATTGTACTCAGCTATTCCCTTTTGTACAGGGACTGCTGACCATTTGTGTTGTTTTTGAGGATATCAGCATCTGCTTCTTTCCTGACACAGCCTCCAGCATTCAAAACTCCCCAAAGTTCAGTAAATATTTATTGAGAGGTGCTCTAAAAATATTTTCCTCGCGAGTGGGTGCTGACTCTGCTGTGCAGTTTTCTCCTCTTTTAATATTTTGGGAGAAATGCACAAGGAGGTGAGCAAGAGCATTGTTAACCAACATCAAGAGCAATGCAGCTGCTCCTGATTATTTTAAATCATATGATGACGTACCAGTTCTGCCCTACACAGCTTCTCTTTATTGTAAATTAATCACCCCAAGAATCTATTTTCATTAGTTAGAACATTAGTGTTTTGGCTCTTTATGGTTTGCATTATTTAGAATCGTAATGGGCTGAGTTGTTTATTTACATAATTAGCTCCAGATGCCTTCACTACATTCAACATATGGTTGCAACTCTGCAGAACTTCTGGCCCTTCTCAAGAAGCTGTGCTGGCCATGAAGCCAAGCCTGGGGGATCCCCTCTGGGCATCTTCATGAGCTTCATGTCTTGAGTGACAATTCAGCAGCCACTTTGGATTTAAAACATACCTTTCCTCTTTAATCAGTGTTAAAAAAAAAGAAGATATCAGTGCCTGCAATTGCTGAATTGCTGCTGATTGCTCTGCTCACCAGTTCAAGGTTGCAAGAGGAGGCCCAAACTATTCTGTAAAACCCTGGTATTGTCTTAGTTGCAAGGGAGCATCCTTCTCAAAAGTTGTCTGTGGCCTCAATTCATAATGATTTTGAGGCATCTGTAGTCCTGCCAGGCTTTCATGCTCAAAAATCCTGAGCTACCCTCCAACATAGTGTGAGGTTGATGGCAAGATCATGCTATTAGGAAAAAAAAAAAAAAAAAAAATCAGTTCTGGATTCTTTTATTCGCCCTTTGATGTTCAAACGCTTGGTGGTTCCCATTTCCAAGCTTTTGTCTGAGAATATGAACCCTTGAAACTTTGCTTTAAATGAAAGCTGAGAATAATCCCAAATTCCATGATCCCTGGGACCTATGGCTTTGACCCCCCCCTGCATCCCAGATTTGAATATTGCAGCATCTGAAATCCTGGTTTGTGGTCACTCTTTGGTTGTCTCCATCGTTGCTGCTCCGGGTGTGCCTCAGAAAGCAGCCATCCCACTCCTCTGATCCTCCATCTGCTCCTCAGCTGATCAGCAAGGGGATGAAGCCTCCGTGCTCTGAGCCAGGGCAGGGAAGCACCAAGCAGAGGAATAAAGCAGGGAAGCAGCAGTGGGTTTGTAGCTCAGCAGGAAGGAAAACTGCAGACCTGCGTGCAGAAAACGTGGAAAAGGGAAATACGAAAAGAAAAAGGGGGCAGGCAAAGGTTAAAGAGAAAAAAAAAGCAACCTCAACACAGCGAGGGGGAAGCGGAACCCCCTGCTTTCTCCAGTTTTCCCTTTCTTTCTGGGAAGTGCATCTTGAGCAGCCTTGCTCTGGTATTGGTGTTTTCTCCGTGGTTATCAGGGTTCCCACGCGTGCCTGCAGAGCCAGCGATAGCAGCCGGGCTGTCAGCCTCAGCTGGGACTTCAAATGTGATTTGGGAGCACGGATCCCCCCAGTGAAGGTTTCAGAACAGTGAAGGGTGCTTCGAGGTATGTGAGGCAGGGGACGTGAAATTCCCCCGTAGCTGCTGCTGCTTCCCTCTGATTTTATATTCTGTTTCATGAGAACACGAGCTGTAAGGAGTTCTGCAGCACGGGTACTGAGCAGCTAGGAAGGGAGCTGGGTACAGCCAGGAGAGCTGTGACAGCCACCCTGCCAGCAGCTGAGCACTGCTCTGTTATTTACCAGTTTTATTCCCCAAACCCTCAGGGATTAGGGAAGAATTACTGCCCCTTTCCAAAGGACACTGACAGCCGGGTAGATTAAAGACCTCGCTCGGTGTCGCACGCAGAGCCTGTACTTAACCTGACAAATGAATTTAAGCCTCCTGAGACCTAATCCAGAGCCCTTTCTGCTGGAGCAAAGGTAACTAAGCTGAGCCCTGGGACTGTACGTGGTGCGAGGACACTTTCAGCAGGGCTGCAGAAGCAGCAGCACCAGGCTGGGTGGTGGGCCAGGGGGGGCTTCCAGCTGCAGTGTGGGGTGACCTAGTGCTGGGGAGGCTCCTTTTGCCTCTCCTCGGGTGGTAAAGTGGTGGGAAGTGCTGAGAGCAGCTCTTAGGCTTTGTCCAGTTGCTGTGTTGGATGATCTTGACCAGGGCCACAGTGCCTTAGCCATGGTCTCACTTGGTATTGCAGTGAAAGGGAAGCACGATGCCCACAGAAGGGCAGCACAGGACTACAAGCCAGAAAGCAGAGGGGGATGAGTTTAGGTACAGGTTTTGTGTCTTGTAGCTGTGCCCTTAAAGAGTTTAATATGCACAGAGTAAGTTTTGCCATGCTGCTCTTAAACCAGTTTGTCCATCCTGTACTTAACTTACATATGAATGTTGGGCAGATTCACCCTGTCTCTGACTGCAGTGAAGTTACCAGGTGTAGATTTCTTTTCTCCTCCTCCTCCAGGGTGTGCTTCATCCTTGAGCTTCCAACCTGATCCTCTTTTGCTCCCCCTGATCCTCTTTTGCTCCCAGGGTTTAGTTCCCTTGCAGTGGCCTTGCAGGTTTGGCTGATGCACTGCTACAAAGGTCCCCAGAGAAGCCTCATCCCTATGGCTGATGTGATTCAGATGGCACCAGTGAACCCACTCAGACAGCTTTAAGCAGTTGGTAATTGCCCTCATCTTCTTCCCCTTCCAGTATTTGCCACCTCAGTGGCTACAATCAGCCATACCAAGCATGATCTATGCTACACAGGGACCTGAGGATGTCCTGGGCTAAATATCACTGTTGGTCATGGGCCATCCCACATCCACCCACAGAGAGAACCCTACAGTGGGCCATGGCATGAAATCCTCTTTCTGCAATTACACTGAATGCCATTGATTTTGGACAATGCACAAGAATGGTATTTGTTATTCATTACCAAGTCCTCTGAGGATTTGTCTTCTTTTTTTTTTCTCTCTCTCTTCTGGTGATTGTTCTAAAACCCTTGAATCTTTAATTAGAATGAAAATTTGCTTTATTGCTCAAGAGCCTCAACAATATAGCACTTTGGATGAAATGCTCAGAGCCCAGACACAGCCCAGCATGCTCTCTTCTCCACTCTTCTCTCCCCAGTGCTCTCCCATGTGTTACACATACGTGTAATCCATAAAAAACCCTCATCCCCAAGATTTCCATGCAGAGGGATGCTGTGCAACCCCCCTGCATGTCCAGCTACCACCTCCAGCTTGCTGCTTTTTATTTGCAATTGCTTGCTGTATTCTCTCTTCTCACCCCTCCTTTTTCTGCCTCCCTCACTGGTGTCCTGACACAGAGCTCCATCCTGACCCTGTGGCTGTCACTGCAGGACAACAGCAAAGCATTTACTTCTCAGGGCCTGAGTTTTTCTCCTGGTTGGAGTGGTGAGAAGAACATACCTTGAACATTGTTGTGGACTTTCCAAAATCAAACAGTTTCCCAGTGCACTTGAGCTTTGTGTTGTGAACTTCCACAAAAATCAGTTGTTTAACAAAATCTTGACTGAAAGCACATAATTATTTTATTTTCCTTTTTGGCAAATGTATTCCAGTAGCTCTATCATTTCATTACTCAGCCTTTAGAAGAGTTCTAAGGAGGTGACAGTCCCTGAGCCCACAGGTCACTTAGCTCTTCTCCCACGACACAGAAGGTTTGCTCATTGATCAGATACACGTTTTTAAACTTTTTCTTTCTTCTTCTACTTTTTAAAAAGGCACAGGAAAAAATGAAACAAAGATGACTTTATTCCTGCTTTCTACTTTCTCAGTATTTTTATCCAGGGCTTAAGTGGGAATAGTTTTCCAAAAAAGAGAACAAAAAAAGCAGAAGTGTGACTGAGTACAAACTCCTGTTTAAAGAACATACATTTCAGCCTGCCAAGAGGACTTCTACAGAACTAAATATAAAGATCCTAAGTGAACAGGAAAATCGATTTAATATCTTGACATAGCCTTTTTAATTATTTATTTTTACAAAGGACTATTCATGTGTGTGCATGATTTCTTAGCCTTACATAAGTGACAGAGTTTTTTGCATCTACAAACATTCAGGTTACTGTGCTCGGGGCCTTGATTTTTTGGTGATACCAAGTCATATACATTTGTTGTAGAAGGACAAGTAGGATGCCTGTCTCAGAATTTTATTTTTTTTTTTAAGCATGCAATCCATGTGTTTCAAAAGCTGCTTTGTTGTTAAAGAGATGGTAAAAAAGAAAAAGCTCAGCAGCTCCCATTTCCCACAGATGGGCTTTTACCTCCTCAGCATCCAGCAGAAAGATGAGTCTGCTCCTGGTGTTTACCCACCTTGGCCCACGTTTGCCCTAATATTTATATATATATATATAAAAGGGATTCTGTTGTCATTGGGCAGGAGTTTTGGAGGAAACTCTTTCAGTGCCTCAGCCAAGGGGTGCTGGCTGCTGCTGAGGGCTCTGTGTCCCTCCAGGGATGGGGAGTTCAGGGGGTTCATTGATGGCCTTGCCAAAAAAAAATGTGGGTATGGACCTCCTAATTTTTCCAGCCTGCATCAGTATCTTCTCTGCTTTGCCCATGGAGATGGAGAGAGCTCCTGCCTGTTACTGCTGTTCTTCATGAGCTGGGAAAACTGCTGAGCTTACTTTGCTTTGGCTTTCCCATCTGTGTAACACGTGCCATGGTTGAGTGAGGTTAATAGGAGACATAAATAATCCCTAAATAAAGGCAAATGACCAAGGACTCCTGAGCTCAGATCTTCTTTATCAGAAGATTCTGTGACTTGCTCTTGGCTTCTGGTGAGGTTTTACTGGCCAAGCTGAGGGCTGTGCCTGCATCCTGAGGGAGGGATGCCCTCTGTGCCCTGGCCAGAGCAGAGGGTTCTTTTAAAAAGTAATATTTGGCAGGTGGGAAGGGGTGATGAGGGGAACAAGATGCTCCTGTGGCAGGGCAGGTTGCTTAAAGATGAGAAGGAGCAGCTCTCCTGGCTTGTGACAGGATAAGGATAAAGGTGCTAGGAATACACCCAGGGCTATGACTCCAAAAATAATGGTGCTTCAAAGCAGAAACAGTCTGAACACTGCAGTGGGATTTCCCCTTACATTAACTGAATTCTTTGTAGAATATAACCCAGCTGAGAGCTTTATGCTGGAGCTGCTTTAGCTTTTCTTGTCCTGGGCAGGAGGCAGGACTGCCCTGTAGCCTCCCTCCATGGGGATGTTTGACCCAGGCCCTGTGTCCAGCATCCCAGGATAGGAGTGCACAAAATTGTCCCTCTGATGTTCCACTGCAAGAAGCTGCTGATTTCAAAGAAAAACTGGAGGCCCTGTGTATTGGGATAAGGAAGAGCAAAAAGACCTTCTGGAGAGCAAAAGTAGAAATGTCTGAAACACAGGCAGAGCTTGCTAATCAAGCAGTGTGTTGGATTTTCAGTCATAGCTCACAGAGACTTTCCCAGTGAACCATGGCAGCCTCCCAGTGAACCACTTCAGCTTGGTAATAGCATGAAGGTGTCTTCTGGTAGACTGGTCAGAACTGGATCCTGGGTTAAATATATTCAAAGCCCCTCAGGATACGATTAAAACTTGTAGAACTTCAATTCTGCCACTTTTCTGCCCTGCATCTCCTAAGAAAGGAAAAGCAATTCAGAATTTCTTCTGCATCTCATAGAATTTCAGCTTTCTGTGTATGTATTAGAATCAAGGACTTAAGTTTAAGTCACCTACCTGAATTCATGTTTTGGAGGGCACCAAGCAGATGTGAAAAATTAATGTTGTTTCATCTTTGTTTCACTACGAGATGAGGTCTCAACTCTCAGATTTGTCTGCAGATTTGTGCTCCAGTTTAAGAGGACACCCCAGCAGGCAATGCCTTCCTCAGCACCATCTTGAATTAGATTAGAAAGTCTGGCAAGTAATTTTTTTTCTAGTTTATGAGGTTAGCAATCTCTCTGACCACACTGAGGTTGCTCAGATGTTTGGGGACCTTTCCTGACTTTGGCCCCCAGACATTATCAGTTCCCTAATCTGTTTTTTCTTTGTAAATTCAGTAGTAGTTTGGGGAGTTGTAAATTGTCATCCAGAATTTCTACCAAATCACATCTACCCTGGATTACTGCTCTGTGTTTGTGCAGATCTGGCTGAGGGTGAAATTTGGATCTGAGCAGCTGCCAAGCAGGGCATCTGTCAAGAAATTTGCATACTGTTATATTTCTGTAGTTCTGCACTCTATGTAAATAATATTTGCCTTCTGGCATCTTCCACCCAGAACTGATTTCCTCCCTGTGGTTTCTTGCCAGCATCTTGGCCATTTCAATAATTGAGACTCACACTGAGACCTCAAAGATGTTAATACCCAAAAGCACTAAAATCACAGAACGTTGCCTGATTATGACTTAAGAATCAAATACTCCATATCTAGACAAACGTTGTATTTCCTTGCCCCAGCTCTGCATTCCTTCATCATACAACAGATGGAAACTGGAACAACACCTGGAGAAAGGTGGAATTCCTTGGCCATTACAACTTCTTCCCCAGTTCCATTTCACCCAGCAGCAAAATGTGGGGACCAAGGGATGCATGAGAGTGGTGAGAAGGTGGGCCCATCACCAGCTTCACCAGCTCATGTGATGCTAAATATCCTACAACCCTCAGCCAGCTAGTAGAGTGCTCCTCTAGCTTAGTTCAGGAAATAGCAGCAACCTGAGAGTCAGGAATTTATAACCAGCTCCCTAAGGGGCTCTTTAATCTTGATCCAGGAGGGAATACGTCTCCAGCCTTTATCAGCAGGATCTTCCCAGGCAGGCTCTGATTCTTCTCTCTCTGAGTGCCATATCAATGAAATCATATGTAGGCAGCTAAAGAAAACAGGGCCAGGGAGCAAGCTGGACCACAGATTGCCTTTGCTGCCTAATTATTAGCATATTCCTGACACAAGCCAAGGAAAAGGGTGCACGAGGAGTATTCCCAACTGGAACTACAGGGAGCACAGGGCTGTTTGGCTCCTTCCTGCTCCTGTGGTTTGCTCCCCTCCATCCACAGCACCCTTCTCCCAGGCTTTACACCCCCAGGAGACCCTCTCATGCCCTACCTGCCCCAGGGCAAGCAACCCATAACCTCAGCAGCATCTTGCTGTGAACTCTGGTAAGCTGCAGCACATGCTTTTGAACTGAAATAAACATGTGAAAAATAGTAATTAGGTATCAGACTGCAGGGCATCTGGGGAGCCTACCGAAGACTCTGGCAAGTGCTACACCATGTGGTTAAGCCATAAAAGGTCCCTGGCTCTGTTTTATTAGCTTTATAGGCAAAGGTGCTGGCATTAAAAATTGTGTTACTATGTTTAGCATGCTCCAGACAATGTAAAAATTCAATGAAATGTGTAATCCATAAAAAACCCAAAGAAACCCAACAAACCCATCACCATGTCCAAAGCCAAGCAGAAGGCTTGTGCAATATCTGTACCTCTCTTCTTTTGCACAATATTTCATATTCTCTTCTATATCAGCTGCCCTGGTAGAGGCCCTTCTGTTTTCAAAGGAAAAGATATTTTATTACTTAAATGCATAAATCACAATATTATCTCTCCATCTTGATGAACTATGTTTTCTAATGAACACGTGCATGCCCATATTAATTGATGCTCATTGAAGGGGAATTTAGTCCTCGTATTTCTGAAGCTGAACTGAAAGGCATTCATAATTCATTCTCATTATCAATTTAGCTTTGCAGGAAAAAAAAATTTAAGAGATAGGAGCTTCTTTGCTTTTTTCATGCCTTTTTGGGAAAGTCACTATTTATACGTGATATGCAATGAGATAGAGGGAGTAAATGTAGAGAGTGAGGATATATTGAATAATTGGATGAATTATGTTTCTACAAACCCAAACCAAACCCACTGACTCTTAGCCAAGATGCTTTGCTTTTGCAGGGGTCAATGCAGACCAGAGGGTAATGAGAAAACTGACCACCTCGTGTCATATCTCATCCATATATGTCTGAAAAAGATTTATGTGCTTAAAATCTTCTTTCTGAAACTTAGCTGGGTTTGGTCAGTGCAGCAGAGTGTCTCATGGACCTGTTGGACCTATTTATTTGTGTGTTTGTTTTGTGGTGGCTGCAGAAGGAGCTCACACATCAGGCAGAGCTGTATGTGTGGGGACAGCAGGTGGGATGAGGCTCTGTCCCATCAGGGAGCACAGGTGGGTGCTCATCCTTCACCTCTGCAGCCTGAACAGGCAAGGCACTGAGCAAAGGCATAAAAAAGATAAATAAAATCAAATCAGGGGATGTCAGATCCACCAGTTTGCTCCGTGGGATCTGTGTCCACACCCAGACAAAGATGGGGGAGGTAGAGAGATCCTACCCCAGCAGGAAGGCTAAGACAGGCAATGTGTCACATTGCCACCAGGCCAGGCAGAAGGATCTACTTCATTTACAAAATGTCTAGAAGGGGCTGATGGGCTGATGGTAGGAAGATTTTTAGGGGGGCTTTCTTCTCTCCCATTCAAGATAATCCTGGCCTGTTGAGCTCTGGGAGGTACCAGATGCTGCTCCTTGCTTGACTTCCCAGAGTGCAGGGGTTTGCTGGATGAGGAGTGAGAGGTCTTGCTGTTACATTCCTTTTTTTTCTTCAATGGTTGTTTGTGCCAGATGCACATAAAGCAGTGCAGGGTTGGCCATCACCCTTTTTATAAACCCCTCTGCATGATCAGATGGTACTAGCAGAATCACTTCAGTCTTAGATTAATTGGTTTATTTCTTCAAAAGGGATTTTATCTTTTTTCCACGGTTCCACTGTATTTTCTATTTATCTTCTGAAGCAAAAAAGAAATCAGTTCTCTGAACAAGCTGCTCCTTTCAAGAGCTCCTTCCTTGTCTAAGTGGGCTCCAGTGTATTGAGAACTGAAATGGATGTTGTTAAGTTAACAACATCTCCAAACATATTCCTTGGGTGTTTCTCTACATTAGCTAGGTTCAGGGAGTTGCCATGGAGGTGTATTTGCTGCCAGATGAGTCAGAATTATTTAAATATGTCTGTCTGGATCAGAAGGTTTTATTCCAAATTATGAAGGGTGTGCAAGCCTTCATCTTTGAACAGCCCCTGCCCCTGCAGCTCCCTTCCCACTTTGTTCTCAAAACGCTTTTTTTTTCAGGTCCTCTCCTCTTCCAGTGCCTTTGAGGGGATGTCTCCTCTGCTTCCTCTGACTGGAATTAAAGGCAATGAGCTTTCCCACCAAAGACTTGGTGCAAACCTTTGAAATCAGTGGAAATCTTTTTTTCCATTGGCTTTGCTAGGGGTTTCATTACCCACGCCCTGCCTGTCACCCTTCAAGAGAATTAGGAGTAGTTCCAGGGGGTTTGCCATCTGAGTCCTCAGTAAATTTGGAGTGACTGCAGTGTCACCTCTCTTCCTCTGCTTTCAGCTTGCCCAGTTTCTGTATAACCTTGTTCTTCAGAACTGGGGTCTCCTTACCCAAGGAAATGGAACCCGTAGGTCGAAAAGGGCAACTTAGGGAGAGATTCCCTTCGCTGGGTGTTGCATCCATGGTAACATCAAAAATACTCCAAATAAATCACAAGCCTGAGTGGAAGAAGGAAATATTAATAGAAGAGTGATTGTATGTGCTGAGAAGCCTCTTTCTTCTTCCCAAGGGCTGTGAGCTGGAAGGCATTTGAAATTCTTCAGTAGCTTGTCAACAGCAGAAATAAATGCTCAGACTCACCACTGACAGAGCCCCGTGCTACTGAGGCCTTGAAATTGCAGCAGCTCTTTTTTTGCCTGCACTGGGCTTTCCTCTGTCTACAGGAACACTGAATCTCCCTGAACACAGGGGTATTTAAGCCCATAATTATTACCTAGTTTCTTTTTATTTTTTCCACATCCTCTGAACTCTTAAGGCTGTCAGAAAAGATACCATGAGGTGCCCCTTTCCACACACCCACGTTGGTAGGGTAGCAAGCAGTGTAATTGCTGCTGTCTGTAGAGATGCACAAACAGGTATGAAGATCAAAATAGTAAAGAAATGTCAGGCATTATTATCATGTACGTGTGTTCCTGTCTTCATCTCTACAGAAAAAAAAAAAAAAAAACAGCTTCAAAAATATTTTGGTTGTGGTTTTGATCCAAATTGACTTCACCAGCCTCGGGTTTTTGCTGAGCCACTTCTGTCTAATTCCACATTACCTCAAAACAGGGATTTCCCATGGTAGTTTTTATAATGCTAGCAGCTCTAGTCAAATGGAAATAGGTGCTGCTGATGCTGCCACACAGCAGAGCATGACCCGGGAGAGCTTTTTTTTTTTGGCTGTGGGCAACCTTGCTTTACCTTTATGAGAAATTCTCAAGGCAAGCAAAATCTTTAAGCACATTCATCTGCAGGCACAGCAAAGGGAACTCTGCAGTCCTGCAGGCACAGAAGGGCATTCAGCTGATGTCAAAACTCCCAAAGTTTTTCATGAAGGTTTTCTTGAATTGTCTTTTCTCCAACACAGAATGTTTCAAATTGCAGGCAAGATGTGTGCAAACAGGAGTGGGACCTGATCAGGGCGGGTGGACACTCAGCTCTGTTCCATGAGTGTAGGTTTTGACATATTATTTGCTCCTGGTTAACTTGCACCCAACACAAGGCTAAATGTAAGTTTTAATTTTCATTCTGAGCAGAGTGATGAGGTAAAGTTTGATAGGAATCTGTCTAGCAAGCTGTCCTCAGAGACTGTCCTAGGAAACATCTTGTCTGCTTCCTACAGTTTGTGTTGTCAATGGCACGTTTCTTTTCTGATGTAATCATGAGGTCAGAGCTGGCATAAACCAGGTTCTTACCTCTTCTTTGGGTCACAATGGTCTGTACTTGGAAGGGAACTCTTACTCTTCATGCAGAGTCAGCAATACTACCAGAGAAAGGCTCTGAAATTAGGGACAAACTGTTAGGTTGTTACTATGCAGAGCCAGAAGGACTGAAATATCTTGTGGGTGTGTGCTGATTTTTGATTGTGCTTTTTGTTGAAATGGTTTTTCGCCTCTGAGAATGTTCTTTGCTCACACACAGCCTCACTTTTATTAAATTAAAAATTAAAAAAAAAAAAAATCAGTATCACCAAAAACATCTTAAAATTTAAGGGAACTGAGTGTCACTCAAGAGATGTAGGAAGAAACCACATCAAGAGTATCAGCCTATGACTATTCCCATTTGCAGCAAAGTCAACTAAATAGGTTATTTTCCAGCAAATAGTTAACAGTCCACCAAATGTCTTCTTTCCTGGGAGGAAAGCACTCACTGTGCCATCTTTTGCAGTTCCCTCAAAGTGATCTCACCCCAGTGCATGAGTTCAAAGTGCTGCTAAGGAGAGAGGCAGCTGAGGCATTCATCTTCCACCAGATCCCAAGGGCTCTGGAGCATTTGGTCTTGTAACACTTGCAGCCTGTGTCATCTTGGGGGTTGGGATCCCCTGGATGCTTGGGAATGGGGCTGCCCCATTTGTCCTTCCTCTCCAGGATGTGACTGACTGGCAGCTCATACAGGGCTCAGCAATTATTGCAGAGTTCAGGGGTCTCCTCCAGCAGAGCTTTCCATGGAGATACAGGATGCCACAGCCTGAGGTGTTTGCCTGTTGATATCCTTCAGAATGGGATATCTGGATGCAGAGTCTCCTCCATCTTCTCCTAGGAGCCTGGAGAAAAGCAAAAGGACAGAAAATCTAGTAACTGCCTCCCTGGATAAACACAGATTTACCATTTGCATAGATTTGTGGTCAAAAATCAACGTGAACTGATACTTGTATTGCTGTTAAATTACTATATGCACCCTGTTTAATGATGTTTGCCCCCTGCTGCCAACCACATTAAAATACTCTTTTTTCTATTATTTGGCATAAAAGAAATGCACAGGCACATTTAGAGTAAAGAGACAAACTGAAGAAAGGCTGTGTCACCAAAATTACTGTAAAATTGAAAGGAATCAGGTTTTTTTCCTTTGGTTCCACTCCTCACAGTAGAAACTAGAGGTATTTATGCTATACAGAAGTTCAGGCACCTACCTGAGCTGTCTAACTGAGGAAATGTGGCTCCCTCTGTAGTCAGTGAAGAGAAAAAGTCATCCCCAGTTCCCAAGAGGTCAAAACTGGCTTATTATTTTCCATAAAGAATTACTCATCTTTCACCATAAGTCCACCTGCAGGTTTTCAGGTTTTTGCTAATGTTTTCATGCACCTTTCACTTCGTTTCTCACTCACTGAAAAAAATCTTTTTCAAAAATAGTCAGGAATCAGAGGGACTTTCACGCAGGATTTTCCAGGTGTTCCAAGTTGCAGATGATGTATAAAGCCTCCTCTTTTGGGAATTTGGACTAATTATTTGAACTTATAGAAGAGTCAACACTGGTCTCTGAAACTGAGCCTTAATTGTAGTGTCAATTAATTCAAAATTAATGCAAAATTAACAGTCAATTAATGCAAAAACCCCACAAAGTCAGCTCACCCATGCTATTTTATCTATATGAATGGGATTTCTGCTAACAGTTTCACACACTGCTCTTTAACATTTTTCTGCTGATTTGGCATCTAAATATCAGCCTTTACATTAGAGACAGGAGAAATTTTTAATATTGATGAGGTTTTCTCCTGCTTTAAATGCAAAGGGCTTTGTGCCACATGAAAGCCTGCTTTCCCCCTCTCTTCCTAACATGTCCCTTTGCACAGAAGTTAAATGACTTTTTTTTTTCCTGAGTGATGAATGTGACCAAAAGGTTTGAGATGCTATAAATCAAGCAAGGTGGCTTTTTAGTTGTCATCTGCCTTTTGCAGCACGGGGAAAAAAAAAAGATATCATATTCTCTTCCATGACAATGTAGGTACAGCTGGTAGGACTGGGAACATAATAAAAAAATGTAACACCTGTTTACCTTGCTCTGGGGCCAAGCACAAGGCTTCTCAGTTTGCTCTTCAGTTGGCAGCACATGGGAATTCCTCATCCAGAGTACTCAGCATCGCTCTGGGAAGGTTCTTCCTTCTTTCTCTGAGATCCACACACACAAAGAAAATGGTCTTCTAAGCTACTGGGATTTATTTTGAGGTTAGAAGATATTTTCATAAAAAATCAAAATTTTCACAAGAAATTTTCACAAGAAAATTTTCACAAGAAATCAAAAGGCAAGTGCTCAAAAATTCGTTGGAAACTTTTGAGGTTTTTAAAACCAGTAAAAAGAAAAGAAGTTTGTTTTGGCTTGTTTTTTTTCTCTAGAATTTTTTTCTGGTTTTCAATAAAAATAGTTTAGACAAATATATAAAGCAGTATTTTTCATTAAAAAAAATAAAGGACCTGTCCTTATCTAGGCATTTGTTTGTTTATTTTCTTCACTTATCACTCAGACTTGGTTTCAGTTTTATTTCAGTGAATTACAAAACTGCATAGAATGAGCTCTACCATTCTTGGCAATTTTTCTCTGTAATGCTACTGACTTCAGCAGGGCTGCTTGGTTAAGCTGTGGCAGATCCTTCTTCCAACAGATGTTTTGTCAAGTTCATAGCTTAGTTCTATTTTGTTTTATTAAATTAAATCAGCATTACTGATTTATAAATTTTTAACCGAGTCCAAACAAATCTCCCATTTTCAGAAACCATGCTCTGCTCTAGGATTTTCAGTTCATGTAAAAAACTGAAAAAAAAATCACTTAACATTAGTAAAATATGTTTTACTGACTGTTGCCAGTGCTTTTGGAAGTTGGTTTTCAATAGAATTTGGAATTTAAGAACTGCATTTGCCCACCTTCCAATCTGCAACTCTGCTGTAAAAATCACTGCAAATTTACTGAGAATGAAAAAGGGGCATCAGGAGCTAAATATCAGTGATGAGAAGGATAAAAGCAGCAATGTAGCAGCAAATACTCTGCCTGTTAAAGACAGAGGTTTGAGACTTTCCCCAGCTTGTGGGTAATATCACATTTCCCCCTCCTCTGTCCCCACCCTCCTACTGAGATCAAAAGACAATATTCCTGCCTCTTTGTAAGCACTGTGCCATCTGCACAGCTCCATTTGTAGAAGCAAAATCTGACTCATCCTCTGTTTCCTCACTTGGATGTCTGATACACTCTGTACTGCCAGAGATCTGATGTGGCAGGAGCAGCTTTCTTAGCTGTGAACCCAGAAAACTGAAATCCTGAGCCCTCTCTGCTCAGTCCTGGTTGAAACACAACCCACAGAGTCAAGCATCGAGATCACCACCAGTGTTTGGAGGCAAAATGTGAGCAATGTATATATATTTTTTTATTTTATTTTTTTTAATTTTTTTTTAATGCCACAACTCTAGTGGACAAAAAATCCTGTTTATCCAATACCTGTGGCTTTATCCAGCTGTCTGCTCTCTTACTGCACTGAGGCAAGGTGAGATACATAGGAAGCCATAAGAAATATTCTTCAGATGGTGGCTTCTCCATCACCATTCCATCCCCAGCTGTCTGGAGACCCTGGTGGCCTGGACACCACTGCTTGGTCCAGTGCAGCATGGTGAAGCAAAGCTTCCCATGGGTATTTTCAGCCCCATCATAGTGCTGGGAGAGGCCACAGGATGCTTCTGTTGGGGGGCTCATCACTGGTAGGGGCTAAATCAGCTGGAGGAAAGAATTTTTTAAAGGGTGTAAAAATTGCCATTGACGGCTGGATAGAAACATCTTCTGAGGTGGCCAAAAACTGCACATTTGGAAAAGCTTTAAAGACAATATCTGCAAGTAAAACCAATTATTATGTACTTAAGGACAAGCAGTCCTTGGGGTAGAGATACCCCTCACTTCAGATGGGCTCTTTGCACATCCCAGTCCTACACAATGATGGATGAGGACCACTAGGGCAGGCAGGCACCTATAGATGTGCTTTTAGCCATGCACCCTATTGCAGAGATGTATCTTCCACGTTCCACCACTCCAACAGGAGAAAGCCCCATGTGCAACCTGCTACCTTTCCTGTAAATATATTTTTTTTTCAGTAATTGGCCCATATGCTGCCCAGTTTTTCCTTTTTTCTTCTGTGCCCTGCTGCACCATGGGTCTGTGTTTGGTTTATGCAATCAACAAATGAAGAAGGGGAAATCCTTCAGTGCAGTTGGACAAATTGTCCCTTGGCTCAGCAGGAACAAAAATAAGCTGCCTCTGTTTGAGGAGACTGCACAAACTGTCCGTGCTGTTCTGCCCCTCTTCACAGAGCTCTTGAGAGTGTGGCATATTCAGCTGTTAAAAAAAACTCACGTGAGGTCTTCCCAACACAGACAAGAGAAAAAAAAATACAATCTGAGGTGTGGCATTTTGGTTCTCTGCTTCAGATCCCTGCCAGAGGTGCCACTGAGGAGTAACTGAGTTGGGGGTGAGAAGCTGACCCTGCTGCTGCAGCTTCGTGTAAAACTCCAAGTGCCTCTTCCCAAGCAGATGTGAAATGAAAATCTCCAAGTCAAAAATAAAAGGTGAAAATCTCACCTTTGCAGACTGCTGTTGGGGTGCACTGAGTGATGGATGGGTAAGGGAATGAAGTGAGCAAGCAGCCTCCTAAAATCAGCTCCTGTGGCCTGCACAGAAAATTTATCCTGGTTTACCTGGATGGAGAGGTTCCTGTAGCAATGCAGTAAGATAATTTATTAAAGAGCAGAGTCCCTGCCTGCTGTGCTGTGGCCAGGAGCTGTGTGCTCTGCTGCAGCAGCCTCCTGAGCTCTAAATCCTGCAGGACCCAAAACTGGTTCCTTTTCAAGCTTCTTTTTTGAAGCAGAGCTACGGTGCAGGACATCAGCACCTGTGATGAGGACCACTATTGATTGCCCTCACCCAGCACTTGGTTACAAGAGACCCCCCCTCATACACACATTGTGGGATTTGTTTTGGTTGATTGTTTTTCTTCTAATGGCATTTTTAAAATGTGCCAACAGGGCTTCTGAGCCTTCAGGAGGTGCTGAGTTTTATTTTCTGTTCAAATGGAAAACTTAAAATTTTCTGCACTTAAAGGAGACTCCTGTGTAATTCAACAGCTGGCTTTTTAAGAGCTTGCCCTGTATTTTTAGCCCAGGATCCCCTCTCTGGATGACTCTGCCTTGGGTTTTTTGATGTTTTATGCCCATTTTTATCCCCCAACATCAGCAGTGTCCTCTCTTTGCCCAGGGGAAGGCAGAACAGGACCCAGCCTGTTGTCCCTGAGAAGCAGAGCAGGAAGCTGGTGTACTAAAGCTCTGATTATTTCTCTGGCTCTGTCTGTTTCCTGAGAGAGCTGGAAACAAACTCATACACACAAGTTACTTAGCTGGAGGTGAGCTGTGAGTGAAGGAAAAGAAAAAGAAGTTATGGAGAGAAGGAAATGAGCAGGTGGTGGCTTTTGTAACAGCAGACTATAAAATGCTGCTAACTTTTAGGATACATCCATGTCTATATTACAATCAGAAAACAAATTTCTTTGCTCTAGGCTTGGTTTATTTGCTCTGAAAGACAGCATTTGATAGTTTTGGCTCAGTGAATGGATGGCTTGGCTTTGGGGCAGGGAATAGGCAGAGCAGTCATAGATCTGTTCCTATATACCATGCCTGTGGTATGGTATATACCTCCCCTTAGTCACTCTGGAGTAGGGGATGTGTTTTGGGGGGTGCAAGGCACACAGGCTTTCTGATTGCTGTGTATGCATGTGAATCCTTCAGATTCAGCTGAAAGGGTCTGGTTCTCTTCCCATTAAAAATAAATTGCAAAAATTGTATTGATTTCAGTGCAGGAGGATTGGACCCTCAGCCTCCAAGAGGATATGTAATATATTCCGTTCTAGCATCTTTAATGGGATGCAGCTCTCCCATGCTGCACAGGGAGCTGCACATGATCCAGCTCCCTCAGGCTGCTTGACAATATGCTCTCCACTTCAGAGACTGGTACATAAATACAATTCACATGCTCTGTCTTTAGTCATGCCACAGTTTTGTCAACCACATCACATTTTTCTGCCTGGGGCTGCGGTGTGTGCTGTTAACACATGTCTCTGGACTCAGGTCAGTGAGCACAGGGACACCATTGCACTGCCTCTATTTTCCTGGGACTTTTTCCTGTCTTTTCTTGTCATGCAATTAACTTGCCTAATTCCTCTCCTAGATATTTCTTTCCTTTTTTTTTTTTTTTTTTTTTTTTCTTTTTTTCTTTTTTTTTGCCTACTGCACGACACATGGAGCCATCCCACCTTGTAACTCAGGTAGGAACCAAAACCAGAACTAGTACATAGTGTCAGGGCCTCACCTATAATGCTGAATTCTGCTAAACTGTGCTGATTTCCAGCTGCTGAAGATTTAACCCATGACAATTGGTCTGCTTGGCTTGAATTTGTTACCAGCAAAATTCAGAAGGGCAAAATCCTTTTCTCTCAGAAGACTCTAAAGCTATATTTAATGTAAATATAATGTAATTTGTGTGATTCGTCCTACTTGATTTTATTTTTCAAGTAGATGTAAAAAAAAGTGCTGAAATTTAGGAAGAAACAATACCTCTTTAGCATATGGCTCTTCTGAGTAAGTGCTATCTACTCACTCTCTCAAACTGTCAGCAAATTTACTCATCTTTCTCAAATTTTCTTCCAGAAGATTTTAAACCAATTAATTTCAATCAATTCTTAGAATTGATACACACATACTAAAGTCTTGACTGACCTCTGAACTCTTAAAATTGAGTAAGGAAAAAGTCTTTGGTCACATTTTTGGAAATGCTTTCCTCATCTGTAGATCTGGTCAACAGCTTTCCAGTTTGAAATTTCCTGAACAGTGGAGGCAGGGGAACAACCATCAGTATCTCTTTTTTTTTTTTTTTTTTTTTAATTTAACTAGCTGACTACCTCAATTTATTTAACTTACATAGTTAATTCTTTAACTTTATCTACTTCATTTTTATTTAACTCACTTAACTAACACCCAGCAGACTGCAGTTGGAGGGGTTGGGTGCTGTGCCAGGTCAGGGAATCTTTGCTGCTCTGTGTCTCTACGGGCAAGGTTTCTCCCAGGATGCCAGAATTATCCTGAGCTCTCTGGATTGATTTTGCCCCAGCCTAATGTATCCAGCAATGGAAGAGATGAAAGCTGACCAAGGGCATGCAGAAGGCAGGACAGCTGGAACTGCAAATCCTTTTTCCTCCTTTGGTTCTTGTTGACCAACCCCACCCCTTAAAAAAGCTTTTGTCTAAGAAAAGCAAAATCAACATAAGGCTGTGTAGGTGCATGATTGGCTTTGTCTCCAGCAGCAGCAGCAGTAGCTGGATGAACAAAGAGACTGCTCAGCTTCCTGTATTTTCTGGATCCAAAATGGAGAGTACTTTGCAATAACAGTTGCCTCTTTCATCTCAGAAACACTCCTTCATAAAGCAAGCAGAGCTAAATAGAAATAACAATGATGTCTCTTTCTGGTCTCCTTTGTAAAAATTGTAGTGGCATCGCTTTTTTCTAACACGTGAGCATTCATTGCAGGCACTGCAAATCTTTTAAATCAAAAGAAAATGAGAAATGTTAATGCCCAAAGAGAGAAAGGGCTTATCTCTGAAAAGTTTCTTTCTCCACTGCATATCAAATCAAAACGTAAGAGGCAAATCAGTCTTCAAAACATGCAGCTGAAAGGAGCTTAGAAGTAGGCAGAGACTCGCAGCCAGATTCTGGCCTCCAAATACAGCTTGTGATGTCCCATAAGATGAAGATGGTCACCAGATCCTTCTCCATCTACCACTCCTTTGGGTTTTTGCCTTGGGTGGGGAGTTGGAGGAACTTCACTGATCTATGAGACTCCTAAAGGATGCTGATATTGAAATAGGTACTGAGGCAACCATTCCTAATCCCAAACTGGGCTTTTCCAGCCAGCTTCCTGGGGGGATCTGCTCATGCCAGGACAGCCATCCCTTGTACCTGTGTCACTGCAGCCTCAGCCCTGCCTTGCTCTACCACTGCATGGCAGTGCTGCCCAGACAACTGGACATTTGTCATCCCAAATTCCTTCCGTGCCTCAGGAAGGCTTTCAGACCCCTTTGCTGGGACATATCCCTTCCCTGGTGCAGAGGGGACAGATGTCCTTATGTGAATACTGGGCAGCACGGGGGGTTTTGTTTATTAGCAACAGCACAACCAGTACAGCCCACGCTGGCCTGATTTCTCCTCCTGCACAGATAGCTCAGCATAAAGTGTAAGGCTCTCTTTCTGCTCTGGGCACTGTGTGGTCTGATTACAGCCATGCAGTACCACATCCCAGTCCCAGGGGACAGCTGACACTACTACAATTGTTCCTTCAGACCCTGAAAGTTTGGGGTTTTGAAACGGAGCGGGCAGGCTGTCAAGAAGCAAAGAAAGAAAAGGCCACAAAATACTGGGGATAAGATCTGGTTTGCAGAGCCTGGTCAGGGGTAGCTCTGCAGAGGCATTTCCTAAAGTCCCAAATATCCTTTGCTGCCTCTGTGCCTGCTTCCTGAAAGATCCAAGTGTTTTCATGGAGTCCAGATGTAAGACAGTAGGTCAGTATGATTAAATACCTACAGCAAGAGCACATCACAGCCACTAAACTCTACAGGTAACTCCAAGAGTTATGCCTCGTGTGTCAAAAGTGTCATTTGGTTAGAGGACCTCAGATACAAACCCAGAGAACAGCCTCCTCTGCCAGGCAGGTCAGGGTTTGGGATGTTAGTTATTGAGGGCTTCATGCAGAGAAAGCAAGGAAAAAGAGGTCATTTTTCTTTTGGTGAGGTATGACTGCACGGGTATTTTTTAATGATCAGATATTCTTGTGGAAGCATTGCATTCTCAGTTTGGTCCCAGTAATACAATAGTCATAAAACCCAGAAAAAAAACCCAAAAACTATGATACACCATAAAAACCATGGACAGTGTGGGATTTTGTGTAAAAACCAGCAGGATGGGGTGGGAAAACCCTCAATACTAATCCCAACACAGGAGCACTCGCTCACTTGAGATGCTGTGCTGAATCAGTGGAATTTTTTGCACGACCAGCTGCTCACCGGCATGAGCAGGGGCTCCAGGATCTGCCCAGTCAGTCCCAACTGAGCTTTGATAAAAATAAGGCCCAGGTATGATTTTTAATACACCCCAGGGCCCCCTTTCTCGTGACTTTATCCACGTGCGACTGCAAAGCGATGTGTTTAGAACTGAAAAGGCTGCCATGTCACAACATGACATATCATATCATGACATGTCACACCATGACATTAGCACAGACATTTTGTCACCATTATCATGACATTTTGTGGCCCATGTTCAAGGCAGCCCTCAAGTGATCTGTTCCACCCAGGCAGCTAGCAGGGTGATTCACCCATCAAGCAATCCTGAGCAGCCATTGCATCACCTTCTGTTGTTTATTGTACCCTGAGGCTTTTCAGAATGCAGTTGCCTTGATAAAAAAGATAAAAGAAAAGAACATGAAACTTGGGTGAAAGAAAAATTCTTATTAAACTGAAGCTAATTCTTGTCTCCTCTTTCCCTGTTCCCTTTAAAGTTATTATTAATAGGGCCAGACTCGTTGATAGGAGGCAAGTGCTTATATGAGATCCATTACTGGTGGAGAAACACCTCTGAAAGGCTGCTCCAGTCAATGAATAGATGGAGCCCAAAGAAAGTAGGACAGATTAGAGGAAAGTCCAGTCCAGGTACATTATGGGCCATATTCTGAAGACTTTCTTCCATCTACTTGGATTTTCCAGAGGTCAGGAGGAACTCTGCCCGCATAAAAGAGCTGAGTAAAACCTGAGTGATCCCCTAGGCTTTGAAGCAATAATAATGTTTATTTCTCAAGCTCCTCACAGAGTTCATAATGAGCATTAATTAAATACACCTCATGGCTCCCTCTGCAAGAGCAAAATACTCTTACTCCCATTGAAGAGAGAGGAAACCCCTCCATATACAGGAGGGCTTGGAGTTTCCTCCAGCTCTGGATCCTATTTCAAAGGACCTTAAGTTGCCAACTGGACATCCAGGGAAATGTGGATCAGATTTAGCTGTAATGTTGATCCTGTGGCTCAATTTTCAGGAGTGCTGACCTTCTTCAGTCAGAGCTGTTAGTGCTTAGAGATCCAAATGCCAATATTCTGCTTAGCTTTAATACCAGCAGGTAGAGCAGAAATCTGTTTAGCAGGCAGTGCAAGAAGATGTTGAAGATAAGGAGTGTTCTTCATCTATGTGAGATATGTACCAAGTGCTAACTTAGTAATAAAAATCCATGAACCATTAACTTCAGACATCACCAGTAGCAAATCCTCTCTAGTCACCAAAGACATAATTCCAACAAATTCACTTAACAAATTCAATTAAGTAATAAATTCAACTATATAATTAAACAAATACATTGTTCTGGGTGTAAAATGAGGTGCCAGATTTTACCCTGGGATGCAATGTTGGATGCTCTCAGCTTTCTAGTAGGACTGCTGACAGACTTTTTGTTGCAGAATGCCCCACTGGATGTGGCATCACCCACCAGAGCATACAAAAAAACCCCAATGATTTAGTTTATTATCTGTGAGTCTCGTGCTGAAATATTTAAAAATGCACAGATTACCATCGTGGGGCCATTTGCCCAGGTAAGGTCTTCTGATCAAATGATATTTGAGTTGCTCATTGATATTGATCACTCTGATCAAATGATACCAGGTGTTTCAGAACCAGCACCCACAAGAACCTTGAAAATGGTGAAAATTTGGAAGGTGGGGATGAACTTACTGTACAGTAAGAAGTTATCATGGTTCATACTCTCTTTTGCTGCTGCTGGACAGACTCTACATGCAACAAGCATCTGCTCAGGAGCATGCAGGAGGACTTCTGCTCTTTTTCTGTCACACAATGGCACTGCCAGGGCTCTCTCTCTCTCTCTCACTATTGGAGTTGAGGGCCACAACCAGCACTGAGCTCAGTGAGGAGTGAGGAAGGGACAGAGTAATATTGGGCTCCTATCAAGACCAAAATGGAGAAAGCATCATCGATTTTTTTTTTCAGAACAAGCTCCTTTCTGGCTGTCAGTCCTGCAACACCAGCCCTGTGTTTAGGCACAGTCTCTAAGAGTGTTCTACAAATAATGTAAAGCAAATCATCTGCACTTTGTGTGCAGGTTCCCCTCAGCCCACTGTGTAGCTCCAACAGTGTGTAAGTGCAAGTATTTGTAAGAATTTTATGCTAATACTCAAGTTCATTTCTTTGCATTCCTCTTAAAAACTTAGAGCTGTGCCACTCATCCCTTTTCCCTAGATCAAATCCAATTTATGGCACTCCTGCTTTTCTTATGGTTTCTCTAAGTTTCCTGTGACACACTTGAAAGCAGATCTTGGTTTCCCATTCATGAGGTTTTTGCTTTAGTTTGTTTTTTCTGTAATCATTTGGATTATGCCCTAAAACCTCACATTTCTCCCATCTTCACACCGTCAGCTGTCAAGTAAGGGAAAAGTTACAAACTTTTGCCCCGTGCCTGAGACAAGACTTTCTTTCCAGCAAAGTGAGTGGCAGGAGGAAACCAGCCAGACAGTCTGAGTGATGACCTGGGGGGGGGGGTGATGGAAGCCCCTCTGGGACAATGCTTTTTCCTGCTTCTGGAAGTCCCTCCTATTTCCACACTGGCTTCTGCATCCGGAGCTTTACCGGGATTCTCTTTCACATCAAAGCATCCCTCCCCGGGCTACACATGTAGGGGCACAGCCTTAGTTTCTATGGGAAATAGTTTTATCCCAAAGGAAAGGGAAAGAAATGTTTGGTTTAAATACGCTTAATACTCCTCCTTCTGCATGAGGCACTCTCTTGTTGCACTTTCTCTGGTCCCTTGGGGTAGCAACATGCTCTTTACCACACTCAGGCTTATTTTCTTAGTTGAGGTGTTTAAAAGGGGCTGGGGGGGAATTTTGCTCTCATCCACATTGATTAAACAAACATCAGGCTGAAAGCTTGCTAAATTAATTAATTAATTGCACCAACGTTGTCTTTTTTTTTTTTTTTTTTTGCTAGTTGGTCCCATTTCTACCATTTAAAAGAACTCCAGGATGCAGACAACACGGAGTTTCTGCTTCTCTTCTAAAGTTATGAGGAACACAGGAGCCAGTGTATGGGGGGTGAAGATGCTGCTAAACTCAGTGAACAGGCAGGAGGGATCCATGAGTTTGTCTGGCAGTTGAAGTCAAGGAGGTTTCCTTGATAAAGAGCTCCAATCAGAGATGAGATGCTGACACTGTGTTTTGCTGAGTATTTTGTGCATCCTCAGTCCAACCACAGAAGGGAAAAAAATCTTCGGAAATGAGACTGGTTCTGAGTTGAATGCACCTCTTCAGGAAACAAACTACACCCAGAAGTTGCATGCTTCAGGTTAGCAGTCACCATGGCTTAAGAATATTGGTGTGAGGAGGTTTGTAGCTGATACAGATGAATAAACAGATGAACTTTGGAGTGCACAACCCCTTTTTCAAGCTTAGTGAGAAGGCAGGAGAGGCTGGGACCATTCAAACTACACAGGTCCTTGCTGATATGAGGGGGGAAACACCCAATGACTTCCACGGTGGGAAATTAAACCAAGCCCTCTCCTTATCCCAAATACTTACAAAGCACATGTAATAGGGAGTGGAACATCTCCCTTATGAGGAAAGGCTGAGGGAGCTGGGCCTCTTTAGTTTGGAGAAAAGGAGACTGAGGGGTGACCTCATCAATGTTTTCAAATATGTAAGGGGTGAGTGTCAGGGAGATGGAGTTAGGCTTTTCTCAGTGGTGACCAGTGATAGGACAAGGGGTAATGGGTGTAAATTGGAGCATAGGAGGTTCAAGTTGAATATCAGAAAAAATTTTTTTACTGTAAGGGTGACAGAGCCCTGGAACAGGCTGCCCAGGGGGGTTGTGGAGTCTCCTTCACTGGAGACATTCAAAACCCACATGGACACGTTCCTATGTGATGTACTCTAGGGGGCCCTGCTCTGGCAGGGGGGGTTGGACTAGATGATCTTTCGAGGTCCCTTACAACCCCTAGGATTCTATGATTCTATGATTCTATGAATAGGGTAGCCCAGCTAATTCACTTTTTGAAGTGCCCTGAATGTGTTTGTTATTCCACTGTTGATGCCATTAGTTCCTCCCCCATTTCCCTCAGCTGGCATTTCATCTCTTTGGCTTGGTTGCTCGTGCCTTCAGGGTCATTGGGTTTCTTTCCACACCAGGCTCTTTGATTCTGCCTCTCTTTGGGGGCTGGTTAGGCTTTTGATTACCCAAAATGTTTTGAATGCTGACTTCAATTACACTGCCTTTTGAGGGACTTGTCTACAAGGGCTTCTAACTGCAAGGCCCCTGCCTGGTGCAGCAGCCAAGGAACCCCTGTAAGGGTTTTGTAAAGACAGCAGCCACTGAAGTACAAAACTGATGCAGCACCTTCAAGAATGTGAGGCTTTTTTTTGGTTGGTTGGTTGGTTTATTTTCTTTCTATTTATTTCTATTTCTTGGTACTAACAGAAGCTAGAATGCTTCCTCCTGCCATGAAAAGATGCTGAATCTGGCAGCAGATCTGTAACATCTCGGTCACAAGTGTGGCATTTTTCTTGGGGACAGATTGTCAGCCATGGCCAAACAGGGTCCAGCAGAACCGAGGCTGCAGATGAATTTGAGAGAGTCCAGAAGAAAGCAAGAGGAATGATAAAAGGTTTATAGAACATGAGTGATGAGGAAATGCTGAAGAAACTGGGTTTGTTTAGTCTAGAGGAAAAAGACTATGGGGGAAACCATATAAGTTTTCCAATATGTAAACAACTGCTTTAAAGGGGAGCATGTCATCTGTCCTGCATGGCCACTGTCAGATGGACAAAAATAAATCAGGGGGATTTGCAGCAAAGAAATTTTTAGCTGAGCTAAAACTTAGAAGAGGTTCGGCCAACACCTTCCTGGGAGGAGGTGGGAAAACCTGATCCTGGCTCACAGTGTGGGACAAGGTGATTGCAGGAGATTCTTTCCAGCCCTTGTATCTTTATAAATTTATGAAGGAGGACTCTGAATGGAAATGGTTCTGGTTGGTTAAACATGGAGTTGCATTTTCTAACTGGTCACTGCAGCCTCTTCAACACAGAGAAATTGTGTCTTCTTTGTGGCAGCTCTGTGCTGATGGGATCATTTTGAGAACAGAATTTTGAAGTCCCACAGCTGCCATGTTTAGCAGAAGCTCCCGTTGCCTCCTGTTTTTTTCAGCCTTTTAACTTTCCTCCAGGATGCAGAAAAACCCTTCTTTGGGGATCTGTTTCTTGGTCTCCCTCTTGCAGGGCTTGGAGGGTCCTCGTTCAGCTTCTCCTGGTTTGCAGCAAATCCCCACTCTGCAATCACAACCAATTCCTATCTTTCCAGCAGGGAAAACTGCTCATGGTGCCATGGTGGGATACCACAGATCCATATTTTAGGAACCATTTGCTCTGGGCCCTCACTGCCACCTTGAGGAAGTTTTCCATGCACATTCATCTGATGGAAAGGTGTCTGCAAGGACTGATTCGCAGTCCCGTTTGCAGCAGCAGCAGGAATGTGGGATTTGGTGTGCCTGGATAACAGCAAGGTTACATCTGAGCTGGGGAAAGGTGCCCTCTGGCCCAGCCAGACCCAGGTGGGCCAGGAACAAAGTGGAGGAGCCACTGAAAATCCAGAATATTTTAGAAATGGCTTCAAACCCACTAGAAAATTGCAAGACTGATGAGTTTGGGTAGTAGAGGAGGTAAACAGGGAACCTCCAGAAAATGTCCTCCTGTGTTTTTACCTGAAAAGCATTTTCCAGGGAAAGAGCTAATTTATCATTAATTGCTAACGGGTGTGTTATTATCAACATTAATTTCATTTGACAAGAAGTTTTTAAGTGTGAGGCGTTGTGTGCAAAACTGAAGCACCTCCAGGTTCCTTGCTGTGCCAAGTAGGGTGATCAAGAGCCAATGTCCCACCAGGTGGCATCAGGGGATCCATTGCTGCTGGTTTGTCAGGGAGGACAAGAGTCCTGGTGGCAAAATTGCTGTCAGCATAACCAGGCAGCCTTCAGCAGCCTTCTGAGATGAAATCCAAAAGTATCTTTCAGCATCCTGTTAATGAAAAAAAAAAAAAAAAAAAAAAAAAAGAGGATTAGGGTAAATTGACAAAAGTAAATAAATTAAAGAGAAAGTAACTTTTGCCAAAAAATAAACTTTCATGTTCAACTTCTGCTTGAAACTCACGTCCCAGGAGCCAACTTTCTTGGGGAATAGCATCTTATCAGATAAAGGAAGGACTGAACAAGAAAGATAATTCCTTTGTTAGGAAAGCCACCCCCTTTTATCAAGTCCTTCTCCCCAGCTTTTAATGCTCACCGACTTCCCTCTGATCTCTTGGCACCTTAATACTTCCCCACCTGTCTGTCAGCCTCCTCTGAGGGTATTTTCCTTCTTGAAGCTAAACTTTGTAACACAACTAAAAGAAAGCAAACAGAAATGGCTTCAATCGCTCTCAGTGCTTAAAAATTCATCATCATTTCTATAGCCAAAGGCAGAAAAGCTAATTATTTACTGTCCCGACCAGCCTCATCACCTCCCGGGAAAACAAGCTCTGGAGCTGCTGGGTCTCTGCTGCTGCTTCTGCAGGAGGCAGCTCTCATCCCTGGCACTCCGTGTGCTGGCGGCACCACCGGGACTTCTCCAGCTTTGAACAGAGCTGCAGCAGCACGTTGGCCACAGGGCAGAGAAACCCAACCACCAGAGAGTGGGAACACAGCAATGGCTTGGGCCTCTCCCCAGGGAACCTTCTGCCCATCTTGACACTGGCATTTACAGAAGGAAAGGCTGGCATTTTGGTTTGGGTTTTGTCTTTTCTTCTTTTCTTCTTTTCTTCTTTTCTTCTTTTCTATTTTTTCCCTTTTCTCTTTTCTCCCTTTTCTCTTTTCTCCCTTTTCCCTTTTCCCTTTTCCCTTTTCCCTTTCCTTTCCTTTCCTTTCCTTTCCTTTCCTTTCCTTCCCTTCTCTTCCCTTCCCTTCCCTTCCCTTCCCTTCCCTTCCCTTCCCTTCCCTTCCCTTCCCTTCCCTTCCCTTCCCTTCCCTTCCCTTCCCTTCCCTTCCCTTCCCTTTTTTCCCTTCCCTTTCCCTTTCCCTTCCCTTTTTCCTTTCCTTTTTTCTTTTCCTTTACTTTTCCCTGTCTTTTCCTTTTTCCTTTCCATTTTCCTTTCCTTTCCTTTCCTTTCCTTTCCTTTCCTTTCCTTTCCTTTCCTTTCCTTTCCTTTCCTTTCCTTTCCTTTCCTTTCCTTTCCTTTCCTTTCCTTTCCTTTCCTTTCCTTTCCTTTCCTTCCCTTCCCTTCCCTTCCCTTCCCTTCCCTTCCCTTCCCTTCCCTTCCCTTCCCTTCCCTTCCCTTCCCTTCCCTTCCCTTCCCTTCCCTTCCCTTCCCTTCCCTTCCCTTCCCTTCCCTTCCCTTCCCTTCCCTTCCCTTTTTTCCCTTCCCTTTCCCTTTCCCTTCCCTTTTTCCTTTCCTTTTTTCTTTTCCTTTACTTTTCCCTGTCTTTTCCTTTTTCCTTTCCATTTTCCTTTCCTTTCCCTTCCCCTCTCTTCCCTTCCCTTAGTGCTTAGTGCTGTTCCCAGGGCTGCTATGAGCTGACAGATTGCAGTCAGCAAGCAATGCCAGGATTTTTCCCTGGTGAAGCCACAGGACTGGTGACTTTTTCCTTCCAGGAAAACCTTAACTTCCCTCCTTTCCATGCTTTCACACATTCATCCAGCCACCCAGCACAACCTGATGGTGTGGTGGTCAAGTAAATGGTACAGAAGGATGCTAACACCTGGGTGCTGGCAGAGTATCTCCCAGATGGCCAACACTTTCTTCCTTCTTTTTCAAGAGAAAAGGGTCCATTTGAAAGCCAGTTAAAAGAATATTACAGAACCGAGATGAACACAACCAAGGGAATAGATTTTACATCTTCATCCTCTACTGCCCTCTATTGAGGATGGATCCCTCTGCAGAAGAAAACCTAAACTGCAGTTATTCACAGCACAACTCAGCTTAGAATTTTATCCCTCTGAAAACTTTATTTTAGCCCATTCGTTCACCTTAGAACATGTGCAAAGCTTCTCACTGTGCTTTTTGATGTATTTGCCCTATGCATTATTTGCAGGTTCCATACACGAAGGCAAAACAGTCATGGATGAACCCTCCAATCCCCTGGTTATGCTTAGGGAGAAGCTTTTATATAATTAACCCAATTAATAAACAATCTGTTACGATAACCCAAAAAACCCATCTGGGACATGGTGATGCCAGGTGGAAGCTGCCCCATAGGATCCACATACAATATGGCAAAGGTGCTTTAATTTCACCTTAACCTGATCCACTGAAATGGCAATGGAGGAAAGAGAAATTAGCCATGATAGTCATGCTTGGAAACTACAGTGACACTGCATTTATCTAATGAAAAAAAGAAAAAAAAAAAAAGGAAAAGGAAAAGAAAACCTGCCTCTGGGCTTAAAAAGCACTCTCTGGCAATGTGATTGTTTGGCAGCATCATTCCTTCTTTGGAAATATCTGTGGAAAAATGTAGAGGAACAGAGCGAGTTATAGCAATAGTAGGAGGAAAAAGACAGAAATTATGATATGTCCTGTATTTTTCTACCACTTGTTATCTGAAGACTACACAGCTAAATGTTGGGTAGCAGTTTTCCAATGCTACAGGGACTTCACTGCAATACAGTTACAGCTCCATCCTATATTTCAGCAGGGCTGAAAGCCTGTTAGTGCTCTGAAATGATGAAAGAAAATGAAATTGAATAGCAAACAAAAAAAGTTCAGACTTGATCAGTGATGATGAGAGAACTCCAACTGGGTTCTCTTGGGAGCAATGATCAAGAATTAAAGTCTTGATTTTTTTTTAAGCTAACAAATGAAGCTTCTTTATTCTACTTAAATGGGATAAGAAAAGCCCTATTAAAGAGAGCTAACAGTAGTACTAATCTGCAACCCGCATCCCTGTTGGCCCCAGTAGGAATTAAAAAAAAAAAAAAAAAAAGAAAGGCTTCTAAAAATGTTTAACAAAACCCACACAAAACGAGAGGAGCAAGAGATAACTCAAAAGATGTGCAACTTTGTGAAGGAAGAAGAGGGAAGAGGCAGGAGCACAGGGTGCAGCTCCTGTCCCTTCTGCTCCAGACTTTCCCAGCTGGGAGCTGACAGCAGAGGGGCTCTTGCCAGGTGTATGAAGGTGGCCTGGCCTTGGGCTTTTGCATTTCTGTTTTCTTTTTGCCTAAGGACTTGATCTCCCCAGGCACCTGCCTTACCAGGATTACTTGCATTTCTGGCATGACTGATCTCAGCAGGTGGCTCCGAGGGGCAGCGTGCCCATTCCTGGGCAAGCCTCAGAGTTGGCCCCCTCTCCTGTCACACTGGCAGCCTTTCATGTGTGCTCATCTCCATATAAGCATTGCTCAGGCTTTGAATTTGCCCAGTTGTGAGATTATTGCACCATCTGTAACCTGTACCCTCTCTAGGATTGCTGGCTGGCTCAGGGAATCTTGCAGCAGGATCTCTGCTCTTCCCTCCTCCCGTGTCCGTGTGCTCTTGGTGGCATCGTTCAGGGTTGCTGGCTTGGCTCTGGCTGCCAGGAAGAGCTGTGAAGATGTCTCAACATCAGTGGATGCCAACATGTGGAGCTGAATGCATGCCCAGGACCCCTCAGGGATTAAGATGTAGCTGCTAAACCTTGGGGCTGTTGCTGGACAGCCACGGTGACCTGTGCTGGATAGATTAGTGACAGAGTAATGCTAGAAAGACAAATTCCACAGTGCTGGTGGGCTAATCCCTCAGCAAGGGAGGAGAGAAAGAAAGTACTGGTGAGATGAGGAAGAAGATCCCTTGGTGTACAGACAGCAATAAGTTAGGAAGGAACCACTGAGATGGGAATTGAGGACAAAATATTCTCATTCGTCTAAGAAAAGATGGAGAGGGTGGTGGTGCAGGGAAGAAGGATAAAACTGGCCCCATTAGAAACCTACAGAAAGCAGTAATTGCACTGGACTTTTATTTTACTTACTTGTTTTTGTCTTTTTTTACAGACCAAGCCTACCTGTGAATGGAGAACCCCAACACAGTTTTCTCTTCATCTCAGGTCAGTGTTTAAATGGTGATGATCAGGAAGAGCTCTTGGTATGCAGATTAGGACCCTGAGCTCATTTAACCTCAAAAAGAGAAGGCTCAAGGGGAACCTTACAGATCTGTACAAATACTGAGTCAGAGGAAGTAAAGAACACAGAGAGCAAAACACTAAAATGCAGGAAATTCAAACTAAATACTCAAAACTCAGCACAGTCCTGGACAAACTGATTCAGCTGACCCTCCTTTGAGTAAAGGAGTTGGACTGGATGAGCTCCAGGGATCCCTTCCAGCCATTTTTCTTAAATTTTCACTCAAATTTCACCCTCTAGAGGAGCTCGGTACAGGTATTAAACCACCTTCCACCAAAGACATGGGACATGTCCCATGAAGATGTGTTCTCTTACATAAAAATCACCAGTTCTTCAAGTCCTGCACTGTTAGGGAAACATTTGCCCCTAAAAATCCAAGCTATAAAGTGCTTCCTGATTTGCTGGGAACAGGTCAGGGTTTTGACAGTGATTGCAATGACAGCACGAGGAGGTCCTTTGGGTTGGGCTATTTTTTTCAAAGAACCAAATCTGATTCCTAATACTGGGAATCATGCTCAAATTATATGGCTATATATTTTAAAGAGAAATTCTTTTTAATAACCTGGATTTAATGCATTTTACAATGTATTTATTATCTCACACTGTGATATTTTGTAACTTAGATTTTCAGCTAACGAGTAGCTCATCTAATGAAAATAATGATTTTTTCATGCTGTACTACACGGAAACTTAAAGTATTTCAATTAAACAAACCACCTCATTAGTGTGCCTTGATAATATAGCTGAGTTTTTCTTTGATATGGTCAGAAATATCTAGCATGCTTTTGGGATGCAATCAAACTCTCCAATAAACTTGTTGCTAAAGACAGCTGCCTAGCACCATGTATTTCTGGAGCAGTCAAATGACCTAGTTTAGAAGTGTTTGAAGCCATTTTACACTGTGGAAGGAGAACAAATTAACCTTGTTTAACAAGTAGTTCTCAATTTGGGTTCCAGTGCTCTTCCTCCCTCTCCCATCTCCAGTGCATGGCTTTATTTCATCCTTCCTGCTATATATTATATATA
The DNA here is from genome assembly GCF_036169615.1 of Heliangelus exortis. Lineage (NCBI taxonomy): Eukaryota > Metazoa > Chordata > Aves > Apodiformes > Trochilidae > Heliangelus > Heliangelus exortis. The sequence continues at coordinate 3,411,056 of NC_092425.1, forward strand.
TTTAATGCTACATCACTCCCCTGCTGCAGGGACCTGGGAGGAAGCACTATCATTGCACTCAAAACATCTCTCAAGCCCCAGGTTTGGTTATCTGAGGTCTTCCTCACTCTTTGCACTCTGTGAAGAAGAGAAAGAAAATCGTGGTCATTGTTGCCTTTCATTTTGATTTCTTTGGCCTCCTCCCTTGGAAGTTTTGGCCAAAGGAATATTGCAAAGACTGCAGATAAATCCACAGCAGGACCCCAGCTTTTGGGTGAGCCAAGACCTAAAAACCTGCAACTTTGCTGCAAAAGATTTCTGTGGCTGCAGCTATTTCTTGTTGGGATCTGGGATCAGACCTTTGGCTCTTATAAATCATCAGGGAGCTGTTTCTTTATCAGATGAAGATCTGGATTCCCATTCCCATAATTTCTCTGAGAATGAGCATTTTGGGGTAACTCTTTCAGCAGGGCTCGTGTATGTTAAAGCTACAGTGAGGTCCTGTATTTTACACCCTCCCCCTGGAAAATTTGGTTTGGATCCAGCTCCTGTTAGAGGCAAAATTAGCTGCAGAAAATCTCTCTGATCATTGCAAGTAATTAGCTACTCCTTGTCAGCTGCAGTGGACCATCCAGTAAACACAAGATAGCTTCAACTTCTAAGCATATTCACTCTAAAATAAAAGCAGGAAAAAAAGGCATTTACAAAGTGCAGCTTCATAATTACCTATGGCAACCCTTCCTTTCACTCTAGTCCCTGGTCCCTTCTTTAAAACAGGACTTTAGAGTGGCTTTTATCAATGTTAAAACAACATTAAACAGCAAAGAAACCAACAAACAAGCTTCTGACACAACAAACTTAACTGAGGAGCTGTAAAACATCTGGGAAGTTACATGGTATCTGGCCTCAACTTTTCTTTCTCCCTCACCAGCAAAACCAGAGTGGTCCATGTTGCTTTTGGTTCCACTCAAGTTAAATTTTGATGCCTTCTGTTCTCTGCTCAGAGATGAGATAAGTTCTCTTCACCCTGTTGCAAAGGAGGATTTGCACCAAAACTGCAAGCTCACACCCACCTACACCTGCCTATTACAAACCCCTAAATTCTGAGCCTAATGTAAGTTGGCAGGGTCCCTTTAATCAAAATTTAATGTTTGTCTTCAGCCTCCTCAAAGCACTTAAAATCTAGAGGCCTTCAAAGGAAGAGAATCATTCCTGCTGCTGCCCTCTGCTTCCCAGGGAGAGGAGGTTGGACCAGTTACAGAACTGCAGGGATTGTGCTGCTCTCCTCTGAGTCCTGTTTTGGGGATTCCTGCTCCTCTCCACAAAGCCCTGTTCCCAGATTTCTGCTCTCTGTGCTGGCCACAGAGAGGAGGCTTCAGACCAGTCTAAAAGAACAAGAAGCAGCCAAGACTTTTCCTCAGAAGTTCATAGGAGGCCCCTTCCTGCACCTGCCAGCTCTGTACAGGCAGTGACTGAAACAACTCCCTGACATCTGAGGATGCCAGAAATACAGCATTCAGCTCTCCTGACTTTGGTCACAGGCACATCAGCTAAGAATAAAATCATCCCTTTGGTCTGGGATGCTCATCAGAGCTGGGTTCCACCTCAGTTGTTCTGATTCCTGGACCTGTGAGAAGCTTCAGCTTGCAGCTTGGCAGCTGAGGGCTTCGAAAGCTGGCTGGGAGTCCCTCTGCAAATTTGGCCTTCAATCTGCAAATAAGCAACTCAGAAACCCCTGTAAGGCACAGCCAGTCTGATCCCAAGCACAGGCCAAGTTCATCACAGCTTCATCAAAAAATAACACCTTCTGGGGGTTCTGCCATGCCCAGGAAAGTACAGTGTTGAAGAAAAATTTTGTAGGAAGCTTTCTACAGAATAACCAGCAGCTCTGCAAGCACAACTACCTAACACTGACCCAGGCAGTTTTTTCAGAGCAGTGTTGTTGCAATCAAGCAGTGTGATGGGTTTACATTTTAATTTGCTCCACTATTTGCTCCTCAAACCACTTTTTCTTTCAAATTCCCCTCAACCACAGTGCTCTTGTGTCATGTGGCAAAACTTTGCTGCAAAACTTCATAAATACAGAGGGATATGGGTAGCTCTAGGTTTTAATTTTTTCTATGAAACACCAGTAAAAAGTTATCTGGACAGTTAGCTAGATATTTTAATGTGTCCCTAATATTTAATGTACAATTTAGGTTGTAACTATCAAGGACTACTCAAAGCCTCAGATGCACATATACATTCTCTCTCCCTCTGCTCCTCTCTCTTTTGCATTTAATGTGTGTAGTAATGTGCTGGACTTCTGCCTTTGGAGAATTTGGTTCAAATCTCTGTTGTAAGCCAAATTGAGTTGCAGGAGATCATTCTAATTATTGTAAGTATATGCCTAATCTTTAGCATGTTATAGCATGGTAATTACAATTTACAGCCTCTTACAGCTAAGAGCTCTTAGAATATGTTCATAGCAGGGGCACTACCTTGAAAACCAATCTGGGGGGAGCATATGTGGCATAATATGGAGTGTGACAGTCTGAAGGGCAGTGAACTATCCAGTGAACAAGCAGTAGATCATCACCTGAAGGTAAGGAATTCTGCATCATTTTCAGACGGATTTATCAATACAGAAAACACATCTGGTTGTTGCCTTCTTGAAGAAGGAGGGAATTTATGGAGAAGAAGGGTGGGGAGGCAGGAGGCAGCTCCTTTCATAGGCTGAGTGCTGAGATATGGATGCACTGAAGGGGGAAGGAGGGATGCTTTCTTCTGTCTTCAGCTGACGAAAATAAAAAGTGATCAGGATGGATTTTTGTCATCCTCTGGGCATTAGAAGCTTAAATGCAAAATGCATGACTTATTATATCTAGCCAACTCTTCGGGGTAAATAGGCAGTGTGGGGAATTAGTTGTTGTTAATTGGACTTCTGAGCTGAATTCCCAGGGTGCTGTGCTGCAAGCATAGCCCTTTTGTCTTAATATTGAAAGAGGGAGCAGCCAGCTACATGATGGATTCATTCCAGTACAGAACAGCAGAGCACACTAAACCATCTTCATCCAAATATTTCCTTGCATTTGTTGAATGAGAATATTTTAGGGTTCATTTCTCTCTGTGCTATAGGAGATACTTGGCTTTCCATTGACCTTTTTAAAACTGGAAGGCAGATCTTCCAGTAGCATCAAATTCCTAATTGTTCTGTCACCTCTTAAGATACTGCTCAGGGTTTCCTAAGCTGTCATCTAAATATATAAAACATTTTCCATGACATTTGGGGTGATCAGTTTTGGTGTTGGTGAACTGAACTCTTCTGAGCTGCGTGGCAGTGAATACAGCTTCAGTACAATTTTATTACAATTTTATTACAATCTCAGTACAATTTTATTACAATTTCAGTACAATTTTATTACAAACAAAAAAGCCCAATCTTGAAAACCCTATTTTGTGGGTTTTTTTATCAACATCATGCACACCACTTCTCCTTCGGGAAGTTTTAATAACAATCACAAAACAAAATTAAAGATCTCTCAGAGATTCAAGAGGCACAGGAAAATGGGGTTTGCTCCAGGTTTTTGTTCTAGGAGCCAGTCCAGCCTGCACATGCTGGAAAAGTGAGAAAGTAGCAATCCCTGGAGCTGAGGCCACAGGTCACACATCTTTAGCACCCCTTGTAGCTGCTCCTCCTTGCATAGCTAATTGCCACTGGTATAATCCAAAAAGTAACAGAAAAACTCAGGCTAGCCTTACATGTTCCTGTCAGTAAAACTTCACCAAGAAATGTTCCTCGTGTTCCTGAAGTGGTCAGAAAACAACCTAGGGAGGTGTTTAAATGAATTATAAACCCCTTAGGAAACCTAAGCAGCAAAACCTTCCTGTGCCTCTTCATGTATCTTGAAATCATGAACAAAAATATACATTTTTAAAGGGACACTGATGCATGATTGTCCTTTCATTATTCTTTACCTCTATCCTCACCCCAGTATGGTCAACATTTGCTATGACAAATCTTCCTATTTTAAAGAAAAAAGCAAAAGCAACATGTCCAAAATGCCAGATCCCTTCAGACATTAAACATCTCAGTTTGGTCCCAGTAAATTCAGAGGAGTTTAATTGTTTGTTGGATTTGAGATGGAGTCCAGCCTGTACTTTTCTCACCTGTTCCTGGGAGCCATATCAATTTATGGCAGATATTTTTAGTGGTGAGAAGTTCTGAGGAAAGGAGCAGCTACTCCTAGGATGTGGTGTCAAATGTTCCACCAGAACTTCTGCAAATGAAGCACTGCACATGAATTCTCTCGGCAGGATACCTGAGATTTAATTAAATCATTACATTAACCACTCTTATTTTAAAACTGGGGAAGTTGAGCTTAACCCAGTTAGGTAACTGGATTGTCAAGGTGTTTGGGAGGTCACACTGAGCCAATCAAAGGGACCCAAAGTCCCAGTAACCACCCCCAGTGCCACTCAGCTCATTACACTGCCCTTAATTAAGGGATTTACCTAAGGATGCCACAGGCAGCTGTGTCACCAAGGGGCTCTGCCCCTTTGATCCTGGGCATAGGATGCTGGTGGGCACATCCTGCCCCTGAGGCAGCAGGAATGAGGCTGATCACCTCAGGCAACTGCTGTCAGGGGAGTGGGAAGAAGCTGTGAGGTGACAATCCAGAGAAATCCAGAGTGACTCTGGAGACATTCCCAGCAGGAGACTTCCTGGAGCTGCCACATTTGCTGGGAAAAAATTGCCTCCCTGCCCTTGATGCCTGGATGGCCAGAGGCTTGGATGTGAGCAGCAGACAGGATTCACCTTGCGTTGGACACTGAGGATGAAACAGAGTTTACAGAGCCTGGAAGAGCTGGGCAGAGCCTCTTTATTTTTAATTTTGCTCTGCACTGTAGATGGGATTGACCAACCTAACACTGCTGCACCAGGAGCATCGCTGCCACGGGATGCACCTCAGGGACTGGAGCTGGGAGCTGGTACCATGCAGAATTTCCACATCTCAGATGCATCTCTGCTCCATCTTAAGCACTTCCCACAGGGAAAGGTGTGTGCACAAAGCCTGTTCAATGAGGTGTTGCATAGAAAGGACAAACTCCATCCCAAGTCAGCTGGAGAATTGCACGGCTCCTCCAGATGGTGGGGTTATTATCCTATTATCCTTTTTTTTTTTTTTTTTTTCTTTTTTTCTAAGGCAGGAGAAAGTAAGCAGGTGTGAGGACAGGGCCTACCTGTATTGGTTTTAATCAGCAACTTTAGGCAAACTCAGTGTTCTCATCAAAAAGGGGGAAAAATAAACAGCTGAGCACTGTGATTCATTTACACTTCAAATATACTTTGAGTTGGTTATTCCTCAATTAATCAAATAGCTGGTGTATCCCTAAAGTAGTATAAAGTGACACGCTGTGTGAAATCAATTTTCCCTTCCAAAATCATTAAATTCAGGAGCCTGTGACTACATCCCTGCTAATTCTAGCACCACTCCTTTCATCCTCCATTAACTTCGGCACGCCTAACAGCCTGTCAAAAATAATTTCCCAGAACGTAAATAATTCAGAAATTAAAAATTAATAAATAATATCAGAGAGCTACTGGGAGCTAGACTGGGTCAATTAGTTAGCTCTGCATTCTGTTTCTTCACAGCAGGGGGGCAGCCCCATTCGTTACTGGAATCTTTCCTCCGATTCCTGGCTCTGATTTACTGCTCTTCATTACTGGATCCAGTCAGACACAATTACCTCCATCACTATCTCAGTTCCTAACTTCAAAGAAACACACATTTTCTTGTCTTGCTTTTTTTTCTCCTTGCAGCAGCCTCAGCTTGACGTCCCTGGAATTTCTGCCACGCGGACTAATTAATAAGACTTTGACTTATCATCTTCACTTCTCTTCTTTGATGTCCTACCTTAGTCAATCATCCTATTTAATTAGAATTTCAATGATAACTTTACTTATCTGGTGGCTAGATGTAAATTAAAATAACGGGATTTTAATTCTCTTTCTTACAGGGTTATGACATCCCTGACAGAAAAAGTTTCAACCCAAATATGATGTTATGTACTTCCTATGCTGGGAGTGCATTCCACTAAATTGTTTTTCCCTTTGCTACAAAATAATTTTGCTTGTTTAACAAGCTCCACTGAAATGGAAATGAACTACAGTTTCTCAGAGTGTAATCTGCACAGGTCCATGTTGTGGAAGGTTGTGTTGATACAAGTGAACACAATCAGACTGAGACACGTGCCATGTAGTTAATGAGGAAAGGGAATTGGATTTTTTTGGAGAGACAGTGACCCACAGGACCTCTCCTTGCTGCCCTTTCTGGCAGTCTCAAGGACTTTTCTAAGGTTTCTTCCTTCCCTCCTTTACAGACCTAATCCCACTGGTGGTACCCAAGCAGCATCTCAGGGTGGATTCTGATTTTGAGGGGACATTTCTAAAAGACATATCCACCCTCTGCTCACAAAAATGGTATTGTGGCTGTGGCTGTGGCAGTATGGCCCTCAGTTACTACTTCTTTTTCTTCCCTCTCTGGAGTACCCAGTGTGTGCTTGCACACAAGCTTGGTTTTCTTCCCACATCTCTTAGAATTTCCCAGTCTGGGTCAGTGCAGCAGCAAGTGAGTAAGAGTGAAAACAATCTCATCTTTTAATTGCAGCTGCAGGACAGCCTGTGAAGGATCTGTGGAGAGAGGCAGGGTCCTTGTGTGGCCTGGGAGATCCCTGGAAGTGGGACAGAAAGGTAGGAAAGTCCAGGGCTTTCCAAGAGCCAGGCAAGGCTTCCTGAGCTTATTCATTTGGGCTCTCAGCCTGGTGGAACTCCCCGTGTGACCAAGTGAGCCAGGGTTGGACTTTCAGAAAGAAAAAAGGGGTAGGGAGAGGACTGTGTGAAAAAAGAAAGCAGAGATGGGTGAGTATTTAAAAAAACTGGAATTACACTGTGGGCAAAGCATCTTCTGGTGCAGCACCAGGATAGTGACAACTTGCTGGTGAGTGCAAAATGCACCACATCGCTCATCTGCTGTCACAGATTATTATCTCTTTAGTCATCTTTGGTGGAAAAGAGGTTTCCAGTTTTATAGTGCCAACAAATAAATATACCCTGGAAGCCAGCCTCCAGTTTTTTTAAGGAAAAAAACCACTCATCCGCAGGCTCTGTGCTTTCACTGACCTCCTAGGCAGAAAATAAAAAAAAAAAAAAAAAAAAAGGAGTTTTATAGGATGCCATTGCTACTCTTCCAAATTGGTTGGCTGTGTGTTTACTAATCCATGGCCCTTCTTTTATCCAAAGAAATAACAAAGTGCAGGAAGGGTTAACATGTGAGAGATGGAAAATAACTGCTGCCCAAAGAGATGGTTCAATCCTGTGAAAAGGTAGGAGAAAACATGAGAAAATCATTTGATTAGCACTAATCTGTACAAATGGGGCTTAGTGAGCTCCTGCTTCAAATCTTCTCCCCACCTTAGGCAGTGTTAAACCAGTTGTCATTCAGCAAACAGTTTGAGGTGCTCTGGTGAGTGGTTTGCCTGACAGCCCTGTTCCTCTTACAAAATAAACTGAAAAGGTTGGAAAAACTAGGGCAGTGCATTGGCAGAAGTGATCTGCTGGAATTTAATTGACAGCTGCTAAAATTTAGAACAGCTGAGTTTAGAATCCAAATCAGGTAAGTTCAAAAAAATACCAATGCTGTTCTTCAATAATATAACAGCAACCTGTTGCACTGACAAGATCTAAACTAAACTATTCCATCATAATTTAATAGTGTTGTTCTTTAACAATTGGATTCTGTTTCACTTTTATATTTAGGCATGATTATTTAATCTAATTTAATTGGCTTTCTTATTCCCCTTAGGGTTCTAGGCCTGGAAAAGTTCATATTAAATACTCTAATTGCTCTGAAATTTACTTGTCTGAGATATGCTCCTATTTTAAATATCCCCTAAAATCTAGTTCATACATATTTCCCCTTCTTTCACGAATCAGAAAAATTCTGGTGCCCGTCATTTGCACTTAAAAAGAGTCAATAATTAACTAAAATAATAATCATAGGTCAAAAAGAGGGAAGATGCAGTACAATGTACTGGGAGTTCCAACCCCAGAAATAAGGCCAGGAGCACACATCAAAGCTTTCTGAGCACCCTCCACTCCCCAAAAGCAAAGCTGGAGCTGCTAACGATGGCAGCAGCATCCTACATATTTCATGTGTGGCTCCCTGGTTATCTCTGCAGAACACTGCCCAGGCCAGTGAAGCAAAAAGAGCATTTTCAGGGCTTGCAGGCCCCAGGGCTTGCAGTGGGCTCCATCCTGTTCTCCATGCAGAGCCATTTCCCACTGGGAAAACCTTTCCCACAGCAAAACCTTGGCTCATCCAAGGCTGCATCCATTGCCTTCACATGTGCTGTGGGAATCTCCTGGAATCTCCCAAGTCACAGAATGGTTTGGGCTGGAAGGGATGATGGACTCAGGGTGGCAGAATGGGCCAAGCAGAGGTTGGGGAGGGGAAGGGATGGAGGCATTTGAGGCCACAGCTTGAGTCCTGTGTCCAGTTCTGGGCCCCTCAGCTCAGGAAGGAGATTGAGGTGCTGGAGCAGGTCCAGAGAAGAGCAAGGAGGCTGTGAAGGGATCCAGCACAAGTCCTGTGAGGAAGGGCTGAGGGAGCTGGGGGTGTTGAGGCTGGAGAAGAGGAGGCTCAGGGGAGACCTCATCACTCTCTCCAACTCCCTGAAAGGAGGTTGGAGCCAGGGGGGCATCAGGCTCTGCTCCCAGGCAGCTACCAGTAAGACAAGAGGCCATGGGTTTAAGCTCTGCCAGGGAAGGTTTAGGTTGGATATTAGGAAGAAATTCTTTCCAGAGAGGGTGATCAGACATTGGAATGGGCTGCCCAGGGAAGGGGTGGATTCTCCATCCCTGGAGATATTTCAAAAGAGCCTGGATGTGGCACTCAGTGCCATGGGCTGGGAACCACGGGGGGAGTGGATCAAGGGTTGGACTTGGTGATCCCAGAGATCCTTTCCAACCCAAATGATTCCATGCAGACACATCTCTTGGTCTTTGATGTGGGAATGCACACAGCAAGGGTGGGAGCAGCACCCATTAGGGAGGCCACAAGTGGGTGGGGGGGAGGCTTTTTTATCATCAGACAGCTCAAGAGTAGAGGTGTCAGCTCTGCTTGTCAGGGACCTGCAGACATCTGGGAGAAATGTGGGGCTCCAGCAGGGCTCTTTACAGCCTCCTTTCCTTCCTACAGAAGTGGTGCTTAACACCACTGTGAGGGGTTGATGGGGTAGCTCTTGTTGTCTTTATTTTTTAATAACCATAGATTTGGCAGCTCTGTCACCACTGGAGCTGTTGCTGGCTGCTGACAAACTGCCTTACCCTTCTTTAGTTCTTGCTGTTTCCTTTGTTTTCTTTTCTCAGGGCTCTACCAGAGATTATTAAAAATTAAAGTCAGAAAACATGATTCAGCTCAGAAAGCTTCTAAGATGCCAACTCCTGGAGGTGCTAAGAAGATCCATTCACCATGCCCTGCTTCCCCAGTGTTTTTCCTAGGTACTTACTGCTTGGAAATGGTATTTTGGGTCTGGTACAACTTGGACTGAACCAGCAGAGAAAGTTTTATGTCCTTGTACAGTGAGTCCGTGCCCTGATAACCAGGCAGGAGGGTTTTCTGCCTGAGCCTCCCAGTGCAGGAGGTAATGGGGCAAATGTCCTCTGTTGTTCTCTGCTCTTGGGGATCATCCCATCAGAGCCATGGTGTCTGGCAGGGCAGGGAGGGCAGTGCCTGGGTGCTCAAATCAGCCTTGAACTGAAAGGCTGAAGAAGAGAGGGGGGGAGCAGCCCCTCTCCCTGCTGAGGTTGGCAGGGACACCCTCTCCAAGGGTTTCCAGCCTTTCCCCGTGTAGGAGTGCAGTTCCCAGGTGTATTATTTTGCTAAGGCTGTTGTGGAAAAGTGTGTTTGAGGGATTTGTCCTTTAGAGCCTTGAGCAGCAGCCTGGGAAATGGCTTCTTATGAGCCTACAGCTATGTAAATGCCATAGGGAAGAGCAAAATGTTCTTTCTGAGGAAAGAAGGTGGTCTTCTGGGAAAAAAACCTTTCAAGAAAACATTATATATATATATATGTGTGTGTGTGTGTGTATGTATATATAAATCGAGGGGGCAGAGAGAGAGCACGTGTGTAGGACCCTTAGGACCCGATACGCACCTGCAGCAAGGAGGATTTTGTCGAGCTATAACCACGTCCCTTGGCTCCATCACCCCCCTCATCCCCCCCTCATCCCCCTCTCACCCCCCTCTCACCCCCATCATCCCCATCATCCCCATCACCCCCATCACCCCCATCACCCCCATCACCCCCACCTTTCGCTGCCGGCCCGGCCGGAGCTGGCCCCCCGCCTCGCTCCTCAGCCGTACAACATGGCGCCACACAGCGCCTCTGCTGCCGTACAACATGGCGGCGCCCACAACGCTTCACAGTTGCGGGAGATGCGGCGGCACAGGGCGAAGACGCTGCGGTTTCATTTTGGGGTTTTTTTGTTGTTGATTTTTTAATTTTTTTTTTTGTGAGGGTTTTTTTTCGGTTGGTTTTGGGTTTTTTCTCAGAGCGCCGCTATTTGAACGTTCACCGCCGCCTTTCCGCTTCCTCTTCCGGGTCCGGCGGCTCCAGGTATGGCGGCGGGTACCCGAGAGCTGGCGGGGATCATCCGTCCCCATCCTCGCCCCGGGGGCCGATGCGGGCGAGCTGTGTGCCCGGGGGGCTGTGGGGAGGGTCCGGCGGTACCGCTGCCCCGGTTCGGTCCGGCGCTGGGGGCAGAGCTGCGCGGCGGAGAGGCCGAGATCCTCCTTAGGCCTCCGCCGCGGGGCTCCCGGGTTCAGCGAGCCGGGACCGGGGGCTGCGGGGCTGGGCCCCGCTTCTCCTCGGCGCAGGGTGCGGGGAAGTGGCGGGGGTGGCCCCGGGGGATCTGGACGGCACCGAGGGTTCCGGTGCCATTTGTTGGGCCCGGAGAAGGCTCTGGTCTGGGCGTAGAGGGTGGCTGGTGCAGGTTGTTGGTGTAGGAGGAGGTTAAAGCGTTTGTTTCAACCCAATTTTCAGCCAGCGAAGGTGAAGTTGGTTAAAAAAGCACAGAACTGGCAAAGCTTTAAACTTTAAAATATAACAGCACGCAGGTAGGACCAGGGTATCAAACTGGTTTCATGTTATTTCGGGTGACTCTTCATTGAAAATCACGTTCAACGTGTTTTACTGTCTGGGTTTTTTCTTTTTTTTACCCTGTTGGCTGTTACTGTTGAATAAATGCTTTAATTTCGTTACTGCTCACACCGAACCGGCAGCTGCTGATTTGGAGCTGGCCCGGTGTTTCCGTGCGGGTGGTGCTGTGATCAGTGAAATTCCCTGCGGACATTGAGCTCTCAAACCCCAGTGCTTTTGGTTTTTTTCCCAAATTTAGGTGTCCAAAATGGTTCAGCGCCTGACCTACCGCCGTAGGTTGTCCTACAACACAGCTTCCAACAAGACCAGACTGTAAGTAAGACTTAATTTCTAGAAAAACTGTTTTTAAGGAAGCTAAATTGTAAGCTACAGAGTATTTATTTGTGCCTCTTAGGTCCCGAACACCCGGGAACAGGATTGTTTACCTTTACACCAAGAAAGTGGGGAAGGCACCCAAGTCAGCATGTGGTATATGCCCAGGGAGACTTCGTGGTGTAAGTACTGATCTTCCTGGCACAAGGTTTTGTTTTCACTGCAATGCTTTTTCAGTCCAGAGAAGCTTTTCCATAATATGCCTATTTATTGAGGAATTCTTTTTGGGACGTTTTCTTTCAAATGTCCTCAGCTGATTGTTGTGAAATGTAACTGTGAAATAAGCTTTGGAAGCTTAAAGAACCAAGTGATTCCTTTATGATGCTTTTGTGGTTCCTATTGGTGTTATATTTGAACTCTCCTGTTTCCTAAGACAGAATTGCCTGTAATTTTTAGAAACCAAGCTGTTTCTGTAGCAGGTTTAGAACTCTGATTTTGCACCTATTAGGTGGGTTTTCAGCACAAGCCAAAAATGTCAGTTTTATGAAAAACGAGCGCGTTAACGTGAGGTTCTTCTCAGAAATCTTTTCGTGGTTTAACACCCAGGTTCTTAGTGGTGGGAATACTTGAGTAATGTTGCTCTTTGAGCAGTTCCTTGGGAAGACAGGCTTGATCATAGAGAATTTTTTAACAAATTTATTGGTAGCATGAAAAGCTGAGCTTAGGGGTGCTGAAGATGGCAGGGATGGGAAACTATGACTTCACTCACTTTTTTGGATGGGAAACTATGATTTTACTCACTTTTCCGCATCATGAACAGCCAACTGTTTGTTTATTTTAAAAACTACCAAAGAGAAGCTGTGCTTGATGAGGCTGTTCCCTAAAGCTACACTGTTACAATGGACTTGTCACTCTCGCTGCCTGTAGGTCCGTGCTGTGCGTCCTAAAGTTCTTATGAGGCTGTCAAAAACCAAGAAGCACGTGAGCAGAGCCTATGGGGGCTCCATGTGTGCCAAGTGTGTCCGTGACAGGTAAGCTGTGGCAGGAAGTGACCTTTCTGCTTGAGGTTGCTTTGGGAGAGGTTTTTACATCTCTCTGTGTTCTCAGAATGTGCCCCGAAACTCCCAAGGCGTTGGTTTAGTAAAATGGAGGGGCACCTTATCAGTGGTGGATTTGTGCCTTGGATTTGAGCTCCTTGCTGCCTGTGAAGCTCCTGGTTTTCATTGTGTTGGATTTGGGGCTTAACAGTCTGTTCTGATTGATACTAAAAATTTTGCTCTTCTGTTGTCCTTCTGTCTAATGGAAAATTATTGGTGTAAAGTCACTTGAGAGTTTGGCTTCTTTATGGTGTTTTGGGAATAAAAAGTTTTTGCATATTAAGTATCTTTAATGTGGTTAAGCTTGGTCCTTGCTGGGCCTCACTGAAAATTCAGTTTATTGGGTAACAACTGTACTTCCAGTACTTATTTGGCAAGTTTGAGTAAAGAGTGTGTGTTAAAAAGAATGTCATCTGTATGAATGGTAATGGAAGCAGATCTCTGGAGTTAGCAGCAATCTTAATTTTTTTATCTGTACTACAAATTGTGCCAGTGGAGGGTTGTGGGTGGTTGTTTTTTTTTTTTTTGGTGGCTTGGGTTTTTTTTGCTTTTTTTTTGTGTGATTTTTTTGTTTGTTTGTTTTGGGGTTTTTTTTGGGGTTTTTTTGTTTTGTTCTCTGTCACCTTTATAGCAAAAACATTTTTCCTCATACTGAGGTGGGAATTCTTGTGTTCCAGTTTGTGTCTGCTGCCCCTTGCCCTCACAGGCACCACTGACAAGATGCTGTCCCACCCTTCAGATATTTATAAACATTAATAACAAGATTCCCTCTCAGCCTTCTCCAGACTAAACAGCCCCAGGTCTCTCAGCCTTTCTTCATGTGACAAATGTCCCAGTCCCTTGATCATCCTGTAGCCCTCTGACTCTTGTCTTTGTCCCTCATGAACTGGAGATCCCAGAACTGGGCACAGTACTCCAGATCTGGTCTCCCTAGGGCAGGGAAGAGAGGGAAGAGAACCTGCTGAACACAAAAGGATAAACAGTTAGAGCTGCAAAGCTGCAGCATAACTTTTCTGTGTTAAAAGCCATTTTCTGAGTGTTTTCCTGAGCTTGTTAGGTAATTTTTAATAGATGAATATGCCTTGTTCTGTCTAAACCTTATTTTGGTCCAAACCAAAAAATCCTCTGTGTACTTGGCAAGTTTTCTGCAGCATCTTTGTTAGGTTTTGTGTACTGCAACAGTAGCCCCATACACCAGATGCATATGAAATGGCATTCAGTGGTTCAGGGTAGAAGAGTGGGTGTTGTATTTTTTGCTTTTAACTTGGAGAACAGCTACATTAGTTTGCCAGTAGGGGGTTTTGCTTTTTGGCTGTGAAGTTGGTAACTTTTTCAGGTATTACCTTTCTTACCTACCAGCCACCTACCCTGAATTTGCAGGCACACTCTGCCTTCTTCCCCAAACCTCTACATCCACACCTTGTTTTCTGATGCTGACACCACCATTGGTTTCTCTTTGTGTTATTCTGGTGCAGTGAATTAGAGGCAGCAAAGCTGATCATAACTTCTGTTATTTTTGTGTTTCCACACATGTATTAAAGCTGTTCTTTTATTTTTTTCTTTTTTTTTTTCCTTTCTAGAATCAAACGTGCTTTCCTTATTGAAGAGCAGAAGATTGTTGTGAAAGTGTTGAAGGCACAGGCACAGAGCCAGAAGTCAAAGTGAAATCTCTTTGTAGTTTCAGCCCAATAAATGAAAGCTCCACTTTTTCCTGTGTGCTCTTGATCCATGTGCTAGTCCAGGCTGGCAGGAACTCTGCTCACAGCTGGTAGGATGCAGAATTGGGGTTTTGGTGCAACAAACTCCACAAGTCAGGATGCTGTGTGCCTGCAGACAGGGCAGTCAAGCCAGTGGAAGGAGCTCTGGTCAAACAGGACTCCCAGCTCTGCCTCATGATCCTGCAGCAGCTTTAAACTATGCAGGTTTGGTTTTGTGGGGTTTTTTTTGTTTTTTTTTTTTTAACCTACAACTGCTGTGTGAAGTCATCAGAGGGTTTGGCTCAGAAGGAAATTAGTCTGAAAAATAAAAGCAAATAAAACTGAGACTAAAGACTGGAAGACAGATGAGGAGAGCTGCTAAAGGTGGAAGGCAGAATTTTTTATTTTTAATGCAGTGTGTGCTATATTTAATACAGGATGTGGGGAGTAGGGTGTGACTTGGAGTACTGTGTCCACCAGTCAGTTGTGCTCTGCTGGAGCTGCTGTTTGGGGCTGGTTTGTTGTGTCAGGAATTACAGATAATATGCAAGCAGAGCTCCTGGGCTCAGGTAGGATAAATGGCTCCCAGAATTTGGCTTTAGAGCTGCAGTTTTTTGAAACTGGAACCAAAGCTCTGTTGTTTCATCACCGAGGGTGAAATGTTCATGTAAAAAGCAATGGTAAAAAGTGGAAATGGGCTCCTTTGGCTGCTTTGCTCCATTCTGGTGTGGAAAGAGAAGAGTTCAGTGTGCCTTAGGAATGCTTTAACATCCTCAGGATTAATCTTGAATTACTTGGGGCAGTGGCATTCCTCACCCCCAGCTGTGAAGGTGTTTTTTTTTTTTTCTCCTGGCACTATTAAATATGAAGTTTTTTCTTTCTCCTCAGCTGGGGTCATGCTAAAACTTAATTTTTAAGGCTGTATCTAATTAAAGAAGGGTTTAATACTTAATGCTATTATCCTGACATTTTTGAGTGCTGTTACTAAAGTTATCTTACAAGGTTAAAATATTATTTGTTGTTGTCTTTGCTAGGACAAACTTCAGTACTTTGGCAGGCTGGAAAATTGGAAAAGTAGAAAGCAGGGCAGGTGTGTTTGAGCTGCCCCCAAAGTGCTCTTTTTTTATATTAAATGCTGGGGGACTGGAGTTTTCTCTTGGGGCTTTTGGCCAGGAAGCCAAATGGAGGGAGAATACTTTGAGAATAAGAGGGAGAAACCTCAAACCTTGTTGGCAGGCAAATCATAAAATAAAGGGAGATTTTTTACTAACAGGCTAAGATGGTGAAAATATTGACTGGTCACAATACGATGGCACTGAGACTATGAGTCAGGTGAAGTGGTTCTGCCCCTACAAGCAGGAAAAAAAAGGCATATTGTCAGTGAAGTGGTAATAAGGCCCTTAATATATGTAATTTTTTTTTCGACAGTTTTGGGAAGCAATTCCCCAAGCTGACAGCTGCACCCAAGGGTGCTGTGTCCCGTTTGGGTGCCCATCCCTTTGGGTGAGGCAGGGCAGCTGCCCCGGTGCTTTGGACCTTTCTGTGTCCCCCAGAGCCAGGGTTGGGATGGGGATGGGTCCTGCTGTCTCCCTGGGATAATCCATGGTGTCAGTCTGCCCGGATACGGGAATTTACTGGGTTTTTTTGTTGTTGTTGTTCTGGGTCTGTGGCTTCCCGTGCTGTCAGGCGACCAGCCCGCAGCTCAAGTAAGAGATGGCGAGGCCAGGACCTGCTCGAGAAAGTTTCTCCCCTCTCCTTGTTCAGGAAATCTGAAATTCTCAGGATTCCACTGAAAACGTGGAATTCTTCCCCCTTCCCCTGCCTGAGCCCGGCGCCATGTCGCGCACGCCTGGAGGGGCACCTGAGGTGTCTGTGAGCGCAGAGCAGAGCTCGCCGGGTCGATACCCATCCCGGGAGCGGTGTCAGGCGCTGATTCGGTCCGGTTCGGTCCGTCCTGCATTCGGAACCGCCTTCCCCTCCATGGCTGCCCGGCCCCGACACGTCAGGGCTGCGGGGTCCTGGCAGGGCGGTGCTGCTCTTCCAGGTGTTTTAGTGCAGGAAAAAGAAACAAAAAGCAAGATAACGAAAAAAATATTATTTATTTCGGTCGCTTTCACGCTGTCGTCGCTTTCGGGTGGTTCCGTTGAGCTTCGGCTTTTTTTTTTTTTTATTTAATTGGTTTAACTTTTCCCCGGCAGGACCCGGCAGCCCGCTTCCGTTTCCGCCTGCGTGTCCCGGGGCGGCGGGGCCGGGACCGGGAGCAGGACCGGGAGGAGCGGGAGCAGGACCGGGATCAGGGAGCACCGCACCGCCGCCATGGAGACGCTGTTCCGCCTCCCGTTCGCCGTGCTGGAGTGCCCCAACATCAAGCTGAAGCGGCCGAGCTGGGTGCACATGCCCTCGGCCATGACGGTGTACGCGCTGGTCGTGGTCTCCTATTTCCTCATCACCGGAGGTGAGGCCCGGGGGGTACCGGGAGGGAGGGCCCTGCCCCGGGTACGGAGCGGCCGCCGCTGCTGCTGGCTCCTTGGTCACCTTCAGGCCGTCCGGGAGCGTCCCGGGGATGCTGCAGCGAGTCAAGAGGCCTTTCTCGGTTTTCTCCCCACAGGGATCATCTACGACGTGATCGTGGAGCCTCCCAGCGTGGGGTCGATGACAGACGAGCACGGGCACCAGAGGCCGGTGGCTTTCTTGGCGTACAGGTAGGAGCGGGACCGAGCCACGGGTCTGCTTTTTGTGTTAAACTTCATGTGCCAGGTAGGGTCTGGTCGGGGGCAGCGATTGGTTTGCAACTTAAAAAAAATAAGCAAAGCCCACCGGGCAAGCGTTGAAATCAATGGGGAAAACTCAGCCCTTCCAAATCTTTTGAAAATGTCTGGTGGGGAAATGAAAATGGAGTCTGGGAAGGAATAAGTTTGAAGCTGGCAGTGCTGATCTCTCACTTGAGCCCTTTGCAGCTGAAGTTGGGTATGTGGACACAATTGGTTACATTTCATAGCAGCGTGCATAATGCTTGTGAAACTGTCAGTTCTGGCATTTTAAATTCTTAATTGTGATACACGTGAGGGTGGGGAAAATAGCTACAATTTAAGGGTGCTGAGCATCTGCTTTGCTTGTGAAAAGCAAGGGAAAATTTCCCTGGATTCAGGCTGAATTTGAGATAAAGCCATCGACTTGCCAGAGGTTAACTCTTTGATTCTTTAAAGAAGAAATTCTTTCCTGTGAGGGTGGTGAGCCCCTGTCCCAGGTTTCCCAGGGAAGCTGTGGCTGCCCCATCCCTGGCAGTGTCCAAGGTTGGATGGGGCTTGGAGCAACCTGGGCTGGTGGGAGGTGTCCCTGCCTATGCAGGGGGGCTGGAACTGGGTGAGCTTTAAGGTCCCTTCCAACCCAAATCATTCTGTGATTTCTGAACACTGATGAGCTTGCATACACTGGGATGTGTGAAACCAGGAGTGGGCTTTACTGGTCACCTTGCAGAGTGCCAGTTCCAGAGATAAACCAGATATTCCAGCTTTGATGCAAGAGCAGAGTATCCATTTCCATCATACCTGCCCATTTCCTGGCTGTTAGAAGTCACCCACTGCAGTCAATCATCCTGTGTATTTTTACAGCTAAAGCTGAGTAGTTTAGCTTTGAAATGTTAAGTAGTTTCCCTGAAACTCATCTTCTGACTCCCCTTCCCCCCCCCCTTTTTCTTTTTTTCCCTTAGAGTGAATGGTCAATATATTATGGAAGGGCTTGCATCCAGTTTCCTCTTCACAATGGGTGGCCTGGGGTTCATCATTCTGGATCGATCCAATGCACCAAATATCCCCAAGCTGAACAGGTTTCTTCTGCTCTTTATTGGATTTGTCAGTGTGCTTCTGAGCTTCTTCATGGCCAGAGTTTTCATGAGGATGAAACTACCGTAAGTGATTTAATACTTTTTTCAGCTTTTTTTCTCTTTTGTGGCTCGTGTGCCTTTCTTAAATTTAAGAGTAACAGAAAATATAATGAAACAATTTTGTTATGCTGAAGGTTTGCAGCTTGGCCAAGAGGTGTTGATTTAACAATGGCAGAACCCTGTTTCTTTAAGTACCTCTTAACCTCTTCAGTGTAGTTAAAATTTTGTTTCATATCACAAAGCTGGCATAACTCCCTGGCAGCAGGGAGCTGAACAGGGGCCTGATCTATCCTTCCATAATGGATGCTGGGGATTTTCTTATTTCAG
Source organism: Heliangelus exortis (assembly GCF_036169615.1). NCBI lineage: Eukaryota > Metazoa > Chordata > Aves > Apodiformes > Trochilidae > Heliangelus > Heliangelus exortis. The sequence goes on from NC_092425.1 coordinate 3,429,552, forward strand.
GGAGTACACATCTTAAAAATTCTCTTTAACTCATTTAAGAGCTTCAGAGAAACAGATGAGACAAAAAGACCAGAGCTGTGCTGAGTGCCAGGAAATGTCAGGTTATATTGAGTATCTCCTAAACACTGGTAGTTTGTGTAAAGGGTACAAATAAAGAACCTTTTATGGGGTGTAACCTGGGCTTTCCCAGTTGCCAGAGCTGCCTGGAGAACAGGGTAATCAATTTTCAGTGTTCACTGAAGAAAATCAGCTGAGCAAGTAGCCTCTTGCTGAACTGGGCAGTTTGTACCTTGGACAGGATTTAGCCTTGAGTTTTTTGCCAGTCTGAAATTTTTATTCTGAGACAATTCCTGAGGAGTGCTGCCTGTGTTAACTCTTTTTCCAACAAATTTTGCCTGCAGGGGTTACTTGATGGGTTAGAGCCACGTGTGATGTATGAAAGCCTGAGCTGAATTTACTCCTCTTCATCAAGTGTTGGAAAAGAAGCAGCAAGCAACAAATTCCACAGTCACCACCCACAGGAAAGAGACCTGACCAGGAGAATCAACAAGGGAAAGTGCTTTCCCTGCAGACAAACTCTCACTACCAGTAGCTGTAGTTTTGAAGCCATGTTCTCATTTCTGTTTTGGAGCTTTTGAAAAGAAGGAGTTACCTTGCTGTGATTTTCTTTTATATCCCAACCCAGTATGGAATAGAGAACATATCTGTAGCTCTACCTGGAATGAGTATTGGCCACTGGCTCAGCAGTTCTTTGTTGCAGGTCTGCCTTCTTTTTTCTGTGTGGGACAATTGGATGTGTGAAATCAGAGAAGAACCAACTGAAATCCTTCTTTCCAAGTTTTAATTAGAAAATCAGTAACTTTGGATGCTTTGCAGCCAAAACACAATGTGTCTGAAATTATCTCAAAGGCACTTTTTGCCTTGGTATTAGTGGCTCTATGTGAGCAAGTCCAGACATGCACTGAGACAGGCAAACTGTTTAAATGTGCATTTCTTTTTGAAAAACTGTATGAAAGGAGCCAAATAAAATTTATTTTCTACAAAATAATTTTAATTTGAATCCGTTTCTGAAGCTTTTTTTGTGTGTGCATGGCCTGTGTGTGCAAGGCTTGAGATGCCATGCCATACCATCACCATCTAATTTCACCTTTTCACTAATTAATTTTTTTTTTAATGTAAGGGACAAGAAACCTCCCATTTTCCATTAATTTGTACTGTGTCCAAACATGCTGTAATCAGCAGCCAAGAAAACTTAATTCTGAAGCTGCTGTTTTATGTGAGAGCTGGGGCTCCAACTTTCTGTGTCTTAATTCTAAGGTTGAATGTTATATTTCATTGAAGTAATGAAGGTAAGATCCTTCTGCATCTCCATAAATATCTTTTTTGCAATGCTGTGAAACACCATTTTTGTCTTTATAATCATTAGCAGTGAGCAGTGTTACTTGTTCCTCTAAGAATGACTGTTTGCATACTTAACCAAACTTCTGAACCAGTTGTTAATCATCTGCCCTCATAATTTGCCACTTCTTACTCTATGTGTAGAGTGTGGTTTGCTTTTCTTTCAGGTTTATGATGATTTAAGTATTTTAGGCTGTTCTCTGAGGCTCTCAACTGCAGCTTTTCCAAGTGGTTATCCTTTGGTGAGACCCATGCTTGCCTCCAAGGGGGAGTATTGATAAGTAAGCAAGCAACTGGACACTTTAGTCAGGTTTTTTAATACATTTGAGAGGGAAGTCAGACCAGCAAGTCCTTCCCTGACTGTTATCAAGATCCCTCCAGCTCAGTGCAGCTGATTCTGAATGTGTGCTCTTAAAACTGGCTTAAATGGTGCAGTTGAATGCCTGTGGTCTACAAACTGCATTAGGTTATAATTGCCTGCTTAGTGACCTAACTTCAAACAAAATAAGTGGACTTTAACTGCAAGGTAGAAGATGGGTTTAGGAGAGTGAGATTAAGATGCTGCTGCTGTCTGGAACAGAGGGTTAAATGATCCCCGAAGGCTATGAACTGGATTTTTTATGATCCTCTGCCAAAAAGTGCAGAAACCAACAGGGAGAACATGGAGAGCAGAAGACAAACCACTGAAAATTAGAAACTGTGCTAGGTAGGAAGGTGTCAGAATGCACAATGGGATTGGTTTGTTTCAGATTTGGGTTGGAATCTTCGTGGTCACCCAAGGAAAATTTTCTGTTGACCACTGTCAAATAAGCTGCAAAGAAGGGGGGTTGGCCCTGATGATCTCTCAAGGTCCCTTCCAACCCCTAACATTCTGTGTGATTCTGTGAAGAGGTTTTGCTATGTGTTCCAGGAATCCCAATTTCAGTTCAGGAAAGGCTGGGATTTCCTGTAAACCTCTGCTGTTCTCCATAGGTACCAGCAGGTGGCCTCTGCTGTAGGGATTAGGACAGTGACAGAAATATTTCAGTGACTCAGAAAAAACTTCCTTTAAGTAGTGAGAACAGCCCCCTCTGTTTGCTGGCTTGTGGGTGGAAAATTAAAAACCAAACTGAACCAACCTCATGAAGGCAGAGCTTGGAGGAACACACATTTCAATTGTTACTTTTAAGTGGAACAAAAAGTCAGGCTAGGAGGTAGAGGTCTTGATTTTTCTGGCACTCTGGCTGAAGAAAACACTGAATCTATGGCTCCTCTATAGGCTTAAGTATGAGCTCTGAGTGATACTTGGCTTGCCAAGAGTCAGGAGAGATCTATAATCTCTGCATCTTTCCTGAGTTAATTTAGATGTATATGAACCTTTAACAATCCAAGTGACCTTACACTTATGCTGAAAAATACCTCTAGATAAAACAAGACCAAACATTCTGGTTTCCTTCCCCCCTCCTCCAGTCCAATGCTTTTCCAGGCTTCTGCAAATTGTGGAACAGCAAGGTAGGAACGTTTAGTTTGGAAAAGACCAAGATCGTTGGGTCTAAGCATAAACCTCACCCCTGTCAATTCTTTTGGTAAGTAATGTTTTCTTAGGAACCAGCCTAAACCTTCCCTGGCACATGAGATGGTTTCCTGTTGTCCCATCCCTTGTTACCTGGGAGAAGAGGCTGATGCCCTACGTGGCTCCAACCTCTTTTCTGGTATTTGTAGAGAGAATTAAGGTTTCACCCTCAAAGTAGGTTCTGCCCTGCCTTCCTCAGCCTCCCTCGGCCTGGCTGCTCCCACCCCATGGGCAAAGGGAGCACTTTTAACCTGTTTTGCAGATGGAGAAATCCCAGATAAAGGAATACACCAGGCTCCTCTCCTTGAAGGGGCTTTTTTCTTCACTTTTGCTGCAAGTTATAAACACCCCAAGCCAGCCCCCCACACTCCTCCAGCAGTAAGGCAGCAGGATGCAGCCCTTTGGTGCTGGTAAGAGGGCATGAGGGGTGGTGGCTGTCTCATTTTAGGAGAGCTGCTTCATGGCTGGCAGAAACATCAAGGTTTGTGAATGCTGTGCCCCATTTTGCCTGTACCCTCACGTGAGAGATGGCAGTGCTGGGCTTGAGCAGGCAGCAGCCCACTCCAGTTCTGGCTAAGGGAAACAGCACCAAGTTTAAGAATAAAATTATTTTTGATTTCAGAGTAAGTGAATACATTTTCGTGCTCATAAGACTTTATTAGGCAAGTGGAGCTGTTTATACAGGCTGCTTGAAAAACTGAACCTGACTGAAAAGGTTTCTAGGTTAAGTTTCATCTGCCAGCATAGTTAAGCAGATGTTAATTAGAGCTGGCATCACACTGCAGCTCAGAGCACTGCAGTTTATGGCCCTGCCCTGAACACCACAGCAGGCTTTGGTCTTCTCATTGTAACACAGTGGTGAAAGGAGTAGCAAAAGTTCATTAAAGTCATCAACTTTTACCAAATCATCCACCACTTCCATGCCAAAGGTGGAGGCTGAACACGCTGTGGGCTCTGTGACCAGGCTGGATGCTTCCCTGCTCCAAAGCTGGTTGATTCCATCAGATCCTCCAACCTGTGAATGCCAGAGGTGCAGAGTTGAAATAGACTTTTAGCCAAATTATTAAGACTGAAAACAGCCCTAACACCTGCTCTGTGGGCATTAAGTACAGGGCACAGAGAGGTCTTGAAACTCTGTGCACTCCCTGCTGTAATGGGCAGAACCAGTTCTGCTTTGTCTCAAAAAAAGTCAGGAAGATCTTGAGACAGTTCTGTGGTAAGAGGGGAGGCCATAAAGCTTGGGAAGAAACAACTAAGGGAAAAGACAAAGCTGGAGACTGTTGATTCTTTGTGCAAACTACAAGGGAGTTGGCCACTTGCAGGAATTTTCCAGACCAAGTGAGGATGAGAAATAATTGGCCTTTTTGAGCTTTTTTTCTCTTCTGTCTCTCTTCTAACATCTTTATTTCATAGAATCATAGGATAATAGAATCATACAATGTCAGGTTGGAAGGGACCCTCAAGGATCACCTGGTCCATCCCTGGTAGTGTTATCATTTATATGATATGTATCAGCATCCTGTTGTGCTGAGACTTAAATTAAAACTTCCCAGAGTGGGGGAATTTCCCTTTCTTCCCTTCTCTTTTCTATCTGTCTACAGGATTAAGTGAACAACTCCAGTTTTAATGCCTACCAGTTCTGTGTGTGTTCAAGGAAGTTGTGTTAATTGCACCCCATTACTGTGTTGTCTTTAATTTGTCCTTGTGGGATCCAAAAAGAACCTCCCCACTTTTCCAGCCTTTGGGATGTATCACCTGATCCCCTCCTTGAAGGGACAGATGAACATGAAGGTTGTTACTTACCACAGCTTAGGGCAGCAGCAATCATCTGTCAGTGTCCAGGAAGTCTCCAAGCAGAGCTGGATTTATTCCTGGTTTTACTAGCTGGGTGTTTTCCACAGGAGTCGTGGCCTCTGACAGTAGACAGGGAGCAAAAGAGGGAGTGTCAGCCACCTTCATTCCAGGTGAGACCACCACAGAATAAGGCTGGGTGGGGAAGGGAAAACCTCCCACTCAGTGGCAGATAAACCAGGCTGGCCAGGCTCCCAGCCCTGCACTGCATCCAAGGGTCTGGAGGACACCACTGCCAGAGTTTCGGTGTCCAGGCAGGTACCAGGACTGTGGAGAAATGCTGGGGAAAAAAATCCAGCTCCCAGATAAGCCTTGGAGCTATGCTCAGGGTGTGTGACAGATGGAGAAATACTGCTTTGTTCTTTTGTGTCCAGGCAGGTACCGGAACTGTGGAGAAATGCTGGAGAAAGGTTCAGCTCTCAGGTAAGTGCTGGAGCTACACCGAAGAAGCAGGAAACAGATGCAGAAATGCTGCTTACAGCCACCTCCTCATGTGAGGCGGTGACCTCAAGTGCTGACCACAGGCACAGAGAGAACATCCTTGTGAGTGTTGAGCTCCACACCATCCAGGAGGATTATCACATCCCAGGATGTTCCTGTCCCAGCCGAAGCTCATCCATAGCACTCCTGTGTGCCTTTCTCCCACCTGGGTAATGGGCACCAAGCTATTGCCCACATCAAAGCCAGAGCTAGAGAAGAGGCCTCTCCCTGAGGGCTTTGTCCTTGCCCTCCAACATGGTCTCCCACAACCCAGGTGTCCCGTGGTTTTGGGATGTGCTCCATGACATGACAGAAGTGGGGGAGAACCCGGGACTGGCTGCATTCTCTCTGCAGTCAATGGGGTCCTGCTCTTCCTGGCCCTCTTGTGTCCTAAGCCTTTGCCTGAACACAGCCTAGAGGACACTGGACCCTGAAAGTACACCCTGCTGCTGGCTGCTCTTTATTGCTCCTTTCTTTTTCACCCTCCAGGTTTGGGAGTGGTTGCAGAGGAAAGGCACAGTTCCTGAGAGAGACGAAGAGGATGCTGAGAGATGCCTGGGACTGGAGCAGGAATTCTGGAGATCCCAGGGACACTGTGTCTCCACTGATGGGCAGTTCTGGGCTCAGCTCAGCAGCGAGGATTCTGTGTCCCACGCTGCAGGTGGCTCCTCTGGTTCGGGTGGCTGTGTCCCCTGGCTGCTCTGGGTTCCTTCTCTAGATGGCACCCAAGCTTCCTCCTGGCAGTTTCATGGGCTCTCCACATACACCCGTGGAGAGAGCAGCTCTGGTGTGCAGTGGGCAGACAGGGGCAGCAGGGACACCCCCTCCTCCTCCCAGGATCATTTCAGCTTTCCTGGAACCAGCGCTGGGGTCACATCACCGTTCTCCTGCAAAAGATCCAAAAATGGTGACACATTCTTTCCCTTAACCTCCCTGAATGTTTGAAGAGCTTCAAGCATTCACTACAACCCCCACACACTCTCCAGAGCGAACCGAACCTCCCGACGCTCACAGGGGGAACCGCCGGGACCCTTCCCGGCGACGGACCTCGGGCCGGTAACCATGGAAACCGAGAGGCAGCGCGGGGTCCGGCTGCCAGGCACGGGACCCGCGGATCCCAAGGGATTTCCCAACGGGATCCACGGCCCTTCGAGGGTGCCATAGGGAAAACACTTCAGATCCACCGTCAGCCCCGCCGCCCGCTCCCGTATCCCGCCGGGATGCCGCGTCCCTTCAGCAAGCTCCCCGGGAAGGTACCAGCCTGCCCCCGAACCTTAGGGACCGCACTCCCGGCCCAACAAGACTCTCGGGAAGTTATCAACAGGTCACCTGCCCATCGGAACCGCCCTCCGCCTCGATACCCGCGTCCTTCCTCCCCCCTCGGAACCGCCGCAGCCCCAGACCCACCGGGGAGCGAGCCACCAGAACCACCAGCCCGGAGGCTCCCGCATCAAAATGACCCAAAATTTCGATGGACCAAAACAAACCCAAGTTGGGATGCCAGCTCGGGGGGGATACAGCACCACACAACGCGGCTATTCCCAGAATCACAATATTTAGGTTGGGAGACACCTCCAGGATCATCCGGTCCAACCTGTGACCCACACCATGAGCAGCTCCGAAACCATCTCCGTAAGAACCAGGTCCAAACGCCTTTCAAATGCCGCCAGGGACTGTGACTCTACCACTGTCCTGGGCCCTTCCAATGCCTGACAGCCCTCTCCAAGTGTTCTTTTAGAAGGATGCAGAGACAGGACTGGGGCAACAAAAGCCAAAAAACCTCCAACTCCAGAGACCCAACAAACGGAACCACTCACCCCACGGAACGCAGATCAGAGCCAGGAGAAGCGTTCAACTCCTGAAGCAAGTTAAGGGCATTTCGTACCAGCCCCAGGAGGACTCTTTGTCACCTCATCCCCAAACAATCCCTGGAAAACGGACACGCCCTTCCCGCGGCTCTGTGTTATAGCCTGCTCGGACCTGACAGGCGGTGACCCGTTGGTCGTGGTTCCGAAGCCTCTCCCCCAGCTCCGGGCACCCCATTGGTTGGGTAACTTGTCTGGTAAACAGGGGTCCCGCCTCCTCTTTTCCCACCTCCCCTTTTCCCGCCTCCCCTTTCCCGCCGCTGGGCGCGGCGCGTGCTGCTCTGCACACGGCCCTACACCCGGCGCTGCACACGGCCCTCTACATCCGCGGCGCAGCTGCCGCCCAGGGCGGCAATATAAGGGCGCGAGGCTGAGGGCGTCCGCCATTTTGTGATCTCCGCAGTGGCGTTTGTGAGGGGAGCCGCCATGTTCCCGCGGGTCCGCTCCTGTGCTACGTCAAGGTTGTGGAAGAAAAATAGGACAATTCGCTTTGCTTTTTCAGTTCTAGGGAAGCAATAGCCTGTTTTGCAGCTTTCTGGCGTAGCCTGAATATTAGAAGTTTTTCATATTAAGGCTCAATCGAATTGCACAGGGCGATACCGAAGTATGATGACGGCACCATTTTGATCCAGGTCACCATAAAGTTAAACTAGTCGGTCATACGAGACAACATCGCCTTTCCTTTCCTAAGCTGTTTTTTCAAGCCTTTATTTTGCAAACAGATGAAAGAGAACACATGCTATCTCTGCTCTCTTCAAGCTTGGCTGTCCAGATTTGTCACCTGAGGCAACAAAAGCTAAGAGTCAGGAAAAAGTACCCTGAGGCAATGTAAGTGTAGTAGAACTAGTCAGACAATATTATTTTACTTCGACAAAAAGTTCTAATCTCAAAGTCAATTTGAGAGCCCACATTTCAAATACCTCTTAGCTGACCGTGCTGCTGCGTGACAAGAGGGTGGCACATACTCATTTCTGCTCTCTGAAATACTCTCTCTCAGACTTCTCTTACATAGGCAGCTGTCTGCCAAATTGTACGCACAGCAAAGCTACTGAAAAAACAATTCAGCTGCCTCATGTCCAAATGAGGCAGTTTATATAAAACATCACAGCCTTCATGTTTCAGGCTAAACACGCTCCTGAGCCTTCATTCTTCAGAGGGAAAAAAAAATAGTATTTACGGTAAAACACAGACTGGTGAAGCAGATCTCTGTGTAGCTTTATCAGTATTAAAATCAGAACATGTACAGAATTTTCCTCAAATGAGACAGATAATATTCTTACTACAATACTGTTTCAAGGATGTCTACTCACAGCTCCTTACTATTGCTTTCCCTCTCAGAATATAAAAAAAATCCTTTTCGCTTGATTATCCTGAAAACTATTAAAAAAAAAAATTGAAAAATACTAAAAAAAGAGAGCAATGCCTTCAGTGCCTTGCATTCTTTTTTCCACACAACACTTATGAGCGCTGTGTATTTGGGAGAGAAAAGATTCTTGAGGTTCTGAACACAGGAAACCGCACCAGAAAGTCCATCTCCAAAAGGAGATAGACACGCTCTGCAACTGAATTGGCAGAGTGAAGAAATTATTTCTCTTATTCTTTCTCCTTAGTTGCTTCATTCTTTCTCTTATTTCTCTTTCTTTCTCTTTCCTTAGACTGGTTTCCTGACACTGTACATAACAAAAACGAGTTCACTGATCAAAAGTGAGATGACTTTGAAACGTGTAACCTCACCAGCCAGGATTCAGAGACTTAAAAACTGTGGTAAATTAAACTCCAAAAATTAACCTCGCTGACATATATTTAAGTATTTTTGCTGAATCCTTGGACTTGAATGGTTCCTGTCAGATTATCCATGAAATCAATGCTTACATAATCACTTAACTAGTACTTGTTGCTTGTGAACTGAAGGGCCTCCACTAGGCAATGGTTCTGAGTAGGAGGTGATGCTGGTGCACAGCTAGAATATTCTAGCACTCTGAATGTCTTGCAGTGATGGAAGACTATATATAAACTCCCCAAGTTTTTTCTATCTCATGTTTAGATGTCTGATTTGCTTGCTTACATCTAGCAGAGCCTGCTCCTTTGCCATTACTTCCTGGAGTTAAATCAGACCTCATTTCTCAATGCATTCTCTGTGCAGGCAGTCTCCTAAAACAGAGATGAAAGAAACACCACAGTGTGGTGGGGGGGGGGTGTCCAACTGGGGTCCCCCAGTCCCACTCTCCTGTCAAGGTGCTGCCTCCATCCCCTTCGGGTAGCAGTGCAGGAGGAGCTCTGGTGCCCTGGAGAGGTGGCCATGGGGCAGTGGCAGTGCCTGGGGGACAAGGGGCAGGGATTAGCCCCTCGGTGTCCCCATCAGGGCTGTCCCTAGCTGGCTGGGCAAGGACCTGTCCCTTGCAGGCAGCCGGTGTCCTGGGTGTCTCTCTGCCTTGGGGACAGCTTGGGTTTAGCCAGGGGGCACACAGGTGGGGGAAAACCTGGCACCCCATGGGGCTGCCCACCTTGCCATCCCTTGCAGCCCCAGGGGGTCCTCCCTGAATACCTGTCCCAGCTGTAGCCTCCTGCCCACCCCACCTGCTCCTGCTGATGTCCCAGCAGCCCCACCTTGTCATGCTGGGGAGAGGCCTGGCTGAACCACAGGGCCCAGTGCCCAGCTTGGGGGGGTTTAGGGCCACTGGCCCTTAAGTTGCCATGGTCTGGGGACAGCTGTGACTGTCCCACTGGTGCCAGTGTCTTGTTCCAGGCCAGCTGGCTCCTGACACGGGGGTGGTGAGGCTGTGATGCTATTGGGGGTGCCCAGGGATGCTTGGGGTCAGAGTGGGTCTGCCAAGGACTGTCTGGGGTGAGAGCAGAGTTCCTGGTGTTGGCTTTTTTAAAGGCAGAACTGGAAAATAAAGCTTAAAAGAAAAGGCTCTTTTCCTGATTTTATGCAGCACCAATGAAAAGCAGAACAAAATGGGGTTTTAAATGGTGGTGCAACGTATGCTTCTGGTTTTCAAAGAAGTCATTCCTGTATAAGACCTGAGGCATTGAGGCATTGGCAAATCATGTCCTCAAACTATCTTTTAACATGGTTTAACAATTTTTATCGATATCCAACAACAGATAAGCATGGTTACACTCAACAACTACTCAACCAGGTTTTTTTTCCAGAAAATATCTCACAAGAAACCTAATGAAATACAGAAAACATGTTTTCTCTGTGCCCAGTCAACAACTGGATATCCACTTGGGTGTGCCTAATACCTTGACTCAGTTCACATGTACCTGAGCCAGTGGTGGTGGGTATTTACCTACTGAGGCAAGATAATCTGTGAGACAGGACTTCACCTGCATGGAAACCTGTTCCTACAGAGTGATGATGCCTGGAACTTGCTATGTGGGGAAGAATTTGTGCTGTGTACCTTCCCCTGGAAAACTTACGGTTCCTATACATTCGTGTGCATCTGGTACCACTTCATTACTAATCACAACTTGTGAAGACCCTTGAGAAGGGACTTTGTCATTTTTGTCCCCTGTGTAGGAAGTGTAAGAGTCCTTCTCTAGAGTCAGCAAAGATGAGCAGAGGCATCTTTTATGTACTGTTCTTTCTCAAGTAGTGATGTTACTTTCTCATATTTCCAAATATGGAACCTTTGGGCATTGCAGTGATAGCTGTGAAGGGAAGGTTTGCATTGCAAGGTGTTCTTTGGGTCAGGTGACATCTGACTGACCATAAAAAAACCTTCGTGTTCATCTCATGGTGCTCTGCATGTTTTGCTTCTATTTCTACCACTAATGAGAGATCAGTTCATAGTGGTGGAATTCTGGTAATGAGTAATTTGGGACTCGAGTTTAAGGTACTTGAGATGAAATAAAGCAAAATATGCTGTGTTCTTACTAAGATTATTGTTGATTCTGACACAGACCTTTAATAGATGATAAAAGGTGTGGCTATATTGCAAAACAAAGCAAATACTCTTGCATGGAATAGCCCAAAGCAGGCACAAGCTTAGCACGATGATTACTTTATGTGTTACTGGCACCCGAGGTCAGAATTCAAATTCACATTATGGTAACTCTTGTGTCCTGGTTTGTGAGGACTAGGTTAGAAAAAAAAAAAAACCTGCCTGGGAGACCAGTAGATGCTGCCAGCCTGTTGATGTGGCAGTGATAAAGCAGCTGAGCTTATGGGGGAGGAGGGCTCAGGTGGCCCAAATGGGGTAATCACAGTACCATGGTACTCGGTATGAAATGGCTCCCAAAAGAACCCTCTTGTGGTTTCTCTGGCTGGTGTGCTAGCTGGTTCTGGGCTGTCTGCAGTGGGCTGCTCCTCCTGAAGCCTTTTTTTTCCTGCAGACATCATTCAGCAAGACAAGTTGTCTTCTGTCTTGCCAAGGTGGTAGCTTGGTTGCTCTAAGACTGTTGTGAACTGTCACTGAGACCCTGGGCTTGGGCAGCCCCATCTAATGCCCAGTCCAGTGTTGGACTGTTCTGGTTTGGCAGTAATGACCACCTGAGGAGAGAAAACTCCATACTTGGGTATTTGTTACTACATTTGCAATCTGTTCTTACTACCTCATTAAACCTCCCCAAGTGTTTTTCTTTTCTTCCAATCCTTAAGTCTATCTTACTCCCTTCTTCATCTATTCAGGGAGGGTAGTGGGGAATACCAGCATCTGTCACTGTCTAAAACCATGACACTCTCTAAAATTCATACTGCTTTCTCCACAAGGTTAGCAATTATTTTTATTTCATGTAATGGAGATGGACATACTCATCAAATAAGCAACAACTACTGAAAATACCACCAGATCTCGCACCTCCTGGCAGTTATAACAACATTCCAAATATCATTAAGCATTATTGTACTTGAAAAAATTCTGCAAGTATCTTTAAAAACAGCCTCAAAGTCTTCTTCATAGACTGACCTTCCTTCAAGATCTAGAGTGGAATCCCAGTAACCAGCATTTCATGAGGTTGTGCCTCACATGCTGTGGCAGGAATTTCTGGAAAAGGGGTGGGGCTTTGCCTCTGTTTCTTGGGGCAAGTAAAATCTGCCTGCTTATCATACAGGCACTAGTGTAAAATCTTCCCTCTTAGGGGGGACTTTGGTGACAGGTGAAGACAAACCATCTTCTGTGTGTGTGACACTGGAAAGGTCACATTCAGGGCAGCTGCATCGCCCCTATAAGGAAGGGCTCTAATACCTGCAAAAGCCCCCTGACCCGATGTACTGCACAGGCTCCACCCCTGGCTTGGAGGAATGGTGGTAAAAACATAGAAAGGCCAAGCAAAATGCCCTGTGCTTTGTGCCCACCATCTGGTGATTACAACTAGAAAAGACCTGGAGGATAAAAAGAGCACCAACCAGTGCAGGATGCTAGGGCGGTGGTATCTTTCCTTTCCCCCTCTCTGATGCACTCCTTCACACACACTTTCTCCTTTTTTCTCTCTATCTTGTCCTGGGGTTCACAGGGGTAACACCACAGTTAGGTTTATATCAGGAAGTTTCTGCTAATTCCTCTGTTCATTGCTAACAGTTAATCAGAAGGAAATGTTTTAAGATCATCATTCAGCACCTTTTTGCCAGTTTTGAGGCTGGGGTTCTGAGTAAAGTTCTATTTATTGAAACCTTTTGAGGGTGTTTGTTGTTCCTTCTCCTACTGAAAAAAAAATCAAAAACTCCCCTTCTACTGAAACAAACAAACAAACAAACAAACAAAAAAAAAAATCAAACTCTCCAAGCCCATGGGGCCTCTGGGACTGGGACAGGACAGCATCCAGTAAGGGAGAGATTCTCCTTAGTCCTGCTTTTGTTTCTTATAGATTTGTTGGAGTGTTTCTTGCTATCTTTGACAGCTGCAGCCAGATTTCAGGTTGGTTGTGTTTGACACATTTGAACATGAGCAGCTGAATGTTTTTTCAGTAGTTTTTCTGTGCATACAACTTGGCAGACGGCTGCACATGTAAGAAAAGTCTGACAAGGTTTTTTCAGTGGCAGAAATGAGCATGTGCCACTGTCTCAGTCCTGGAGCTAGGGGCATGAATCTGATTAAATAGAATATTGAATTGATAGTGGTGGCTGCCAGCTGTTAGATTTTTTTTCTCCTTTTGAAAAAAATGTCTCTCACAGATACGGCATATCCCTGTAATTTTGGAAAGCTTTCTGGTTTTAAGCTTTCTTTTTTTTTATCTTGGGCCATTTATCAAAAAGTAGAACTTGAGGTGACTAAAAATAACTTCAAGTATACCAGAAAAGATGCATCAGTCTCTAAGTGAGGATCTCTGATAGAGCAATGAGAAAAATTTTAAATTCTGAAGACAGAAACCCCTTCCTAGGGTGATTTGAATGTCCTTCCAGCCAAAGGCAGCAAGGTCAAAAGGAGAAATCTGCACTATGATGCCTTGGAAGTAGGAAAAGAGAATTTCTGTTGAAATGTAGTTATTTTACTGCTTGAATGTAAGCTTAGGTACCAGGAGTGATTTCTCTGGTTACCAGAAGGGGAGATTTCTATGTCCTATTGTAGGCTTTAGAACCTCCTTTCTCTTCTGCTCTCTATTTCTTTGATCTTCCAGTTGGAGCTCTCTAGTGTTTTTATGACTTCATTTGGTGACTTTCTGTCCTCTGGCTCCAAGTCTCATGGTAGAGAAGGGAAAATACCAAGAAACAAGATGTCTGAATAATCAAATGTAGGACCTTGATCTCAGCCCTACTTTGAGTATTAAAAGTGACCAAAAAAAAAAAAAAAAATCAACTCAAGAACCACCAAACCAGCCAATAAAAAGAAAAACCAAACCCACAAAACCAAAAAAAAAAAAAAGAAAAAAGAAAGAAAAAAAGTGGAAAAAAGAAAAAAAGAAAAAATGGGGAAAAAAAAAAAAAATTAAAAAAAAAAAAAGGAAAAAAAAGGGGGGGGGGGAGGGGAAAAAAAAAAAGAAAAACACCAAACCCAGAAACGGTGGGGGGATAGAAGGGAGGAGCAGGGGGAAGTTAGCTATAATTCTGTTCTTTTACACTCCAGAAGGTTTTCTTGCAGGAATGCAAAGTACAGTGATTAAGCTTAGAGGACTTGGCTTAGTTTGTAGTTTAGGACCTACACTCATCTGACAGCAGCAATTTAAGAAGAAGAATCACGTATATCTAATTTTTTCTGCTTATTACGCAGCTTAAAAAGCATAAAAACTTTTGCTCTTACGTTAGTGAAATCTGGGTTTCATGAAATGAAAGAGCATTAACTTTCAGGTTGTTCCTGAGAGTTGCAAAAATGGGGAATTCCCTTCGCTTTCTCAGAACTTGGAGAGAATTGTTCTCTCCATTTCTCCCTGACCCAGCTCGGGAATCCCGGTGATCGATCCCAGAGCCCTCACCGGGGCCGGGGCTCTCGAAATGGCGGCCGCCGCCTCCGTCCCACGTGGCGGACACACCGTGGGGGAAGGCGGCTCGGTCCCTCATCTCATCAGAGGCTACCGGCCACTTCACGTACATGTCCAGGCTCTTCCAGAAGGGATTCCATAGGCATTCCTCAAAATCCAGAGGAGAACTCCTGGGGGGCGGGTCGCGGTGAGGCGCCTTTTCCGGGGTCCCGGCAGCACCAGCCCCGCCTGGCGCTGCTGGCTCCCCTGCGCTAAATCGCTGCCCGCGCTGAGCCCCATCGTCGGGCAGTGACCCGGAGTCCTGCCCCGTGATCCTCGGGAGGTTCGATGACGGGGTTCCCGGCATCGCTTTCCCCGAAACCCCGCAAGGCTCGGGGCTGTCCCGGCTCGGGGTGTGCGGCGCGGAGTTCTCTCCGGAATCTGCAGGTACGCTGGGTAGAAGATAAGCAGGTATTTAGGATGCAGGTTTTGACACTCTCTTGCATGTTATGGAAACTTGGCTTAACAGAAACAACTGTGTTTTGAAAAACATTTTCAGAGTGTTTACTGATTAGTTGATGAGGGGAAGGCTTTTTTTTTTTTTTTTAAAGGTCTGACCTGCTGCTATTTTGTTCAGCATCCAACGACCAAGGAGCAGAAATCATAAAACTCTGAGACTACTGGGAGGGCAGAATTAGGATGCATAGTGATCTTTCACAAGTGAAGAAGAGTGCTATAAAAAAATAACCAGTTCATTCTGTGTAGGATCAAGTGTAAAAACACCAGTGCTACTGAAACAAATAACTAATGAAATGCAGTATTCTTCAAAATAAGTCCTTGGGTTCTGCTGCACCACAAGCTGAAGTGTTTTGCTTTTGTGCAGCAATACAGCAACACACTGAGATGTTTGCAAAACTTTTGACTGTGGAGTATGATGAGGCATAAAAATTGTGAAAAGGAAAGGAGTAATTGAGTTTCTGCTTTAGTGGTAGATGGAGCTTCAATTGCAGCAAGGAATAGTTGGGCTAATACTAGAAAATATTTAGGTTAAAATAGTTTACCATAGGACTAAATGGTCTATGGCAATGATGAAATTTCTGCTGTGTGCAGCTTTTGTGTGCAGCTAGGCAAATGCCTGTTAAAACCTACAAATATGTCTGGCCCTGCTTTGGGATGAGGAGAAAGTAACTCCATTAACTTACTTGCAGGACAGAAAATAAATTACCTATTGGAGTAAGGAAAATAGCAATGTACGGACAAATCTTTCCTAATTTCCATGTTAGTCTTACAGCTAAAATGTGCTAGAATTAGGCAGCTGTCAGAGGAGCAGCTGTACTGGAAAAGCATCCTTTTGGAGGAGGGAGGGAGGGAGCCCGATGTTTCTGGGAACTATTTTGCTGATGGAGCTTTTTCTGCAATTCTCCTTTCTCTGGGCTGGAGGAGCAGTAAGACACCAATTCACCTGGGCTCCTCCAGATCCCTCTTTTAGCAAGCTGTATTTCACTGACCTGTGGAATTTAATCTTTTTCATGCTTTTAATTTTTTTCGTGCTTTACCCAAGCCTGTTTGCATCTCCCTGCTACAGCTGGTGGTTGATGACACCAGCTCTTAACTCCTGTGTTTCATCTCCTTTTGCTGCCCTGAGCTGGTTTGGGAGGGTTTACACCATTGTCTTTCAGCAGCTGCCATCCTGTGATTCTTTGCTGTCATTCCAGACTTCTGAGACTCAGGACACTGCTGCTGGTTTTCATTGCCCTCTTTCTAAATGCTGCTGCATTTCTGCTTTCACAGGGTATTATTTATCAGTCTCCTCAGCTCATGCACTTCCATAGGCCTCTCCCTCTGGTACCTTCTCTTTTTATCACACCAAAATCCATCACTTAGCCCCACCAGCCACTTGCCACTTGCCTTGCTTCTTTTGGCCTTCCTATCTGTTCTTTCTGCTCTGACCACAGGTCTGCTCATTTTCCCTACTGACCACTGTCTGAGCTACTTCACCCTGCACTGACTCCACACTTCATTAGCTCCTGACATACATGGCAAAGCTTAACTTCCTGGCTTCTCTCATCCTTTCAGCCTCTCTCATCCTCTGGTTGTCCCTTTGACTGTTCCACTTTTCTCTTAGCTGTTTCATATCTTTGTCTTTATTGTTCTGCACTCCACACCATCTGTTGTGCTGCTGCCTGAATGACTCATCCTGAACACAATAAAAATCCTACTGCATCCCCAGGCATTACACTGGGGAGACTAATGAAGGCACTCCTGTATCCAAAACCTCCATCAGCAGCAGTCAAACCAAAATCCTTACGGAATTCAGGTACATAATTTTTGTTGAAATCAATAGATGTTAACTGCCAAATACATCTGAGAATCCTGCCAAAATTCCATTGGAACTCTTAAGAAAAAGGAGGCAGTTGTTTCCTGGAGCTGGATTTAAAAACACCTCTGCAGGGATAACCTGAAAGTTCTTAAGTTTCTTTTTTTTTTCCCCTGCACATACAATTACAGAGTGTTTTATGAGCACAGACAACATATGGTCTGTACACAATGGAACAAACTAAGAAAAATCTGTCACAAATTCTGGGATTCATATACACAGTAGACAAGGCAATAAATACGAAAGCTCATAAAACCAGAGAAATGGAATGTTCTGTCCAAACTTTTTTAAAGGTCCACAAGGCACACGATGCTTAAAACCACTGCTACTTAAAAAAAATATTAAAAAATTAAATCATTTTGTTTCATAGTTTAATAATTTTAGATGTATGAGGAAGCTTTTCTCCTCTTAATGTCTTACAAGGCAATAGAAGCACATAGTGACCTTGAGTAATTTTTTAACCCATCTCATACCTGGATGAACCCAGGCTCTATTTCACTGAAGCCAATGGAGACAGATCAGTGAAAAGAAGAAAATCAGGCTTTTAATATTTCAGATGTGTTCAAGAGTCTTGTTAACCACAGCTTGTTTGCTGAACTGTGGCTAAACAAGCCTCACTTTACCTACTTTGGATGATCAGCTTAAAGTATTGCCTCTGTGCAGATATATTTGGAAAATGTGTTTTACTTAAGCATTGTAAATAATACCTGAAGCTAACTAACAAAATTATTACTAAAAAAATTATTGCTCTCAGTAATACCTTTTTGATTTTACACATCTGGAGCTTTAGTCAGGTGTTCAATCCTTGCTTTACCGCTGGGTGGCAGTCCCTGCAATGCTATTTACTTCTCAAAGTGTGGGTTTAAATGCAGTGCTGAAATCAAATATGGCTTTGTAAGTACGTGCATGAAATTATGGTTAAAGGATAATTATGCAAAAGATTTATCTGTAGATTTCTTAAATTCATTTCCCAATTGAAACCTCAAGGCTTGAAAACATACAAGGGGATAACAAATTGCATTTCTATGGCACAAGCTAGCCAAAAATTTCCAAGCACTTTATACAGACCAGGTCAATTGAGAAATTGGTGTGTGTATGCATGCATATATATATATATATATATACTTGCTTTCATACAGAGTTCATCAAAAGGAAAAAAGTCGAGTAGTCTTACAAAGTTGATTGATTATTCAAAATTACAGTGTCTACACTGACAAAAAAGCCTCAGCCTTCTAACTAAACATCCACTGTATGTCTGATAGTAGGGAAGGAATTAAGTGGCTGAAAGTCACTGACTATTTAAACTGTAAGAGTTTAAATGTTAAAAATAAGTGTAGGGATAAGAACTACTTAGTATTAAAATTATGACTTGTTCATAAAACAAATTAAAAGCCAAAGCATAGATCGCAGTGATGAAGACACATGGACTTCACCAAGATTTCTTTGTGTGTGATTATAAAGTAGGATGAATTTATTACCACAAGATTTTAGCAAAACTCCCACCAAAACCTGAAGCTCTCTCTGCTGACATCTGTCTTGTGTATAGCATGAAAAGGTTATCCTGTTCATACAGCCCTTATAAATTACTGCAATCTGTAAGCTGCATTTACCTAAGTTAGTAGGGACTTAACTCTCGTGTATTTTAAGTCAGTGAGAGTCTCCTGTTTCACTTGGGTAGAAATTTAAATGACAGCTTATTACAAATAAGTCCTGCAGGTGTCTCTTCAAGAGGAAGAAGGAGCTAAATGAAATCAGAAGGATGTGTGCACCACTGCATATTTAGAAGACCCCTTTCAACAGCCTTTACAGCTGCAAGCATCTGAGCATTTAAAACCATTAATGTCTGTCACACAGATGGCTGATTTTATGCCCCTTTTACAGATGGGATGTTGAGACAGTAAAGTGCTAGCTTAAACTTAGGAGGTAAGAGTGAAATTCAAATCTAATTCTCAATTCTGCCTCCTGTGAGCAGCATTAGGCACTGTCATTTTTGCAGCAAGCATTCACTGGAGCTTTTGAAATAATTTTTTTCTTCTAGATATTTTCAGAGTAGCACTGACTTTTTAAAGGCTTTGTCAAAGGTCACTTTCTGTCGAAAAAAAGATGCATCAGTATTTCATTGAAAATTTAAGCACAGTACTTCCCTCCTGCTTACTAGTTTTCTGGCAAGCTTTGCTTCTTCTGTTCCCTGGGTTGTAGACTGCTTCTCTTCAATATCATTCCTGGTGTCTTCCTTCACCCTCTATTCTGTCTTCTCTATTCTTGAAATGGTTACTCCCAGCTCTCTCCAGTGCTAAAATTTTCCCCTGATAAATTTTCAAAGAAACCCTGTTATATTTCCACTCCTATTAGCCCTTTTGCTCTCATCCCATAAACTTAGGCTGCAATACCACATTATTCTTTTCCCAGCACACCCTCTTTTAAAACTGCCTCCACTCCTCTGGTGCTTCCAAAGCTGGAGGAGCAGAGTTGAGCCTGACAGCATCCCAATAGTGCCTCTCCATCTCCTCCTCTGGTTGCAGCCATCTGCTGTGTCCCACCCAGATGTAATTTGTAAGCTCCTTGGGGCAAGGGCAGCCTCTGTTTCTGCCACACCTCACCCACCTCAGGTATTCCTTGGTGCTTCGGTTACACCCGTAGTAGATTTTGCATTAATTCAGTTTTGTCTCAAGAAAACCTCCCATCAAATACCCGACCACCTGTACTGTTTATCTCCTTCAGATTGAGGTTTCAGGTGAATTTCTCTCTCAAGCTCTCTTTGCAACTCTTCCCCAGTTTTCCACGTCTGCTTTTCCTTCCCTTTCCCTCCACCCTCTTCCCCAGCTTTCTGCCTGCTGGGAAGTGCCAGTGGCCTCATTAGCGTGGCCCAGTTCTTTCTGTTTCCCAGGCCTTTATTCAGCTCCCCTGGCCGGCCACTTTCTCCCTGTTTATTCTGAGCTTTCCTCTGCCTGGGAGCCTGCCCCTACACACCCTCCACTCCTGCCCAATCATTTCCCATGCTGACGCAATCTGTTTTTTGTTCTGCTGCCTGTCCCGAGATAACCTCACTCACTGTCCCAGCTCAGTCACATCCTCTCACTGAGGCACGGAGTTTTCTCCTCAGCTGGAATGCCTTCCTTGGGCAGACTACCAGAATAACTCACAGACCACAGGCAGATCATCTGGCAGGCAAAGCACGTTACTTTTTATTGTACTTCGGGTTGAGACCACAGGCAGAGGACAGTTCTGCATAGATAAGGCAAATGGCTATGGGGCAATGAAGTTACAGCAGCTCCAGTACAGTTGGACACATGTGCTCAGCCTTTCTGAGTAACTGGCCCATCATGGTGAGATGAAATAGGAATAGAGGACAAGGAAAAACCACAGGAATTCAGTGATTTAGCACTTAATGGCAGGGGACGGAGGATTATTGTTATTGTTGATGTTATTGTTACTGTTGATGCTTTTTTCACTTCTGAGGCTGAGGAAAATATCCCTAAAGAGAATCCTTCCCACAGGGTTAGTTGTTCTTTACCCGTTGTTCTTTAAGGATTAATTTGGAGTACAGTCCAAAGCTTTGTTATGGCTGAGATACAAACTTACCTATGGTATGAACACACCTGAGTCCAGGCTTTTGGCCCGGCCCACTGTATAGACAGCTATGGCCCAGCTGTGACTGGCACTCAGAAATAGAGCAGATTTGCCCAAGGTTTGGAGATGACATTTAAGGTTTTCCTGATGCATAGGGAGTGTACATAGACTTCCCCATTGTACACAGTGGAGCCACATTTGTGCTCTGAAATTCAGGTGGTGATCTATGAGTTGCTGAGTTACCCTAATGAAATCAGAATTCATTTTATCTGCCTTAAAAGTCTTCTATATTCTGTTGTGTTCATTTATGAAATTGAATTACACGTAGATGAAGTCTCAGTGGGTGAAAGGAGGTTGATGTAACTCATACTTGCTTAGCCATGAAGTAGCATGGTTGTAAAACATTTCATTAAAGGCTTTTCATAACTGAGACTCCCTTGTTCTGCACATGTTTCTCAGTCTGAGTGGTGGCTTGGAAGGGACTTCTGGGCTGCTTTCTGCTCTGTCTGCGCTGAAGGAAACCTCCTTTGATCCTAAGGAGCACACTGTGCACTCACATTGAAGCTTTGAGGCAGCTCCATGCTAATTGCCCTCCACAGCAACTTTGACACTA
Source organism: Heliangelus exortis (assembly GCF_036169615.1). Lineage (NCBI taxonomy): Eukaryota > Metazoa > Chordata > Aves > Apodiformes > Trochilidae > Heliangelus > Heliangelus exortis. The sequence continues at coordinate 3,450,596 of NC_092425.1, forward strand.
TGGTTTTGATTCACATTTTGAATTACAGTATACTTTTTGAAGGTACTGTTATTAAAAATATATGATCACTGCTTTCTCTATGGTAATTCTTGGAACACAGTTGCATTGTGTTTTGTTGTGTTGGCTGTGCAGACCCATGGGTGGCATTGCTGGGCTGGAATTGCTCACTGCATTGGGTAGAGGATGAAGCAGAAACTGGTGATGAGAGAGCATTTCCTCCAGAGAGAGGAGAGGGCCGGTCCCTCCACCCAGAGTAACCTTGTATCTCAGTCAGGAACAAAGTTTGGAACTTTTTGTCACTGCCAGAAGGTTGTTTCTGGCACATTTTACGTGTTTTCTCAGGACCTTAAGAAATACCTGACAAATGAAATCTTACCAGATTTTGGAGTTTGGGAGGGTCTCCTTTGCCTGTTTTCTCCTGGAGCCTCATTGCTCCCCATTTTACTCAGATAAGATTGCCCTTTAGGGACCTGTGGAAAAATTTCCTGGTGAAAGTTGCTTCTCAGTGGACTGTTGATGTTTTATACCCTGTGAACACAGATGTCTTCTAAAGCCAGACAGTCTGAGAAATCTAATTTCTCTACACTCACTAGATGGCTATAAGGACACGTGCTTTTGACTTTGCTTATTAATGCAGTATTTTTTTTTTTTCTTTTTTTGCTGTTGAAAGGTAGGACATGGGAAATGTAATCTTGGTCCAAGATCTTTCATATGATTACAACTCATATGATTATGTAAAGCTCGAGGCTGACCACCAGGATAGCAGAGGATGTGGGCTATTTTGAATAGCCTCTTTATATAGCATTTGTCATTGTGACTGTTGAGATTGTAGCTGCAAATGGTTAATCTAGTCCTAAAAGGATTACACATGGCAGGCATTACTTAACCTAATTACTGAAGTATTTAGTCAGCTAGTTCAGGCAGTAAAGCATATTTTTCTCTCAGGTTCAGAACAGGACACCCAGTATAGGACAGAAGCAGAACTATAGCTTCATGAGCAAAAAAAGATTGCTGACTGGCTGAATCACTCTCTTCTGCTTGTAGCTAACAGGAGAATGATAAAAACCCCAGGGGAAGGGCAGGAGGAGACAGATACTTACCTTCTACTCTTGAAATTTCTTTTCAGCAAGCAGAGACAAAAATTAGAGGTGCTGCTTGAAGAGAATCATAGGATCACAGAGTAATTTGAGTTGGAAGGGAGCTGTAAAGGTCCTCCAGTCCAACCCCCCTGCAGTCAGCAGGGACACCCTCACCTACACCTGGTTGCTCAGAGTCTCCTCAAGGCTCACTTTGAGTATCTCCAGGGATGGGGCCTCAACCACCTCCCTGGGCAACCTATTCCATTTTTCCACCACCCTCATGGTGGAAATCCAGACTTTTTTCCCTAAAATCCAATCTAAATCTAGTTTTCTCCCATTTAAAACCATTACCCCTCATCCTGTCACTCCAGGCCCTTGCAAACAGTTCCTCTCCAGCCTCCTTCAGGTACTGGAAGGTCTCTTTTAGGTCCTTCTCTTCTCCAGCCTGTACAACCCCAGCTCCCTCAGTCTGTCTTTGTATTAATTGCTGGGAGATGCAAAAAACTCTCAGGAGGGGACTCAAAAAACACACCTGAGATGGAGTCCCTGCACTCTTGTTTCAGATGTGTGGGGCAGTAGTGAAAGGTGTGTCAGCCAAGTGGCTGCTGACACGGGTTAGGTTGTTGACACACCACAAGACAGGGCTGAGCAAAGATGACAACTGGAGTGCTGGAAGCAGCAGAGCTGCACTAGTTTGGTTCCATAGAGACAGAAAAAATTTGTTTGGTGTTATTTTAGGTGCTAATGTCCACTGTACTGTGCTGATTCAAGGCCTTAAAATAAGTCACTGGGTAATACCCAGATCTTTCTGCTGTGTAGACGTAACCTCTGTCTTTCATTTCATTTCATTTATGAGTAAAGAGGTTGAGGCTGATTTCCTTTTGACAAATGGGGTGTGAGGAAGTGGGAAGGTGGAATTCTGGCACTAATGTGATAGCACTGTGGGGGAGACTTGGAAAGTTGTGCCTTATGTTCCCTGTGAGGGTGACAGAGCACAGCAGAGGCTGCCCAGGGGTTGTAGAGTCTTCTTCTCTGGAGACATTCAAAATCCACCTGGATTCTTTCCTCTGTGACCCTGCTCTGGAAGGGGGGTTGGACTCAGTGATCTTTTGAGGTCCCTTCCAACCTCTGCCTTTCTGTGATTTCTGTGATTTTATTGTCTTGAGGGACAGGAGAAAAAAACCACCACTACTGGAGTCTGGAGGATGTTTTCAAGCCAGATGTAGTGCCCCTGTATGACAGGTTCTCCCAGCCAGAGCAATAGAAGGCAAAATTGAGATCCAATGCCAAAATCTGCTGACTGTTCACAGAGTAGCCTCTGACAGTGTTGTAGTAGTTTTCCTCTAATTATATATGAGCTTGATTTTGGTTTTATCTTCTGGCCCTCTCATAAATTTCACAAGAGGAGTTAAGACTCTTATGTAGATTCCTGTGGATACCAATAAAAATCAGCAGTGTGTGTCAACACCATCCTGACCAAATGAGTTTTCCCTGCAACATCATTCAACTCGGGATTTATCTGAGAAACTTGTTCTTTTCCTCTTTTATAAAAACAGTGAGGGATGTTCAGCTGCTTGCAGTTAGTAGCATGCCAGAAGTAAGCCATTAAAAGAAGAATAGGGACTTTGCAGATGAGTTCTGCAAAGGAAACTTGCTCCTCTTAAGGGATTTGGTGGCAGTGGCTGTGAGGAAAGCTGATGGGAGCCCTGGCAGGGCAGGTGGGGTGAGGAAATGTGGAGTTAACTGTGGAGAGATAAACAGGAGGGAGGGAGGAAAGGCAGTCATATCCTGGGATTTGTAGGTGGTGACAAGAAAACTATATTTGCAGTGACAGTAGAAAGTGAGCTAGTGGGACATCTGTCATCCTTACTTTGCAGCTCTATGGAAAATACTGTTAGGGCTTCAAAGTCATTTTGCCTTTTGAAAATGAAGTGATCAAATAGCATGTTCAGGGAGGATCACTGCCTACCTTAATCCCACGCACGCTCTTTGCCTTTTGCCCTTGGTTTGTTAAATTCACTCAGCTGTTTTGTGCACACTTATCAGACATGTAAGAGCCAGGCCAGCATTTCTCATGGTTATCAAGGATGGTACTTTGAGCTCTAAAGCAGTCACATACGTGGGTAAAAGGCTTGCAATTTGTACAACCTATTAGCTACTGCTTCCCAAAGCATGAAAAGCACTGGAGCTTTATAACCCTGTTGCAAGTAGGGAAAGACAGACTTTTAAGTAAGAGGCAGCACCTGCAATGAAATGTGCATTATGAAACCACGAGCATGTTCTGTTATCACAGGACACTGTTGGGAAATGCATTACCTGCTAATGACCAGGTAACTGGGAGGTCAGGCAGACAAACCAAGGATTGAATGGAAATCAGCAAGGTCTTGTGTGCTTCCCTTGCTCCCATCTACTTCCTAATGATTTGGAAAAAAGCATATTTTGGCCTCTGGAGATACTAGAATGGTCAGCACTTACCTCATGAATACTGAATCAAAGAAATGAGTCTTCTCTATGAATATGTATATGCTGTCTGTCTGTGCATCCACTTTTAAAAAAGACAGTGCTATGAAATCTGACTGTGACATGCAGGAAAAAGCAGGTGGTTGTATAAGTGCCCACTGATAGGCTATGACTTGAGGAAAAAAGACTTTAGTTTCTCAAAGGCTGAATAAAAAAGAAGCCTAAGGGTTAAAAGTCAAGAATTTTGCATAGGAAAAATATTGGAAACCCATAAAAATACCTGAAAGTCAAAATGTCCCTTTTGTTTCTTGGTGAATTACAAGCTTTCAAAATTTGTGTTGCCTTGACTATAATGGAATTTGTTTTGGAGGTGTAGGGAGAGCAAGGTGTAGAGATGTGTGCTAGAAGGAATACAAGTCTTGTCCACTCTGTAAAAGAAATCTGAAAAAGTGGCGAGGTAGCAGGATTTCTAGGCATATCAAAGCTTGGATTTTGTCAAATAGTACAAGTAAAGTTTCAGGAAATGTTTGAGCCAATGTAAGAGTGTGCTACTTCTTAAACTTAAAGTGCATTTTCCAGAGCCCTCAGTGAGTTTGTTCAAACCAAAGCAGATAAAAACTAAACTGTGAAAAAAGAGAGATTAATTTTCTGCTGGCCAGGTTTCCTGACCTGGTTCTTCATAGCATCAGATGGGTGCCAGTGCTGGCTAAGGGGAAGGGTGAGGAGACACAGTCAAGGATCAGAGGAGGTGGAATTCTCCTTTTGAGCAGCAAGTAGCTATTCACTATTTTACAGTACACCAAAGATAAAATCATCTTAAATTTTATGCAGAGACAAAGATTCACAAGAATTATTTTTTACTTAGATGATAAGAACCTTCTTTATCCTTTTCAGAGAATTGTGTTCACGCCCGTAAGTTTTTGCATCCAGAAAAGGAGCATAAAGCTTCATATTCCAGATTGGGATAGTCAACAATTAGAAATAGAAATAAAATTAGAAATAGAAAATTTCTATTCTAGAAATAGAAAATAAAACCTTTTGGAAGTAAAATGAGGGGCATATAGAAACACAAATTCAGTTGCACATTAGAAATTAGGAGAAAGTTTGCAAATATATTATTTTGCTCATAGATGGGCTGAGACATTTCAAATAAACAAAAAAAGCCCAGATCCTTACTGACAAACAGCAAAATTGTCTGCCTCCCACCAAGTCTTTGTATTCCCTAAACCAGGCTACCAAACACTGGCTGTGTTTCATTTCAAGATAGGCCTGTGGTTCCTTTTCTGGACTTCTTTTTGGGGTGAGGTGTGGTGCCACAGTGGATAAGGAATTGGTTCTTCTTAACTGTATGTGATACCTAGCAGATAGATCCTTCTGTCTTTATTAGACAAAATACCTAAGATGTTGACTGAGCATTAAGCCTAAATTAGGACGGGAGAAAGGGGTTAAAATGTGAATTCAGTCCCTGGGTCACCTGTGGATCAGTCACCTGAAGGCTTAAATGCTAAATCTCTTCATGGGCAATTTCAGAAACATCTACCATTATCCTTGCCTAATGGTGACAAATGAATTGCTGCTATTTAAACTGAGGCAAGTCATGGTCCTTTCCTGTTTCTGCTGGGAGGTTCACCAGGCTTGTCAGGAAAGGTTATCGGTGTAATCCAACCAGCAGCCATGGTGGGATGAACCCAGTCAATTTCAAGTAGAGGGACAAAAGGTCAGAGCACTGCAAACCCAATACTGCCAGCAGCATCTTGGGTTACAGTCCAGGGGAGGGAGGGGGATGAAGTGTAGCCTAGCAAGCATCAGTCAGCTCTCAAAAATAGAAAGTGACATGGATCCTAATGAGAGAAATATGAAGCTACTGTATAGAACATACTCACCTGCCATTATCACTTACATATGCTGAGAGGGAGGGCAGCTGGCTCCAAGCTCCTCTCCAAAGTGAAGAGACATTTTAAAATAAAGTTAATGCACTAAATTTAAATTGCTTTGGCAGCAGGAACCTGCCTGAACATTTTGGATGTGCTTCACTTTGGATAGCAGTGTTTCCTAGTCCCTTGGGTTGAATCAGTGTGGTTCCAGCAATTCCCACTCAGATGAAACTGTGCAGAGAAATTACGAAGTTCTCCTTCTGATACAGATTTAATCCATTTGAACATCCTTTCAGTTAAACTAAAATTTGCTGCATTCCAGAAAGCAGCTCTTTGAAGGACTATCTTCTGTCTATCTTCTCTGCTTCTTAGGAAACCTCTAAGTGGAACATAGTTCATTACAAGTGAAACCCTCTTTGTACCATCTCTGATTTATCAGTATCATCTTCTCTATTGCATTATCTGCAAAATCCTATACAACCCAAAGTCTTAGGTACTGTCAGCTGATACAAGCATAAGGAAAAGATTCTAGCTGTGAGATTTACTCTTCTATTCCAGATTGTATTGGAAATCAATTATGCAGGCAGCAGCAATCAGGCTAGCTAGAAAGTGTCACTTTAGGTTTGACAAGAAAAGAAAAGATGTGCAAGTGAGGAGGTTGGCCAAAAAACTCAGCCAGCTGTTAATCTGTGTGCACCAGAGTCCTGTGAGTCTCCAGCCATGCTTCTGAGTCAGCACAGCATGCTGCATTAGCTGGAGTGCCAGGTCCTGCTCTGGCTCTCAGTTCATGTCAGCACTGGAACAAGCCATAAAAAAAAAAAAACAGGTTCAGTTTCACAAATACCTCCAAGGCTTTCAAAACTTTTGAAATCTTCTGAAATCTCTAATCAGACATGACTTTGTTGAAACCTCTGCTTGCAGGGTGAAAAGGTCAGTCTCTGTATTTAAGTTTTTCTCTCTTATGTACACTGGACTTGCAAAATCGAGTCAAAAACGTTGAAACTGATAATTCAAACAGGTGTGTTTGCTTTGACAAAGCTATTTCTGAAGCAAAAGCTATTTTTTAAACAGAGCCAGTGTAGTTATGGCACAGTAAATCAGAATAAGGCAGCTAGAAGGATGGGTCTCTCCCACTCCAAGACTACCACGTGGACTGGGATGTTGGTGCTCACTCCACCTCACCACATCTCAGTCTTCATGGCTCTGGAACTGGCTGTGTAGTTTTGGAACTGTTTTGATCAGAACTTTTGTTGGCATTTTGTTCCATAGCAGTTACTGATAGACCTCTGCCCTGTACTGTGTGGAACTACTTGTTTCTTCTCAGGCAAGCTATAGACCTTTTCTCTCCTGGTAAGTACATTTCTAGTACCTGGGAATAGTGTAGTGTCCTGCCACTACCAATATGTTCTGGGTGTCTGGGAAAATTCCTGGGTATGTTTGTAGGACACCTGCTATGAATTTGAATAAAGACTGGATGAAATTTCCCTATCTTAAAGCCACTTTGTATAACTCTTTTAGATAACCTAAACCAATTCACAATAATTCTCCTCTAACTGCTTTAGAGTAGGATCATCTTCTTGTAATGTACATCAAATCTCTGCAACATAGATACTCCAGGTAAAGTGGAGTATTTATTTGAAAGAGCTGGAAAATAAAGGGAGTTAGGCTGGACACACAACTGAGAAAGGAATTGGAGTTGTTATTGGTCACAGTCAGTACAGCTCTTGAGTAGATAGATTTGGGGTATGTTGGGGTAAATTGGAAACTGACATTGACAGGTCAGCAGACAGTAATTCTGTACCTCAGGGCTCATTGTAACAGAGACTGCACTGAGATACTTGGTTTAGAAAAGAAGGAGAAAAAGGGAGAGATCACAGTTGAAAACTGCATTAATGCAGTTTTGGAGTGAGTCTGACAAAATGGGTATGTTAGTAGCAAGCTGAGTAGTCAGTACCAAGCATATCCCAAGAGAAACCCATTTATTTATTTATGTAATTTATTTATAGCTCTGCTCCACAATAATTTCAGCCTTGTCCAAACTGCTTATTATTTTCCTCAGTCATCAGAGACACAAAAAAGCACAGCCTTTAAATACAGTGTATTTATTGAGAACTTAGGTCTTTTTATTATTATTGACCAAGCTACATGTTGATGTTAATAGTAACTAACTACAAACAAATGATTACTCATGGTTGATGTCAAATGTCCTACCAGGCTGCTCAAGGTTCATTAAGAAATTAAACTTTAAACAAAACCCCCTGAAGTAGCTAAATGTAGTAAACCGACTAGGTTTTCCTCAACTGGGAGGAATTCTTTTGCTTACAAAGGTGAAGCCATGTTCTCACCACCTCTAGAGGGTACATCTGCTGGCCACTACTCCCTCTACCCTCTGACTAGTCTGAATCATGCATAAGCTGGGAAAAGAGCCAGCTTGTGTGCTTATAGATTCCATGAAATTCATACAGATGGTGGAGAAGGGTCAAAAGCCTGTTGGTGCTCCTGAAGGGCACAGGCAGCTCACTGAGAAGTCACAAGATGGTTTAAGAAAATTTGTATCAGGAAGGGGAAAACCAAAGAGCAATTATCAGTCATTTTAGACTGCTTGTTTCAGATTTTTCTAGCTGGGTAATATGTGCTGGGAAAAAAATGATTTCTGCTTTATCAATTATCAATTATTTACATGGATGTGTAGTGAGAGGACAAGGGGAAATGGTTTCAGACTTGAAGAGGGCAGATTTAGGTTGGACATGAGGAAGGAATTCTTTAAGGATGGTGAGGTGCTGGCACAGGTTTTCCAGGGAAGCTGTGGCTGCCCCATCCCTGGCAGTGACCAAGGTTGGATGGGGCTTGGAGCAACCTGGGCTGGTGGGAGGTGTCCCTGCCCATGCAGGGGGGTTAAGGTCCCTTCCAAACCATTCTGTGATTATTTTTGGGAATTCAAATGCTGTGTAGTGTTTCTTGCACATCCTTTTATGTTTGTTTTCCCTCTGCCTGGAGCCTTTGCAATATAAAAAAAACAGGAGTCACATACTTGCCCAGAGTTTAGAAAAATACCTTCCCTGTCTTCCAATTTGTCCCTGTCACACAGTCAATGCACAGTCACTAATGCTATAAGCCTACTAGGATGTTATATCACCTCCTATGAAAGCCTTTGGTGAAGGTGACTCAACTAACACAGTAAGCAGGTTATCCCATTGCATAATTTGCTTTATAGTAAAATTAGATATTAGTGCAACCAGCAAAGTTTGCATTGATAGCCATATTTTTCTGAGATTCAGATTCACTTCAATAATTCAAGAAATCTTGCTCTTGTTTTAACAAAATCCTGTTTTAAATTACTTGTTCAAATCATTTAAAAAAACTTGTAAATTTCCTTGTAAACTTAGACTGACAATTGCAGAAGAACTTCAGGCTTGTACTTTAAACCTTCAGAGAAGTAGAAATAAAAGTAGGAGACCCCTGTTGAAGTGGCCAAAGAACGTAATACTTTTGAATGAAAATGCAGAAGGTTCTAGCCATTTGTCACCTGCTCCTGTCACCCTAAAAGGCTCCCATTGGTGTCAGCCTCCAGAGTGTGGTGCCTGCATCTAACCCAACTACTGGGAGTGCTCTTTTACCTGCACTTACTCCTGACCCATGCCCTGACATCTTACCTCTGACATCTTCCCTGCCCTGAAGTCTTCACTGGGAGGCAGGGGTCTGTCCTCTTGGCCTTTTTTCTCCTTGAGCATCTCTTGTGAAGCACTTTAGTGAGCAGGTACAGCTTAGCCTGACAAGCTGTGTGCTCCAAGGCACGTGGGGTGCTCTGATAGTAGCAGGGTGATGCAAGGTGAGCAGGGTGAGCACAGAGTAATATTTGGTCATGCTGAGCAGTGCTGGGAGGTGGTAATGCTGTGTGATGCAGAAGACACCTACATGCTGTGGTTCTGTGATGCAGAAGACACTGCAGCAGCTTCTACATGGATTTGGCAGGAGATGTGTTGGGTCTAAAAAGTGAGGCTTAGCCTACTGGTATTTGTGAAGGGTATTTTTCCTCTGCCAAGCTTATAGTAGGTCTATGGAATAGTGATTCTAAGTTTAACAGATGGAATGATTATTGGAGAAGGTCTTCACCCAGAAGATTATTTTGAATTTTAGGTTTTTAGATGTTTTCCTTGAAAGTGTGTTCCACCAGAAATAGTGACTTTGTCCCATGTCTGTGAAGCAGGGTGATTTTCTTTCTGAAAGATCTTTTCTGAAGTGGCTTCACTGAAAGCCACTGAATGTACTCTGAAACTGTCACTAACTTTTTAGAAACACTGCTGATCATTTTAGGTCTTAACTCTTAATTTTTTTATTATTTGTGGTTGGCAAACAATGAACCAAGTAGATTTTACCGAATGGCCATGCAGGATACAAATAATACTTCCAAACCAACTAACTTTACAGTGAAGCCTTCCCCAGTCAGGAAACATGGTACCTTTCCAGGACTAGCTGTAACCTTACTTTTCCTTACTTTACTCATGATAAATTTTGGAGAGGAGATTTGTTCAAACTACAGTAGAGCTTGAGGTTTGTACAGCATCTAACACAGGGTTTCTAACCCGTGTACAGCATCCAACACAGGCTCCTGCTATACATTAAAAATTCATGGTAGACCAGCAAAGACCTCCTGCTGTTACTCCATGTCACAGAGTTCAGTTCTCATCTTGCTCTGGCTAGTTACCTTCATGGGAAATTAAAGATAGCAAATACAGGTTACTTGAAGTCCAGTGACTCCTTACCCAAGCCACAGTGGGTCTCAAGTGATAATGAGCCTAATTAAGTTTTGTAACTGATCACATAATCACAGAATGTTTAGGTTGGAAGAGACCACCAAGATCATCCACACCGCTGATGCCACACACTGAGATTTTATCCATCTTGAAACATTGTTTGCTGCCAGTCATCTTCTGTTCAGTTCATGCTGCTGAAGCCTGGAGGCACTCGTGCTGGAGACACTGCATCTCTCCCTTTTCTCATTTTGTTTTCTGAAACTGGTTTCTGAAAATTGTCATCATTTTTGCCTTCAGTGGCTCCTTGGGTATCATCTCCAGCACCACTCTTCACAAGCAGAGTCCAAGAATTTCTTAAGTCCTGTGTGGTGATTTGGAGTTGGAGTTTTGCTGGAGCAATGAGTGCCTCTGGGGGGCATCTATAGGAGACACATCAAATCTTGACCTCAGGTGTTTGCTGTGTGGTCAAACTGGGTTTCTTTTTTAGAGCAGCAGCTTTGAGACAGTCAGAACCACAGCTAAGGAAAGAAATACAGGGGGCCTTAAATGATGTGGAGTAATCTATTGCCACTGCTTTGATCTTCTGTTATTTTAATAGTTTTTGTTCAACAGTTCTGCCAACTCTGGCAACAGCAAGAGTGGCTGCATATGCAGAGGGTGTTTCCTTTTTGACTTTATGAGCCTCCTCGGAAGAGGTTGGTCATGCTTATTCTGTCAGGTTTAAAAGTCATTGTGTAAGCAGTTCTGACCTTCCATGTGGTACTGAAAATGAGAATGCTGTTGTCCCTTGCAGGGAAAAAGGACTAAAAAACTGTCTAAGGAGCTGTTAATTCCTACTCTCATCGTTGCTCTGTAGACTAAAAGAGCATGGTGACCAAAATCTTAGGCAAGACTATGGATCCCCCAAAAAATAATGCCATGGTGGTTCAGTGTGCAGCTGTAGTGCCCAGGCTGATCCTCTCCTTGCAGAATTATTGAGGCAGAGCTTTTTATGCAAGCTGCTTAGAGGGCTTGAGCCCTATCTAAAGGTACAAGCAGAAGCCTCAGCTACCTGGAGATCATTAGTTGCAACATTTGCTGTAGAATTCAAGCATGTCAGCAGAGTTAATCAATAAAAGGGTTCTCCAAGACTCCCTTTTTTTCCAGTATTCCTTTTATCCTTACTGCAGAGCTGAATTCAATGCATGCCAAAAAGGCTACTGAAAAGGGGAGAACAGTGAAAGAAAGTATCAAATTCAAGTATATCTTAAAAAAAGAGCTCTCAGCTCTGCTGTATGTCAGATTGCAATTTCTTTCTTTCAGGGTGGATTAATCTAAAGTGAAATGAGGCAGAATGATTCGAGAACAGGTTTTCACACACAAGTAATTCTGCAGTAGTTATTGCAAAATACACGTACTCTGTCCTGGTCAGACCTAACTTGCAAGTAGGGACAAGCCCTTCCATTAGACTTGAGAAAATTGCAAAAATATTTAGTGAAGCTAATTAGTTATGAAATCTGCAGTGGCATTCATAGTTCTTTTGGGGTTTGCTTTTCACAAACATTTTGTGAGCTGCCACTAAACCTCTGTATTTTCCAGGCAATAGGGAACCTCGTCAACTCTTCTGTGGCAATGTTTGCCCAAGTATTTATTTATAGCAGAGCTTTTAATATGCCTGGCCTGAAAATTGTTAAGGAATCAGCAGCTCAGGGCGCACTTGAAACTTAAATAATAAAATCTCTGTGAATAATACTCATAGCATCACAGATACAACTTCCCAAGCAGTCTAGTGCTCACAGATGTTTACAACTTGTAGAAGTACATTAGCACTGATACCTGAAACAACAGTATGAATTTCCCCCATATTTTCTGTCAGTTTTCAGATAAATGTTGTTTGTTGTTGATATATCAATGACAAGCACACCTCCCTGTTCAAAGGATTAATTTTGGCACTGTCTCCTTTAGTTAATCCTTTTAAAAGTGCTTAAACATCAATGCTAGTATTTGGCTCTGCACGCACGATTTCTGGGCAACTACTCAAAACTTACTTAGCAATAATCTTTTTGTTTAATCATTCACTGCAAACATGTTACATAAAATGGACTGATAACAGAGTCACGAGACTCTTTTTTTCCACTGGTATTGTACAAATGATGAGGCTTGGAAAAGTTTTTGAAAGCTAGGCAGTGCTTTAGCAAATCAGGTTTGCTGCTGCTGTGAGAAACAACAACTTTTTTTCAAACCACTGGAATTTGGTCTGTAAGCCACGGGTGTGTCTCTCTTCCCATGTCAAATAGATCAGCTTTTGGAAACCCAGGTAGTGAAGGATGGATCCATGTTGTTTGGTACAATAACAGGACACAGCAGATGTTTTAGACTAGATATTTTAGAAGGAACCACAGGCTTCCTTCTAGGGAACCAGTTGTGTACTGTTGAAAAACTTGAAACAGTTCAAGAAACCCATCATTCCATACCAACTGGGAGAGACTCTGGGGTCTGAGATGAGGGAACACTGCTGCTCACAGCAAGTATATTTTAGGGACTATATTGTAGTACCCTATAGATAGACTTTAGCAGGAAGGACTTAGGAAAATAAATGCACTGGCACTGCTACACTGTCTGTTGTCTGGCAGAGATTTCTCTTGCCTCTCTTTGTGTGCTTAGAAGGTGTTTCAAGTCATGTGGTTCTCCTGCTTATTTTTATTTTCCATTTGCCTCTTGTTTAAGACAGCCTGGTGTCCATGGGCTGGAATGTGTCATTGCTTTCTACCCATGCAATCTGCTCTTCATGCCTGTGGTTCAGTTGCCAGAACCTTCTTGCTTGAGCCTTCTTGTGCTCAGCAGGAGCCAAAAGCCAAAATGTTTGCATTGCAAGGAGACATTGCAAATGAAGCAATGAAAAGTTCATTTAGAGAGGGCAAAAAATACAGCAATGGAAAATGCAGGTGTGACTGGCTGACCAAATCAGTGTTGTATTTGGGGAAAGCTGTGGTGTTGTTTATTGTGTAAGTATAAAGCCCTTGATTCAATAGAAACCAGTCTGGAAAAACAGGAAAGAAAGAATAGATTGTCTTGAGGTAATTCACCATTCAGCAAACACAGGGGGATTGTTACTGGGCATAGCAGAGCTACCACCTTTGACTTTCAGCCTTCCAGCAATCCACCTTGGAGCCTGCCTTGAAATAAGGCAGGAGGGCAGGCTGAAAATGGACCTAGAGAAAGGGGATAGAACCACAGGATCATTTTGGTTGGAAAAGATGGTGAAGATCATCAAGTCCAACCATTAACCTGACTCTTCTGAGTCCACTGCAAAGCCATGTTCCTAAACCATGTTCTTTTAAACACCTCCAGGGATGGTGATTCAGCCACTTCCTTGGTAGGTACCTCAACTTCTTCCTCATGATTGATCACTGTGTTTGCCTCTGCATCCAGTGAGGTCCCTGGTCCTCCTATTGTTGCTACTCTATTTGTAGAGGGATGGAGGAAGATAGATGTGCCCCATTCTTTTCAGGTACTTTTTGAGGGAGTTGGAGTGGGAAGGTGAGCAAAGACATGATGTGACCCTCCCCCCCCCAAGGGGGACAAGGAGAGAGATGTTTAGTAACTTTATGGATGCAGGAAATAAAAAATAAAGTAACAGATGCTGCTTTGGCTGTACTGTGCAAGGAGAGAATGGATGCAATACAAAGTGCTCTCTTAGCATGCTTTCATGGTCTCAAACTGGAGAAAAATGTGTACTGTAGGTTAGGTGTAGTGAAAAGAGAAGTGGACTCTTACAGGGATGCAGGGAATAAGGAAGCAGGGGCATGAAGGAAAAGTCTTCTGAAGTTCATATCAAGCCGTGAGCATTTGTGGGCAAGTATTTTCCTACAGTGCTCACAGGTAACTCCATCATCTCTTGTGAATTGTGACAAAAGAGTGGAGAGGCAGTCCTTACTGGAGATACTTGTTATATTTACACATCTGTGTCAGAAAAAGACATGTAAGAAGTTACATACATTACATATACGTAATGCATACATAAAGTACATAATGTAAGACAATACATAAAATCTGGCTTATACTGGAACTCTGCCTTTTTCAGTGGACTTTTACCATCTGTAAATGGTTGTTCTCATTTACCTCTGAGTTAAGAAAGCACCATGGTTATTTTTGAATAGATGCACAAGCTGGCAGGATCTGGTCCTGCCTCACAAAGACTTGTAGGTCTCGTCTGCTCTGTAGTGCTGTTCTTCAGTGGTGACAGTGCAGAATACAGCCTGTTCTCACAGACTGACTTATTTATGATTTATATGATCTATGTCTTGCCTAGTAGAGAGTAGAATAAAGCTAAACTGAGTCAGTTCTGAGTGCTGTGAACAGAAATCTTTGCTCTCAAGAGCAGGCTGCTAGAGCTCTTTAGCAGTGCATTTTCCAGATGAACTTTTTTCTGCCTTATTTTGTGACTAGAATGAAGAAACTAAGGAATAGAGACCAACAGCTTTCTTTTCCTTAAAAGAAAAAGTGCCAGCTTCAAGTGTATTTACAGGTCTTTAAGATTCCAGGGACTTGGTAGCCAGGCTGCCCTGTGGCTGTCTCTTTGCATTGCTTCATGATAGTTCACACCATCAGTCTCTGACTTCATACTGCACATTGTAGGGTTTTATTTCATGACAAAACTACCTGGAAGTAGGGGATAAAATTGAGGGATCTGGAAAACAAACAGAGCTACCTGTACTTTGTGACTTGCAGTCTTATATAATAGGGATTGTGCCTGATAAGGTGATTAACCTTTACAAATCATAGCAAAGGTTATTACAGCTGCTTTTATAGGTGGAAGTAAATGGAGGCATTAAGTCCATAAGGCATCCATAGCTAAGCTGAAGCCAGGAACCCTTTTCCAGGCTTTCATGCGCCACAAGACTTCTTGCCTTGTTGATTATTAAAGAATTTCAGCAGCCTTCAGTGAGCTGGGACAAAACACATTTCTTTACGTTCTTCCCCTTCTGCTTCCTTTATTTGTGTCCCATATTGTTGGCAGGGCATGGTACTGTCATACTGAGCCAGTGTTTGCCTTAACACACACCAATGGCTGCAAGCAGAGGTGGGAGAGGCTGGAAGCTGTTCTGCTTGCTGAGTGATCTATGAAGCTCAATCAAGGCTTTAAATTTCAGAAGCTCTGTATCTAGGGTCTTCATTTAGGCCCAGATGTGTTTCCTTATCAAATAACAATGCGAGGAGTTGTCCTGTGTTCATGTCTCTCATGGCCTTTGTAAGATGCCTTGTGTCTCTGGATGATGAAGCCCACACCACAAATCAGTGGGAAATGCAAAAATGTAACTTGTCTTCTCTAACTTTAGTTTTGCTGCTGAGCCACAGGCACCAACAAAAATCAGATTTTCCAGATGGGAAAATACAAACGTGTATGGGCAGCAGAGATAGGGAAATCCCATCACAGTCATTTGGCCTTTTCCTCCCTTGCATAATCCGCCAGAGCTTGGCTGGCAGCAGCACAGGCCAGGTCCAGGTTGGAAAGGGACACTTAGAACACCTGCACAAGGCATCACTGAGAACCCTGGAAAATTAAACTAGCCTTTCTGCTGCTTTGAGCTCATTTGCTCAGCTTGCAAGCATGAGTCACCTGTTTTTTTCTGAATTATTATATTAAATGGAGGATAAAGAACAAGGTAGATCAAACGTTTTAAATTTTTTGGCATGCCTTTGCAAATGAAGTGGTAAGGACCTGCCACAACAGTCAGTGCAGGGTTAGCAGGGGCTGAGGCATCACCTGCCTTGGAGGGTAAAAACTTCTGATAGCTGAGGGCCATGGGAAGCAACAGCCAGTTCTGCTTCAACCCGATCTAAATGTGTGGTTGCTCCCCTCATCCAAGAGATGCTACTGAAGAATAAAATTAATACCAGAAAACTCTCTGTGGAGGACATCGTAATTACAGATAAGAGATTTATTTTGATGGAAGAATTACTCCAGGGTTATCCAACAGAATATAAGCCAGCCTGAGGATGGTGGGAGACATTACACTGGAAATATCAGTATTACTATAGCAAATGGTAGAAAAAACGAAATTAGATAAGGTGCTCAATTTTCAGTCGTATCAGTAGGGTCATTAGCAGCAATTATGAAACAGCAGAACTTAGGGTATGGAAATTGAAGAGGAAATACATTTTGTCTTTTTTTTGTTTTTTTTAGTCTGAAGTACAAACCATTTGTAAAGCCCTGTGTCCTCCCTAGCGTGGAGTTATGCATGTATTAAAAAAGACAAGCAGGGCTTGTGTGCTCTTCTTGCAATTTAATAATGAAAAAGAGACAAGTCAGTCTAAAGTATCTGCAGCACAGACAGGCAGTGTCTGCAAAGCAATTGCATGCATGTTTTATGCAGTGGTCCTCATTTTAGTCATCTCTCAAGTGTTAGCATAGCTGTTCATGTGTCAGGATCCCATGCAACTCTTCAGCACCACTGACAAAAAGTAACAGCACTACTCCAACAGGACCAGGCAGTAATTCCCAGGACTGTCAAAGCAACTGAAATCCATGGGAATGCAAGCTGGGCAGTCCCTGGGAACCTCCTTTTGAGAGACCCTCAGGTTCAATTAAATCAATCAGTGTGTCTGACATGATACACACTTGCATATTTGTTGGACTGAAAGGGTTCAATATATAAACTTTTTGGGGAAAAAAAAATCATAAAACTTTATATAAATAGTTCTCTATAAAAATTACTTTATCCATAGAAAATTAGGATCCAGATTCTTCATTTTTTTTGAACATGAAGTGAGAATACCCTGCATAAACATCATGTCTCTACACACACAGTGGTAGACCCTTGGTAGAGTGTTGTTGAGATGAAAAAAACCACACCAATTTACATCAGCTGGGAATATGGTCCATAGGACCCAAGTTACACTGGAAGATGATTTCTCTCTCAAGCATTGTTTCGTGAATTCAGCCATTAAAACATGGGAATTAATTAACATCTCAATATTACATATTGAAATTTAAAATATTGTAAAAATAGCACGTTAGGCAGATAATTTTAAAATTAATACGATTGGCATTTGCTTGTATGGTGGTTAAGCAATTCAGATTCTGTGCAATATGGGTAAACCCACAGCTCTCACTGAGTTTCTGTACCTATGTCAAGTCTGCCATCAGCACCAAGTTATTTATGTATCACTCGTCCATTCTGTCACATTTAGATTTCAAGCCACATGGTGCAGTTCTCATGAATCTGAAAAGGGATTTTAAACTCCTGCTGAAGCTAAGAGGAATTCAGCCAGTTTATGGAGGGTAGGACTAGGCTTCAAACAGCTCCTAGGACTTGGACTATTGCACTCTTCATCTCAAAAGCAAGCTGGACACCAAATCAGACTGAATGAGGAGGCTTCCACTCTTCATGTTCTTATTCTTTTACTTGGCACTGAGCGTTTTTTAGAATAAAGCCCATTTTCTTGTCTGCAGGCAGCTCCATTCATATGGCTGATGCTTTCACTTGCACCTTCTGCTTGAGACCCCCCTTCAGTTGCCTGCAATAGAAATGAAGTGTCAGTGAAGGCACACAGACTTGGTTCCCATCAGGTACCTCTACCTGACTTTCCTCTTCCAGTGGCACAACTTCTTAGCTTTGAAAAAAATTGAACTGGATGTGCACAGCAGAGGCTTGCACCCCAAACTCATTACAGTTTGGACAGCCAATAATCCTGCCTGAATTACTACACCCCTAAACAGCTGAGCTATTGCCTTCCCACCATTTGCTACATCACTGGAAAACTCACCAAGGAACACAGGGGGTGACATGTCTTTTTAGGGCTGTGAGAAATATAGATGATTTATGTATGTTTCTTATATTTATGTATGCAGCTGGGGCTGCAACCTAAGATGTTCCAACTTGGATGCATGTCAGCCACTTACATTCAAAGACCTATGGTGGCAATGAAATCCTTGGAAGTCTCCAAAACCTTGTATACTTTCCAGGCTGAAGGCTTGCTTAGAAAGCCAAATACCCATCAGTAACATTCAGCAACAACCAGGACTTAGGAAACTGTTGACCATTGAGCTCAAAATTTTGTGCAGTCCCAAATCTGTTCGGTCTTGTTTGTGCTCAAGGTAGTCAAGATGAGGTATTTATCTATAAAATGTTTCTCTTAGGTCTGTTTTATTCATCTCTTTTAAGATTTGCCCCAGAACACAGTCCCCTCAGGTTTCTGGTGGTTTCCATCTTCATTCTGAGCTCATTTCAAGGCACAGAACCACTCACATCACCAAAAAATGAAGGTGTGCTCTATGTAATTTACACTTGCTTTGCCAAACACTTATCTGAAAACCAAAAAATTAAAAAAAAATCCAAACCTACTTTTCTTTTACACTGTACATTTGTAGATGCATTATTTTCTGTCTTCATTCCAGTTGCCTCTTCCATTTCTAAAACAAAAAAGCAGTAAAAAATTAAAAAGAACCAGGTGGAAGTAAGCATACAGTCAGTTTAACCACTGAAGTTAAAAATACCTAATCAGCTATTCTTTTGGGCATCTATTACACAGAATAGCTGAAAAATTATGAATACTTCCTAAAACATTTTTCTGAGGAAATGTGATTAATGTACCAGCACTGTGTAGCCTGGGGGTGTGTAGAGAAAAGAATGAAATTAGCAGTAGGAGGGAGGTTCAAATAGACTTTTCAGAGCTGAATTCTGCCTTTGTCCAGCACATTTGTGCTTGTCAAACTCCAGTTGTTATTCTCAGGAGATGAGAGCATTCATCATAGGGTGGGCTTGGAGAGCCCTTATGCTAATAGTACCAAATGTTATTTTCTCCTGGATTGGTCACTAGGTAGAGGATAAATGGAGTCTGAAAACCTTGTGGCCAAATTTGAGTCAGAAAATCGTGTTCCAATATGACAGATTAAAACTAAACAAATAGACAACAAAAAACCTCAAAGGGAGAGCACACTAGGGAAAGTTTCAGCAGTGTCTTTCAGGCTTAAGCTGAATTTTTGTGTTCAAGTCCTTAACATCAACCATATGTGACCAGAAATTTGTAGTAACACCGAGTCTGTGAGAGGAAGGACCAAGAGCAGGATTCTGCCTGAGAGTCTGGGTGAATGACAGATCTATTTATAGTCAGTGACATTCAGAACAATTCAAATTGACATTTGAAGGAGTGTAAGAAATGCAACTGATGCCTTTCCCTTGCATGGAATGGCCTGGGTGATGGTGGCTGATGTTTCTAAGGGGTCTTCTGGAACTGACCAAAGAAGGGTTCTTGCTTTGAGCACTAACCTGTGAGAAGTGCATCAATTGCCTCCACTGTGTGTTTTGCATCTTCCATCGTGAAACACATTGGTGGTTTAAATTTTAGTATATTTCTGTGGGGTCCATCTGCACTGAGCAGGATGTGATGCTCTTTCAGCCTGTGGAAAGAGGAAATACCTGTGTTAGACACAGATATAAAGCTCTATTTAGTCGTGAGGCTCTTCAGACTGGGTTAGACTTTGAAACTTCTTTTTCTAGGACTGTATTATCAAAAGCTACCCAAATGTAAACTGAAAGTAATGAGTAACTGCTGGGGAGTATTAGGAGAGTCTGATCACTGCATGTACACTTACTTGTAAATAAGGTGAAGGGCTTCAGCTGTAGCTGGTGTTCGTGCTTGTTGATCTTTCACCAGATCCACTCCAACAAACAAGCCAACACCCCTGGAGCAGAAAAAAATAAAGAGAAATGAAATCCACTGTCAGTAACCCAAACCTGCTGCTGCAACTGCAAGAATTGTTTCTAACAGTTCTGGGATACAAGCAGAAAAGACAGGAGATTTTCTCTTCAGTCATCTTTTGGCATGGGCTACACTTCAGATGATTCTGTAGGATAACATAAATTTATCTGGCTCATTAAGGCTACATGGCCAGTTAAATAATGAGATAAATTCTAAGTTTATGGAATTACAATATAAATAATTTATTAAAGTGTATTTTTACAAATATAATAATATATAATAATATAAATAATATAATAATATATAATTTCTACCTAATACTTCTCTTTCTCACTCATCCTGAAAACTTCAAGCAAGGGAGTTAGGGAAGACAATTAACTGAGAAAAAGAACTAGCCCCCCCCCCCCCCCCCCCCCCCAAAAAAAAAAAAAAAGAACCTGAAGGTGGTCATCAGGGTAGTAACAGGAGATGAGGAAAACCCACACTTAACATCTCCAAGTGAATGAGACCAGAGACTGGAACAAGGTTGCAACCACCCCAGCAGTGTGCTGACAGCCAGGCTATTGCACAGAGAAAACCTCTCACCCAGAGCTTTTCTAGTGGCTTGCTCACACCTACCTGTGCAGATGGTGGAAAACTTTTGAAAAATTTGTGACCTTCCAGAGTCAGTTTTGGGTAGTCAGTTTTAAAAAACAGGTTAGCATCATCATGAGATAATGTTTCTCTGTCTCCCTCACCCCAAACTTCTTGATTTTTCTAGTACTGTTATTTTTTCTTCTCCAAAATACTGCTGTGAGGCACCCACCTGATATCTCCCACTAAGGGATGTTTCTCCTTTTGCTCAGCCAGCAACTCCAACAGGTAATTTCCTACACGTGTAGCATTTCCTTGGAGATCTTCTTTTTCTATTACATCCAACACAGCCAAACCAATCGCACAGGACACTGGATTGCCTCCAAACTGGTAGAAAAGACAAACAGGGAAACCAAACCCATCAGAACCGTTCAGCTGTGTCTAGCCAGGTAGTTTTCACTGGCCCTCTCCTGTCTGGCATGCCATGAGGAAAGCTTGAAGAATTTGGGATTTTGTGCCTTGCAGGCTGTAGAGCAATGTCCCCCACACCTCCCCACGGGGTGTTCGTGGTACCTGGGAAGATGGCTCAGTCACTGGAGCAGAAACAGGACTCAGTACACAGTAAGAAGGCTGCTCCTCTGTGGCATGCACGTGCCTCAAATGTTTTCTGGTAAAGAGTCTCAAGGTGCAGCCTTACTAAGGCTGAGTATAGGTTCAGGATCACCTTCCAGGTCCTGCTGGACACTGTTTCTGATGCAGGCCAGGATGGAGTTGGCCTTTTTGGCCACCTGGGCACACTGCTGGCTCATGTTCAGCTGGATGTCAATCGGCACCCACAGGTCCCTCTCCAGCCACTCATCTCCAAGCCTGCAGCACTGCTGGGGGTTGCTGTGGCCAAAGAGCAAGACCCAACATTTGGCCTTAATAAAACTCATGGAATTGTCTGAAGTGAAGGATGCAGGTGATGGCTGAATCACCTGAAAAGCTTCTAAATGCTAAACGCAGATCAAATGAAAAAAAATGCAGCTCAAAAAAAAAAAAAAAAAGGCAAACCTTCATCTATGCACTTACTGTGTTGAAATACTCCATTCCAGAGGCACCAAAACTTTCAGCAATTTCCCTTGTTGTGATCACACAAGACATCGGGTGCCCATTGCCAATGGGCTTTCCCATGGTGACAATATCAGGCACAAAGTCTTCCCCTTGCAGCTGGAATGCCCAGAAGTGCTTCCCAACTCTACCAAAGCCAACCTGGACCTCGTCAGCTATGAACACTCCCCCTGCTGCATGCACATACCTGAAAACAAATAAAATAGCTTTAATGATTGCTGCTGCACTACATGCCTTGGGTAGGCAATCTAAGACAAGGGAGTTTGTGTTACAGAAAGTCTCCAGTGTGAGACCAGGTTAGGGAAAAAAAGTAAGAATGTGGTTGCTGAAACACAGCCATAGCTATTTCAATTGGTAAAATTTTATCTTGATAAATGATAAGGAAAAAAATCTGGTATTCTGATGCAAAATAGGGATACTGTAATGGTACAGCAGGTTTATCTCTGTGATGGTTCAACTTCACCTTCCATCAAACTTACAGCCTGAGGATTAAAGATAGAAAAGGAAAAACAGTTATCCAGCTAAACACAATTAGTCAGCTGATGTTCCATAAAAAACCAGACGTGGAATCATGCCCTTCATAGAGCAGAAAGGACCCACAGATAGCCAAGAACAAGAAAGGGTGATAGCTGAATTGACTGGAAAAGCCTAGAGTGAAAAATTTCTTTCATTTCCAGTTACACCCTTTTGAAGTAATGTACGTACTCTGCCACTTTCTGGAAGTAGCCCACAGGTGGAATTACTTGGCCTCCACAGCTCTGCATGGATTCAGCTATAAAGGCAGCAATCTACAAAAAACAAACCTGGGTGAGAGCTGTGTTCATCTGCTTGGCCTTTGCACAAACATCTAACAGTCTAGAACTAAACGTTTAAATGTCTGTCTTAATTTAATCACGCAATGGGTTGGACAACAGAGGGCTCTTAAGAACAGCTCTGACTAAAGAATTTATTCATTTTATAATCTGGGGTGCCCAAATTTCAATAGCCAGGGTCACCTTTTCAAACTGGTGGGAATACAAGGACTTCCATTAAGCCCTGGACCTGCTGCTGAAGTGGAAGACCCTGGTGACACTGGATGTTAGATCAGGCTCCTGCAAGCTCTGTGAATTTGGTTACAAGTTTCAATGTAAAGGAGACACACCACAGTCTGCCATTATCCCCAAAAGGATAATGAAACTTGCTTAATGCCAAAGTTTCCAGTAGTGGGTATATATATATATATACTTATATATATATTTATATATATGTGGGCATCAGCCTTTTTGGTTTAATCCTGATAGCAGGCAATAGTGGGTAGAAGCTGAACCATAAGATGACCTGAGGCTATGCTTTGGGCACCCCTGCCTAATGCAAACAACTACACATGAAAAATGTCAGCACGAGCCGCTTGAAAAAAAAAAGAGGAGGAGAAAAATTCTACAGGTGCAATAATTCCAGTTGCTAGGAATGAAAAAAAAGAAAGTTATTTCAAGTCAGGAAGGGTAAGAGCAGCAGATCAGATACACTGGAACATCAAAATGGGTTTCTTGTCAACAGCAGAAGTCTACACAGCAGAGATACGATATTACCCTGAAGTCTCAGCATAAGTCTGCTACTTAAGGGATTGCATCCCCACACCACTTGTCAACCCCTCCCTCTGCATCAAGAGGTCTCTCTGGGCTGGTGCAGTCTTCCTGGAAACAAGGCGGAGCAGTAAAGAACCGTACGCTATATTTGCAGAGGCACTCTACGGCCAAAGAGCACGAAGCTTCCCAGAGCATGTGAGGCTTAGCCTTTAGCACAGCTTGTCCTGCCACAGGTCTATGTCACCAAAACCTAAGAAATATGCAGAAGAAAGGAAACAAGGGAAGAAAAAACACAAAACTATCCGTTAGTAGAGAATAAAAAATGTCGATGAAGAATCTAAAAGGAGAGTGATGTAAGTCCATTGGACTAGCAGGGAACATGTTGCTCCACGGATGACTTCAGTGGGCTTTGGTCAAGCCCTACATGTTTCAAAATCCTAATGCCATCATACAAAACATGAACGTGTGTTCTAGGTAAACCTCTTCAGACATTGTTTTTATCAAGGTCATATCATATATGATTGAAAGGTTCACTTTTGTAGATGACTCCAAAGTTTTCTTAAGCTCAGTGTCAAGATTTTAGGTGGTATATTTTCTCTATGTCCTGGAGACTTGGATATCTTCAGGCAAGCTTTGAGGTCAGCTGAGAAACTGCACCACATATTCTAACAAGTATATGTCAACCATCTACTGGTTCAGTGTATAAAATAGGAAATTGAACTGCTTTGGTTCAAATTTCAATTTGCTTCTGGTTATAACTGTATTATTGATGCTTTCATTGATGCCTGGAAAAATTATGGTAAGAGCATCAGGAAGAAGAATGGCCCATTTTGAACAGTGGCCATACTAAAATGAAGGGCAGGAGGAACAAGGGAAACTGAGTGAAGAAACATGTCCTTAGTTGCCTGTTTCATGCCTCCGTGTCACACTTAACAGATGAAGCCCCAGCCTGTCTAAAAACACCAAACACACACCTTGCGTCCATTCTTCTCTGCTTCTTCAATTATCTTTTTCACCTCTTCAGCATAAGCACTTGCTGGATCTGGGTGGTCTTCCCTGTATTTCCCTCTGTAGATATCTGGAGAAGGAGCCTAAAAAGACCAATATTTATTTGCTTGTTTGTTTGTTTTTAGAAGCTTATTCCCCTATAAAACCTTTACTTCCTTTTCTATTGCTCTGGGTTTCTGTTCATCTGCACAGATAGATAATAGAAGATACTATAGCATACATTTCTGCATGAAACTGCAAAACCTCTTACAGCAGCTTAAAACTCAATCCAGTCCTGTGATGTGTCCAACATTCCTAGACCCAGCTGCTGAAACAGCCATCATCTCATCCACCTTTTAAGACCATCCCTCCTTTCCCCCAAGACACAATACTGGGTCCTGATCCATCATCTTATTTCAGATTCTTGCAGAAAGATTCATTTCTGCAACTGGAGAAATGTTTTTTCCAGTCTATCACTTCCCTTCCAGTGTCCTTGTCACAGCCCAAATCTGTATCAGCCTCAAGTTTCTATAAATGGTATGCAGAGAAGTTTAGTAAATAAGGGAAAAGAAGTGGTATAAAATTGTGGATACTTCTTTGGCAGTGTGGATAACACAAGGAGGGCTGGATAGGCAGAACCTGCTTGCTCTAAATCTTTGGGCCAGGTACATTTTTTGGCTTTGTAAGCTGTACAAGTTCAGGCTGAGACATCAAACAGTATCCCCCTCAGCTGAACACTTAGGAGCTCTGTACCCAAATCTGTGTGAACTTGTGAGCTCTGCCTTTCCTGTTTTTGGAAATAAACCCAAGAGTCCTGCATTTCTTTAGCCAAACCAACACATCAGATGTTGGCTGATTCCTTCAGACTGCATAACAATATGGTGTGGTGACTCAGGAAACTTGAAGCACTATGAAGGAAATCAGCCTCACAGCTGAACTCTGCCTTAGAAAGCAAACAATTTAGCTGTATTTAATTCAGGGACAAACAGCCAAGTCTGTGTACTCCAGCATCAGCCAAATGGGAAGTATATTTACCCCAGAAGTGGGTAACTCAGTGTGCTGCCTAGCGGGCAGCAATGACAAAATGACAAAAAGCACACTTACCACATGCACAAACTCCTTCTTGCTGTCCTTTCCCAGCTGATTAAATTTATAGGGACTGATGTCAATCAGAGATGTAAGATGGCCATGGTAAGCACTGCATGAGTGTTAAATATCAAAGTCACTTTTCACCAAATGGATAGAAGAGCTAAATTTACAGCTGTGCCCATAGTAATCCAGAATAAGTGACCGTATCTGCACCACAATAGCACTGTCTGGATCTTGATTTAATTTCCTCAGGCTTTCTCTCAAAGGCAATATGAAGTTGCTGTTGACTTTACTTCACTAGCAAGACTGGCAGCAGGAGGATTTTTGCCTTACATAAAATCCAGTGCCAGCATGGGGACAGACCAAGAGGATGTCCCCTGGCCACTTGGGTGGCACCACCTCTACGATGTTCTGCCTTAGCAGCAGCTGAAGGGTGGGTCCAGCTCCCTCATGTCCAGCCTGTGGGCACCACTCTGGCCAACCCAAACTTTGCAAGTTAGACCCCAACACCATTGCCATGAGTGCACAATTCATCAGGAAGGTGGGGATCCTGTGCAGCAGCAGCACACTGCTACCTGCCCTGAAGGCCTTGCAGCCCCTTTTTTGACAGAAGCCAGGAGAAGGATCAATACTGTTTGAAAAGAAAAGCTTTTTCAAGAGTATGTTAAAGCCAGTTACTACTGAAGCCAATTTAATTTAGAAATTAAGAAACAGAGCATTTTGGACCTAAAGCACATAGCAGCTTCATTCAGGGAAAAAACACTTGTTCAGTCATAAATCTGAAGTGAAGGGAACCTCAAACCTAATCAGAGATGTCACAATACCACAGGAGCACACATATACTGTAGAGAGGATGTTTTTGAACTCCTTTGTCTTCTTTACACCTTTCTAATAGCCAGCCAGCAAAATCTGCCAATGGACACGAACAAAGGATGGAAAGCTCACCCTGACTGGGACAGTAATTATGGCAAAAGCCTGCAGAGCCTTGGGACCTGGGCAAAGAAATATTCTGTGGTGTTCAAGAAGAGGAGTGAACAGTGACAGAGACAGCTCCATCCTCAGCCTCTCCTGACAAGCTGCTCCCGGTGGCTCCACATCACAGCCACACAAGTCAAGGAGGGCTAAAAGGCATCCGAGCACAGCTGAGTCAAACTTTGTGCTGTTCAGCTAGAGACACACTCTTTGAGTTGCTCTGTCTGGACTTTCTAACCACACCTGGGCAGAAGATCCAGCCCTAGTGCATCATAACCAACCCTATAGCTGCATCTAGGATAGGGAAACCCAGAGATGTGAAGGGCCACCTTACCCATGGCTGACAGCCCTCCCGTTTTGGACCTGCTTGGTCTTGTGTGCCTATTTGTGGTAACAGGAGGAGAGCTGAGAATCAGTGCAGCAGTGTTGCAGAGCTACAGGATCTTTCATCTTGACCACTAAGTGTTTAGTCATACAAAAAAAAACGTGTCCAGCAGAGTGTGACAAACAGAAAACCCTTTTCCACAGCAGCCCAGTGGCCAAACTACTCACTGATGTTTCAAACCAACATTCAAGTGTCTGGTCTGCTTTGAGAGTCTCTGGGAAATGCCCAGTGATTAACCTTGTGGGGTGACTGAAAAGCTTATTTTTCAAAGATCTTTAAAACTTGTGCTTATCCAAATGTGGAAGAGAGATTTCCTGACCTGTTCTCCTATGAAAGCAGCAAAGCTTTTCTTTCAGCAGACAGTGGAGTACAGACAGCAGGGGGTTGCTGCAAAGCCTCTGCCTGCATTCACAGGAACTACTCCATGTACTTACTTTTCAAGGGTGATCACATCTTGGTGCCCACTGTACTCCCGAGCCAGTCGTAAAGCAAGATCATTTGCTTCAGACCTGCATAAGAACAGAAACAGCCACCAAAACAGTGAGGAAGCCCTTCCAATGAAAATGGTGTTGTGACACAGAAGAGGCACGGGACTAGTGGATGTAATAAAACAACACAGCAGGCTCTGTTACGATACAGATCACAATGCTAAGGTTGAGACTGGAAATGTCACGGAAGAGGGCAAATAAAAAACAGCTCTTTGTATAAACAGCAGACAAAGAGATGCTTTCTTTCCCTCCCCCAGTTTGCTTGTAGATATTTCCCGCCTCTTGGTACAAATGAGACTGCTTTGCAGCTGAAAGCACAATGCAGGCACAAATCCTCAAGGAGCAGCAGTGCTTCAGCCTCACCTCCCACCCTCCATGGCAGTTCCATCCTCCCCATCAGGCAGCAGAGGATGCAAGTCTGCTCCCCAGGGCAAGACTCAGACTTCCAGCCTGCCTTGGAGCAGCCCCACTGCTCACAACTCCCAGAAAGTTGTCTCTTCTGGCAACATTAAGTGGTCACAAAAGATTACTCATTTCCAAAGTCATGCAGCAACTAATTAGTTGGCTAATTAGCTTTTCTTGATCCCCTCTCCCCCCACTTTTTTGCCTAGCATTCAGTAGACCAGTTTAATGGTTTTGCTGTCTTGCTAAAATGATTTATCCATCACACTAAGTAGGACTTCTAAGTGCAAATAGGAAGGATACTTCTCTCAGTACTGGAAATATTTTTGTTGCTTATTACCAAGTCCTTTCTCTCAGCACTGTAAATATTTTTGTTGCTTATTACCAAGTCCTACTTTGGAAGATTTGGGTCAAGTTGTTCAGAGTGTCAATGGCAAACAGGAGCAAAATAGTCATAATGGGAAACAAGAAATATTCAGACATACCCAGAGTTCACAAAATAGCAAACAGAGAGTCTCTGAGGCAGGGTGGCTGTGAGACGCTGCGCGTACTGAACAAGATTGTCGTGCAGGAACCGGGAGTTTGTGTTGAGCAGTTCCATCTGTTTTGTTGCAGCCTTTATCACGGATGGATGACTGTGGCCAACTGAAGAAGAGAATAATTAATTACTAACAAGTTATTGAACCACACCAGGAGATTCGGAAAAGCTGAGCATCATCACCTGGAAGAAATGTGTTCTGATCCCTTAAGAAATGAAGGAAGAGAAGCAGTCCTACAAGCTGAACTCCTTACCGTGTGCAACGTTGTTGATACAGTCCAAGTATTTTTCTCCTTTCTCATCAAACATATATTGGCCCTGAGCACGCACTATTTTCAGAGGGTCCTCGGCAAAGAAAACTTTGCAGGAAGGCCTGAAAAAAAAAATAATTATAATAGAACATCATTTTAGGTTTCTCAGCTGTTCCCCTCATGTCGAAGGAGTTGATCTTCTGCAGCTCTGGGGACAACTGCCTCCCCTTGCAAAGAACTCATGAGTGGTTCAGGCAGTGGTCAAGCTGGGTTCTTGCTGAAATTAAAAGCAGCCCCCCTGCACCTTCCCAGGCTCAGTGGGAACAGATGTCTGCCTTTAATACGGGTGTTTTCAAAGCATGACTCTGTCTGCAAGAGGTCTCACAGGAGCACAGTGACTGCAAGTCATTCCAGGTCCTTATATGTCCTGCTGTGTTTCTAGGCTGTAGCTGTGTTTGTTTACATGCCTTGTGAACGTGTATGGCCGGCTAACTTGCTGGGGAAAGAAGTAAGTTGTTAAGTATTCTTTCATGCTATAGCCAAAAATTTGTTACGCAATGGATGACTGTACCATATAGAGGTCACATTCAAGAACAAAACACTAATGCCTTGCAGGCTTTATTTTTCAGAGGTGCTGAGCAGGTTCTAAAAATCTCAGTATCTCATCCTGTCTAGAATCTTTAAAAGTGGCTTTTTTTAAGTGCTGGCTTTCAGCAAAAACCTCAAGCTCCTTGTAAAATTATCCAAAGTGCTCTCTAAAACCATTTTTTTTTTTTCTTCCCTCCCTCCTCCCCTCTTCCCCACCCTTGCTTGGAGAACATGCCAGCTATGTCATTATGTTGAATGATATTACTGAGCAGAAGGAAAATCTTCTGAACTTTTAGTAATATTTATATGGTCTCAGATAAACACAGCCGTTTCCAGGTAACTCAGACAGTGCTGTTAATGCATCCCTATTGTTGGGTTTATTATGAGCTTTTAGAGGCCAAATATGACTCCTAGAAAGTAAAGTCATTCACTGTCTCATAGTTTCTAGCCCTGTTGCAATAGATCTCTCTTGGCATCTTTGCCTATTCCTCTGGCACACTTTAAAAGCAGCACCCCTCATTATCCCTGGCTGGGTCTTGACCACAGTTTTTTCTCCTGTTAGGTGTTAGTCCTTTCTGTGAAAGTTTCTTTTTCTTCACCCTACCCAGCCTAATCCTGTAATCCCTACACAGGCAGGAGTCCCCTAACATTGAGCTGGCCCCTAAAGAGAAGTTTGTGCACACACTTCCAGAAGCCATAACTTTTATGAATCTTCCCTGAGTTTTCTAAACATGCCTCACATTTAGGGTGCAGGCAGCAGACAGCCAGTGCTGGCTTTAACAACCTGGGCTTATTTTTCACTTGGTGACTGGTATTGAAGAAAGAATCATGTAATATATTGAATATATATATTGAATCATATATAATATTGCAATACAGGGGATCAGATGCACACACAGGACTGTCAGCTCATAACAGCCTGAATCTCCCCCAGTTAAGACTTAAAACTCCTCAGCTTCATTTAACAGACACTTCTATTTGTCAGGAGCATGCAGTTTATTCACACACACACACAAAAAAACCCCACAACCCTGCACAGCAGCATTTTAGAAATTTGCCTGGGTACCACACAGGCTTGCTTTGATCTGTCAGAGAAGCCCAGCAGTGCTGGATGTCCTGCTTCCTAGCCAAGTGTCCCACGGCTCTGACAAGCTGAAGGACTGACAGATCGTGTCCTCCCACCACAGCCCCGGGACGTGGGGACTTTCTGCTGGTCACGGCCGTGCCGCTGCCCTCCCGGGGGTTTGCGGTGGGGCCGGGGGGTCTGCCCAGCCTTGACCCCCCCCTACTCCCCCTTGGACAGGGACGAGCGGCTCCGTCCGAGCGCTCTCACCGCCGGGGGGGCCGCCGCAGAACTTCCATCTCACCCTCCTCCTCCTCCCCCTGGCTCCCCCACCGCCCCTACCCGATGTGCTTCCTCCTCAGGGCGAGGGTCTCCGCCTTGGTGTAGTGCTCTTCCATCCCCACGGCTTGGCTTGGCACGGCTCGACACGGCTCGGTACGGTACGACTCGTCTCGACACGGCACGGCTCGGCTCGCCCGAAGGTTGCCGCCTCTTAAGCCGGCGCCGGCCCCCGCCAAACCCCTCCTCTCTCCCTGCCTCCCTCCTTTCCCGGCGGGACGGTCCCCACCTCCCCACCACCCCCTTTGGGGGGGGTTCTTTTGGGGCGCGGTGTTCCCTGCTGAGGGGGGTTCGGCCGAGGGTGCTCCCGCAACTCGAGTGCTGCACGCACGTTGCGGGACAGCCGAGGGGGCAGCGGGGGTGCCCGGGGTGAGGGTGCCGTGCCCGGCATGCTGGTGGCCAAAACGCTCCTGCTACAAACACCCTCCTTGATTTAATCAAAATTAGGGTCATAACGCAAGGACCTTCGCAGATCCTTATCTCCCAGAGGCTGTTTGTAAGCACGGGCTGAGATAAGTACTTGCATACGTGTGGCAAAGGCAGGATTGGTATTCCTTGTAAATATTCTTGTAAAGTGGGACAAGTTAGAGCTGTTTTCTGCATTTTCATACACAGAAGTAGAAAAAGGCTCTCCCCCTGGTGCACTGATACAGCCTTTTTCAGCCTAGGCAGGACCTAAGTAGAACTGGTCCTACAATCCCTTTCTAACCAACCACAGTGCCAATATAGAACTTATTTGCTTGAATGTGACATTTCTTCATAGTTACCCTTAGCAACTAGCTCACTGGACACCAAAACACCAAAGAAAAGGAGAGGATGACTTGATGGGGAAGGACAGAATCCACACCAAGAGGCACCATCACATTTCAAAACAAGGCTGCTGGTGGAGCACCTCAGCTTTCTCTTTTCCTGCCACCATCTACCCACTCCTCCTCTGCAAGTTGCTCCTTGAGTTTCATGGCAGACAGCAGCAAAACCTGCACCCACGTCCCTGCTCCCCCATATGCAGCTCTTCTGTGCCACCTGCAGTGCTACCCTTGGAAGATTCTTTTTTTTTCCAGAGAACATATGTAAAGCCACACAGTTTCCTGTGCAGATGACACTTGCCTTTTCTAGATCAGTATCCAGTAAGTCAGCCCAAATTTTGCAGATGGAAGAAATACACCTCCTGATTTCTTTTTTTTCTCTCTCTTTTTTTTTTTTTCATTTTTTTTCATTTTTTTTAATCTCTGACAGTAAGCCACCAGTTTCTCTTGTCAACCATTTCTTTTCCTACAGGTGTTTCCTTGAGGTGTTTCAGACTGTGTTAATTTTGAAGCTCCACAGCTTCCACATTCCTGTGTTCCCTCTCCATTGGAAGCCTTGCCCTCACCAGTTACCAAAAGAGCTATGTACCAGCAGTGGTAGGAGGCAATCCAGTGCTTTTCCATTTTGTCCACATCTCTGAAAAATGGGGAATGATATTTAGCAGAGAGTAGGTCAAGTTTTACCCATTATATCCTGGACCTAACTCTAAATGCCTTTGTCACAGTCATGTAAAGAAAGGCAAGAGCCCAGAAAGTGGATCCTGGGTCATCACTGGCAGCACACCAGGCAGGGAATCTGAAGGCATTTCAGGAGCAGTGATTTTCCTGCACCCAGCTGGTGCCTGCCCTGAGAACAACCTTGTCTCTCCTCCAAGGCTGCTGGGCATGCCAGTGCTGGAACATTTCAGCTCTTTATGCTGACCTGCCTGGTTGTGCTTGCTCAATAAACCTGGACCACATTTTATTTGAGGGCTATGCAAGCTACTGTGCTTCTGTTCCTTTCCAGACTTGTACCAGCAGGCAGCTCTGCCTCTATTAGGGGTTTTTGTCCAGGGTTAGCAGAATAAATTCAAAGCTAGATTAGCAATTACTTGAAACAATACTTTTCTTCATCAGGAAAGCTCAGAGTGGTACAAGTAGCTTATTAGAAGGGGGAAAGTTTCTCCTCTGTTCCCTCACAGCCACGGAAAGAGGCTCAACAATTAATAAAATATCAGTCCTTCTTGGCTTATAGTTCTTGCACACTGTTTTGATCCTATCAGTAAGAACAAGCCTGCCAAGTCTCAAGTGTAGAGTCTTCCTAACCCCCTCCAACCCTCTCACATTAGCAGAGGGAGACCCTGCCTAAGACATACAGCTTTCTAGCAACTTGTCACTTGGCTTTTTTAGCCTACTTACTCCTACTTGCCTTCATAATGCTTTAGAAAAATACTAGCAGCTATTTCTCACAATATAAAGAGTTACTCAGTTAGCTTTGTGGGGGTTTGTTTTGTTTTTAACAATCTTTTTCTCCATCCTTCTCTGTTTGCTTTCTGAACGTTTGACTTACTTTTTTTTTTTTTCCACACTTATTCCAGGGTTTTGTCCTGGCAGGGCACCAGAAGCCTGGCTCCTTAATATGAATGATGAAAAGGATTAAAAGGAGTAACTACTTCTAAGGGCTATTCAAAATACCCAGCTAAGATGTACTGAAATCTTTAAGGAGTTATTTTACCTCTGAAAAACACTGTACTGCTACTGCATGCTGAAGAAGCAAACCCATTACAGGTGATCAGTGAAGATGATCTGCACTGAAGATCTGTCCCAGAACAAAAAGATAATAAAGATGCACAAACCTCCACCTCCAGAGGGATAGCCAACTGCTCTGAAAGGAGAACGAACTCTTCTGAGGGTTGATGGGGTGACCAGTTCAAGCAGGCAGCTGAGTCAGTTGAGCACAGGGCATGTTAATTGGGTACAAATAGGCCAAGGGGAAGGCAGAAAGCAGCTGGATTATGTTACTCATTCAGCTGCAGAGCAGCACTGCTTTCCAGAGCCATCTGCATGCTTCTTGGGTCCTGAAGAATCTTTATAGACCATGGTTTCCATACTGAATACTTTAAATAGCAAATTTATTCTGCACTCCTCTTTCTGACACAAGCTAATAGTGACAATTGGTACTTCAGAATTTTTTCCAGACTTGTTTTTATCAGTTTTATTGCAACCAGAATCAGTATCCTCCCAAGAGTCCAAATATGCCAAGGAAAAGAGAGCTCCTAACAGCTTGCAGAAAGTTGCCTCATGAGCTCCAGGAGGGAGCATTCAAAGGAGATGCCAGGGAGGCTTGTGGATGCCTGGTTTAAGTGTGGGCACCTGGGAACTTCATTAAAGCTCTAAACTGCACATATAAAAATAATCAGGATGTTTGGTAGTAAAGCTCTAAACTGCATGTATAAAAATAATCAGGATCTTTGGTAGTTATTGAACAATCTGTCTTGGCACAAACACATGAAAAGGCTGCACCTTACCTGATGTGACAGGAACTGCAGTCACTTTTCTTCTCAGAGACAGACCAGAGCAGCTTGAGTGCAACTCTACAAGCAGACTGAATCCTGAACACTACAGGTCATGTAGATGTATTTGTATATATGCATATATATATATCTGTGTGTGGGTATAGTAACATACATACCTACATATATATGGAGCATCCAAGCTCCAAGCTTTGAGCAAGAATCCAAACCCTCCTGTGTTTCTCTCCTACAGCCAGGAGAAGCAGGGAAGCATTCCCTGCAAGTACTCCATCTGGAAATCAGAAGCCAGCAGAAGAGAAGGCAGGTTAGTAACCCTGGCAAGACTGTTAAGACTCTGCCTGCAGTAACATGACTTAAATGTCTTGGCATTCCCTTGTTTTCTTCTACTGTTTATGTGAGTGCAGTTGTTGTTACTTGCTGGAACACAAATGCTTTGTCAGCTCTAGATTATGTTTTGAATCATTTATTTGTGTGGGGAACCACTAGGTGAAGCTGTTTGAGATGAGGACATGAAAGGTCATTTCACTGCTTTGCTTTTTTTTTTTTTTTTTTTTTTTTTTTAACTTCTGTAAACTCCTTGTTAGAATTGAGTAAGGATTAGGAGGTTTAATAGATCCATAAAGCAGGGTTGTGAGTAACGTGGTTGAGGTATTTAATTAAAAGCTCCACTAAAAGAAAAAAAATAAGAGAGGAAAGTGGCAGGCACTTCACATGCAGCTCTGTGTGTGTTTTGGAATATCATAAAACAAGGAAGGAGGGAGAGAGTACAAGAGAGGGCTAAGAGGATGATTAAGGGACTGGAACACCTTCTTTGTGAAGAAAGGCTGAGACCTGAGACTGTTTAGTTAGGAGAGGAGACCACTGAGAGGGGATCTAATGAATGGGTATAAATACCTGAGGGCTGAGCATCAAGAAGGAAGGGGCAGCCTCTTCTCACTTGTGCCCTGTGAGAGGACAAGGGGCAATGGATTCAAGATAGAGCACAGAAGTTCCACCTCAACAGGAGGAAGAATTTCTTTACTGTAAGGATTACAGAGCCTGGAACAGGCTCCCCAGAGAGGTTGTGGAGTCTCCTCTGGAGACTTTCAAGACCCATCTGGATGCATTTCTGACTTACCCTGGTTTTGGTCCTCCTCTGGCCTCTGGTTGGATTTGATCATCTGCAGAGCTCCCATCCAGCCCCTGACATCCTGTGAATAGGGCAGGAGGGAATGCCAGAGCAAAACCATGTCCCATGAGCACAGGAGGCTGTGAAGGTTATGGGACACTGGTTTGACTTTATCATAGAATCATAGAATCACAGAATCCTAGGGGTTGGAAGGGACCTGGAAAGATCATCTAGTCCAACCCCCCCTGCCAGAGCAGGGCCACCTAGAGTACATCGCCTAGGAACGTGTCCAGGTGGGTTTTGAATGTCTCCAGTGAAGGAGGCTCCACAACCCCCCTGGGCAGCCTGTTCCAGGGCTCTGTCACCCTTACAGTAAAAAAATTTTTCTGGATATTCAACTTGAACCTCCTATGCTCCAATTTACACCCATTACCCCTTGTCCTATCAGTGGTCACCACTGAGAAAAGCCTAACTCCATCTCCCTGACACTCACCCCTTACATATTTGAAAACATTGATGAGGTCACCCCTCAGTCTCCTTTTCTCCAAACTAAAGAGACCCAGCTCCCTCAGCCTTTCCTCATAAGGGAGATGTTCCACTCCCTTAATCATCTTAGTAGCTCAAGTAGAGCTACTTAGTAGCTAAGTAGACTTTAGAGGGAATGTGATACAGAAAAGTAACAGGGGGGGGAATATGTTCACCACAGGTAGGATGCTTACAGTGCCTTGGCTAAAAACTAAGTAGTCATGGCACTGAGAGGGAAAAAGCAGGAACTTGATGAACATGCCTTGTGTTTGTCTCTTGGCAGGACAGCTGCAGCATCTAGAACTGCCTTTCCTCCTCTAAGAAAGGAGAAAACTGGGAGGAGGGAAAGGCCAAGCCTGACTGCAGGAAGAGGGAGGACTTTGCCTGGCTCAGGACTGCTGGGCTCAAGGCTGTGCTCCCCGTGTCACTGGGCACTTCCTCGAGGATGCTGGGCACGTTAAGCTGTAAGTACCTCATCTGGGAAAGGGAGCAAAGCTATTTTTAGTCCCCACAAGAGTCTAAAACAGAGCTAGATAAGATTAATGGGCATTTATGAAGATTACCATGAGTTAAGAGTAGAGGTCAAAGCCCCACAATGCTCATTAGAGCTAGAGCTAAGATATTACAGCAGCTGCCTAGTGTTTCATTTTTCAAAAAAAGCCCTTTATCCAAGGAGATTCCTGCAAAAAATGTGTCTTCCTACAGCAGGGTGCTTGAAAATACACCATTTTGCATTAATTACTATGCTCCATCTATTCTGAACAAACTGGTTTTGTGGTAAAACAGGGCTTCACCTTTTCCTGCTTTCACTGTTGCTCCTGACTCCATGAGTGCATCCATCTTCTCAGCAGTTCAGATTTATTTTTCACCTTTGGTATCACAGAAAAGGAAGACTGGTGATTTTCAGCTTTATTTCTTTGGATCCTAGGCTGCCTGTGAACTTTCCTAAGGATTAGTTCCAACTGGTTAACACATAGATCCTTGCAGCTTTTCCAGAGTGAGGAAAGGCTCTAAGGTTTGCAGCAAAACTTCTTCCCTTCTTCTTTTTGTGGGTGCCTATAGCCTGTGCTGCCTGGTTAGAAAAGATGACTGAACATACTTGAATTTGAAGGAAAAAGACATATGAAAAATACTTAGAGCAAGGTGGGGTTTTTTTTTGTTGCACACTGTAGAAAAATGGAACATTTTGTGTGAATGTGACAACTGAGATGACCTGCACTAGATTTCAAACTAGAGATTGGCACAACACAGCACATCCTTTTTCCAGTCCAGACAGACTAGAACAATCTTTTGCACCAACAATAAGAACTTTGTAACTATGCAAAATCAGCACCAACGGTTGGATTAATATTTTAATAATTACACACTTTTTACATTATGAAAATAAGTCATAAATAGTGTAAAAATAATTCTGAAGATCAACTTCTCACAAGCAAGAAACAAAACCCGAAGTACAAAACTGAAGGAAAACAAAACAGTATTCAACTGAAAACCAAAGGAGAAATTTTAATAATAAAAACAAAAGCATGCTGTTTGATTGAGTTCAATTAAGTCAGGACCAGAGGCCACAAGAAAGTGGTAATTAATAACAAATTAAAATGGGTGATTAAAACCTTGCAATTCTTTAGTTGCCAAAAGAGGTCTCATGACATATTTACAGTGCTGACACCCAAAGTATTCCTGGTATTGATACGATACCAACCCATCTGTTTTTTTCCCCCAAGCAATGTAATACCTGCCAAATAACTTTTGTACTTGTACTTTCTTCATATTTTTCTCTCTTCTACTGAATTAATGAGACCCATTTTCAATACAAAAATAACAGCACATATAGATGAACTTAAAAAAAAGTAAAAAATACAAATAAAAATATATAATATTTTCCAAAGGAAAAAGTCAGATACGTACATCTTAGTAACATTTTTAAAGTTGTGTGATATTTTCCCAAACATGTACAATAATATAAGAATATCCACATATACGTGAACAAGATGTAAAACATTCTTCCACCAACCCAACTTTTCATAATACTTAGGAGAAGTGTGCAAGTACCAATGGTAGCTGGAAAATTAACACAATATCTTTTTAAATACTAAGTAAAATGCTAACGGTCCCAGGTTAAGTTAAGGCCCCCTGTTTTCCAAAGAAAATTCAACTTTCAAGCAGCATTGGTAATTGGATGCATTTAAAAACAAAAGGAAACAAAACCAACACTTCAAATCATTTTTTTTAAAATACACACTCCACAGGTTTTGTGGAGTTTGTTTTTCAAATTCTTTTTCAAATGCATTTTTCAAATTCATTCAGAAATGAGGGTGGCAGGCACTTGTTTCTGACAGCATTTAATGAATCCAACCACCGTGTGAAATACTTCAATAAGAGGATGCAAAAAAAACCTTTATTTGTACATTACAGCAACAATGAGATCTGTATCAGCAAGTTGCTGAAAGGAAAATAATAATTAATAATAACAACCAGGTGTTTCCAGTCTGGTTACTGAAATGGAATACTTTTTTGCAATGACTAAAAGTTAGACTTCCTTTTTACCACTGCCTTACCAGATATTAGTGTTTTGTGGGACTCTTTAGTGAGGAAATGTAGGAATCTCATTAGATAAACTGCAGAGATTTCAAAATGTAATTTAAGATGCTCCAGTAGCAGAGATCAGGACATGGAAAGGAAAGGTCAGCTTCTGCATGCCTTGACCATCAACTCAATAGACTAGGAGTATCTCTGCAGTTTTTACTCACTGGAGTGTTCCTGGTTTAGGTAAAACCCTAATATTAGGTAATATTCCCTGTGATACCACACCCAATACCTGGCTCCTTCCTTCTGCAGGTCTCAAAATGCACTGCAAGGGAAAGATGCTTCACTCTGCCCTCATTCCTGGGCTAAGAGAGGCACAGCCAGGTGAAGAATCTTGTGTGGCTGAGCCCAAGTTTACAGTCCTGGGTCTGTAGTGGTCGGTGGGACAAATCCCTCTAAACCCCAAATGGGATCCAGGATCCAAACCACATCTTCTCTCACAGCCCCCAGCCTTTTGTTTGCCTTCCCACACGGACCCAAGGCTGGAGCATCTCATCTGGGGCTGCATCACCTCTGCTGCTGGTGTCCCTGATGCACCCTTCCATGAGTGTAATGCTCAAAAGAGCCAAGGCTGACTTTTCACACTAAAAAAAAGTCATTCTTCAAACTGATGGCCAAACACTGTACTTCACACGAGCAAGATTTGATCATTCTGAACACATTCATAGCACTTACGCAGTAGAAAAAAAGAATTTCTAAACAGCTGGGTGAAAAGTGTCATTCTGCCTTGCTACACTATCAGAGCATGACACCAAAGTCAGCAATAAATAAAAATATAAATCAAAAAAAAAATACATCGTATCATTGATCCATGAATTAACATTTCAGGCTTTACCTCAGGAAAAAAATGTGTCCAAAGCATCCTGAAAGAAAGCTTCACCATAACTAATCTATGAATATGAAGACAAGGACCATGTATGTCAGATATATTCCACAGAGTGCTTCAGGACTTGCTGCTTCTGCAGCAGGACTTCTGCACACTGTGCTTGGGATACACTGGAGTAACAGATGATTACAAAACTTGCTATGAAACAAATAGTGAAAAACTCTCAAAGAAACAAGAATTAATCATAGCCAAAAAAAGGCAGGAATACAGAAGCTGTGTAGACTAATACCACTACACTTTTCTAGAACTGAAGAGACTGGTAGAGGAACTACTGCTCCTGTCACAAACTAAACAAAATAAACCATTATCTATTTGGAGGAATGCTACTAAAAGATACAACAACACACAGGGGGATCAAACTGTAGGTTTGCCATCAAAAGAAAAAAAATACACTAGCACCAAAAATAGTTGCTTTTTAAACAAAATAAACACATTGCAAGTCTTCACAGGGTGCTTTTCTTGATGAAATTTTAAGCCAAACTTTTTTTTTTTTTTTTTTTTTTTTCTCTTTTACTGAATATGCATCTTTTCTAAATACTGTTAGGTTTCACTTATAGTAGGTCTGAGATGCAAATATTAATGTCAAATCTATGTATGTAGTTTAGCAAATTAAACTGTTTAGCTGCTTTCCATCCATGGTCACTCATACAGAATGAACCTTTCATGTTATTAAACAATACAGAAACTTAAAAAAGTTACATTAGATTATTTGGAGAAAAAAAAAGAACAGTATTCCTACCTAGTGGCAGTTAAATGAAGAAATCACAAGACAGAAAATAAAGTAAATAAGGGTGCTTAAGTATTTCTTCAGCAGGGTTCCAATATCTGGAATTTAAAGCTGAATTGAGTTTTGACTAATGCTCACCAGTAGTGTCTATAATTGATTCCTGAATGAAGAAACCATGAACCAAAGGCCTGCTAGCTTTATGGAGGCATCTAGAAATGGATGCTTTAAGGACAGTTTAAAAATAAAGATACAGAAATTTAAAAAATAGCCAAGTGCTAGTGACAGCATGCATTTAATAGCTCTTCACCTTGCTGCTGTCTCTTAAAAAATGAGTTGTGTTTGTGAGCACTCTCTGTATGGAATTGCTAAAACATCTAGCCCAATAATAAATATCCAACCTGATTTCTCTAAGATATATTTAAAAAATATTTTACCTAAGTGTGTGATGGCCATTATTGGATATATCATAAAATTGTTCAACTTGTAGTCTTCAAAACTCCAATATACCCAGCCAATTTGTGACAAGTCAAGCCATAGGAATAAGAGACACTTCTGTTGTGAGCTTGCTTCTCAGGCTGTTGTTTTGTGAGACAGAACTTCTTAAACATGCAGAATAAAACTGGCAAGTCAGAGAGAGCTCTCATGGTGCTCCTCTTGTCACCTTGCTGAACAGCCCCTCATTCACATCACTGCTGTAGCTCTCTGGTTATTAACACTTTGGATTAACTCTGTGCCACGTGGAGGCTTTTATTGTGATTATTCAGATGGGCTGACACTTGAATCTCTGAAAGATTAAGCAAAGGAAACTGGTTTTCCTCATACATTTGAATATTTGTCTACTTTCTATTGTTGAAAAGATGGAACTGAGCAGAAAACATATATATTCAGTCCATATATATCTATGTAGTGTTGGGATTTTGGTTCTAGTAGTAAGGTACTCCTAGATGGAGGCCACTGAATAACTCTTGGGCATTAAAAATCTGTGAAAGATTTTCCCCCGTGAAAAGCTGGTTTTGTCTCTGATATGACAAAATGACAGTAAAGATTTAGCAAACTGGAAAATCACATTATAGTGTCATCTCCACTGATCCAAGGTTGTGAAGCAGTACGAGAGGTGCAACCACAGCCAGTTCCCACCTTCACATCATTTAGAAATCACTGAGCAAAGAAAAATGTGCATTCCAAGCTGGGCAAGGTGCCTGCATGTGGATGGAGACAGGCTGTCTTCCTCAACTTTAGTTTTGGTCTAGATATGAAAGACGTGTCTCAGAAAAGTAACTGGAACAGTTTGTGATTATCCTGCTATAAACCAGGAATGAAAGTGACACAAAAAGAATTTCCATCTGCCAAACATGGCACCATTTCTCATAAACCAGTCTCTCAAGCTGACTACAAGCTACAGTGCACCATATGAAGACTCAAAACTGGAAAATATACCTCGTGGCAAAAAAAAAAAAAACAACCTACAAACGTGCACAAATGAAATCTTTCTAGCAATAATAAAAAAAACAAATAGTGGAGAAGCAAAACTTTGCCAGTGGTTCTCTAGTCATCTGAACAGAAACGAAGAAATTCTGACACCTTATCAGTGTAGTGTGATGACAAACATGCAGTGTTAATCACACAGACTTGATTCTCTCCATTTTTTTTTTTTGTTTGTTTTTTTGAGAAATAATGTCCACTAAGGTCAATATAACAAAAGAAAAAGAACAAGATGAATAAATCAGCCTGCGAAACACAGAAATAAACTACTTTCTCTTTCAGACTTAAAGGTCCCAAAGAGTCCGAAATAACTGTGAACACTGGAACAAGGATGAACACCTGGCTTGAAGTATTTTCTTCAATGTCATCATCACAAATGCCAACAGGTTATTGAAATGCATCCTTAATGGCAACAGTTACAAGAAAAGGAAACAAAATTCACCACAGCTTCCAAACCTCTGCAGAGAAGCTCAGCTAGTTTTGAGTAATTTCAACTGAAATCACCTGGAAACTCCACCACGGTACCCACATCTCTGGTCAGTTCTGTTCTCCTCCTCCTCTGGAGGACAATCCAAATCATCCTTGCCCTCAAGAATGGTTTTCCCTCCAGCAGTCCCAAGATAAAACAGGCAGAGCACGAACTCCGTCCATCCTCGAGGAAGGCTGAGAAGCTTCAGGTCTCACTCAGGTGGCACCTGCCATCCAATGATCCCTGCAGCCCCTCTGGAACCTTTTCCCCAACAACCCACAGAGAAGTCTGGTTGCTTCTTCAAGCTTCTTTCCTTCTTGATGAAGGACTCGACAGGGCCCACCACGAATGTCTTCACGACTGTGAGCAGTGCAAGGCAAACCCATGCTGAGTAACAAGCAGGACCCTCTTTGATCCAAGGGACCGAGGTGACCCGCAGGACTGGAAGCCATCCACCTGCAGCTGGAATTCTACTCCCCCAAAAATTCAAGGCCTCTTTCTATCCTCCTCTGGTTTATCTCTTTTTAGCAATAAGCCATGGTGTCACTCCCTTGAGATGACAAAAGGAAACGGGTTCAGAAGCTGGAATTAAAGGTCAAGGTGAGCAGCCATACAGCACGTGACATGATCACACACCAAGCAGGTTTGGCACACAAACTCATGCTTTTAGTCCATACAAGCAGATATGGTGGCACGAATCAGTGAAGTGTTTAAGATGGGCACGGAAGCCAAGTCAGTAAACTCCCAACAGCAGCTGGTACAGTACATTTCAAAGCATTTTGCTCATATTTGGTCACAATTTCTTGTAAACTAGTTCATGGCACTCGCTGTCCATGCAGGTCCACAAGCCAAAATATAAGAATTTACAGAAATAATCAGATTTCTAGCACTGATTGTTTTATCGAGTTCTCTTTCTCACTAGAGAGAGAATCCTTGCAGGTTTACCCTGCAGCTGCATATCACCCAGCTGCAGATGTAAGTGAAAAAAGATGTACACATGGACTATTGCAAACAAGTAGAAGCAGCTACATGTAAACATATCTCAGACTTGTAAAATCAAATTTTCAGTTCTCAATTATAAATACAAAAAGTGGAGCACTATATACACAACTTCATGCTTGTAAGGTTAGATTCATCACTGCAAAGACAAAAAAAAAAAAAAAAAAGATATTTAGATTAATGAAATTAGTAAATCCATCTTTCAAATTTTTATTCCAAATACACAGATTTGGCAGGGTTGCAAATGCAGATAGTTATTTCCACAGCAGCACCTATTCTTCAGACATAAATGCATCCAGGATGTCACATATGCTGCATGTTTTCTAAGGTATCCCTCCACCCACAGTTTTCTCATTAAATCTTTAGTTAAAAGGTTAAATCTTTACTAAAATTATGTTGCCAGTAAAAATTAGCATACAGCATAACAACCAGGAGAATGTAATAAAGAGCAGAAAGGCAGCTGTCTCTGGAAC
This sequence comes from Heliangelus exortis, assembly GCF_036169615.1. Classification (NCBI taxonomy): domain Eukaryota; kingdom Metazoa; phylum Chordata; class Aves; order Apodiformes; family Trochilidae; genus Heliangelus; species Heliangelus exortis. Next base: position 3,493,371 of record NC_092425.1, read on the forward strand.
ACTGCCTCAATGTGTTATTACTTGTATTACAACCTCATCACACCAACTGCTGGGATGGAGAGGTTTTATTTTGTGTTGCTGCATACATCAGTCAAAGCAGCTCTGAAGTATATCCTGATATTCTTTAGTGTGACTGTGACAGGATTTCTGTGTGCCAAGGACACAATGCCCCTGGAAAAGGAAAAGCTCTGTTCATCCTACCTTTTGCCAACAGCCAGGCATTGGTAATCCATCAGGACCCTGTTTCAAGGGGAAAAAATAATAATAATAATAAAAAAAATTAAAAAGAGACATGGTTATGTTTGATAGGATAGATATTCCATCAGTATCTGTTGGAACAGCTGAAGCAGCTCTGATGTTTTATTTAATAATTAGCTACCAGTTCCTAAGTTAACTCTTAAGAGAGCTTAACTCTCAAGTTCTCAAGGTGAAGAAAAGCCAGAGCTTTACACTGTAAATAGATGCATGCATCTCTCTGCCATAAAGATTTGGTTTTCCCTAGATCATCAGAACATCTTCATCACTTTCCTTTATTATTAGAGCTTAGGCTGCCTATTATTTTATTCACAACAATCTGTAGCTGAATGTACAAGATCAATGAGCAAAGAAAAAAAAATACTATCACTTTTATCTGGAGGATATTGTGTTTTATGGGCCCCTAGTACAAAGTTAACCCAATGATAAGATAGCAAGAGTCAAATTTGAATAGGAACTTTTCTGTTCACTTTCCCTCTTAGCTTTTGAAAGAAGCAGCAAAAACTTCAGGCCTGAACATTCCTCAAGTGACACAGTGGAAGAAACCATAAGTGTGGGAGCAGTAGAGCAGCACTGGCTACTTCATCTCTTGGAAACCAGAGGTATTTGATTTTCTCTTATGTTAGTGGGAATACACTTCACTTCTGTCACCACCCTACTGTCACACATCTCCATGCAGCCAGTGAGACCAGAGCCAACTTTTGACTACAGCCAGAGTGATTTTCATGGAACTAATTCCAACCTACACGGCTATGGAGGGCTTCTCTAGAGAGTTACATGGTCAGAACTGGCAGGATATGTCATGTTATTAGACTATACATGAGCCTTGACATTTTTTTTTTTAGAATATAGAAAAAACAATACTTAATTTGTGCATTTACACGTGGAGATTGTGGTTAATGAGATTTTTGGAGTGTGCTCACATGTAATCTGATGGGAATGACTTCCTGCCTAAAGCAAGACACAGTGCCATTTGCTTGGCAGCTTATTTTAGTAATTACCTATGAACAGAGTATTTTCCATCCATCAGTGCCTGTTAGTGAATCTCCAGATATAAATGATAATACAGAGAAACATTTTTACATTACAAAAGCATGCTTGATTATCCCCAACAAAAATATGAGCTATGGTTACCATTAATTGAAAGCAAACAAAATGGACTATGGAATAATCTTAATGGGGTACGTATTTAAGATTAAAATCCATTGCCTTCAAACTAAAAAGTGCTACAGTTGAAACAAAATCTACTTAATTTAACATTCACCTTAGAGACCCGTGCTTAACCACCAAACAATATCAGAACATGCAGATCAAATTTTACAGTGAAAATCAAAAAGAATATTTTCCTTCTGTCTTCAGGAAATGTGTATGTACTTTTTTGTTGTTCTGTTTTGCTTTGTTTTATAATGGAAAAGAATTTAAACTTACTTTGCCTTTCAATAAAAATCACTGTTGCCAGATTGGTACAAGGGAGAGGGTCGACAAGTAGCATTTTAGTATAGGTGGGACTTGAATTCATGCTAACATAGGGAAGGGAGTGGCATGTGTATTCCAGGAAGGTTAAGTTCCAAGGGTAAGACCATCAAATTGAAGATGTTAAATAACAAAGACAGTGAGGATTTGGGCTGCAGACCATTATCTTCTTACAAATCTCAGGTAAAATTTTTGTTTCCAGGTCAGTTTGAATGCTATTGGATGAACAGACCAGCCACCAAATATATTAGTGTGTAAGGTCTGGAAGGTCAAGCTTGGCTTGGCTTACTGGAAACCTATGACTTGATTTTTAGAAATATTTACATCATTCTGTACACGACTCTTACTTTTGACAAATCCTGACAACATGCACCCAAGACTGCATGGAATTAAAGGAAGTCCAGGGTGCAGAGTAACTCTGGGACAGGCTGGGGTGGGTGAAGAACTGAGCCAGTGCAGGCAGAAATCATCAGACTTGATTAGGAGTGGATGTTGTGCTGGTTTTCTCCAGGCTCATGTTCAGGGTGAGTAAGGCAAGAGGTGTTTGGTGAGGGAAGAATCACAAACAATTCTCAGGGAAAAATGTAGGAAGGACACAAACTTTTAAACTGCCGTGTGACGTGGGAGCAAACTGCTGGGAGTTAGGTGAGGTGTCAACAAAAATGTGTCCCCTGTCATCGTGGTTATGGTCACTGAAGCAGCTGGTTTGTCCATGCACATGCTTGTTAGGTGAAGGATGTAAAGTCAGCTCAGGAAAACATTAATTTACACCGAGAATGGCTGACTACAAACAAAGGAACCACATGCGGGGTTGGTAGGAAAGAGAAATACTGTACCAATTGGCAAGGGGCATCCAGCCCATCCAGGCCAGGCTGGCCTGGCTCCCCTTTTTCCCCCTTAATTCCACGGAATCCCTGTTTGTAAAGATTAACTTGTAATGTTACTGTCAAGGAAATGCCTTCAGTATTGACTTAGCTGGAGTGAACAAATAACAACAGAGAGGCAAGAGGAGCAAGCTGACCAGTGTGGTATGGTTTCAACTCATGGGGCACTGGCTCTGGCACATCCCAAATTTGGTTCTTTTCCTATATGTTTGGCAGAAAATAATGAAAACAATCACTAGTGAAACATCCAAATTTCACAGGATGGTTCAGGTTGGAAGGAGACTCTAAAGGTCATCTCCTCCAATCCCCCTGAAGCCTGCAGCCTGAAGGTCTTAAATCTGGTGCTTTAAACCAAATTAGGAGGAAAAAGAATTTACCAGAACCTGAGATGAGGCTGCATTAACAAAGAGCAACACGTGGCAGAGTAGCTGGTGCTTGTTCCTCTCCCTGTGTTTCTGATTCCATCAGTCTACAGCAGAACTATTGACTGTCCAATACACAAGTGACACATACCAATGGGCAAGGTGCATCTAATCCAGGAGCACCCTGTTCTCCTTTCTCCCCTTTAGGCCCCTTTTTGCCTTTCTTTCCCTTTTCCCCCTGTGGATACAATGGTTTGGATAAAAGAGGTTTCATTCTTTTGGGAAAAAAAAAAAATCAAGAAAGATCGGTTTAAAAGTTTTGATTTTTCTTTTTAAGCCAATGGAGAGCTGAAAGGACACTTACCACTGTGTTGTGGTTTGGATGGTGCATTTTGTGGAAAAATAAATTATATGATCACAAGCAAGAACTGCAATCAGTAGGAATTCGTTTGTGTTGATATTTCATAGCTGTATAATGAATGTTTTGAATCCTAGGACAGGGCTTGAAATAATTCTTTTCTTGACATAGAGGCAAATCTGCAAGTGCCACCCCAATGCACAGCCCAAAATAAGAGGTCTCCTATTTGCTGAAAGTGATGGTAATAAATCTGAGCTGAATTTGTCAACCTCTCTAGAAGATTCATCTCTAGTCAGGTGTAACTGCAGCAGCAGAGTTCCTCAGCACAGTTTCTCTTAAAAAATACCTGTGGTGGGGATGCTTTACAGGGATGGCTGCTCTCTGGTTAAATTCTATCAGGTTTCATGGTACTGCATGCATCAAGGCTGAACTTGGCATGCTCTATTTTTTGCTGAACTGGCCCTCTGCAGTCTAGAAGGGTTTGGGACAAGTCCTGTCCTCAGTCATCACTGAGGGTGCACTCCTAGCACTCCAAATCCAACACAAACATTTCAAACCCTGTTACAGGAATCAAAACATCCAAACTGCTTGATGGAGAGGTATTATGACACAGTCAATGACTTCATAATGTCTTGGTATAATAAACTAATCAGAAGCAATAATTATATTCTTTATTTAAACAGTCCAGCATTTAAATGTTCTTTTTATTGCAGGCAACATTTGATCTTATTTTACCAAAATTCAGTCCTTTGATTTTGCACCGAGTATACTTTTTTTAAAATAAAAAACTTCCAATGCTTTAATTACTCATGGAAATGAGTTGACTTCCCTCACCAAAACCACCTGCAAAGATGACCTCACCTTCAAGCAGTAGAAGATGTTTGGAGAGTTCATTTTACAATTGATTTCACACCATTTGATCACAATGGTAAATGAGTTTCAGGTTTGCTCTCAATTTCACAAAAATCAAAAACGGTTCCATTACAAAAAAAAAATGAAACAAATTGGACTAGGATTGTAAAAAATGGGGTAGGAAGGATGAGGAAATCAGGAATATCACAGATAAATGGGAAAAATAGCCATAGGAAAATTAGTATGACATTGGAGAACCAGCAAGCGAGGTTGTGGCTATTGGGAGGATTTAATTTGTGAGGAAAAGGATAAAAAAGACAGAGGAATTGTAAGGAATGGAGGTAGAAGGAGAAGGAAGGAATGCCCCTTTGGAAAGACAGATGGATTTTGGTGTAAATAGACATTTAACTAGGTCCACACCAGAGCATAAAAACCCATTAATGAGCATAAAACAAGTCTTTACACAATTTAAAAATAACTGTATCGTATTTTAAAAAAGGAAAGCACCTCGTTCATTTAATACCACAGCATACTTGACACATTCAAATGAAGACACCTTTTCCATGAGCAAATCATACTGCAGCCAGGACACTATAGCAGCAAAGTTTCTTGTCTATCTTTTCTGTGTGCCAAAAAGTCACAGGATGGTATTTAGGAAAACAGCAACCCAAACATTACCTTTCTGTACCAAATTGTAAGATTGTGATGTAAAAAAAGAAATCCCCACAAGTCAGGAACTGAAAGTTGGCTAAGTTTTCATCTTCAAACTACAAATCTAACAGCATAGCACAGTTTAGGGCCAAATCTCATATTATTTGTGTTCAGTGTAACACAAACATATTTGCTGTGAGTGTATCCAAGAACAGTGCATGGACACACTCCAAAAATTATTTTGAAAGTGGACAGTACAGTTTGGTTTCTGAGTCTTTTATTTTTAGTAATTTTATTTCTCTAATCTGTGTTTCAGGTGAGCAGATTTAAACTATTTAAACTTCCAGTCTTGCAGGGCAAACCTATGCTCCAGTCAAACCAATGCCATCTGTGTAAAGATCAGTCTGGATTTCCTGAGTACTTTACTTTTTCCATGGGCTGAGTTCTTGTCTCTCAATCTTCACCTCCTTACCCTGAACTATAGAGATCCACGGGAGATACAAAGCATCTACATCTGATTTTTAAAAAAAATCCTACATGAAGATTTTTTTAAAAATTCCTTCCTGCCCTTCCTTAGTGCCTTGAGGAATAGATATTTGTGGCACTTCATAAAACTGTTATGGTTGGAAAAATCTCCATTCCTCACAGATTTTATCTTTTGCTGAGTGTAGGGGGAAAAGGCTGCTGTCTTCCCAGCCACTGTTGGGATACATCATACTCCACTGTCAATATTTATAGCAAGAGACACAACTCCACATTTGGGATCAGGGCCCCCTTCCCTCCCTTTTCCCACAACATGACCTCTAATTTTTGTGGAAGGTTATTCCTTTTCTAAAGCAATTTTTTTTTTCCTATCCATGCAACTTGAAAATACAAAATTAATTGTACAAACCTTCTTCATGCTGAGTGCTCCTGGACTCTAATTTTATATGACTTATTACAGCTAGAACACTTAAAAAATATTTTTACAGCCAAGTTAAGCAGACATTATAATGCAAACACTGACTTGCTTTCACTGTAGCAGAACTACTGACACACTAAAATAAAATCATCAGTCTAGGACTCATCTCAAACTGAAAAAGTGAAGAGTTATTCCTGCCTGCCATAGCATGCCTATGAAAAAAACAGTGTCACTGGATCTCAATAGAATTACCATCTGCAGGATTCCAGGAACCTCACCAGAACTGATTAGAGAAGGGTGATAATTTTTTTTTTTTTTAATTTTCTGGACACAACCCCTCTAATGTATCCCAGCATGAGAACATGGTGTTAGGGTCATTCTCTCTGGCATTTACTGTAGCTCATTTAGCACAGGTTGGCCATTTTGCCAGCCATCTATCCAAATTATCAGTGACATCTTTCTACTGACAACTGCTCTCAAAACCAAAATCTGATTGCTTGTGATGGACAGACCCAGAGCCTTTGGCAGCAAGCAAGAGCTCCCCATTCATTGGGATTACTCTGCCAGGTCAGACACTGCCTTTATAATATTCACAGAGCATCTGCTTAAGCAACAGTTGTTCTGCAAAAATCAGCACCTGCCCAGTGATCTCTGAGCTCAAAATAAGCAATATTAGAAGGGACAGAAGGGAAAGAACACATTTCATGGTACCCTTATCAATGCATTTAGTCCTAAATTCTTTTTACTAAACATATTTCCAAGTTGCTGTGTCTGGATCATGAAAATGAAGTTAGGTTGTTTCTGCCAGCTTCACTGTCTGGTGAGTTTACCAGGTTGGTATTGTACATGATTTAATTTCAATCCACAAGTACCACAAAGTAATTAATTATAAATCAGACATTGCCAAAAAACTCCCAAGTTTAAACAGATCCTGTTCTTATCCATTTGGTGTGGGACAGGCAGCAGGCACAGGCATGGTACACAAGGATCAACAGTTGTATAACTGCACACACTGCCAAGGAACAGAACTGTGGATTTTCAACAAGCTTAGGATGAATTGGAGAAAATCAGACTAAAAATAAGCAGTGCTTTTGGACATGTTGACATCACTAGTTCCATGCATAAATTTCCATGTTTTTTCATGATTTTGCTTAGCATGGATCTCTGACCTGCCTTTTGGCACACAGTAAAAACAAAGATAAGTTTCAAGGGGACAACTTATAGCACATAGACAGCAGAACTGACTAAGCTGAGCAATCAAGCAACACAGCAACACTATGGTCACCTTTTCTCCCTTTTCTCCTATATCACCCTTTTCTCCTCGAGGACCAGGGAAACCCTATAAAAACAAAATGGACAAGGTAGATCGACTTTTATTCACATGCAGGTTAAGCTTTCAAATACTCTTGGAAAACAGAAAAAAAAAAAAGATGATTTCACTACATGCTTATCTGAATACGTGAGCTCTGTGTGCACACATGCATGCACACAAGAGCATGTGAGACCACAAATGTCACAGTGTGTTTGGTTGAGCCATTTTGCCAGCAATGGAAAGCAGTCATAGAACTCCAAATCATAACAGCCCATGCTATGTAGCATATGAACATTTTGTAAAAGGCTCCTGCAAGTTAGGGATTTCACTGCAAGGCTAGAGGAAAAAGCTTTCAGCAAGTCCTTTTAGCATGCCAAAGGAAACACCAATATTTTGAGACATATCACTGCTTCTGGGGTGATGATGTCTTTAAATAGGATCAATTTACTTAACCAAATATTAGTGACTCCTTGTTCTTCTACTACTCAGTCACAAGCATGAGTATTTCCTTACCAAGCACAGATTTTCAGCCTACTGACTTCCAAAAGGCCAACTACTTGTGTTACTAAGCACTAGACCTGGTGGGGCCTGCTGGTAAGGGCTGCCCTTTGCATCATCTTTGTCCTTTTATCAGAGAGAAAGAGCACCTGCAGCTTTTAGCAGCTCTCTGTATGCACTGCATGCACACTAAATGGAAACAGAGGTGTTAACCCAGTAAGCTCATTTCTTGCAAGATGCTTACCTACCATTAAGAGTGCATTGGTCATACATATTACTTACATCAAGGCCAGGCTCTCCATCTTTGCCCTGCCAAAGAACCATATAAACTACATTAGCAGCTGGCCCTAAGCTGGGGTGCCCGTGGCCACCTTGGTGCCACCTTGGTGCCACTCTTCCCTGCTCTCTCTCCACAGGGGACGTTGCAGAGGCTGGATGGGCAGCATTGCCATTGGAGAAGGACATTTCTGTCAGTGTTTAACATTTCCAGGAACTGATAACTTGACTGTAAAATTTTTTTCCTAATCTGTAAAGCTTTGTTTGCCTGCAGATTCCAGGAGCAAGCTGGAGATAGAGAAAAGCTGATCATTTTTCATTTTTAATTCACAGGAAGTGGAAACACAAATTGGATTTCTTTTTGATTTAACTCCTGAAAGTGACCCTCAGATAAATGTATGCTGCAGTCTAATTTAACACTCCATGGAGCCTGCAAACTCTCTCTAGTCATTGACTCCCAATTCAATTAAACCACAAATCTGTATTCTAACTTAGATTAATTCATTAAGCACAGTAGAGTGGTGAGGGGATGGAAACACTGCAAGTCTCTTTCAGAGGCTGGTTGTGCCTGGCCAAGCACATTTACATGGCTTTCCTTGTGTCAAGGTATGGAACAGACATCTGTATGTACACACCTGACCCAGTCATCAGCAAAGAGAGCAAATAAACTGATTTTATTTGGGCTGTCTTCATTAGGCCAAAGAAAGTTCTCACTCACACTTTAGAAACAGATAATATAATGCAAGTGACTGATTTAAACCATACCAACTCCACCTGTGAATGATCCACAGTGAATTTCTCAAAACAATTCTGAGCACAGAAATGAAAACAAAACTGATCTCTGATGTGAGAAAAAAAACAAAAATGTAATGGCCAAGTAGCCTTCAGCATGGAAATCCAAGCACATTATTGATCTGATGAAAATCACAGCCTTCCACAGTTCATCCTCAAGTCCTGCCACTCTCACATTGTCCCCAGACAGCAGAAACAGGAGGACTTCCAGGCTGGATTTCCTCTCTCCTGCTGGTTCATGCCAGGTCTGTTTTGCTACTTTTGCATGATAGGTAGGAATCTGAGATATGGACCAGTCAGTGACCTTGGACTGCCAGGGATTATTATCTGTCTTTGCCTTTTCCAACTCATTGTACTGCTAGGTGAAAAGCAGTGATCAAGCACACAAAGTTTAATCAAGGAGTGATGAAAAGTGCAAGGGGTACAAACTGGTTGCAACTTACAGGCAAGCCGTATGGTCCTCTGGGTCCAGGCTCACCTACAGTTCCCTTTTCACCCTAAGAAGAGAGAACAGATCAAGCAAACAAAATCATTGTCTCTCTTAGAAATTATCTACCAACTGCTTTAGGTAAAAGTTTGTGCATTCCTAATTAATTTGAGTGAAAAATATCCAAGCTAAATTACTTTCATTAAACGATAAAAAAGGTGAAGGGAAGGTGTGTACTACTTTTTAGGCAAAGTTACTTCCCAGGCATATGATACTACATTAAAAAAGCCAAACACGAGCAACTGAAAATATTTTTCAAACTGAACTTGCACCAGTTTCAAGTTCAAGCTGGTAGCAGCTGCAACATTGCACTCAGTAAAAACCAATGTTGTAATGAAAAAAAACTGAGGATACACAGCTTCTAGCTCCAGCACACCAGCTGACATATGGAACAGTGACAAATAATAATGTGTCAATAAAACTTGTATTTAAGCAGACAATTAACAAAGACATTGTGAAGATTACCCCATGTTGCTAACCTCTTTATCAGATTCTAGGCAAGGGATGCCCATCTTTAATTAAATGCCCTATAAATCAAAATTGTAGTGATGTGCAAGACAAACAACTTCAGAGATTACTCCAGAAGTTTGGTCTCATTCTGCACTAAAATCCAAGGAAAAATTACCAGTTTGTAGAGGGATGGCACCAAAATAATTTTACAACCTTAGTACAGAGCAAACTTTTCCCAATGAAAGAAAATTCTGAGATGACAAATTTCAGGCTGACAGTCATAATCCTTTTTGCTTTCCAGTTGCTCTTCATCAACTCTTCGTTATTTACTATTTACTATGAGTTATTAATTAATCACTGTATTACTAAAAGCACAAGACAGATGTAGATGTGTGTCTGATTATTTAATAGCAGTAAGCATCAGCACAGCCACGTCCCTTAGCACAGCACTTGAAATGAGCTGCTAAGGCTCAGTTTTATTGACTGGATAAAAGGAAAAAACAGGGCACCAGAATCAACTGGGTGTGAACATGTTGAATAATCACAGCCATAAGGAGTTCTTCAGACACTGACATTTGGCCTGGTTTAGATACTGCATACTTTCCCATAAGCAGGCCCTATACAGACCCTGTCTGTACTCACTCCACTCTTCTGGTGATTAGATGTGCAGTGTCTGATCTTTCTGGATTCTGTTAATCTCCAGACATTTCTGAGCAGAATTTTAGGCTGGATGTCCTTGCAGAACAATATTGGGAAGTAGCAGCTGATTTTCAAAACATTAAATCCCTTGCAGCTTGAAAACTTTCTGCTGAGACAAAACTAATGTGCTGATTTATGTACATAACTGTTTGATCACTACTGGAAATATGTCAAGACTAGTTAAATATCTTTTTTTTTTTTTTTTTTTTTTAATCTTCAACGGAAAAGACAACTGTACAGAAGTCCTCTCAAGACAGGTCTGTAATGTTGCTAAACATATGGTAAATACAAAGATACCAATTGTATCAGTCTAGAAAATTATCTGTAATGTAGCAATAAATTTAGAGAAATGTATCTCATGGGTTTTTTTTTTGCCCCCAATACAGAGCACATGCTGCAATGTGTTTGGAGTATCAAGATGAGGTCCTGAATGTTTATAGATTATCCAAGACTGATGGACTGTCACAGGCACACTGCCCTCAGCCACCAGGCTGAAGCATTTCCTTCAGGGAAACATATTCACAAACTTCAGGAAGGTTTTAATATCTTTTTGTGAGACAATTCACCAGTGCCCAAAGACCAGAAACCACAGGCTTTGGTTTTGCCTCCTATTTCACTTCAGTCTCCTCAATCATGGGCAAGTAAGAGCTGCCTAATGCCACCTGCATTAATGAGGCTGTGTAATTGGTGTCCCCATTCAGACTGATGTGGAGATTTCATAACATTGTTTACAAACATCTTAACCAAATTCAAGACTTTGCATTTTCCCTCCCAATCCAGAACATGTGCAGTGATAATGATGATTTATTGTTGCACGACACATCTGAGAGGCAAAAGCAAGCTCAGAAGTCTTTGCCATCAAGGTGAGAGTTTCAGGAAATTATATTTTCTTTCTTTTTTTTATTTTAGCCTGTTTTAGGCTGACAAGAAGCTGGATCCATGTTATACCTGGCACTGCCTTTCAGGTTTTCGTGGCCCCTTTCACTCACTGTAGTTTAACAAATTTATCTGTTAATCAATGTTCTCTGTTTTCTCTCAGGAAATATATCAGTGAGATTAATAGATATGCAGCCAGATTCAGAGGCCCATTGAGAGCAATTTTTCCATTGAATGAAGATGGTCTCAGCAGAAGCTCTCTAAGCACCTGGCAAAATGGTATTTTCAATAGTTGAAGAACTTATTAAGGACTTATGACACCAGCCTAATAAATTATATTAATTCACTCTATTAATTACTATTTCTGTTTCTACCCCCAAAAAAATAATGCACAAATCCACAGTACTGGGATGTTCACCATTATCATACTTTGAGAATTCTTAAGTCCTGTGTGAGCTTTTAACAACCAATGAAAAATTTATAAAGTTTAGAGAGAAAATTTCCCTGTTAAGCTCATATGGTCAATTAATAGTGCATTTGTTCTAAAATTCATGTTTTCCTGTTTTCTAGTGACATGCAACATTTTATTAATATAACCTCTCACCATCTAAATAAGCTTTGTGAAAAGACTGATGTTTTCTATTTTAATTAAACAGATAAACTGGAAACCAACCAACCAATCCTCATTTGAACAGCAATCTGTTCTACCTAAGAAGAATAATTAAGCATTGCCTCAAAAGCAGCCTTTGCAACAATGAACCCATAGAAGAAATCCCTAGGCTTCAGTCTGATGATATTTGCTTTCCTTAACTTTAAGGTGACATAAACATACAGTGACCACCAATTTATAAATATTTTTCTTAAATCAGGTTGGTTTTCCACATTTAAAATAATGTGCATTAAAAACCATGGTTATGTTTTTAAACCCAGTGCCCTTCTAGGTTAATACTTGGCCCAAAGTTTTTCTTATCAGTATGGGCAAGATGTGATTCTGTGCAATATCAAGCAGTGGCACTATGCACCATTTTTAATTAAGAGGTGAAGATTGAAATCTTGCAGGCAGAAATGTTTCCCACCTGCTTTCACAGAAACAAGTGCAGCAGTTGCAAATGCAAGTTGTAAAGCTGCATTAAACCCACATTATTTGTTATTTAGATAAAGAGGTATATATCAGTGCCAGACATCTGTCAGATAACCCTACTACAAACAACTTTTTTTCTCTGAAACAGTACTGAATAATTAAGTGAACAATTACAACAATAATCTTGTTAATTGACTGCCTGGCATAAAACACCTTCCATCTTTCTTCTGAACTTCCTCCCATTCATTTAGCTACACAGAAAAGGGTGGGTGTGCAGGAATTTCTTGCACACCTTAATTTCTGTTTCTTTGCAAATCTGTCCCTCTGTGCTCATGCAATGATTGAACTGATTTACATCACAGCAGTTCCTGTCCCCTTTATAACTATTATTTGTCCACAGCCATGGCAGGGGGGATTCTAGGTCCAGCTGTGTGACTTATTACAACCTTGGGTACTCCCATCAGAGAAAACAATTGTAATTATATTCCATATACTAGAAAAATAGTTCCTATTATTGCACAGTGCTTTTGAAAGAAATTTCAGCTGGTAGTGCATGCATACATTCCTCAAGATAAAAGCTCAAGAATAAAATGTAGAGCATTTATATGTGCTCCTACATGTACAGCTCATCTAATTTCATGAAGTTCAGAAGATGATGTTTATGTTTCACAGTGATGTTAAAAAAAAAATACAATCTGTTCTCCTTGGAAAAAAGACTTGAATATGTAATCCCCTAGGAAAAAAAAGAAAAATACCCAAGTTCTTCAGGCAGTTAGCTAGTCTGAGTGGTAACCACAGTGAACTGTTCCTATTTTGGACTCTGCTGCATGTCTTGTCTTTATGTCTCAGCACAGAGTTCTGTAAAAATGAATCATCAAGTGACACGTACCTTTCTCAGATGAACTGCTGCTAGAGCTGACTGGACCTGTGCCATATGGCAGCATCCTTAATACAGCAAGTCTGAACTCATTTTAGCACAGCTGTTTTCTTAAAGGAAGAAATTCAAAAAGACAAAATTCTGGGCTGCCAAATACTTGGAGATTTGAGTTAGCATAAAGTCCCATCTTGTTTTGTGGTACAAATTGATGGCTGTATTGTTAAAAAAGACAAAGTCATGGGTATCCTTTTTCCACTGGAGAAAATTTACTTTGATTATTTAAAATTAAATAGGGGGGATCCTATCTGCTAAGCTTTAAAAATAGAGGAACAGTTTAAGTTTTATAGAGCTTAGAGAATTTCTTCGAGATAAAAACATTTAAATACAAAGAGGAGAGAAACACTAGGGTTTTTTTTGCCACTGCCTAAGTCTATAAACAGATCACACTATCTTCTTTTGTCCTGCTTTGTTCTCTCAAGCTGTTTACACCAGAAATGAAACCAACCAAAATTATGTTCTCTGTAGCACCATGAACTTGAAAGCCCTGTGAGTTTCTCACTGATTTGTCATTACAAAGCTCCTTTGAAGTACAGGAGTTATAAAATCAACATTTAAACTGATTAATGTGCATGTAACTAAAAGACATGAAGAGTTCTGGGCTGATCCTTAGGCAGCTGAGATACCATTCTGCTTGGGAACATTTAGGCACACTATGTAAGTAGCCATGGGACATTTTGCCACTGCAGCAGCTGCTTCCAAAAGAAAAATACATGGAATTTATACTTACTCTGTCTCCTTTAGGACCTGCAGGGCCATGGGGACCAACTGGGCCATCTACACCCTACAAAAAGAAACCAAGAAGGTAAGAGAAAGGTTCTGTTCTTACAAGTCTTTAGTTTTAAGAGGTGTCTTCTAGCCAAGAACTAACATGGAATCAGTCTTCACTAGTTGAAAATGCAGATTTAATTGTGATAGGATGTGGCCAAGCAAATCCATTTGGCTTTCAAACTCCACTCATGAGCTCTCATGTTATCAGGTAACTCATACTTTTTTCTAGTTGGAATTTATTCATGGAATATCTTCAAATTTATATAGAGTTTGAATTTATTAAAATAACAAGAATGAAAGATTTTTTTTAAAAAAAGTTGATTATTTTAAAAATTGAAATGTCAAGCTGCAAAGGGGAAACACCTGCTGCAGTGATTAGTGGGAGACTTACAGAAGCCTTCAGATACATAAATCCACTCTTTTCACTTTATTAATTTCTTTATTAGTATATATTTAGCATTTCTGTTAAACGCCTGCAGCAGAGCCCCATCTGCCTCCTTTTCACTGATTCCATATTAGCATTAAATAGGGATGATTCCCTGTGTAAACCAAATCCCTAACATGGAAAACAAGCCCCCTAACCAAGGCAGTTATCAAAGCCAAAACTAAACTGCCTTTTTTTTTAGAGGAATATCTCCTTCTAGAGAGCATTACATCCTCCTTCCCCCACACTGTCCTAAGAACCTGCTCCAAGCCCCATCTCATCCAGCAGGGGAACTGCCTCTGGTGTTTGGTCTTCCATTTTCCATGCCAAAACCATCTGAGCTTGGCTTGGTGGGGAGAAGACATGGACTCGAGCAACAAGGAGAGACAGAGAAAGACAAGGGACTCACCCGGGCTCCTGGCTTTCCGTCTAAGCCAGATGCTCCCTGTGGTTAGGTGGAAGCATGGATGATGGGTACAACACCAACGACAAGAAGGTGAGATTAGTAAGTGGTGAATAAACATCTTTCAAACGTACAGTAGGAGGTGTGACAGGGGGTCTGGAACGGGTCTCACGTGACTCACAGCATGTTAGTTAAAAATATCACATAAAACATCAAGAGCCTGATTCTGAGCTCATCATCATCACTGGCCTGCCTTAACATCACAGTGGTTTAGACCAGAATAAAGTCAAACTACAGGAGTGCTAAGAACACCAGATTTTAGGGTGGTTTTGAGCCTTACCACACAAATATTTACTTGGCAGTGAGTGCTTTCTGATTTGTCAATAATTACAATACTGAATACTACACTCCACAAAAATGAACATTAAGTGTGATAAGAAGTGTTTAAGTGCAAGAATATCACATCATGCAGCCAGCAAAACCTGGCTCCTGACTACAATGGCCTCATTCATTTCCAAGACCCCGGGCCATAATCACGTTTCCTGTTTTCCCAGTAACCTCCCAGTTCAGAGCACAGTCAAGGGCTGGGGGGGGAGGCAGCACCCTGAACGCCCCCGCTCTTTGCTTCAGCATCCTCGGGGACGGGATGACCTCTGCTGGATTTTATGGGAATAACAGAGCAGCAGCAAAAAGCCTGTTGGGACTCCCCCAGAACTGCTGGGAAGTCGTGTTGGGGCTAGGGGGATCAAAACTCTTTGGGATGGAGGGAAAAATCTGAGGGAAATAAAACAAACAGCTCCCACCCCCCAAAAAATCCCCACAGAACCCCAAAAACAACAAGAAAAAAACCCAAACAAACAAAAAAACCCCAAGCAAGCAAACAAAAAAGAGCCCCCCAAAACGAAACAAAAAACCCAACTAACAAACCCCTCACCCTTCCCCCCCCCCAAAAAAAAATAAAGCGAGAAAGAATAAAAACTTTTAAAAACCTAATTAACAGTGGCAATGAGCTGTTTTTAGAAAGTAAAAACGTTTGGACTTCACTCCTTAAAATGACATTTAGGAAAAGGAATAATCAAAATATAAATTTGAAAAACTAGTGGTGTATTTTGCATGGTTTGGCAAATTTCTGGTAAAAATGTTCTTCCTTTTAGCTATTTTAAGGGTGTTGGCTCAGACCTCCAGTGCTCCCTCTCTTCACTGTTGTAACTCTCAATTTGAAAATGATCTTTTTTTCCCAAATAAATTAAAATTTTAATTGAAGCTGACCTTGACCAAAGGTCCAGAACATAATTATTAAAAATATTAATCAGAGGGGTTTGAGTTCCTTTGGGTCAACTAAGGCTTCTCCTTCCATTTTACTATTAACAATTTAAACACATGGAGTAATCCTCACCTTAAAAAAAAACACCAAAAACAGGGAAAAAGAATGATTTTTGTGAGGAAAAAATAAAACTAACTTTTCAGAGTGCTTTCAAACACGCAAAGTAAGCACATGAAATATTTTCTCTTTTGTTAGTCTAAATTTTAGGAACCATAATGTTCCCCCATGAAAGTTTTTTAAGGTACTGTGTTTCTTTGTAAGACAAATTTTATGCCAAACACTCAGAATGGAAATTTTCTAAAGAACAAGGCAAAAGGAACAATCCACCATCCCTGATGATGAAAGAAAAACAAAACAAAATTCTCTAAATCTATTTTTAATCCTATAAATCTATTAAATAAATCCTTTAATCTATTTTATCCTCAGATTTTTTTATTATTATTATTAATTTTTCTTTTCAAATTTTTTTTTCCACAGCAGAAGTGCAAACAGACAAAGTATAACTGAAAAGACAAGGGGAAAGGGGGGATTCCTGTTTTAAGGCAAACACCATACAACATTTAAATAACAATATCACTAATGCCATGGGGGTGATGGCATCTTTTTGACAATTAAACACTTTCAACTGACACATAAAAAAACCAAAACCTGACAGGACTGGGTGTCACAGGACATTACTTTGGAGGACAGCACAGATTTTGGGGTAAAACAAACCAAGACTCAGGCTCTGTCCTGACATGGTATATTCTGTGTCTGCTGCTGAGGACACCAGAGTTGTTCATCAGGGGGAGAAAGAGAAGTTTGCAGTTTGCACTGAGATTGAATAGTTGGGGTTTTTTTACTTACTGGAAGACCAAGGGGCCCTCTGTCACCCTTCAATCCTTTAAGACCATTTAACCCTGGTTCACCCTAAACGTAAAAGTATAAATGCCAAATTTTTGGTGCTATAAAGGGTGTTTAAGCTGGGATAAAAGAAGCCAGTCTCAGAAATGGCTGCAAATTCCAGTTTGAAAGAAGGAGACAGAATCAACCTTCTCAGCCTGCTGGTGATTTACATACTGACACAGAACTGAGAAAATGCACTTGGGAGGTGCCTGCTGGAGATTTAAAATCTGTGTTTTAAAAAAAAAGCTACAGGATACTTATGAGTAACAGATTCTTTTGAATCTTTTCTTAATAATTATCACCATAGTTAGATGGTTTGAATTAAGCATAAGTTTCAGGGGCTTTTGTAAGTTCCTCAAATCCCATAAACCACTCTGTGCAGATAATTTAAACTGAAAGAAAACTTTCAGAAAAAAAAAAAGCCTCAGAACTGCAGGTTTCTACAGTGGGATCTCCTGAAAAAGACATTTCTTTTGTAAGGAAGCAGTATTTTTTCTCACAGCAAACTGGAATTTGCAGCAAAATCTTACATAAAGATATCTTAAACCTTTAAGCATACATAAATTAAACAGGAAAAAAAAAAGAAAAAAAGCAGTATAGGTTAATGCCAACCTATTTGGGAGGTCCATAGTTTTTGTGTTCACAAGCAGAGAAGTTTAAACAAGGTAAGAAATGGCACTTGTCTTGTAATTGCTAAATTATGCATAGGCTGTTACACTAAATATCACTAAGAGGATAATGATGGGCTTTGGGCTGTCAGCAAATCATTCGTGCATCATGGAAAATTACCTCAGCATGAGGGCTACCCAGTCAAAAAGAGTGGTGACCATTCCTGCCTCTCTTGGGAAAGAGAAATACATGGGCATTTCATCCAGCTGCAATCCCCCCCTACTTTTCCCTTTGATGCATTATGTTACCTTACATCACATTCACACTAAAAAAAAATTAAATAATCTGATTAGAATCTAGTCTGCTGCTCTAAATTAATCTCTAGACATCATCTGCTTGCTTTGTACCCTGCCTAAGCAGCTGTTTCTTCGTGCTTTTGCAAACTTGATGTGACTTTCAGAGTGGTAGCACTGAAAAAGCTGAAGTTTTGGAAACAGAGCTGATAAATCTCACAGAATGCTGAGACTCTGGCCAAAAGCCTGAGGTAAGGCAGGCCTGGAGCTAGGATGGAACAGATGACTTCAAAAAATGATTTATGACTCAGGCTTCTTGCACCAAGGTAACACAAACCATCTCGTAATGATTCAAGCCTGTGATTTTCTCTCTAAGTCCTTAAAGAAACAAACCCCAGAAGCTAAACCAAAGGAAACCCCTCCTTTTCTTATTCTTTGAGAAAGGGGCATGTGATGAGGGAGTCTCAGTGATTAAAATCACAGAACCACAGAATGTTAGGGCTTGGAAGGGACCCTGAGAGATCATCAGTCCAACCCCTCAAGTGATAATGCCCAACAAAGCCACTGAGCCTAATGAATGCCATGATAATAGTGTCACAGGGAATTTTAGTTTACTGGTGATTACTGGTTTAAAACACAAATTAAAATATTCAAACTATATGAAAATCCCCTTCCCTGAGCTGTTTTCATGGGCTTGCAGAGTCCCTACAGCCTACCTTTATGTACTGTGCTGTGCAAAATATTCAAATAATATTTCAGACCTGCCTGATCAGGGACTCCAGGTTGGAAAACAGGACAGCACACACATGAGCTTATGCTGGGGAACTTGGATAATGTGTGAAGGAAGTGGTAAACAAAGTACCTGGCCCCTAAGAAGGTGGAAAGGCCACTCAGAAGCACATTTTGTACCCAGGAAATGGAGTCGAATAAACTTTTCTCTTTCATCTCCTACTTATTCCAATCTATGTTCAAAAGTAATTCCAATTGCAAGTGCAATTGTGAGTTACTTGCCCATAAATGAGAAGCTAAATAATTTGGTGCCATATCACAAATATTAATAAAAAAAAAATAGATTCAGAACAATGCTCAGGGGAAACACTACTCAGAAACAACCAAGGAAAATTTAGAAAGCTTTTAAGCTACCTGATAATATTAAAATCTGCTTTAAGGTTTAAGAATATCAGAACCATTTATTAAATGAGACATAAGACAAAGCCACATGCATTAAAAACCAAAGCATGACACTTTGCAGACATCAAGAACATGATGATTCCAGACAGCCATTAATTTACCTTTGGGCCAGGCAGTCCATGAGGTCCCTGAAAACAAACACACCATTTGTCACTATGAAAATACACAAGGAATTTTTAAAAGTTTGTTGCTTTTTAAGGGTGCAAGTTGCACCTGTATTTTTGTCTTCTCTGCCAATTTGAAGACATGGAGAAAAGGTGCTAAATCAGGCCCTTTGTAATGGTCACATACTTTTCACTCCTATTAAGAAGGCACTGAAATGACCAAAGGGTTTATGCCCCTTCTAGCCCTGGTTTTCCTCCCAAGCTTACCATAGGGCCTGGAGGCCCATGTGGCCCTGGTGGTCCAGGTGGTCCTATCATCTACAGGTAAAAAACACCAGTGTTAAATCATACAGAATAAAGAACTCCCTCAGAAACACCCCAAGTCAGACTGACCCTTCTGCTGGCAAACACTTGCAAACATAGCAATGCAACAGTGCACACTGACAGCATATCTAGAAAGGGCTTGAGGAACAGGAATTATTTTGTAATAATACCTGAAATGTGGATTAGCCTGTGCTACTTGGCAGCTTGTCTGTCCCTGATTCTTACTTCTAGAGCCTAAGATACACTTTAAGACACTATGGGGAAAAAAATCCCCAGCACTAAAACAAACAGTGCTGAGTAGGGATGCTTGAAATATTTATTATTTTAGGGTGTGTGCTCCCTCGTTGTCTCTGTACTCCAGAATCTAAAGAAATATATGATGATGTGTGATTTTATACCTCAATATTTATGAATGAAAAAGATACTAAATCTGAGCCAGGGGTTGGCATATTTTCTGCCCACTTGTACCAAGAATTCCCTGCAGTCATTAAAAGTGGGAATCAGGTTGCTCAGAGTACAGTGCATGCATCTTCTGTGTTGGTTTCCTATGTTCCTGAACAGAAATCCATGGAAGAGAATTTCAGTGCAATATTTACAGTTTAATATCACCTCTCCTCCTGGGTTTGATCCCACAGGGGTTATTGCACCCTGCAAGGGGGCAGCAGGGATGCTAAATCAGATCTCCAGGCTTGTGCTCAACCCCTCTGCTGCTGAAGAAGCAAAAGTGGCAAGACAGAACTTTGAATCCTAGACAGAGATTCCAGTATCTGTGAAATTTCATGACAACTGAAAGCCTTGCTCACAATGAAAACAGAACAAGATGAATTAGGTCGTGGATTAATTTGTAACAAATTAATTTTCCTTTTAGAGGAAGAGATTTGGAGATGCCATGTGCCCAGCATGTCCTGAGATGGCAGAGGTTCCTGACACCTCCTCAGAGGTTCAGCTCCAAATACTCAGGACATGTCACTACTCACAAGGTAATGGCAATTAATTTCTGCTCTCAGGTTTTCTAATTTACTGGGCTCTGATGATGTTAATCACCACTTTCATAGCAATATGGAATGTATTAGGACCAGACAGAACTAAACACTGCAACTGATACAAATCCACGTTGTATTTTTGAGACTGGAATTATCAGTGTCATTGGAACTGGACATAAAGTACTGACTTTTTTTGTTGCTGTATCATATTTATTATAATGTTTGGCTATTTTAGGACATGTTATAAAGTGTCAAAGAGGAGAAAGAAAGAGCCAA
Organism: Heliangelus exortis; assembly: GCF_036169615.1. Lineage (NCBI taxonomy): Eukaryota > Metazoa > Chordata > Aves > Apodiformes > Trochilidae > Heliangelus > Heliangelus exortis. The sequence continues at coordinate 3,514,099 of NC_092425.1, forward strand.
GAAAACTAATACTACAGAACTATAGCATTAAGTATTCTTTCTGCATCTTTTAGACAGTTATTTTATTATAAAGGTACTGTGTGGGGAACTTTTTTCTTTGGTTTGGGGTGGTTTGGGGTTTGTTACTGTTGGTTTGTTTGTTTGTTTTTAAATGGCTTTTACAGTGCTGTGGAAAACCAAGAGAATGTGAGGTTCCTTAAAACCACTCTGTCCTGGGTCCCATGTCACTATACCTGACAGCACCAAAGTCAGACAAGTCTGGTTTTCACTGGACTTTTTGAGACCACCAGAATACAAGGTGCTGAGAGAGATTTGGGTTTGTTCTTTGTTGGTTTATTTTTTTTTCCATTCGTTTAATCTCTCTATTTTATCTTGCATTCTGATTCATTACAGAATCAGGAGGCTTTCATTAAAGTGAGCAGGTCTGTTCATAGGGAGAGAATAGAACAGAACAGGATTATATCTTAAGAATTTCTTAAACAGTATTTAGACCAGACATGCATTCATTCTGAAAAGGGCAAGCAGTTATTCAAAGAAGAAAAAATATTTTGAAAGTTCAAGTGGCAGAACCCTCAAAGGGTGTCAGGAAAGCTCAGTCATGAATATGAAGTATTGTTCAGAATCAAAAGCTGGAGAAACACTGCTGGGCCACTGTGTTCACAGCAACACCACACTGAGACTTACTGAAGGACCTTGGGCACCAGGGAAACCAACTTCTCCCTTTTCACCTTTCACACCATTGGCTCCCTACAAAATTATTACAAAACAGCATTTATAAGTGGCTTTGTTCTTATCAACAATCATCTAGATATGCTAATTTTTACTTGCAAGTAATTATTCATTTAAAGAAGAATCAGCACACGTCTAATAGAATTCCTTTTAAACATTTTTGGAGCTACTTTGTTAATAACTGTTAACTAATGCAAAGGTGTGCTTTTATATTGTCAGCTGCCAATTATGGCATGATTCTATGATGAATCCTTAAGCTGGCACTCCACTCATGATATACTGTACTATGGAAACATATTTTGGAATTGACCTATTTTTACTGAACAATTTTGTTTGTACATTTACATATAAACAGGAATAGAGTCAGTACCTCCCATAAATAGTGATGCATTTGCTCCCCCTCCTCAATTTAAGTCATCTGAAAATCCAGACAAGTGTTCAAAACATAGTTCCTTTCTCCTCCAAGCTACAGTTGCCTGAGTTTGGTCTACACATTATAACTAATCTCTTCCCAAAGCAATATTGTGTTTGACCATAAGTGGAATGATAAGTTCTGACAGTCTTACACCTCCTCCTAGATCAGCTGCAGAACAATCTCAGAATTTTCTTCCCCAGTGCTTTCTGTCCCACTTGCAATTTATCAGCACTGTTGGAAATTCTTGATAGTGGAATGGATAAAAAGTACAAGTATTTTAGCTAAAAGTAAATCATTTCTCATACTCACTGGCAGGCCAGGCAGTCCAATCCCTCCCTTTTCTCCAGGCATTCCAGGGTCACCTGTATCTCCTTTTGAGCCTTTAGGACCCTAAAATATGTACTTATTCAGTGAGTCATGAGCAAAGAAACAGACAACAGAATTCTAGCATTGATCCTACATAGCAGGATTAAGTAATTTTATGGATTAACCTTTGTTATTGATACATAGGAATGCAGCCACTATTAGACTGCAGAGTAAATGCATTAAAATGACATTTTAAAATTACTCTCATCATATTATTATATAAATTATGAAATCTAAGCTACAACTTAAGATCACAGAAATAGACTCCTGAGAAAACCTATGGTTGCTCACACGATGTGCAGCACAGGATTTATGCATAATATACCTGCTCCCCATCAACTCCTGGAATTCCTGGGGATCCCGGTTCACCCTGGAAAAGGGAAAATGCAACTGGTTTGTCCCCGTTGTCCCAAATATTAGAGAAAAGAGGCAGTGCTAAATGAACTGATCAGTAATGTCTAAAAGTGAGTAAATTTTCATAATTTAAAACAACTAAACCAGAGAATATTCTATCAAAAAGAACAGCATATATACAACAGCTTTATACCACAAAGCCATTTCTGTACACTTGACTGTGTATCCCATTCTTACTTTTCATGCAGCAGAATGGACCTGGTTTATCACAATTTCTTTAAATAACATGTATAATGTGATGTATTTCCATATGATACCTTGAATGAGGCCTAAAACTGAAATATCTGGTATTGTTAGAAAAGAAACACGTATTTACTCCTGGAAAAGCTTAGAGTCATTGATAGAAGATGCAATATATCAAGTATTTAAGAAATAGAAAAATTATCTCTGTTAATTTAAAACCAATTTAAGGAGGGTCCACTATCTGCAGCACTTTTTTTTATTATTATTATTTTTTAAAGTATAGACAAATTTACTATTCAGATCCTATAGCACAGTGCAGCATATGGTATTCATTGCCTCTGTGTGGGCTGCTCACTAACAGCTCTGGTACTAAGTGCAGCACCAGCCAGGTGGTAGCAGCAGGCTTGGGTTTGCAGCCAGGCACCCACCCAACATGTGCACGTTTTCATTTTTTCCCTGACATTAAAAATCCTCTGCTCATTTGGGTGGGCACTGCTCTGACACAAACCTTCCTTCCACTCAGACTGTGGCCCCTTGAACACCTCCCACCCAGCCAGAAGTGATGCAGAGGAGCCACTCTCTCTCTGGTGATGCAGACCCATGCAGGAGGTGCTTCTGCCCTGTTTCACTGCTCATGAATTTTGCTGGGTCTCAGTTAAGCATCTGTGTGTGGCAACTAAACAAAACACCTCTTCTGGAGAGCTACATTCTCAAATGTAAAGTTGGAAACACGCCCTGCTTGGTAAAATAAGAGTTAAATATGTTGTACAGGAGGGCTCCATGTATGTGTGTGCATACATCAGTTAAAAAAGCTGAAAATACCTCCACCCTTAAGGTACAAGGGGTAAAATAAAGATCACCTTTGGCCCTTGCAGCCCCTGGGGTCCTGGTGGTCCTGGTGGTCCCTAAACAGAAACACACAAACCACTCAGCATTTTAAATTAATTATTGTCATATAAACACAGACTGAATGCTGATGTAGCTACCACAACAAAATGGGTTAGATTTTTAACACAAAGGGAACCAAGTTAAGGCCAAGTTGCTAATCTAGGTGAACTCTCAACAGACAGAAGGGTACAACAAAAGCCATTGTTAAAGTAACAATGCAGTTCCTATTTTTAATAAAGTCCTGTTGCTCCTATTGGTGAAATGGCAAAGCTCCTCTGAATGGCAGGGAAACTAAAACTCACCTCAGCCCTCACACCCTGATTCAACACAAACCAAACTCAGGAGCCATCTCCAACTGATTGCAGAGAGGATTCTGCTAAAAGAGGGTAAGTGTAGTTGGGGATACCCAACTTTGTGGAATTGCCATGGAATAAGTTGCAATTATTTTTTTCATTTCTAACTGAGGGTATGAACACAGTGTCATGGATCAATTATTGGTCTGGACAGTGCACAGTGGGGATGCTTAAAAAATATATATAAAGGTTTAAAAATCCCTCCTGTTGATACAGCGAGATCATTTGTACAGAGGGACAAACAGCACTAACAGCAATCTTGCAAAGAACTGGAAACAAAAAGAAGAATAAAATAGTACCAGCCCTACATCTGTAAGGGAATGCTGAACCTGCAATAGTGTAGGAATCTTCTAGCCAGTGCTAATATTCTCAGGAATTGTGTCTGGTCTGATGGGGCCTAAACCTCCCCCAGAAATCAGCTGGAGTAGGGGCACCAAACCACTCAGTAATCCACACATTCTGGGGAAGGGTGCTGGATTCATCTTTATTCCTGAGACCTGACAAGATGGGACAGGAGTATTCCTCACACTCAAGCTTTCTAATTAGCTTTACGTATTTATAGATAACTGGACAGACCCTTTTTTCAGCAAATATATCTTGCACGTGGTCTGAAAACTCCCAAAGGATATTTCTTCACAACCTAAATTGAAAGAACTGAATGTCTGCCCTGAAAATAAAGCTGAGAATAGAAAATGATTCGATTCTCATATCCTGCTTCATGTTTTCTCTGGACTCCCATGTAGACACACAGATAGGAACATGTATAATCTGTCCATAATATCCAGTTTGGACATTAAATGCCCAAAAGAGCAATCTGCCTGGCAGTGTCCCTACAGAAATAGTGAGTTTCACTTATTCCTGGCCTCTTCAGTGAGCTGAAGTTTTGCCATGAATTCAGAACTGGTTCCATTGTTGAATGGCTTTCTACAATGGATTCTCTGAGCAAATAAATAAATAAACAGATGTGATGATGACCAGGACTGACACCCAATGCAGACATGCCCTGAGCTGACAGAATTATGAACGTGCAACCACACAAAAAAGAAATTCTCCAACACACAGCAAGTCATGCGACAGGAATTACCGTGACAGTCAGGGTGGCAATCCTCTGTTGGCAAAATATATGAACAAGAAACATCATTACCAGAATTGAACAAGGATGTAAATTTTTCTGCTTTCTACAATTACCATCTCCAAAAAGCCCTATGCTGCACCTAGGAGACATAATGCCTCCAAGAAAAAAAAAAAAAAAAAAGAGTAAAAAACTGTGTTATTTGTAACGTCTGGTGTTGTACCAGCTGTTTGGCTTCTATGGGTATCAGGATTTTACAGAGATGAAGGCTGCAGGTTCTTGTACAATTTTAAGAGATTAAAAAACCAAAAACAAATAAACAAAACAAAACAAAAAAAAAACAAACCCCAAACCAAAAAACCTCACTAAGAAACAAACAAAGGAAAAAAAACCATCAAACTAAATAGAAAACTGACAGCAAAAGTTTTCCACAAGGGTTTTTTAACCATTTTAAGAAAACATGATGAGTTGGTGTTTTAAGTTGAATAAAGGGCTTGCTTTATGTTTTCATCATGGAAAGAGGCAAAACATGTTGACCTGCCATTACTTTTTTTCCAAATAAGAATCTAAATGCAAGAAAGTGTTTAGAAGTATACTGCTCCTTGCCCATCCTTTGCTACAGACTGTGAAGAAGTCCTAAATGGAACAAAAAATGTTTAGCTTAATTAATTCTTTTGCTATTGCCAACAAATATTTGCAAATCTTCTGCTTTAGGCTTTAAAAGAATCCTTATTTGCCAATGCAACAATATGTGCTGTTTTCAAAAATATGGAACCTGCTTCAAAATATTTGAAAAAATGTTCTCTAACACATGACTTTAATACATTGATGCTTTGCATTTTAACAGGAATACAGAAAGCACTTTAAAAATAGTGAGCAAATCAGTTTATCTAGATATGAAAACACAAAATAACCATTGCAAATTAACATTTTCCTGTTCACACTAATGGATTCCTTTTCAGCAGAACATTCACATTTCAGTGTCAGATCTTGGAGTTCCTACAAAAGTTAAACTTTTGAAGCTACTGCCTTTTGACTTAGGAAATTGCACAGTATGGGTCTGAACAGCAGTTTTGATGGAGACATGAATTTTGTATCTGCTCCTCTAGGTGAAAGTCACACACGCTCACCACTGGTCTTGCTTGAACTATGATGATAATTTTAACACTGTCATTTTTTTCAGGGCTGCTGGACTAAGATGTCTTATTCTCCACTGACACCTGAGACTGAGTAGGAGGCAAAGTAACTAAATTTTTCTGAAGCTTCTGGACTGCTTGATGATTTATTACTGAATTCTCAAAAAGCAGACAGGCAGCCCACATCTTACAGACTCTTGTCAGCTTCTTAAATCAGCAAGGTAAATTGAATACAAGTCCATGGCTCAGTGCTGAGCACTCAAAGTTCTCATTTGCTTCTACAAATGAGAGCTGCAAAATCTCAGAGCCCCCAAGAATTTGGCACCAGAAGACTCAGGAAGGGGTGCATCCCATCTGAAAGAACTGAGCTGGATTTGGCAAGGATATTTTTGACTGATCCTATATAATCTTTCTTACACCATCCTTGCACAGCCATTGCCATTAATATTAATAATTTGTTGCTCTGCATCAGAAGGTGATGACACCTGAAAGGATTTACAGTGGGTAAAAGCCTCCTGATCTGTTTCAATCACTGCAATAGGCTTTAGTCCCTTCCTTTTTAAGACTTCTCTTAAGTGTTGCTGCTTTTCTGAGGAAGCTTGAAAGTAACCTTGATGCCAGAGTTAAGATCCAAAGACAGAATAGAGGAGATACAGGGGTGAAAGACCTTTTTAAACCTGTGTCTGGTGACATGCTACATTAACTTCAGGCTACTTGAGGCATCTCAGAGAGTGATTTAAAAGACTGAAAGCTGAGTTTTTGAATTCCCTTAAAAATAAACCAAATGAGACAGATACAATGCTGAGCCTCACAACATGCTGATGTAGATTTCCCCATAGACATCACTCACAATAAAAGCCTGGACTTAGCCTTAATGACAGACAGGCTTTTAGATTTTAGTGAAGGAAGTGAGATTTTTTTATTTTTCAACCAAATGACCAGCCAGCCATATATCCACTCCCACTGTATAAATGAAAGACAAAAAGTTCAGTGGCTTCAGTGAGAAAATGATCAGATGCATAATGAGGGAAATTCAGCCTTCAGTTGCACATAAGCAAACCATTCATTTTGGTGGAGTTACACTGCAGAGAATTTGCATCTGAGTATACTGTAATGTAAATCACCTTGACTGCAATGACATGTGTCACCTTGGTACTTAGCTTTTATGCAAACACTCTTTCTTTCTTTTTCTAACCCCTCTTTAATCCTCCACACTTTCCTGCACACCAGTCAAAATAAGTTTTCTGGAAATGAATAAGTGGGAAGACTGGTGCTTGGTCTATTGAACGTACTCAGGTTGCTGATTGAATCCACAGCTTGCTAATGGAACCAGGGGACATGGTTCCAAATCTCAAATATTCTTCTCTTTGCATTTTATAGGAAGAGGAAGATCAAAGGGAGGAAAAAAGAAATGTCAATACTTTCCTACTTGAACTGAAAACCAGACTCTTCTGTTGAACCTGTGCATGTGGTTTACTGCAGAAACTCAGCACTGCTAAAGCATCAGTGCCAGCTATGAATCAGCTTTATTCTCTTCAGATGATGTCAACACTCTCCAGGGGAAAGGAACCTAATTCCCTCAGGTAAATTTTATCAAGAACACAGTTTGTTTAACACCAAACAGCACACTTAGTTTACAAATACAGAAATTCCTGATTAATAAGCTTAGCAAATCCTTGCACATGAGATGTTTTCAAGACCTGCATACACAAAAGAGAAACACAGTGATGTCAGACTGCTTTTTCCTAGACCAGACCAAGGCACTTCAGCCTTGTTAGGTTTGCATACCTGCAGAGCTTCATGGATATTGCCATTATAATTGATTATCTCTGTTGCACCTTGATCACCCTTCTGTCCAGGTGGTCCCTGAAATATATTTTCCAGAAAAATTTTGAGACAGTTGCCAAAGATTACTCTATAGACACTTAGCTTCTGATGCATGCTGGGACTTGGTTATGCTGTGTTGGAATCTGGTTGTAGTAAAAATATGTTATGACAAACCAAAAAAAAGTTAACATTAAGGGAAAGATTGTTTCTAAAGGAAAACAATTTTTTTTTTGCTCTGAACAAGGCCAAACATTTGGTGTATAATATCCTGCCCATGAGTCGTGAACAGGAGACTGCTCTGAGTAGAAGTGAGGGCTGTTACTCACATGGCAACTCATGTTCCATCAGAGTGCTCCATTTACTGGTTTAGCTGGAGCTGCTGCTACAATTTCAGTTCATATTGGAGACCAAATCCAAGAGTACAAAACCAAAAAGCTGAAACAAGAAGTAGGCTTACCCGTGGACCTGCAGATCCTGTGTCCCCTCTGTCACCTGTGTCACCCTATGTAAAAATGGTATTTGAAAACAGGTTGGCAATGTATCACATGGTTCTTCCCTTTTAAATATGTTTACCTAAAATAAACCATTTAGAAGGGTCTCTCATCACAAACAGAATGTGGATCTTCAGTAATTAAAGGAAAAAGTCATTCAGAATCTGTGCAGTGTTGCCTGACAGATTTGGTTCTGCTGTACTGGGGTGGAGTAAGAAATCCCAAAGAACTGATAACAGACAAATTACCTATTAAGTAATTTGTGTAACTTCCCTATTCCTAATGGTGTTATCAAAAGCTTTAAGAGAAAGCCAGAGATATCAATTCACTCAGTTTGAAAACACCCAACAACTTCTTCAAAGTTGTATTTCAAGGTGTATAAACATCTTCGTGTGATTGTGACTCCAGTTTCTGAACTTCCCTGCTTTAATTTGTTGCCTCTCCTACAGAAACAAAACTATTATCATGAGTAGAGTTCCTCTGCTCTTTTACTCTGACAGGCTGAAGGTCTTGGCCATCTTGCACAAAGCTTTTTTTTTTTTCCTGGCTATTAATTATAGGTTTCAAGTGAGGGAGGGAATTTCAAACATCCAGGCATTCATAATCCAGTGTCCAGTGACCATGATCCATTTCATTTCACAGTCACTTTCAGAGCAAGTCACTTTCTTATATTTGGGTAAGAACTGCAACATTTTTTTCCTGTTGAAATCTGTAAAACCTTGGTGCAAGTCAGGGAAGAGTCATTAACTCACCAGTGGTAACAGTAAGTAAAGAAAATAAGAAACTTTCATGGGGCTAATGAAGGAATCTGGAGAGCAGACTGGTTTCAAGACATAATCAAGATTGTGTCATCTGCCTTTCCTTTCAGTATTGCCTTGGCAGCAGGTAGCAAGTTGCTCAAAAATGAGGTTCCCAACCACTAGATAGACTTCTATTGGCCAGATTTTGTCTAAAAGTCAGGTATGCAGGTAACATGAAAATTATATATCCTTATTGAAAAACAGGGAAGTAAAGGGGATATCTTTTTTTTCTTTTTTTTAATTTTTTTTTCAGAGGCTGCTTTCCTTTTCTGCTCTCACTCAGATGCTTTAATCCCCTCCTCATCTTCCTTACTTTCCAATTTTCTTTTCTGTTGAGAGTGAATGAGGTTGTGGCACTTCTTTAGTCATATCCTTAAGCACTGTGAATGGGATGCTCTTCAAGGACCTTACAAGTCCTGCAAACATTATCCTACCAGCCTACATTATCTCATCATCTTTATTCTGACAGTTGACTCAATAACCACCTAAACAAATCTGATTTCATTTTGCTTTGACTGCATGACATAACAGGAAGGAGTTCAGTGAGCACAGTGTGTGAAATAATAGAAAAAATCTATTTTATCTCTCTCTACATCTATGTGAACCAACTATATCCATACAGGGATAGATGGATGTATAGATTGATATAATTAGGTAAAACAGCCATATAACTTACAACCCTCTCCTTTGTAGGATTTCTGGCCATCATATCTCAGCCTGTTCATACCCTTCTCACCAAAGTGTGGCTCCACAAAATTTTGAAAACCAATTAAATCTTTCCAGGTGTAGTTGAGGTGTTGGTTCCTGGAATGTGGGGGGACCAACCCACACCAGTTACACAGAGAGAAACCAAGTTGCACGAGGAAGACCAGGCCAGAGTGGAATAGATGTTATAGCAGAAAAAGGACTAGAATCACAGCTGATAAATCCCACAGGATTCAACTCCAGCAGGTAGAGCTGGAAGTCAGGTTTCACTTATAAAGAACACTGCAGACTGTTGCGTGTTCTTTTAAGGAGATAAGTGAAGTTTCTGTGAAATATTACAAATAATTTACCCTAAAAATATTTTGCTTAATTACTCCATTAAAGAGAGTTTCTTTTTACTAACCTTTGACCCCTTTGGGCCTCTAGGTCCAGGTTCACCTGTTTTGCCCTGTTTGAAGGAAGATAGACAGGAGAAAAATGATAGAGAAATGGGAGTGCAGAGAAAAAGAAATCAGTAATTACTAACTACAGTACAGAACAGCAGAAACACTCTATTTTATATCAACAAAATTGTGAATCTGTAAAGGCACTGAATTTAATAGCACCCAGTGAAATATATTCTTTAACACCAGCATGCAAAGGCCACAGATTCCACCCTTTCACAGGAAAAGCAGTATTAGTATTAGGAAAGAGCAGACATCATTGACACTGGTTTGCAGGAATGATGTGTCCTACAGCTCCTGACAAATGGCAGCTAGAAGACAGAGAAGTTAAATATTCTAAAACAAGGAGATTAACTTAAAGAGTGTTTCCACACCTTCTTTGCCCTACTGTTCAGGTGAATACAAACAGCCAAGCAGCACAGAATCTGCTTATTGTTTTCAAGATTAATAAGGAAAGGAAAACTTGATGGTAACGACACAGTGGAAAATATTAGGGCAATGCTAACATGTAGTTAGGATGATCTCTTTCTTAGAGTTAGAAAACAGCATGCAAATTGGATTTTCTCTGCATTTAATTGCAACACTGCTCAAAGAGTCCAAACATCAGTGCTGAATGGTCAGGAGGTCAGGACTTTAGCTGGAATGAACTGGACCAACTCCATGGCAGTGCATGCAGGTAGTGTCTTTACTCTGTAGACCAAATAAAAGCCCGTTCAGACTGCAGTTTCACAGCTCTGAACATAAAACTGCCATTGCCTTCTGGACTGAGCTGGAATACTTAACAGCATTTTCATTTAAAAGCTCATTCACCAAGTTTTTCTATTTTTTTTCAGCAGGAAAAAACGTGTCCATAGGTGTAAAACAAATAACACCAGTTTGTAAAACAAAACATTTCCAGTGTAAAATCAGACTGACCTTTGGTCCAGGAACCCCAGGTTCACCTCTCTCACCCTTCCCAACAGGGCCAGCCTCTCCTCTGTCACCCTATTGCAACACAGAGCACAAAATTCTGTGTAAGCATCAGCACCCAAGGAAACCAAATCCATCACAAGAAAACATTTTCAAGTTCTTCTATGACTTACTCTCCTCTGAGTAAATATGGTCTTCCCAAAGGCAAATGAATAGGGATTCAAAAATGGTAATGGGATTTGTAAGGTATTATTTTTCCCTATTCTGAAAGGTCTGGAATAAAGATTCCCAAGCTGTGAGACTATTTGTAGGATTCATAATATTCTAACTTTGCCATATAGTGGCCAAAACCAAACAAAAACAAAGGAAGAGAGAAAAAAATAAACACTTAGTGGGTCTGTATTTTCAGAGTCAGGTGTGTAGTAACAGAGTTCTAATAGCTGCATACACTTGCAAGCTGTTTTCTAAAAGAATATTTAAGAAAATATAGTTTCCTCAATCATGTATACTCTGCCTGTTGAACAAATAATTTTTGGCATGTTAGACTAAACAAGGCAGTGAATGAACTTATGAATAATTTGAGTTATAAATGGATATAATATCTGCCTTCACATTGTCAAGAGGGCATCAGTAAAAAACCCACGTATATCATAGCACTGATCCATGTACTAGGACTTTCCACATCTTCCTCCCTGAGTAACTCTCAGTCTCCAGCCACGTGCTGAGACACTGACCTGAAGGTTTTCACCCCAGAGTGCTGGCCAATCATCCTTACCTTTGTTCCTGGCAGTCCTGGCAACCCAGGCTCTCCTTGTGGACCAATGAAACCTGGTTCACCCTTTAAAAAGCACAATATGAGAGGGATGTTAAATTTATTTATTTAGCAGGATGCAATTAGAGCAACACAACTTTCTTTTGGATGGGGTTTTCCTTGCATTGCTTCCAGCTCTCCAGCTGTGATGCAGGAGTTATCTCAACACACTTTCCATCACAGGCAGCTCTCAGCAGTGTGAGTTCATGTAGCAAACCATCACACAGTGGACAAAATGCAAAGGAAGCCAAAGGTGTCAATTTTTATCAGGTTAAGGACTGTATATGCAGCATGGACTATCACATAATACACCAAATACACAACATCCAAGGAAGACTGAAGGCAGGAGGGGAGTTCTGAATGATTCCTAGGGACAGTTCCCTCCAGTCCTATGTTTGGACAAAGCAAGGACAAATGGAGAGGCCACACGTTTCAGTGTGTTTGCAGTGGAGGTACTTGGCTGCATCACCCCTAAAAAGAGGATCAAAAGTAACCTTTCAAGTCAGAGATTCCCAGCACCATGATACTCTCCCTCCTCATTCTGACAGCTAAATATTTCTCTGCACCCTAACAACTTCTCTGGCTGTGAACAGCTGGGAAAGAGCCACAGCTCTCCTCGCCTCCTCTCCACTTGCCCATTTTTTGCCCATTCAGTTGTGCAAACATAACAGAAAAATAACAGCAGTCAAGGTGAGTTTCAGAGGAAGAAGCATTAGGCAGAGGAGTTAGGACATATTTTATTACTTATCTCCATGCACGAAGGGGGATAATGGAAGATTAGTAAGCCATATGTTTTCTGTCACAAGCATTCACAGCCCTGGACTGATATAATTACTGACAACATATAGAGACAGTGAGTATAAGCAGTTGGATAATACTTCTTTCCACCTCTCCATAAGAAATGGAGGTGTGTTGCATAGGGCAAGCAGATTAGGGAGTATTCTTGCACATTTATCAATAATCCACCACTAATGGTTCAAAGCAAAGGTCTCTAGCAAACCTATAACCAAAGCCATCTTTCCTTTTCCTTATATCATGGCCCAAAGCAATCTCTCAGTGACCTCAATTTAGATTATCACAAAATACAAATAAATAATGAGGTTTCTCCCATGGAGTTCCAGCTGGACTTGGTTCATATTAAGAAAGGAATAAATGAAGACAAACATGCCACAGAAAGGCATGGGGTTGTTTTGCTGTCATAAGAAAATAACCCTCCAGTTTATAAAAGTCTGTATCAGTGCACATCATCAGAAGCCTTGAAGTTATCTTTGCAGATGGAAGCACTTTCCTGTCAGTAAATGAAGAACAACACAGCTTCAATCATTTTATACTGAGAAGGTATTCAAGAACCCCAGATTGTTGCAATACTGACTTGACCAGGGCTAATTTCTTGACCAGCTAATTATGATTTCAATCATGAGAAGAAACATGAAGTGACTACAGAAGTCAATCTTTTCAAGTTTGAGGCTTTAAAAGTGTCATTCAGAGGTTGATGCAGAGCTTTTAAGTCAATTTTTTCCACTTTGCTCAGGCCTATGCTGGTTGCATACAACATGAAAACTTCTGGCCAAAATCCAAAAAGAAGTTTCACCTTCCCTCAAAATCTCGAGACACAAGAAAAAAGGTGCTTTGTAATAGTGGAATTGATACTGGAAGAAGCTGGTGGCTTAATCAACACATATAGAATACAGATCTTAGAATCATAGAATCTTTCAGGTTGGAAAAGACCTTTGGGATCATTGATTCCAACCATCACCCCTACCCTACAAAGTTCCCCCCTAAGCCACATCCCCCAACACCACATCTAAACAACCCTTAAACACATCCAGGGATGGTGACTCCACCACCTCCCTGGGCAGCCTAATTCCAGTGTCTGACCACTCTTTTTCTGTGTTTTTTCCTCATGTTCAGCCTAAACCTACCCTGTTTATTAACAGTGTAGATCTGACACTGTACTCAGAACCATCTTCATTGCACAGCTGAGAAGCACAGCAACACAATTATTTGAAACTTTATTTTCACAGACAGGCCAAGGCAGTGCCTGAAATACACAGCTCTTTGCTGATACAAACAATCAAGAGAGAACAGCAGTGGCTGGATAAACTATTTTCCCACAGAAGGTTTTTCCTCCTTTAATTATTCTCCTAATGAATATAACACACATTTTCCCATCCTAATAAAAAAAAAAAAAGCCTCAAAAAAAAAAAATAAAAAAAAAAAAAAATAAAAAAAAAAAATGTTTGCCTGTGGAAAAGCACCCAAACCATTGATTTTTCTATAGCAGAACAAATCTGCTTCCATTTCTTTATTACAGAAAGCTCTCCTACTTTGGTAACTAAAAATGTTTGAAATAACTAATAAAGTATTTTAATGTTGCTAAAACCATAGAACACACAAGGCCACAGAGCTGTGGCCACCTCCCCTCTACATCAGACTATTGCCTTGTTTTCTCCATGCTACAGATAAGAGTCTCTCTCCATCAGCCTTCAGCCCATGATTCTGAAGGAATGATGTAATTCCAATTCTTATCTAGAGCTAGGCACTAGGACAAGCCAAAGATGCTTAAATCTCAAACTCTCACCTTTATTGTGCAGTTCATTGGTCCTGAAATCATTAATTCAGTATCTGCCTTAGTGCTGGGATGATGGCAGCTCTGTGCCCAAGGAGCTGAGTGGTAAATCTGCCACAGATCCAGGACACAAACACCTTCCCCTGGTGTTCATTTGCTAAATTTGGATGTGCTAAGGCCAGGACTCCCACCTGCACTCCTCTGGGCTGGCAAACCCATAATTTCCGTGGAGAGTTCTGGTACTGTGGGTCCACTCCACAGTTTCCATCCATGGAAAATCGAGCTGTGTGGATTGGAGGAGATGCTCCAGCACACAACTTGGAGCTTCCAAACTCCTGCCCGAAGGTCTGGTGGTTCTCCAAGAATTCCTTTGTCTGGCATGGGGTGACCTGCAAATTCCTCAAGAATCACAAGCCTTGGGAAAACCAACAGCTTTCTGACAAGCACTCACATGGGAGGGTCCTTATTTTAATCACATCAACAGACCAAGGCATGCTTTTCCTAAATGTTACCCTGTCTTACTCACAGCCATATTTAAAACAACAACAGTTTGATGCCCTTTCCTTGCCTAAGGTGGAGACAAGAGCTAGGAAACCCCACCAAAACCCCTATGCAAGATGATTTGGAGAACACTTTATGAAGTTATAATAAATTGGATTTGGGTCACTGGTACCTGCTCTCATTTTCCAGAAACTGCTATCCTCAGGCTTTGTTTCTGAGATGGTTTTCTGACCAAAACATTGCACTTTTTCTACTCTGTAGAGGAGGGAGGGCTAAATTTTTGAGAAGCCAGAAGAGAACAATCTGGGGCAGCTGATGAGGCTGTGCTTGCCCTGCCTGTATCTGTGGCACTCAGTTCCAGTGAAGCAATTTCTCAGCAACTCAGCTGGTCTTAGGCTAAAGGATTCAGAAAGAGCAGCACCTTCTACTTCCTCACTGAGAAGGGCATTAAAGTGACTTTATACATAGCCTGATGTCCACGGGAATTTGGCTTTCAGGGAGCATTCAGCTCATAAGAAGGAAATGAGCAAGGTAAAAGGAAATCAGATAAAAAAAACAAACCTAACCTCATTTATTAAGTCTTTGTTAAGGCTTTTCATACCCTTTCAGAATTGGCTCCAGAAATGGGCAGTTAAAACAGGTTGTCTGGCTCACTCATCACATTTGAAACAATATCTTTACTCCCTCATCAGTCTCTAAACTTTAAAAAAACAATTCTGGTTTAGAATTTCCAAATGCCTGTTTAGCCTTTATGATTCATTTAGAGTTAGAGAAGTAAAACCTTACAACCTGCCTAAAATCTTGAAGTTTCACAACAAGCCCTGCTTTGTATGACATTTATTTCTTTTTAGTGGCTATAGATTCCTCATTGCTTTTTAAGTCCTGCCTGCTTAGAAGGTATTCTGCTTTGGGAGGGTGCTAACAGGACCAGTAATACATCTGATTAATTCTGCATGCATTAGTCATATCAAGGACTTCTCAAAGGCTAATTGTAATTCAAGTCAGCATTTTTGTGGATTACAATAAAAACACTTGTTGTATGAGTGCCTCATTTTTAATTCTTTGCAATGACTGAACTGCTAAATTATAAAAAGTCTGGGCCCAAATTGTTTCCTTTAGAAAACAGTTAAATGATGAATCTGAAGATTTTTTTGCTGCTCTGAAAGATAAAGAACTTTGTTGCATGCATTCCTTTCTGACCATCTAAAATTGAGTATTTGAGGTAAAGAAATACTTTCCAGATTACTGTTGTCAGGTCTTTGTGGATGAGAAAATACTTGATTTCTTACCACAGCAGAATACTGGACTCTGATATGATTCAGCTGTTTTCAAAATTTTGGATTTGAACTGATTTTTTTTAAATTAAAACAACTTACCACAAAGCAAAATTAATTATGCTGTGAAGCTGGGGTAGATACTGTGAAATTTCTCCTTTTAATCCTTTTAATTTCAGTCTTCCACCTAGTAATACTTCTAGAGGAAACAACATTCTCAGTTTCAGTTACTTATGTTATACCCTTCTCCACCAAAGAGAATGAGAGCTTTCATGATTTGGAGGATATAGTTTCTGACAGATTAATAAGAAATGCATCTATCCTGAAGAATGCACCAGTGAACACTCCTGACATGTGCATCCCACCCAGTGCTAATCATCATTTCATTTTCTGGCCTTGATTCTCAGTATCAGTGCTGGAAAATTACATGTCTGCCCTATGCAAGTGCATAACATAATGAAACCAGGCAGCTAGGAATAAACAAATCCAGACCTATCACTGTATGCACAGAGATATACATCTGTATGTATGCTTTTTTTATATATACTTTTTTTTTTTTTCCAATCTGGAAGCTGAATACTGAAAATTAATTTAAGTGGCTTGTGTTCTGTGAAGGTTTCCCACTGCAGTGATGAAGATGAGGACTGTGCTGCCCTAATGCCAGGAAATGCAACTCAAAGGATTTGAGAGATGCCTGATGAATAATACAGGTATGCATGATTCCCATTACAGTGGGTGCTGCTGTGTATGCATCACCCCAGCAAAGTCATGAGATAAAATATTAAGTTTTGTGTTTTGTAGAAAGAATTCTGTGTCTGCTTGGTGCCAGTTGGGGGATATCAGAGGGATGAGTTAATATTCTGTGTTTAGGTCCCTTGCTCACTTCCTGAGTGACATGGTAGAACAGTCAGGAGGTCATTGAGTTTCCAGCCATTCCTGAACAGCAACAGGTGCTTGAGAAACTTTTCTCCAGCATGTCACAGCTTCCTCTCTCTCTTGGAAATAACTGACTGCACTTGTATTGCCTTCGTGGCACCGACTGACAACGAGGAGAGAATGAAAAAGAACAAGAAGAACTCCCAAAAGATGCACAGAAAACCAGGGGGGGAAAAATAAAAAAACTCCATTACTCCAAGTAAGATTTAAGTTTGTGTGGTAGCACCATGACAGCAGTGACAGATTGCAGGTCCAGACGATTGGATTTCCTCCACACACAAGTTTCTCATCCAGTCACCATTTAAAGGAGCTTTCAGCCAACATCAGTTCACTGAAAGTTTGTTTCTCTGTCAGAGATCACTGAGGTTGTTCTTGGAAATTGATGTGATGATTTTTCCATACTAATACATCAATCTGTACTACAGCAGAGGGTGAGAAAAGGGGTTAAATTACTGCTTTTTTTTTGCTGATGAGCATATAACTCCAGCCATTATTTCACTTCTGCCACCACTTCTTATGCCACAGACACAGTCTATAGACTCCTTAATCAGACAGAGTTTACAAATTACCTGAATCAAACAGCACTCTGCAAATCTGCTACAACCAGATCTGCTTTGCTTTCACCTATCCATGCTCTGCTGTCTTCCTCATCACCACCAGCCACCTCAGTGCAGAACTAGATTGAACTTTTTTACTGAATGATCTCGTGTCTCTCTGACATAGATTTTCTATTAGAAGCTTGCATTCTCCTAAAGGATTGAAATTTGACCAAATTATTCCATTTTGTTCTCCGAGCAACTGTACTGTTATTCCAATGTACCCTGACTGGGCAAAACTCCCACAATTCATCCATTTTTCACTTCCTATCTTGCCTTTCAGGTGACTCTGCAAACTGCCCTTCTGAGGCATTCTCACCATCAACAAAAACAGCTTAACAGCAGTAAGTTTCCCACAGCAGAGATTTAGATTTCAACATTTTTAATAGACTTGCTGATAATATGCATGGACATGCCTGGTTTGCAGGAGCATGGAATCCCCAAAGAGCAGCCATAACTCCCACTGGTTTTGGCAAGTGACTCCAGAACACTGACCTCTAACTGAGCTACCTTTCTGCCCACAGTTAAAAGTAAATGGAACAGTGATTGTTGTCAAAGGTCCTTACAAAAATCCTGTTCCACCACATGAAGGAATCCACACTCTTACATGCTGGTAAATGTTGGGTTCATTTCTGCAGAAAATGAACAACCTCCCTGGGACTTATATTTTCAGGCATTACAACACAGGAACACACAAGTATGCACATTCAGTTCTTTCCATAATCCACTAGAAACACAGACAGGACATGATGCTTCACTGCTGTGACAATATACACAGGTCCTCTGAGAAAACCACTGCCAGTGTTACATTCCACGGGATAAATCCCAAATCCTAGCAAAATGGAAAAGAGTTTGGCCTCTGGCTTAACCCCCTTGTTACTGGAGAAATGATAGAAATTATTTCCTCACTTATGCACAGGCCCATGCTGGAATGGAAAGAAGTCTCAGTGAGATTTTGTCTTCTGAAGGAACAAACTTTGCCATGAAGGAGCAGCAACCCCTCTGATCTGCTCAGAGCAGGTGAACCCATTCTCAGCATTATCCCCTGACAGCTCAGACTGTCCAAATATCTGCAGCTGCTTATGGTAGAACTAAACCAACCACATCTTCTGGATCAACTTACCTAAAGGTCCCAGACAGCCCAGAAGCCAAACCAGGTATTAGGGCATGGGCTGTAGCTAATACTGAGTAGAATCTTACTGAAACATTTTGACTTGTCAGTGGAAACCCTTGCATGGAGTATTTTTGTCAACAGAGCCAGTTCTGCTAGAACTGATGCTGTTCCCTGGCTTGAGGCTTGGTGAATTTCAGTAGGCTATTGCTACTGGAAAGCACCCATCAAAGTGGAAATCAGGTAAAACTTTGATAACAACCCTCTTCCATTAAAAAAAAATACGAAAAAAACTACTATATTACATTTTAAATACACCAGAATGCAACGTTCTGCTCCACACTTTAATGTAAGACATCCTGTTTGCTTACTCATGGACACACAATTTTCCACATAAAATCTCTCTGTGACAATCCCCAGTTCAGTATCAGAGGCTTATAAGAAGGAACAGCATAGATTCATTAAGTCCATTTTAGCCACATTCTTGCAGTTTCCCTCTTTTTTTTGGTGTCCCCCCCATATAACAGAGACTACAGTTTATTTACCTTTATCCCAGGGAGTCCAGGAAGCCCAGGAAGACCTGGTTCACCCTATACAGGAAAATTACATAATATTACAGACATTATCCAGTTATGGTCACCATCCAGTGAACACCCCCTGTATATTCTGCAGCAGTATGACTGACAGTCAGTTCAAGCAGGGCTGATATTTTCAAAATGAGTGATTTAAATGCACAATTAGTAAGAGTCATGTTAAGAACTCAAACATCTTCTGGGAACCTTGGGTAGGGAGATGACACCCAGGCTGAAAATCCAGGTCAAGAAAGCCAAAAAATGACTTCACATTAGCCTTTAGCAAAGGAGAAGAAAACAAGCAGCACCAGTTCGTTTTACATGCTGCCTATTCAGTTTCATTTTTATGACAGATGTTTAATTCTTTTCCATTTTCAGCTCTGAGCTAGGTATTGTGCTGTGAAGCTGCCTGATCTAGTTACAAAGCAATTCAGAAGAGCTTGGTTTAAACTCTGCAATTCCAGCAGGACTCCCTAATTATAACTGGGCCATCATTTTTTATGGAGCTTTCTGTAGCAACATTTCAACTTGCTCTTTTTTTCTGTCAATACACACCCTGCCATGAAAGATAGAGGGAATAAAACCTTCTATTGCTTTACCCAGAAACACATTGCTTATTTAAAATTGCAGTGAAAAAGAGCTATTGTACTGCATTTGCAAGGGTAATTTTGTAACAGGAACTGTAAACCAAATGTATTAATTTTGAAATGAACTTTATATGAGTCTAAGACAAGAATGACAACATTTGCACAAATGGTCGTTTTGAGATATCAGCTAAATGGGAAGATGTTGTCTAGGAAAGATGATGAAAAAGAAAAAAAAGCACAATAACATGTGAAGAAAACATTATTTTAAAAACTGGAGGTTTTATTTTAACATAGAATATTCCCTGAACTTTTGGGAAGCTCAGTTCTGGCCTCTGAAGCCAACTTCTATCTTTATACTGAGCTGAACTATATTCCAGATTTTGTACACTCCTGAGCTCTATAGAAACCTATTTTTTAACTATGTGGTTTGGACTGATTCATACAGATTGTGCTATTAAAATATTTTATGTGTGTGTGCATACACAGGCACATTCATTCACACAGTCACAAGAGCCTGTGTATGCACAAACAAACATAAATACACATGTACATAATTTAGATCATGTTCATCAGACAAGATGATCCAGACACTCCTTGAGGCAGTAATATTAAGTAGACTTGAAGTGCTAATAAGAAAATTACCCTCTGCCACAAATTGAAAAACACAATAGAGGGTTTGCAAATCACTTTACCAAATGGAGTGATTTTTGTATGTTAAAGAAAGAAAGATCTGAGAAAGCTTCTTGATTCATTTCAGCCACTCCAAAATTTTAACTGTTCACACTGCCTAAAAGTACAGGGAAGATTCCAGTTTCATTATATTATTAACTATTAACTGAAAGAATAGATGCTAGAACACTCTTTTCAACAGATACTGTTATTTCTTGGTATGTTGTCTAACACTTTTTCAGTCTCCCAAAAGAACAATCCTTTAAAAAGCTTCCCCTGCACTCATTCCTGACAAAATGCTCTGACTTACTTGTGTAGCCAGAAATACCAAACTACTGCTGTGACCTTTTCTCATCTAATTGTGGAAGCACTGAATTCCTCTTCTGAGCACAGCATTTGGCTAATTACAACTGAGAGTTGATTAGAATTTCTGCAGTATTAGAATTTCACTGTTTAGTCTTAGGACAGAGCTAAATCACACAGAGCCACACACACCACAGCCAGAAAGGATCCAGCAAAACCAATCTAGAGTCCCAGTCATCTGAGACAATGCCCCTCAAACACAATGAAATCACTAATAAATCATTTAAATTAGTATGGTAGATGAATGCATAATAGTTTCTTTCCTAGAGTTTTCCTGGTACAAAAGATCTGAGTGTGATTTATGGGAAGAATGATTTTTTTAAGAAACCAAGGCTGGATGCTGGTGGGGCACCTCATTCTGTCACCTTCACAATACGTATGTCACACAGCAGCCTTCTCAGACCCTAGAAATACTGTCACATTTAATGCCAGGTAAATAATATTCAGGTGGGCAGCTCAATATTTATCTTGGAAGATGGATAAGGAATAACTGGAAGGAGAGAAGGAAGTAAAATTTAAGGAAGGAGGGAAGATACAGGAAGGAAAATAGGGATGGGACATAGGAGGGGGAAAAGAGAATTGACATGAAGTAGAGGGCAGAGACTGAAAAAGGGTCCTCCACCTCTGGTGGGGTGAAAAAGCCCCTGCTAAGCAGGGGGCAGAACAGCAGTCATGGGGTACCTGAGAGGAGGAGGAACTCTCCAGTTTCAGAACTCTCTGAACTGGAGGAACTCTCCAGTTGCTGGTTTGAACTGGAGACACAAATGGGGCATACTGGAAGTTTGTGAGGTGAAGTGGAAAAAACACATTAAGTTTCCTTTGGTGCAGACAACAAGCTGAGACTCCAGAGGGTCTGAACTGTGTACCCTTCACTTACCTATGTTACCTACATTAGATCAAACCTGAGTGTCTGAGGATGGAGATTCAGGAGCCTGCTGATAAACCACTGCTCGTGTTGCCTCCCTGGCAGCCAGCTAACCAGTAAACTCTGCTATTAAATGTACAAAACTCTTAAGTGCATTTTCTAGTTATAATTCAGGCAAAGCACACACTGCAAAATGCACACACTGAATGATTCTGAGGATTAAATAGCTTTAAACTACTTCAATTAAATTAAAACTAATTTAAACTAATTACAACTCTGTTCTACTGAAGAACTGCATTTGCAACCATACTAATCTTTCTTTAGTCTGTTGTAATTGCTGACAGTTAGCATTACTCAGAAAAAGCCTCCAACTTATTTTATATTTATATACATTTTGGAGTTCTGCTTGGTCACTGGAAGTCCTTGAGTATTAGAAAATAGCTGTGCTGGGTAGAATTTTAGCTCCTGACTGTGTGACTGGAATGCCTGCTATCTCAGCTGGCAGGTAGAGTCTGCTCCACTCAGGCAGCAGTGGGTAATTCTCAGTGTAAAACAAGGCAAAAATGGTGCTGAAGGCTCCCTGGGGAAACCAAGTGCTGCAAATCAAAACTCTGCTTCCCTCATTGTCTCTTCTCTTTGCCCTTTCACCAGCTCTACCAGCAGGACCTGTCTCCTACTCATGGAAGGCAGTTGAAGGCACATCATTCACTCTGTCTGATGTTCTGGGGGTTCAGGGAGGAAATTCCCCATCTCCAGAGGGCCTCATACAAGACAAGAGTCCTTACAGCTCCTGCTGGACCTTTACTTGGAAAAGCAGCCTCAACTATGCAGCACCCAGGGGATTTTCTTCCCTGGAAGGAAGAACAGAGCATCATTACCTGGTTTGTGTCCTTCCAATCACACCACCCAACTCCTACCATTTGTGTATATATATATATATATATATATATATATATGTGAAACCAACTCTAGCCAATACTGATTTTTTTTCCTACTGAGATGTAGCAAGGTGCCACAGCCTGAAGGTTAATACTCATGTCAAACACTCTGGGTTAACTTCTGATCACTCAAGGAGCAGAGCCACTCTTTGTTAGTCTGCCCAGCTGCAACTGGGCAAGCTTTCAATGCAAGAAGTGTGCTGTGGCTAGAAGAGGAGGTGGGTTAGCTGAATGTTGCTTTTCATGCTAATTAGTATCATCATTCCTCTGCTCTTGAAAAAAGGTAAGACAGTCAGACACCAAATGTGTGCAGGCCTTGGGCTATTAATTGTACTGCCTTGGGACCATCCTAGTACAGGTAAGAGCCACTGGTAACAACTGAGTAACTTTATTTATCACAAATCCCACAGAGAGGAGAAGGAAAACTGAACAATTCCAAGCATTACCTTTAGTCCAGGCCGTCCAGATTCACCAGGTTCACCCTAAAAGAGATGAAAGACATGAGAGTTGACAAAATGTGTTAAAAATACAGCTGGGGAACCCCCTAACATCAGTGGTCCCCAAAATGTCCATGACACAATAAAGTAACAAAGATCAACCACCCCTCTTCTCCCTGTAAAACTGCTAAAAAACTTTTATTACCTTAATTCCTGCAGCAGAAGAACCAGGGTCACCCTGATACAAAATCCACAAGAAATAATCACATTTACACACATATACAGTTTTTCAGGAAGCACAAAGCAAAAGATACAAAAGTATTGCATGATTATATAGCAAAATACAGCAACATTACTTGTTCTCTGTGCTGCTACATAGGAATTTACCCAATGAATTAAGTCAGTGTGATGCAGAAAAGGAAGAGTATTGTTTTCAAGAACATGCAGAGTTTAGTTTCACTCACCCAAACAGCATAATAGTTAACCTCACATTTCACAACTAACAATGTAGATGTAATAATTGCAGATTTTGTATAAATATTCTTCAGAAAGCCAGAAAATGGGACATACTTTGACATCTCTGAATTGCTGATAGACATTAAAAGTAATTTACTGCCATTTGCAAAGAAAATGCACAACCTTCTCAACCTAACTCTACAGATGGCAAGTGCAAGGTCTCACCTGAAAAAGCTTTTCATGCTAATGAAGGTTACCCCTGAAAAATACCCCCAGTAACCCACATGTTCATCCCCATCACCACAGGTCAGAGCTCCATTTCCACAGCTCTTCAGTGTATTGAAACTGATAGTTTAATGGCATTAAGTTTATACTTCACAGGATGAGAGAGATACAGTAAGTTATAAACTCAGGAAAGGTCTCTGTTCTGAGGAGTCAGCTAGCATTTAAAAAGATGTAACTCTGTTCTGCAGGGTTGACTTGATCTGATAGGCAGTACCATGCACAAGGGCAGGGGATCAGTGAGTGAATGACCTGGCCAAGGAAGCTTTTAGCTCCCAGTTTTATACCCTTGTCAAAGCACCCTTAAAATTCTTACTTAGCTGCATTATTTTTTTTCTTACATGACATGTCAAGCAAAAATTAAAAACCCCCAAATTAATGAAAAGTTTGCTAATCAGGCTAAATATTGTTGAGGATGGCTACAGTTCTTACATTTGAAGACCTGTCTCATTCTTTATTATTCAGAATAAATTTTGACTGCTCATTGAAAGTAAGAGGTTGCTACACAGTGGCAAATTCCAGCTCCCCAACATCCTTACATTGATTTCCATGGGTACCATAGGAGCCAGTGCTGAAGGTGATTTAAGCAGAGTGCAAATATTTACTGTTCTCTGCATTAAAATACAACCAGGGATACCCATTCCTGGTGCTCTGCTGGAAGTGTTCTGTGAATGCCATAGTTTTAAACTTAAGAGTGGGCATGGGATCTTTTTGGTAATAGTCTCATAAAATGAAATGGCAGCAGATAACATGCTCACTGCTCTTTGAAGAATAGGAACAGATTTCCTCTGCACAGTTATTGCAGCTTGCTCTTGTGTGAAAAAACCAACAAAAATCAGTTTAATGAAGGATTGATTCATATCTGGAAACCTGAGCTGCCTCATTTTGATAGACATGCATGAGTGATACTGATGCCTTACAAGTTATGTACAACTGCAAAGCCTCAAGGACTTTTTATAGCTCTAAAGTGGCAAAGCAACTGGTAAGAGACATTCATCAGTTAAACATTTTAAAGGATAATGATGGATAATGGGAAGATGCAACACCAAGTGTTTGTAACCCACCCTTATGCAATAATGAAAATTAATATGGGATTAAAGAAAAAAAGATGGCACTGCATGTTCTCAGTTCTCTGATGAGTCAGTTTGAAAATGAGGAAGCTTTAGCAGGGGAACATGGGAGATACTTGGTCGTTTCTACAAGGCTACATCATAAAAGTAGAAGAACTCCAGCCTGGCATTACCAGAACCTTCAAAGTAGGACAATTCAACAAAAATGGTTTCTTTTCTAAGTCACAGGTCAAGAAGCAGGCCCCCAAGTCTGCATTTCTGAGAGCCACAAGGTACAGCAGTTCAGAAAAGAAAGCTACATAAATTGCACAAACAGGAACATATTCATAAATGAAGTCTGAAACTGCTGTCACCTTGTCTCTCGCCATACAGAAAAAAACTTAGTATAAATCTCAAAGAAAAATAAATCTTTAAAAGCCTAAATAACATGTAAGTTCTGTGAACTGTGAATTAAAGCTCTTAAGCATATGTGTAGCATTATGATCTAGTGCAATGGTCTCTGCATTTATCTCCACAGAATTAACAGCTTCTTAACAGCAGGAAAAGTTTGTATATGTGTATGGTTGGACACCTGAGAGCTGAATAGATACTAAAATAATCTCATCTCTGAACTATACATCCAGCAGCTATCTTAAAAACAGCCTCTAAAACCAGAGCCAGTCAGGCTTTCTCTTCTCCCCTCAAGTGTTCATCTGGAAAAACTGTTGGAAAAACTCATATGGCAGTGGAGTTCCATAATGTGACACATGCCCCAAACTTTTCAGAGCTTCTGAAATCCAAGACACAAGGTGTGTAGTAGAGATGAAGTGCAACAGAAGATAAATACAAGCAAAATGCATCAGTAATGCTGGCTGGGAAATCTGCTGCATTGTGACTTCATCTGCTTCTTTTAAGACAACAAGCAGGTTTTTTTCATCATGATCTCCTGCCCAACAGAGGCACCCAGTGGAAAATAGAAAAGGGCTGCTACTTTGAAAGCCTGCATTTCAGGTTGGTAGTCAAGGTAAGTTTAACTCCCTCCTTAAGATGATCATGACAGGAAGTACAGACATAATGCAGAAAAAATCCAAATAAAAGAGATTTTTTAAAAAGACACAGCTACTTTGTGAACATGTTAATTAAATGTGGCTGCAGTAGTCATCCTGATTTCCTTCCATGATCACTGACTGCTGGGCAAATCCATGCTGAAATTATACATAATGATAATAGAGCAAAAACTTTGCCTTCTGCTGAAGAGCAGCAAGGAATACAATTCTTGTAAAGTAGAACAAATATAATGACACCACGTTTAATGCTTATTTCTCATTTATTTGCCAAAAAGCTTCCTACAGACTACTATTTGCTGAGCTATCTATCAGAAACTTAAGCTGCAGCACTGCTAAAAGACCTGGATCTTTTTTTTTCTGGATGGCAGGAAAAATGGAGGATAAATAATGAAAAACAGTGGAGTCAAAGTTCTGCTTTCACTGTGAAAATTCCTGCAGTGGGTTAAAACACCCAAAATTCCTCCTGTGGTTAAAACAAAGCAGTCCACACAAACAGTGTATTATTCCCAAGCCACCACCCCACCTCTGAAACTTATATGAAACCTGGAAGAGGTGGGAGACTTCTGTATCACAAAGTTCTGTAAGTTCATTGTCATTTTTACAGATACAGCAATAGAAAAAGTCTCCTGATGACCCAGTTTCCAGAAGCTGACCCCAACTAGACTGCCAAACCCTTGAAAGTCCACACAGAAACATTTTAAACATTATAATTAAAAGGATTTCCCACTGAAAGAGGGAGAGAACTTGGTAAGAGATAATATTATTCAATTAATTAGTGGATCAAGATGATATTACCTGCTTGCATTGCCTAAATCACTAAATAAGGTTTTTCAGACTTTTGCTACAGATGAAGTACTATTTAAATGAATTCTAGGAATCAAATATCTTGACTATTCTTAAATCTAATGCCTATTTTTAATTGCTGACTTAAGAATATGCCCCATAAAATTCTTGTGTTTTACTGTATCCAAATGCCAGGACCTGAGAGATTTCCATACATTCCTTACCAGCTTGAGAAATCCATCCTAAATATCTCCTTGCCCTAAACAGATGTGCTCTGGCTAAGAAACTACACAAACAGGAGTACAAGGAGAAATTCTTCTGCTTCTGCCCAAGTGCAGCCACTAAAATGAATGTTTTAGAAGTAAATGAGTTGCAAGAATGAGTTGAGCAAGAATGAGTTAATGAGTTGCCAGAAGAATTCATTATGATTGACCCTTCTTCCTATGCAACACAGGCTTTGCTCTGTCTGCTGGAGACACTGGGTAAGTAAAGAACATTTAAATACTCCAATTATTGGTTTTATTGGGGTTTTTTTTCAGGGGGTGGGGTTTTTTTTGTTGTTTGTTTGTGGCTTTTTTTCAGGGACACAGCATAAATCTCACAGAAAACAAGTTAAAAATAATTTTTTACAATGTCTGCTCTCCAGTAACTCCTGTGACAACAGGACTTGTTAAGTCATTGCAACAATGATCTAACAAGGTATGGAGTGAGGTTACTGCTGCTGTCATCTGACAAAAAGGTTGAAAAACCAGTTCATATCTGCAGCTCTCAATTGTCCAGCTGGCAATATGGAGGAAGTTACCTACAACACCACCACACTTCAAGCCCTGTATTGGTTTGGTCACTCTCTGCAGCAGGAACAGAGGAGGGGAAACATAACAGAATGCATCTGAAATGGCTGTAACTCAGCAGACCTGGCAGGTTGTGACCAAAGTTTCTGTGTGATGCAAATTTCAGCAGAGGACTGATAATTACAGACATGATGTATCCTGTGCTAAAGCTGTTGCTGTATGAAGTCAGGAATTCTATGCTTAATTGGATGAAATAGTGACATTTTTTCTGCTGTTCATAAAAATGAACTCTGTCAAGTCAATCAGCATGTATTTTATATTTTTTAAACAGTTTAAAGTGCATTTTTCTTTTGATTTTGATCAAATTATTCTTTTCATTAGCTGATTATACTGTAAGCAGACCTAAACCACACATTTTCTCCTCTACTGGTATGCAGTGTACCTTTTCTCCTGTGTCACCCTTAGGTCCATTTTCTCCAGCATCACCCTATAATTAAAATACACATCAGATTTTCATGATATTTATGTAAGCTCAAAGCATGCAAAAAAAAGTCAAGCATTCCAACGTGATTAGCAAGCTCATTTTGTTAATCAGGCTGTCTGTCTCTCTATGAATTATTCAGGAAGCAGGGTTTATATAGCTGCTATGTCTTACACAG
The DNA here is from genome assembly GCF_036169615.1 of Heliangelus exortis. Lineage (NCBI taxonomy): Eukaryota > Metazoa > Chordata > Aves > Apodiformes > Trochilidae > Heliangelus > Heliangelus exortis. The sequence goes on from NC_092425.1 coordinate 3,542,146, forward strand.
TCTTCACAGCTCCTCAAATGCCACAAATAATCAGACAGATTTCCTTCTGTCACTGTAGTCCACAGACTTCCCCGGGTCACTGTGGTTTAGGGGATCATTTCATGATGATTCAGCATTTTAAGTTACCAGTGCTTGCTTTTTTTCCAACACAGAGACATTCACCTCAATGCACCTCATCAAATCTGGATGACAGGTACACAATCCCAATATTTTTATTAGGATTCTCAAGTAATTTAGGGCATACACTCTCCGTGTCCAAAGACTTTAATGAATGATTCACAAACTAAAAATCATTCACTGAATGTCACTCCTCCAAGCAGCCACCAAATTATTATCTCGACATAAATTCTATGCATTGCTCTTCGTTTAAAAAGTAGTGTTCAGACACCACTTTTTCATGGCTAGGTAGACATTTTTCTACTTTAAAAACAACCTTGTAAAGGAACATTTCAAAATCTTTATCTAAAAAAAGACCCAGTTTCCATTTATAGTTATAGAGGCATGTGATAAGTTCAACTACACCAAAGTCTTTGTTACATGTGAGACTGTAGGCCAAAAATTCCTGTGGGACTTGAGGTCCACATAAAATGTGTGAAATATTTAAAATGCCAAAAATATTGATAAATATTAAGTCTAGGCAGGCTAAAAAGCATTCCAGTAGGTTCTGGTCAGTAGCTGTATTCAAATAACATTATTTATTCAGTATCTTTCCTATTGCTCTGAAAACTTGAGTGTAAAATTCCATTCAGAAGAGTTGTAACAGGGACCATTTTGTATTTCACAGTCACTGGAATTAGGCAATAGTGTAGTAGCACTTTAATTAAGGGCTTGATGAAACATGGAAATACGAAACAGTAACTGTTAGAAATGTCACCCCAAATTCATTCCACATGATAAAGCATATTGAGGCCACTTATAATTACAGTTTTTAGGAAAAGACTAAGGATCACTCTGAAAAAAAAGCACTATTTTAAGTAAAAGAACTTCAGTATACACTAAAATTTAGTTATCTTTTTGTGTCTGAAAAGAAATAGATTACTGAGGTTCTTCAACAGATAAGAAACAAAGTAATAATTTAATGACAAGAGATTCCCAGTTACATACATCTACACATGGAGAATACACTCTCAAGATTTTCATGGATTATTTTTATGGTTTGCTTTTCAGAACGTGAGATTGATTGCTTATGTAGAGCATGCTTCCAGCTGCAATTGCATGGGATTACACTGATCTGGAACTGAAATTCAATTGCAGCTGCAAAGCCAGGGGTAAACATTTCTCATGAGCAAACTGCACCTGCATACAAGCAAAGACCATTTTAAAAATCATGTCCCAGGGCTCTTGCAGAAGATCAGGCTGTGCACAGATTCCTGCTCAAACTAAAGCCTACTTTGTTTCTTCAGGACATGCTCTAGTGGGAATGCTGGTGCTTCACTCTCATTTTTTAATTTTTTTTTTTTTTTTTTCCTAGGTGCACAGTTGGACTTAGAGATCCCAGAGGTCTTTTCCAACTGTGACAATTCTGTGATTGTCAAACTGCCCTTGCCCAGAGGCAGGAGTTTGACTCTCAGGGGGTACTCTCACACCAGAAGAATTACACCCAGGTTTTGCAGTGGTGCTTCTTCCATCCCCCCACCTTATCTTGGTGTGATTCTGGACATCAAAGAATTAACTCCACAGCTAATTGCTGCTAATTCACCACTCTTAGGGGACCACTTGTGCTGCTGGTGCCTCACCAGACAGTCTATAGCCCAAAATTCTTGAGAACAGATTCCTTTGCTTTTAAAACTTCAAGAACTGAGGATTCCACTTTTAGTATGGAGATAACTGGCTATTCAAACATCATTTAGAGTCTGTGTAGCTATCCCTCTGCTACCTAATTCTGCTCCACACAGGTGACAGAGCATCAAAACTGAGTTACAAGAAATGTGGGGAGCTCTCATTCAATCAGAGAGGCTCAGCTTCTCCTGAGACTTATCATACTTCAGATCAGTTGCACAGTTGTTCAGCTGTGAAGCTTTTGACACATGACCCTTGCTCTCTGAGACTAATCCCACTGATCTGCAGGGATCACAGATCAGTAACTTCCATTAATAAATATTCTGGGACACCCATAAAGGCTGCACAGTGCTGCTCGAGTTCTAGCTGGTAGCAGTATACTTTTTTTTTTTTTTAAATCAGCATCAGCAGCAATTCTCCAAAACAGAACCACCACAAAGGAAGTGAAACATGTCTCACCTTTTCCCCTCTTTCTCCAGGGTCACCCTGATGAAAATAATTGGAGTAAAGAACAAGTTACAACACAAGCAAAAATCAAATTTTAGTATTACTATAATTAGTAAGTCAATTACTAATGATTCTGTCACTACTGATGACATTGTCTCAGACAGTAAGATCCAACAAGAAAATCTTCAATAAACAATAAAATGTGTAAATTTAATAGAACTCAATGGACAATCTATCTTCAACATAATTTTAAAATGTAATGATTTTCATGTAAAGGCTTTTCCCCCCATTTTGTCCTAGTTTAACCTCTGACCAACAGGCACACGCCTTTGCAGAACAGCCTGCCAGGACCCAGGTAACTCCTACATTCAGGTCTCCTTATTTTGGGAAGGAACAAAGGAAAAATCCAAAGGCTGAACAGGGAATCAAAGTCTTATGATTCTGTTAATGGCTCAGAAGGCTCCTCAGGAAACACCAAATGTCTAATGCACTAATTCATAACTGATTCAGCCCAAAGAGCTCTCAGTGATCCAGACGTTCTCTGCAATAAGGAGATGCCTTATAGCCATTACTTTTCAAAATTGTAACTTGCTTTGAGAAACTGGCTCGATGGCAAATGCACTTCTGCATTCCAGCCTGACCCTGACAACCCATCTTTGCATTTCTGGCTCATCTTTGCCCCTCCTGGCTGGCAGTTGCCAGGCAACTCGCAGGCTACAGCTGTGAATAGGAATTAAGCATCCACTGCCATCATTTGGCTCCTTCAGGATACAAAGTAGGAAAAGGTCCTGCTCCCAAATGGTTTGTTTTCATTCCTGATGGACAAGCAGGCAGGCAGGACACATAAGAAGCCTTCCCTGCATGTCTGTCAGCAGCACTGTGATGCAGAGAATCAGCTGAACAGCACATGTGCACCAAAGACACACGCTCACAGCTGATGGGATTAGGATTCTGCTTTACCCACTCCAAGAGGCCCCCAGATCCCATCATCTCAGACACGTTGAACTTTTCTTTTAAATTAAGTTATCATCAGCTTTATTTTCTATTTTGGTTGTTCAATATTAAAGCAGCAGAACAGATTATTTAACAATAAATCAAGTGCAAATGCAAGCTGAGACATGGTCCTAATGAGGCTTGCTGCTAACTTTTGTAATAGCAGAATCAGCTCTCAAGACTTAACCCTGACATTTGCCAAAGAATTGACCACAGTGCTTCTTGAAAAGAAGCCTGAAACACATTGTAAGGAGCATCAACAAAGCCTTTTTAAAAAGGTCCCCAGATTCCCAAACACTTGCAGGCAGACTGCATTCACTTGGCAGGGGCTGTGCAGGCTTCAGTGCCACTGACTGGAATTCCACAGGCAAAACAGAAGAATCTGCTTCTTTATGGTGAATTTTGTAAAGCCTCTTATGGCTCTGATCAGGGGAGGGAGCAGATCATTAAAAGCCACTCAGAATATCAAACCAAGTTGGGAAGCATGACCATCACCTGTACATGAGCCCACATACTCTGTGCTCCTGGTTTGAAATCCATCAATACCAACCTTAAGCCCTGCTGCTCCCTTCTCTCCTGCTATGCCAGGCAAACCAGGTTCACCCTAAAGGCAAAGGAAACAAAAGATGGGTTTAAGAAAGATGATGAAGCAGATTAACAACATTTCACCTACTGCCTCATACTGAATAAGTAATGATAAACAAAATTTAAACCCACTCTGTTTATATGTCCTCCAAAGTTGGGCACTAAAATGCTGCATTTTATTAGTTAGGGTGGATTGACTCTAATTAACTCCTGCATGGATGAGAAATAATTCTACTGATGATGGTGGAAATGCACAGATGTCAAACTAAACAGAAAATGTAGCTGTGACTTCTGATTCTGAGAGGGTGGCCAATTAACCTTAACACCGTGGTCTTTCCAGCCAGACTGCCAGTGCTTTCCTCTTCTCTACTGCTTAGAAACACTGCAAGAATCTTGCCTTAAATTATTTTGGCATTTGTGCTGCTACATGATCTGTAGAAGATCACCATTAGCTATTCAAAACTTTCTGATAATTTCCAGAACTGGCTTCAACAAAATTCCTTGAGACTCAAGAATATTTGGATTTTACTTCCAATTAATACCAATTACCATGACAAAGAAAATGGTAACATGCCAAGGACACACCCAACCCAGTCATTCAATTCAGGAGTTTCAGATAATTCAAAGAAAAACCAGAAGGATGTTCCTTGGAATGACAGCATCCCAGAACACCCTGGTTTAAATCCTGGCACCTTGAATCCGTATTAACTGTATAACTTCATTAACACTGATGGATTTTCTCTTTCTTCCCTGTTTTTGGGCAAAGAACATCCTCCAGCACCCTGCCCAATAAATAGGAGCAGTAATTTCCTCAGATTGTTTGGCTGCAGGGCAAGAAGAGGTTCTGAGCAACCTGATCTAGTTAAGGGTGTCCCTGCTGACTGCAGAGGGTTGGACTGGGTGACCTTTAGAGGTCCCTTCCAACCCAAATTATGCTTTGATTCTATGAGTCTGCTTACCCTGAAGTGAAGCTGAATTTGATGAGCAGTCAAGTGTGTTGGGCACTGCTTGGGCTCTGCTGGTAATACAGGAAAAATCTGCCCAGATGAACTCATAAATTCTACTTCAGAAAAGGTCTGAAAATGCATCACCCACTTTTGTCCCTAAGCAAAGGAGTCCAGGCAGTTAAAAGCATGGCTCTCCTTTCCTGGAGTGCTCTGTGCCCTGGAGGCACATACTTCATATCAAGAATTAATCATCTAAAAATAATGTGGCTGGAGGCCCCCAGCTTTTTTTTTTTTTCATAACAGAAAAACAGCCTGAAGTCTCTTCTGATAGGGGCTTGGTTTGGGTGAGATGCATAAATCTGTCTATAGCAGCTGGTTGATCTCCACCTCACCCTGAGAAGAAAGGCTGTCAGTACTGCTGTACTTTTCAGTCACTAGAATGTAATCAATTTTAAGGATAAGGAAATACAAGAGGCCCCCAAATCTAATCTAGTCTAATTTTGCTCTAAAATACCAAAACGGGGACAAAAGGGGGAAAAAAGTGGTTTCTCAGGCATGTTACTGTGATTTCCATTTCAAGCCAGGGTTGAATTACCTCCTTTTCAACTTGCTTTTCATCCTTCTCAAAAGTAACTTAAAATTGTTTATTTAAGGACTGGAAATCTCTCCTGGCCCACTCATCAGCTGAAATTAAGAGGAAAGACTCTTCAACAAGACTAAGCTGGCTTGCAAACCTGTCTGAGAATTTGTGAACTACACTGAATGATGTTTCCTCCCTTTATGCTTCTTTATTTGAAAAATGTCAGCACACACACAGCTCTCCCCAGTTCTCTGAAGAAAGCTTTGGTGCTTTCAAAACGTGTTCTCTGTGTAGTGCAGTGCACACTGATGGGGAATACATGTAAATAAAAGCATGAAGAAAGCAGTAAGACAGTCAGACTCTAAGTCTGCTGATAACCAGGGAAATTCTTCTGATATTCATCAAATTGCCATTTTGTTAAGCTGCTGGAACAATCTGAAGCAAAGGGATCTATCTGGATCACACATTCTATTCTCAATAAACCCTTAAAAAAAAAAAAACAACCCCAAACCAAGTATTACATGAGAAAAACCATTCTGTGGGAGAACAGAGTGAGGGGTTTGGGCACTCCAGACAAACTCCTTTGTCAAACAAAGAGCACCAGTTGCAGACTGCAGGAACTGGGTTCCTCCAGGCCAATTCCTCACTAAGGAAATCTCACCTCTTCTCTTTGTGCTGTTCCTGCAGTCACTGGAAGTCCTTGTCAAACCAGCACCACTTAACAAATACCAAAATATGGATCCTAATCGTGCACAGCTGAACTTCCCAAAAACCTCTCTGGGGTTGTTTCAACTTGATTAACATAGGGGTCTGAGAGCCCTAAATCACTGCAACCTCGTATCTCTATGCAGGTATAATCCTTTTTTCCTAGTATTTGAGTCCCTGAGGATCTCTTGCCAAGGAACAAGGAAGGAAAGCTCGTGTCCCCTAGCATCTTTCTAGGAAGGAACCTGCTACAGGTGGATTGTACCACAGTCTGTCAAGGAAAGGGAGAACTCAGACTCTCAGAAGGCTTCCCTCCATCCCAAGGACAACACTCTCTAGCTGCAGATATTATCAGGCAGCTCCTTTCCAGTCAGTGCTCTCAGCAAGATAAGCAGAGTGTGGCTACAGTGTTCCAAATCTAGGAAAAAACCAACCCATAAATGTCCTTGCAAGAATACCTGTAACGTAGTCACTGCATTCGGTCTAAAACTAAAAAAAAAAATGTGTGAAGTTTTCATGGCAGTGATTTTACTGCTGCACTTAATACAAGGAAAAAAATCTTCCAGCTAGAAGTCCTGCAAAAACATTTGGGTCGTGTAAAATTACACTTACTGTAATATCTAGAGATTGTCTAAGAGAAGTGGTTCAAATGTTAAGGGATTAGAAAATTGTTCTAAGTGCACTCAGAATTTATGATCTCATTCCCAGACCTATTGGTCAGACTTGTCAATCGTCTCCCATGATCCACTATTTCAATTAAAAAAGAGATGAAGGGAAAGGAAAATTACAGAGAGACATATAAGATAGAGATGACCTAACTCTGTATTATTCAACTTCTTAAGGAGAGAAGGAAGCTAATTTGCTGCTGACATTCATTGCCTGAAAAATATTTCCCTGTCCAGATGAGGAAAGCATTCACACACTCACTTCATTTTAAGCATGTGCTTAACACTCACTGCCTTTTAAACTAAGAAAAGATACTAAGCCTGAGTGCACATGCTGCTGTTTCACAGAGCAAGCTCCCTGATTAAAAGGCTACCAAGACACTAAGGGTTTTGTAAAACCTTTTAACTATGCAGCTTCTAAAAAGGGGATGACTTGCATCACACATTGAAGCAGAGTTCAGCTATTCTGCACAGCAAGATGAATCTGTGTGAGGAAAGGCAGGAGTGCCTGCAAACAGCTCACAGTACAGCCCAGCTCTTAAAATGACTTCTCTGGTCTTCATTCAGCAATATCTTCTGTGCCACACTGCACCAAGAACCTGCTTTTTTCATAGATATTGGCAAACTGGACCTTTTGGTAGCAAAATATTAGCACGGGAGTCCCAGGCTGCACTTTAGGTTTTTTCTAACCTTAGATAAATAATGCTTCTGTTTATTTCTACTGCTATTTCCAAGCTAGAAGAATTTTTTATTTATTAAAAGACATATCAACATTCATTATATGAAAATAATCCATCCTGTGCTTGCTAGTTAGTACCAAACAACTTTGTGAAAACCAACAAAAGAATGGGACCACATTTCATTTTTATCTGTATGGGTTTTGTCCTGGTACCTAAATATTAGCTTAGTAAATTAATATTTCTTTTTTGTTTGTTTTTTCTTTAAGTGTCAAAATTACAATAGTCCAGCTACACTAGAAATATGTTATCTTTATTAAAGTGGTTATCATTTAAACGTGTCTTCAAAGTTTTACACGTTGTAAATATTGAAATAAATCAAATAAAAACATAAATTGAAAACATTAGGAGCAATTTTTAAAGCCTAATTTAAGGCTGATATGCAGCATTTAAAGATGTGACTGACTTTTGCCTTAATGAAAAGCATTGCCTATTTGATCTCTTCCCCACAAAACATGACTACAGATAAATCTATGTGATCTTGTAAGAAAAGACAAATATCTGTCTCACCAACATAACTTCAAGAAATTCTCTATGTCTCAAAAAGAAACTTTAATACTGAGGTAACTTTAACTCATTTGATCCAGTTGACTTATTTAATGAACATCAATTTTTTTTGTCCTCATCTGAGTGAAGATTTCTGGCTAGAGTTTGTGTGATGCTGCTGCTAAAAGCAAAGCTCTATTCATGTGGTTGGCAACTCCAGCCTATCAAGTCTTCCTACATCTTGCTGCACATCCCAAGAAATCCATGCTACAAAATGTGTCTTCAATGGCTTTTCCATCATACTTGGGTCACAAAAAATATTGAATTAGGGGCAGCAGCAGCATTGGTGTTGGCCAGCCCTGCCTGCCATCCTGCTGCAATTGAATGCAGTTATAAAACATGAAGAAAAACATCTCAGTTTTTATTTGTTTCATAATATTTTCTCATAGTTCTTGCTGTGCTAAATGTAGCTAATTCTAAACATTATAGGACAACAATCCTAGTAAGTCTAAATATTTTGAAAGTAGGCTCTTAAGAATTATCACTTTAGAATTATCACTAAAGTGAAATAACTATTACATCATTTCTTACAACCAATGTCAAAACACCAGTCTAATACTGTGTATTATAACATTACAGATGACACATCCTTTTTGTTTGGATGGAGGACTTAAAATTAAATTATTTGAAACACATTAGTGTTTTTATTCCTAGAGCTTTTTTGTGGGGGGAGGCAGAAGAGGGGGCTGTATATGACTCCTACTATCTATTGCTGTTTAAAAATGCTGAACAAAATACATCATCCATTTTTCTTTTTTGATGTGGCCTGCAAATGTTTTGAAGTCCCCCAGGAATGTTACTGCTTCTGAGAACAGCAGATGGATAATACTGTTTACAGTCTGGGAGGGATATTATTTCAACCTCACCACCTAGATTTGCCAACAACTTAGCAATGCTGTGAAACAGCCCTGCTGCTTTACTGTGCCCCCTCCTTATGGAGAGCTGTTCTGAATGAGGAGTTAACTTGGAGATGGCATTGAAAGATGACTCTGGCTTGCCTGAGTTAGCGTTTCCTCCCAGTTGTGTTAAAGAATATTTCCATGTGATTTATTTCTCTGCTTTTGATCCCCAACTTCAATCTCACATTGTTCTCCATCTGTGTTTCCATTTTCATTTTATCCCCAGTTTAGAGATTTTGCTCACAAGACACTGGCACTGGGCACCAGTGTCAACATCAGTATTTGTGTTATGGGACTGAGTTCTAAAAAATTTTTTAAAAATCTGCAGAAAATGTTATTTTGTAAATATACTGCCTCAAGTTGCACACCACTAAGAGGAATTTCTCTTTAGAACCTGTCAGTCATCATCAAATCTGAACATAACTTTCAGCTTAATTACATTTGCTGCCTGTTCATGTAAAATTAGAAAAAATTACTTCAGAGAACAACCCAAATTGTACAGTCTTTTCCAGGAGGCCAATCTGAAGCCACAGCTCTGGCTGTAAGGCTGCACAGTGCTCGTGTGAACCAGCCCAAAGTTGCTTTCATCAACCAGACAAATACTGGCAGTGCTGACCCAGTCAGTGAACTCACCACTTGTCCATCTCTCCCTGGAACTCCAGGCACTCCAACAGAACCCTGGTGGGAAACAGATGCCAGTGTTTAGCAAATTAAACAGGTCATGAAACCTTTCATCCCTTAATACAGTGCTTAGAAATGATGGTGAATGTTTGCTTATGGTATCTGCAACAATTTTTTCAAAAACTCATTTTTACCCAAGCTGAGCTTTCTTTCCAGTTGCCATTTTATCCTGGTTAGAGATGTTGTACACTTTAATGACCATCCCACTGTATGGCCTCCTCCAGAAACAAAGCTTCAAGCTGCTGGCTGGTTTCTAATGTTGTGAATGCTTCAAAAAACATGGAAGAATTAAAACGCAATTCCATTTAACACTTGATAAATTTTGAGAGTGATTGTAGGTAATCAGATTGTAGATTACAGACTGATTGTAGGTAAACAGAGATCAAACAAAACCATTAATGCTTCAGGAGGGGTGCTCCAAGCTCAGTAACTGGTAGTGTCCATCTGCTTTAAGTCTCTTAAGAGAATCTGCAACAATTCAGCCTGACAGTGTAAATTGCAGATATCCTTTTAAACTGCATCACTATTGCAATCAAAATTTAAAAGCCAGCTTAGGGCAGACACATGGAGCAAAGAAAGCAAACAAAATATTAGCACTGACTTGTGGCACTGGAGGGATCATTCTCCATAGCTCTCAGCCTGGAAGTTTCTGTAGGATGCACAATTTTTTTTGGAAGGAACTCTTGGTACAGATGGTCAGGGAAAACACAAGGTCTGAGGAAAGCAGGAAAACTACATGGGCTTCCACAGTGTTCTCCTCATTTTGTGAAATTTTGTATTTTGTATAATAAGGGTGCTGCTCAGCAAAGGAACTTGAAGCTTTGGTTTTATTTTTTCATTTACAAACACCTTAACAGGATGCAAAACCGTGGTGGCTCAATGAAAGGCTGGCACCCTAGAGGAGGCCATGGGATGGGAAAGGCAGAGGTTTTGTCAACAGTGAAATGTGAATTTGTTTCCCAGGACCCTTAAAACAAATAAGCCCCCTGTGAATCCCTTCTTGCCCTGCTTCCTCTGAGTCCCAAGGATCAGGACATGACATTTCCCACTCTATTCATCCTGGTTAGAAGATTCCTTAGAAATGGTTTAGTCAAAGGACACCGATGCCCAAAGGGAACACATCCAAACTGGATGCACATGTTTGACAATGAATGGGGTTGAGAAATCCTCTGAAACAAGAAAAGGAAGCAACCCATGGGGGCCTCCAAAAACCTCCTGAATTTGAATGCCCAGGAGGTGCCAGCTCATTGCAGAGCTACAAATCTGTAAGAAATAATACCCTGGCAGCCCACTGTATCTCCATGACCCAGAATGCTCTCCCCTTACTCCCTAAATTCCCACTCTGGCATTCCCATTTTCCCTTTCTGTTGGATGCATGGTCACAGCCACCACTGCAAATGGGCCCTGGGGAGCATTTTCACATCTTTGCATAACATTTCCAGAAAAACTGAAGACAAAGCTCAGGAGGGCACTAAACCATCAGCCTCAATAAAAAAAACCTTTTCCTAACAGCTCCTCCTCTCCGTGACAGTCTTCTGTACCTGCTGAGTTTTCTTGTGAGATACAGGATGTTATAAAATGTGAAAAAATCTGGTGCTACCAAGTAAAGTTTATCAGATGTGCAACATTTCAGCAGCACAAGGGCTTTTTACAAGTAAAACCCTCTCCTCCCCCAGCCTCAGGGTATGGTTTTATCATAGCAGCTTGGACACAGGTAGAGGTTTACAGTGTCACAGTCCTGCAATCTGCAAACTTTGCACAGCTCACAGCTGACAAAATTCCACTTTATTTATAAGTGGGATTTATAAGCTTTGGGATTACTTTCTTACATATCAGTATCTTTTTTCTTTTTTTTTTTAAAAAAAACTTCTGTTTCAAGAGTTTCGAGCAAGTCTTCACCTTAAGGAACATTATCTCAGAACAAAAAAAAACCAACCAAAACCAGAAGTGGCAGTCTTCTCCCTTTTCTTGCTCTTTTTTTTCTTTATACAAATTAAGCTTCTTTTATAAAATATCTTACATACAATTTTTAATCTCTTGAAATCAGCTAGAAAATGACATGCTTTGGAGGTGAATGGGTGAGATGCTGGAAAAGTGCCACTTACTACTTGTTATTTTTGATATATCTAGGACTGTTTTTATGGTGTAATTCCATAAATCCTAAGCTCACTCCATCAGGCTGTGGCAGTCAGCTTTAATGAGTGTAAATAACACTGCAAACATTCTCAGGAAGTCAGGTGTTGGGTTACCAAAGGAACAGGAAGACACCAGCAGACCACCTGAGCACCACCAACCAAGCACCATTTATCAGCAACACCCACGTCCTTTGTTTCTGCTGCTCAGTTTTTCAGTCATATGGCACTGATCTAGTTGAGGAAGAATATGCATTTAATCAGAAACTCTATCTTCCCACCTTTCATAATGTTTTAACTCGGGTTTCCCAGCCCTACCAGGGCACGAGTAGGAAAATTACAATGACCTTTTCACCTGAGAGTCAAGCAGACAGATTGGAAACAGTCTCTGCTCTGCATTGCTTGAACTTCCTATGATGGGGGAAATGAGAAACCTGATGTCTCCCTTTCTGGGGCTGCCTTTTGCAAAAACAGAACTCAGAGCCTAAACTAACTGGCTCAGTGCTATGTACAGTAGCTAATTTCATTCACCTTTTCTGTTTGCCTTTTGGCACCAGGAGGAATAATCACTTCCCCAGTATTGTTTATACTCTACCTTTTGTCCTGGAGGTCCCTGTGGTCCCTGCAAAGGGAAAACAATTCAATTAACATCATAACACCAGCCAATTTAAACTGAAATGACCAATTAAAATTGTCTGATTGTGTAAGCATTCTGATCCTGGACTGAAACCAGATGATGTTTTATACATCAAGGAGAAGTAAAACTTTATGCTGGAAATGCACAATGGATCTTTTCTCTTCTCCCTTGGAACTGATCTAACAACTAACTGGAAGATTCATATTTTCCCCCTTCTAATCTTTCCTCTTCCAACCCATCTGTTTCTTCTAACACTGACAAATCTGCCAGCATTGAGATGACTGTGGCTTTTCTTTTCCTGATACCAGCTGACAGCCAGTTGTGTGTCCACAGTACCTACCTGGCAGCATAAAAACAATGTTCATGCAAGCAAGTATTTTATAGACAGAGAGAAGCACAAGTCTCAAAATCTCCTCATTTTCTGGGTTTGAGCATGCAGGACGATGTTCTACTCAACACATCACATCAGCAGTGAGTTAAGAGAAAAATCATTAAGAATTAACTTCAGAAAACATGAAGAATGCTCTTAGGAAGTAAAGAATCACCATTTTGTCCCCAAGCTTAACTGCTTGATGTCACACAGGAGGCTCATTGATACCAACAGGACCCATTTGGCATCCCTCAAGTACCCAGGTTGGTTCTGGCCACAGTGGGAAGGGGAGGCAGCAGGGAAGCAGCTCAGCTGACCCCCCACATTTTTGGACATTTTGGCAGTGTCTTTTGGGAAAAGCCAGACCATGTTCACTGCAGGTCTTACACATTCTTTACCCCATGCTCCCTACATGGGTGCTGGTGGGATATGAAGCAAGGTGAGTTCTGAGACTATGAGGGTATAAACAAAAATTCAAAACTGGAGAATCCAAATCCCTCTCATGTGTACAGAAGTGTAAGAATTGACTGATACCAGAACTGCAGTTACTCTGAAATTCATTTTGAACACAAGAATTGCTGCTTCAAAATGTGGGGGCAATTTTATTTTTAAGGTATTGTGATGCAATGCAGAAGCTTCCTCTTTTTGTAAATGCAGGGATGGTTTTTACATTGCTCTGAACCAACTTGAAATGGATAATATGGAAAAGTTTCACTGGTGGTAAATCTGGTCCTGGATCCACTGATGTGGATGAAAACCTTGCAGTTTTAAATGCAGATTTATCCATCTAAGGCAAGGCATCAAACCTTGCAAAAGGTTTCCCTAGATCAGTCTTGCTTCTTGAACTTTTTTCACTACAGGGAGAGATTTTCTTACTGGAAAGTCACCTCTGAGGTGCAGAGGGACAAAATGTCTTCAAAAGGAAGCAAAAGTAGCCCAGCACTCAGCACTGGTGATGAAAGCAGCACACAGAGTGCTCATCTGCTTTTTCACAATGGAGAAAAATCCCCCCAGACCACTGCATTAAAAAAATCCTGCTGTTTAATCAGGCCTTAATCTCTGAATTCTAATCCTGAGATTTGCTAGAGGCTGAGGACAGCAGTAATAATGAATGTGGTAACTGAAGGACAACCTAGTTAAGTGCTGCTTGCAAACAGTCTCCAAGAAAATTAAAGATGAGGAAAAAAAAATTATTAAAATAAATGAACAGGATGTTGGTAGATGAGTGTGCTCTGCAAATATAACCATGGATATAACAATATACTCCACAAATGGTTTTTTCCTCTGCCTTTCAGAGAAGGAAGGAAATTTCTTCCAGTGAGAAAGATGCAAGCTTAGCTAATGTCTTAGAAACTGCAAGAAATGAATGCTCAAACCAGAGCTTTTCTACATCACTGTTACCAAAACAGACTCCAGATGTCCACATCCTGGGCATCAGTTACCTGTTGATCTTCCACATATTAACCAGTTGTGTTTGGGGGATATTTCAGGTCCTAAGAAAAATCTCTCCATGAGTTTGCCAGACAACAGAACAACCAAAGACTGCTTTCAGAGCTCTTACTTCCATGTTACTTCTATGTCCAAGGAATGGATATTGCCTCTTCAGTTCCTAATCACTTAAAAGCTAATAAAACCTTCTAGGGACATTCAGCTGTTATCAAAGTACAATTTGGGAAACCTCAATACAAATGTAGTGCCTGATGGTAAAATATCCATTCACTTATTAATATTATACCCAAAGTAAACTGTTAAATGTGCTGCTCTTTTTAACACTTTGTGCCTGCTGCTTGCAGGATCCTGGGGGATGATTCAAGGCATCACAGATGTCACCAGAAAATATCCTTCCCCAGAATTTCCTTCTCACCATTGCCACCATTTCAGCTCCTCCAGAAGTTACTGAATTTTTTGAAGTTGAGTTATTGAAGTTATTGAAGTTTATGTTACACAGTAACATAAACTCCTTCTTATTGTGCCTTTTAAATGAACATTCAGAGAAAAGAAGTGGCAGATACTTATTGATAAATATTCTACACAATCAGAAGTTTTCCATTTCTGGTGTTTAAGCCCCCACTCAGCCTGGAAAGTAATACTTCTTACCCTTGGAATATTCAAGCTCTAAAAACACATCCAAATAGGAATGACTTTTCTCTGAAGCACAATTGCTCCCACAATTGCATTGGGAAAGAAGCTCAGAGCTACTGGAAACTTAGCAGCTCATCCACTGACAGCTCCCATCCCTCTCCCACACAAGCCTGCCAGCAACCCCTGAAACAGAGAATCTGATATTAAATTACTAACAGAAAACAACTCCCAAAAAAACCCCTGTAAAACCCTCCATAATTGCAGGGAAGTGCTTATTTTCTATGAGTTACCTCCCTTCTCTGAAAAAGGCACTGAATGGCACTGGAGAGACAGAAACAAGCAAGCCAATAAAATCTGGAAAAAAGAGAGGAACATGAAGGAATTAAAAAAAAAAAAATCCTAAGACATAAGTTCATTTCTAGAGATAGAATTGACAGCTTCTAGAAGACTCTTTGGAGGAAATTCAATTTGATCATGTGGATTTTTTTCCCCTTCATGATTCTGCTTGCCTGGGGAGAGTGCTGTGTTGCCCACCTGAACAGAGAGTAAGGCCAGCAACCAAAAATTCTGTGTAGGTCTTGAGACAAAAGCAGAAGAGAGGAAATGTGAAAGTTTCCAACCAGCTCCTCAGATTGTTTTGGTTTTTTCTTAATTTTTCATCAACTCTTCTGTGTTCCATTATAGCTGCAGTGGTTTCTACAGTTGCCCTGTTGGTGGCTAATGTTAAAAAGCTCATTTTATAAAGACCATACAGGCTTCAAAAATTTCAATGAAAGCTCAGGGAAACTTTGGGGATGAAGTGACTGCTTATAATTTTAGAAAATTATGCTACTGTTCTTTAAATTGACAGAAAATCACTGAGAAACTTCAACTGAGAGGGCCAAAAATTCGGTGAGAGTTGCCCAGAATAAGAAGATAACTAAATGTAACAAAAATCTAAAATATTTTTGTTTCAGATGTCATGAACATTTTCAAAGAACCATTTGCCACCATGTGCAAGTGAGTAAACTATGCAGGCAGGTGTGATGAACTATTGCAGGGCATCAGACAATTAGGCTCTGACTCAAATAGCTCCTAAATAGAAGAATGGAAAATAAAAGGTGTGGTGCTCAAAAAAAATTCAGGTGCTGTGTTTCTCTGGTCATGGATAATGATTTGATACTTAATTAAGCACTTGGAAAACTGGGTGACCAAGGATAAACAAATGTTTATAGAAGCCTTTATGCAACTGTGTTTTTAAAAATAAAATATCTCTACTGTGAATGCCACTCTTCAGTCAGTGTTTTCTGAAATCACCAGACCTCCAGAACTTTGGTATTATAAAAATGTTCAAATGAAGTTGGACATTTCAGTTGGATCTTGACAAATAACTAATTGAAATAAAGTTTTTTTAAAAAAAAATATTTGAAAAGACTGACTTAAAGGTAGCTAGAATAAATGTTCTGAGTCCAGAATTCTTCCCAGCCCTTGTTACAATTATGTTTTCCTTTTAAGCTTATTCTGGTTCCTTGTGCTTTAGCAAGCTAAAATAAAAATAAAATAATTCTGCCCTGGAAAGGTTGAAGTTGCATTTTCAAGCCACAGTAATTCAGGGTGTGATTCATTACCAACAGCTTCTCAAGATATTTTTGTGTTCAACATCAAGTGACTCAATTGCTGAACATTTAAAGGAATGTATGAAATTGAAAGTTTGGACATTTTCAGTTTGCAAGTCTGGGGCAGCAGCAATGATTTGTTTTACAAGGTATCAGAATTCATGGAGAGTAAGCACAAACACCAATGAAAATGTCTAACAAAAATCTAATGAAAAAGTGAGTGGGTTTGTACACTGAAAAAGTTTTACAGCAGAACACATCACAATAGTGCATGTCATGCAAATACTGCCTTACTCCAAAGCTTGGCAAAAAAAAACCAACAACAAAATCCCTGTTTTTGTAAGCTTCTGTATTTCCTATGTAAAGTAAAAGCTCTTTATAACCAGATGGCCTGAAGGAGGTACTGTGCTGTCATTTCTATAGGGCAAAAGAAATTCTAAAATGTTCCCTGAGAACAGATATTTCCCCTTGGGTGCCTATGAGAATCCATAAGAACCTGGAATAGAACCACAAAATCATTTAGGCTGGAAAAGACCTTTAAAACCAGTGAGCCCAACCAAGTCCACCACTAAACCCTGTCCCTAAGCACCACATCCACACAGCTTTGAAACACCCCCAGGGATGATGCCTCAAGCACCTCCCTGGGCACCCTGTTCAAGTGCTTGACAACCCTGTTGGTGAAGAAATTTTTCCCAATATCCAATCTAAACCTCTCCTGGTGCAACTTGAGGCCTTTTTCTCTCATCCTATCACTTGCAACTTGGGAGAAGAGAATGACACCCACCTCTTTACAACCTCCTTTCAGGTAGTTAAGTTTTCAGGTCAGACAGGGGCTTAAGGAACTTAAGCAGGGAACCTGAACTAGCAGAGGTACATGAAGAAAGCACAGATTTCATGCAAATATTCCTCTGCATTTCAGCAGAGCCTGTGTTCTACCCACTGAGCCCATTTTCTGTGTCTGAAGGTGACACAATGAAATGCTGAAAATATATCCCTGTATGGCTGAGGAGTGTTTCATTAAGCCTGTGATTTCTAGAGAAGTAGCACTGGAATGTGCAATGCTTCAGTACGAATGAATCACCCAGGTAAAAGAACAACAAGGTTTGAAAACCTTAACTGTGATGGGAAACCTCCTGTAAGTTCTGATGAAGCAGTGCCCCCCTCCCACCTTAAATGATGAAAAAACCACCAACTATGAACTAGTGCTCAGGCAGAGCTTCCTATCACCCTTCTTTTAGTTCTTGTGGCAGCCATTACTGAAATGCAAAGGTTACAAAATACCAAATGCCTGAGATTTCCAGCAAGCTGAGGCCAAGACAATTATATTTCAGAAAAAATCACTGGGAGAGACACAGGCTGAGAATTTCCATTTCGTTTGCTAGTTCCTGGTAAACCCTTGCAGCTAAACAGCTTAAGAACAGCACCTTATAAACTTTACTCTGAACATGCTCCCAGAATGAAACAAAGGCAGCTGCTGCACAACTCTGGCCATGGAAAACAAAATCACAATTAGGAGTTTCCCAGAGGAGCTCTGAGGATTCACACTAACTGAGGACTTGGCCTTGGCCAGGGGCCTGAAAGGCTGAACTGGAGCCAGTAGCACTTCCCAGTCAGTTCTGCCAGGCCCCTGTGAGTTCATTTTGTACATTTTAACCTAAGATGAAAAATTAATACTAATTCATTTTAAAGATGTGACATTTTTCAGGCTTAACTGCAAGGTTACACTTTTCCACTGTCTTTCACAGAAATGGCAACATCCTTTGGAAGAATATCCTTATTCTAAGGAACCAGTAAAAGGTCTTATTTTCTTGAACAGATGTCCAACAAGACTTGGTAAGCACAAAAGTACCAGTTTGGAGTAGTATATAACTTAAAGCAGAGGGATTTTGCATGTGGGTTGATCATTACAGGATAGATTTCTTTTACAAAGAGACACCTTTACCTGAATACTCTGGTTATTCTGGCCTGTTCTGTTCACGTGAAACATCTGTAAAATTACTTAACTGTCTTTAAAGCCAATTTTGGGGGACAAAATAATATACAGAGTTTTTTTCAGCTACAAGAAGTAGTTGATTAATACACTGAACATATTTAAATACACTTCTTTTCCAACGAGCTGAAAACATTGCAAATTCTGATCTTCCAATTTTACTACTATACACTAATTTAAAATACTTTAAGCATAAAACCACCAAAAAACTCTCCCATGTGGAAATCAGAAACAAAACCACCCTGTGCACAGCTCCTGTCCTACTGCATGTTTATGAATTTGAAAATGTTGCACTATCAGTATCTGCCTTCAAGACCATCACTGCCTCACTTCTCATGCATAGCCTGCAACTAGAAATCCTTGCTCAGGTTGAAAAGAATCAAAAAAATATTTATGATTCATTCTAAAAATGAGAAGATAAAGAGAACCCAAAAGTCATGCATGACATTTAAGTGGTCTTATCACCAGGAAGAGCAGGCAAATAGCACAGGAAGGAGGAGGAGTTGTGACAGGTAGGACACAACTTCCAGAGGGAAGGTTGAAGAGCTGGGGTAAGTTCTGGCCTTTCCTCTTGCACAGCATTCATTTTCTTAGTCCCACCTAACATTTCAAAACTTAATCCCTTTGCTTGGCCTCTCTCCCTCTGAATTCTCTTAATCCTCTCTGCACAGAGGAATGAGGCTTGCAGGAAGGTGATCTGCAGGGCTTTCAAGTGCCATGGAAACCAGGCACACCTTACAGCTAACTCCTCATCCTGACATTCCCTTCCAACATTAAGGATGGACACACTCACACCCTTCTAACTTAAACCTAAGCCTCCATCTCACCTAAAAAGCCCTTGAATTCTCTTAGCTCAAAACCAAAACAGATTCTTCCTGCCAAAGCAACATAGCATTAAAAAAAACCCTTTCAAATATCTCTCCCCAACATAGAATCATAGAATCCTAGGGGTTGGAAGGGACCTCGAAAGATCATCTAGTCCAACCCCCCCTGCCAGAGCAGGGCCCCCTAGAGTACATCGCCTAGGAACGTGTCCAGGCGGGTTTTGAATGTCTCCAGTGAAGGAGACTCCACAACCCCCCTGGGCAGCCTGTTCCAGGGCTCCGTCACCCTTACAGTAAAAAAATTTTTTCTGATATTCAACTTGAACCTCCTATGCTCCAATTTACACCCATTACCCCTTGTCCTATCACTGGTCACCACTCAACCACAAGGAGATGACACAGCAACAAACAGTGTCATAAGAAGTCTCAAACAGCTCATCTCTCCCAGCTGCAAGGACTGACAGGCAGCAGCAGCACAGTCAGAGTCTGCTGATATGGGAAGATTATCAACAGGGAATGAGAGACACCTGTAAGCACCAACTTGCTTTCCTAAACCTCTCCTCTCATTTCCCTACCCCAAATCAATCAATGGAAATGGTGACAAAAGAAAAGCCAATCCCTGTCTGCAAGGCAAATTTATTTTGTGCACCTAAGAGAGGCTGAGCTCTGAAGTCACTGAAGTGACACAAGGAACTCAAACACAGTCACTGCACCTGAAGAACTGTAGAGAGGGAAGAGAGTCTGGAAATCTGTACTGGCACAAAGAGTATGTCAGGAGCACCAAAAGGAATAAAAAGAAATTAATTACCTGCCTGGTACTCTGATGCTCCTTTTGATCTACACACAACTTAACATTTAAGTCAGCAGGCTTCTAGAACAGGGATTTGGAGTTGAAAATGAATGTAATCTAGAATCTTCATCCAACTCAAGCTTGGTGATTTGATTTTTTAAAACACCCTTTCTCCCTGCTCAAACACACCTGCATTTAGAGAAACACCTCAGGAGCAGTTCTTTAATTCTTACACACAAATTGTTACTTTAGAGCAGTGACAATCTTCTGAACACAGAGACCAACAGGTGACAACTATGTTTTGCTTTTTTGCTATTTTTTGGAGAATATTAAAAAAAAAAGAAACCAAACCAAAACAGACAAAAAACCCCCTCCTTTCCCAGCTATCACACCTATTAGTAGCAGGCCCCCAGAAACCAAAAGTGAAGAAGAAAAGAGCCTGGAAGTCCACTAAAATACTAGGTGGTACCTTTGAGAGACTTGGATTTTGGTTTTGTTAAACCATTATCTTGAAATGAAAAAGTACAGGACTTTAACTGCATGATTACAGCAGGCATTCCCATGTCTCAGGATCTTAGGTTTTTCTTACAAAACACACTGGATTTTGCCAATTGAAAAACATTAGCAATTTGTTAGGGCAAAATATCATCACATCTGTTTAAATCTGAATAAATTCAAACAAATAGTGATCATATCTGCAGTGATTGCTAAGCATATAATCTTCAGCCTCAGAAGCATTCAGGAATCAAAACCACATGCCATGGGCTCCAATTCTGTCATGTCCCATAAAAATAAGAATGACCATGAGTGTTTAGGGAGATCTGAAGGGAAAAAAAAACCCACCACATGTTTCAAAGTTCTGGGAATATGTGACAGGCAGAAACTTCTGATGCTTTACCCTGTGGCTGAAGCCGATTTACAACCAGTGAAGCTTTAATTTGCTTCCAAATGAAGGGGGTTAATTAGATCCTGATGCAACAGAAAACATCTACTCCCATATCTGAGTATTTGTAAAATATTCATTCGTTTGGCTGTTGCATTCTCACACACACAAAGCAAAAAAAAAAAACAAAACAACAAACTAAGAAACCTCAGGAGAGGAGAATATTCTGATTTTCAGTATGCTGTGTGTGCTGTGTCTTCAGTGCTCCATCAGACCTATTGCCACAGAGATGGCATTTTGGGTGAAAACAGCTCAGTTTCAGAGACAGTGATAAGTGAAGGCCAGGAACTGGGAACACCTGGCTTGTGGTTTTTGATTTGCTGTGCCCTCAGCTGTTTTATTTCTCACTCTACTTCTGCAAGCTTAAAGAAGCTGGCCTTATATGGCCAACTGCATGTTAAAAAGAGGAGGTTGTCTTTCTCGTGTTTTCTTCACAACTGAGGCTGCAAAGGAAGCTTAGGAACACACAGACATAAAGCTTTTTGGGATGTCACATTTTACACTGTATATGCCCTGTATCTGTTACAGTTTCTTAGCAAGCTGGAAGAGTACTTACTGCCAGTCCTTGTTCTCCTGGTTTTCCTGGCTCACCCTTAAAATAAGAATAATAAAAAAAAGGAGTCAATACTTTCAATCACATGCCTTGTATTTGGTTTTCTACCTAAGCATAAAGTATTATTAAAATTCCATTCTTAACCAAGTATGGCAGCTGACTGTACGTTAAATACATTACTTTTCTGTTTGGTTTTCTTGTTGTTGTTTTTGGGTTTTTTTCCTTTTTAAACAAGCAAAATCTCAGACATTTTAAGAGGTAAAATGCTATTTTATGATCATGTAATGATTTAGTTTTGAGGCAACAGTTAAGTATTGGTGTCCTGACTGTGTCCTTGGTTCCAACCACCATCTGCCACCCCAGTCAGTGGTGCTAAAGAAAAGAGGCACCCACAGAAAGGTGATTTTCATGTATGTGCTGAATCCCACTGTATACATATTCCAAAATTTCTGCTCTGTGTGCTCACCTCAGTCAGAAGGCATAACTTACAGTTGCTAAAAACGTGACATCATGTTCCATAAACTGATAAATATTGGTATTTTGAAGCCTTGTAATAATTACCAGGCTTTTAAATACCTGGATTTGCTTTCAAAAATAGAAACTCATCATTCTCCCAGTTTATTCTCTTTCTGTGGGCACAACTCTGCATAAAGTCAGAGTCTATCTTCTTTCTTCCCATAAAAAAGCCCACACACAATTGTCTTCTAGGGACCGTAAAAATACCAGTCATACAATACAGGATAAAAATACCCATCCAAAAGACAAAATTCAAATCCTTTCAGTGATCTTGCTTATAGATTACTCCCTTGAAAACCCAACAAAGCAAAGGGCAGTCCATGTGCTGTTGCACCAGCATGGCTGCAGGACCTTCTTTAGCAGCTTTGTCATAAAAGAAAACCTGTCAAAAAACTGGTAAGAACTTTTCTGATGCTGCTGTTCTTGGAAACAAAAAAGAACCAGAACTGTTTCTCTGGGTATATGCTCACTGTATTCAGAAGCAAACACACAGCATCTGTAAACACACTGAGATACCTTTACCACAGGTAAAGGTTTCTGACTTTTTTGTCAGAAAATTGCCCAAGCTTGTTGGACTTTTCAGCTCACTTTTCAGCCTTGTTAATTCATGTGTACAGAAAGCACAGAGCATGAAATGAACACCAAGATATCCTCATAAATGCTGAGAAATAATGGTGAAACAATTTCAAGAGTTTGTATCATATTCTATTGTCTCATTACCAGAAAAAAACTTATTTATATTTTATTTATTTTTGGAAGTGTTAAGGTTTCGAAGTCTTTGTGCTGGTGTCCATGTGATGCAAAAGGGAAGGCACCTACTTTAGGTATCTGTAGGAAAGCAAGAAAATATTCTGGTTGGAACAGGTTTTTCTGTTGGCATCCAAAGAAAGGCTCAGCAGAAAGGCTGCACAACCCTTTCTTACACCCCTACTCTTTCTTGGTGCTCTCTCTCCTGGCAGTAAGCCCAATAGCATTTCCCTAACACTTCTACCTCCTCAACTCCAATGATTTTCTGGAAGCTTTAAGTATCTGTAACAGGATCCTCACCTCTGGGATGCGAGGTGGTGATGATACAGATGGAGACGTGCAGGCACAGATGGAGACGTGTGGGAGCACAGGTTGCTCCTCAGCTCTGCTACAGAAGAGAACTAATGATGGCTGCTGGACTGGCTACCTATACAGAGCAAATGTATGGGCATGGGGGAAAGCAAGAGCCAAAAATATGTCTTCCAGCTCTGGTGATGGTAAAGCTCCTTGCTTGAGAAGAAGAGAAGCCCCTGCTGTGCCTTTCTGTAAAAGAGGAAATGTCTGACTGCCTTCTCATGGTGCTTGGCCACCCTAAGGACTTTGTCCTGTAGCTGCAGCATCCCTAACACACAGCACAGTGCAGCTGTTGTTTTGTTGTTCAGCTCTTTAAAGGTCCATAAAAGCCTTTTGAAAATCCAAGGCTGTTGCTACCTCTCAGCTGTTTTCCCTCCTGCTTGACTGTGGGTCACAGAGCCTTGGAGGAACAAGGATTTGAGGATCAGCAACATTAAGCTGAGGGTACAGGACAGTAGGAAGGAGCAGGGTTGTAACAACAGTCAGTAATCTGGATGGCTTCTATGAGTGCTTGTTTCTAAAGCAGTATTAGGAGCTGATTTTCCATAATGCTATAGGGCTTAAGATAGCCACAGCTTAAAAAACTATAAAAAGAAACTCTCTCTTGCCATCTAAAGTCAAAATCACTACAGAATTATTATAAAATAGAATGACCTCATTGCATGAAACGCATTACTTTCCTGCTATGAGAAACATGAATGTTCCCTTTGCTCAGAAGCACAAAACCCCAAGCAACACAGTCACGTTGTACTCAGCAACACCAGCTTGACTCTCCCAGCCTCTGACTGACAAAAATGGTACCACTGCAGGCAGAGATGGTTTCTGGTTTAAGCCTCACTGCATCAAACCAGGAGCAACCTTGATGGCCAAGAGAATAAACACAAGGGAGGCCCAGACAAGGCCCAAAGCCTGAGGAGCTGCAGGGCTGACAAGAAATGAAGAGGTGATCAAAGTAAAGCATCACTGTGGAACCAGGAGACTTTTAATGTCATTTCATCACCTTGAGATAGAACTTATAAAGGGCGGTTTGGTAAAAAAAACCCCACCTTAAACCACGAAAAACAACGAAGACAAAAGCAATCGTGTTGCGCTCCAGGCCTTAAGCTCTGCTGGATTTTCATGGGGTATTTTCACAAAGCCTTACTCCTATCATTGCATTATATTTCTCCCATTAATACAATTTCAGATGAGGCAACTTGAATTGGACCAGAATTATATTTCTCTCATTAATACCATTTCAGATGAGGCAAATTGAATAGGACCAGAACTGCAGTTAGTTTTAACTCAGTAGGCCCTGCGAGGAAATTTTACACCTTCCTGTGTCCTGGCCCTACATAAAGAGCTATGGGGTTTTTTTCTATAAAAAATGTGTTTCTGTTTCCTGTGCTGGCCCTCACCTTGCTAGGTCCCTGTGTGTCCTCTCAGCTACAACCTTTACTGATCATGGGTGTACGGGCTGTGCATCTGTACCTGAGGCACTTTGGGTGTCATGTCCCTCCCTGTTTTCACACCGCTAATGCAGCGGCCTTTGTGAGGAAAAGAGGTGCTTCTCTCAAAAAAAAAATTGAAATTAGGAAGGCTACAAAATATAAAATCAAAGACATATTGATATTTTGCTAAAAAAAAAAAAAACCAAACTAAAACAAACAAAAAATTAAAAAAAAAAAAAAAAACAACAGAAAAAAAGAGTCCTATGCTTATGCTTCTGTTTAAAAAGTGTTTCATCATGACCTCATGAAGTGCCAAAGGTGGTGGGTCTGAACCTGTGCCTAAACCATACAATAACCAGTATGCTGCATTCTCCTGGTTCTTCTAAAGAAATACAGGAGGGACTTGCCAAGGGAAACAGTGCTGTACAGCTTCTGTAAAGGCTGAATCATTGAGAAGCAAAAAGTCAAACCTGACCATGCCTCAAGGTCTCAAGTTCAGATTTATTTCATCTGTTTTCAGGCAGAAGCATTTGCTACCTGCGGAGAGGGGCAGTCCCTCCTCACACAGCTATTAAACACCATCTGAGAAACCTCAGAATGTGTGGGGACAGAGTCAGGGGCAGGAGGCAAGGAACCGAGGTGTTCCCTGCTAGTAACTTGCTTGTGTGTGAGGGTCTTCAGGAACACCAGGAAATCTGCCTGTGGTTCAGTTCCCACGTGTCTAACTTGCCAATCTTACCTCAGAAAGCACCTCTGGAACAGAGCTGGTGCACACCTGAGAGGAATTTGGACACCATGGCAGCAACAGACTAACTCACCGGCACACCGGGCATCCCACGAGGACCATCTTTGCCAGTATCTCCTGGGGGACCTCTGGGTCCTGGTGGCCCTGGAGGCCCAGGGGGTCCAGCTTGCCCTTGATCCCCCTAAATCAATAAAAAAAATGTCAGATGTTTGCTTTAGAGGTGTCAACCACAGAAAAAGACATTGATTTACCCAGAAAGAACGCAAGACAGGCGGGAAGAAGTGGCCATGAGCTGGGCACGGGCTTCTTCACTGCTTAGGGCACTTTGTCTTGAAGCCCAAGGGGTTGTGCCTGCCCAGTGCATCAGGAACAGAGAAGAAGGCTCAAATTCTAAGCTGCCAGTCCTGCCACAGGACATAAGCCAAAATTCGGGGTAGCTTTGCAATATTTCACTCATCTGTTTTTTCAGAACAAGTGACTGTTCTCAATAAGCAGCTGTCTGCTTCATGATGGGCTTGATAAAAACAAGGCTGAGGTAAAAAAGAAATGTCTGTGCAAGAATACACATTTTGCTCAGCTATTTTCCAAGCCCATCAATAGATTTTTTAAAAATGAGCATGGAAAATAACTGCTTTTCCATAAAGTTGTATGTAACTTTTCACCTGTTTTGGGGAACTGTTTTATAGTGACAATTAGCTAACTCCCTTAATGACTTATACCTATTCATTTGTAAAAGCCAATTTTCAAGCCAAAACATATTACTCTTCCCTTTAAAAGAAAGAACCCCCAAAATGGTGCTCAAGTTCTTTAATTTTCAGGTCACCACTGCAAACCACTAAGAAAAGATGACCTTAGGTGTGGATCGTTTAGCAAAGCTACCCGTAGCCTTTCTATTGTTAATATCTTTAACAATTGCTTAATTCCAAAATATTTTCAAATAAACAACCTGCTATAACAAGCCACATCTGACAAAAAGGTACAGCAAAGAGTAAACTGAATGTAAAGAAGAACCAGATCCCAGTGAGATGAAGCACTACCTTAATGAGGCGGCGTTTAATGAGCTGCTGATCAGCAGAGAGAAACCCATGATTGATTTTAGGGAACACCATCTGATCAGGCAGGTGAGGTCAAAGGTTGAAGATCAGAGATGAGAAAATTGAAGAATAGACATCAGAAGGCCCGAGAAAGAAATAAAGACATATTCATTAGTTTTGTAATAGCTAAAATAATATAAACTGGTGCTTCTGCCTGAC
Source organism: Heliangelus exortis (assembly GCF_036169615.1). Taxonomy (NCBI): domain Eukaryota; kingdom Metazoa; phylum Chordata; class Aves; order Apodiformes; family Trochilidae; genus Heliangelus; species Heliangelus exortis. Next base: position 3,568,671 of record NC_092425.1, read on the forward strand.
AGAAACTGTGCATTCTCTGTTGAAGAAATTGACATCCAATGTACAGGACATACCACTTCAGGAATTAATTATATACAATAAATACTATTTATCTTTTTTTCCCCCAGATTTTCTGTGAAAATTCTTCACTTGTATTAATTTTTTCATCACCTGGCCTCTCCAAACCAGTATTTTTATATGTTGTTTTTTCAGCAAAGCTTCCAGAGACAAAGCACCAGTTCAACTTTCAGTCAGATTTTCTAACCAGCATATTGTGCCATGAAGAATGGTGGTTTTTTAAATAAGGACTGGAGTTGCAGCTCGACCAGATTGCTTCAATCCTTCCTGCTTAATTTGCAAAAGCGCTTTGAAAAAAGTCCGCGTGTAGGGATTAAACCTCTGATATCTAACACAAATAGCTATGTGTAGCCAGTATAGAGTTCACTGCCATTTTCCACACTTCTGTACTCCTTGGGGAAGCAGAGCTACAGGTAAATCCCAGCCAAAAATAAAATACTGCCCAAGATCAGAGGGAATGTGGGTGCTGCCTGGGGTAGCACCGTACCAGGTTACAGCTTTGTCCCCATGCTCTCCATCAGGAACTTACACCTATGCCAAGGCTTTGTGAGGGTTGTTTTAGGTCCAAAATAAGGATTCGTTGGTGTCCCATGGCAAAATCAGTTTTTCATGTGCACTCGTATGCTGATACAGAGAGATCTGACTGAACAGGTAGGTGTCAGCCACAAACCTTGACGGTGAGGATCTGATTACTGTGCAGAGCAGCGACTGTGGGGAAGCCTGGCAGACCCTAGGGACACAGCACAACATGGGACCAAAACAGCACAACACAAACATCAAACATCACAGAGACAACTTGCTAACAGACACACAAAACAAACACTACGTTTAGTCTATCCCACGTTGCCTACTGACAGGGAACAGCCTCTCTGTCATATGGGAAACAGAATTAGGTTTGAGCTACGCTGCAGATGCAGGTTGTTATTTAACAATAAGAATATCCAGGGAGCTTAGAAGGAGCAGTCCCACAGAGGTGACTTCCCCTAAAACTACAAGAAATCATCATGATAATTTGACAGTTATTAGAGTATCAGGCAGTGGATGACTGAAGCATTTTCAACCAAAATGGGCCACAGCACTTCAAGAGAGCTACATAGAAAGTTTTGACTCCGAGTTGCTGCAAAACTGATGGCAGTGACTGTGGATTTTAAAATGCAAAATTAATTGCATTAATTAAAAATTAATTAATTGCATTAATTGCATAACTAACACCCTGCTCCTCACATTCTGTTTAACATATGACATTCAGCACATAAACTGATGGTACAGACACAATTGTCAACACTGAACACCAATCTACTGCTGGATCTCGGGGAGTCCAAAATGGTCAGTGGTTCCACGACACACATTTTCATATCCAGGGCAAAATCCTTCCCCTCAAGTGCTGTATCCTACAGTTGGTTTCTCATACACTACATGTGCAGAACTTGTACTGTACTGGTAAAGGAAAGGAGAGTGTGGTAAATGTGGCCAATATAAGGGGTGAATTTTGCTGCCAGTTCAATGCCTTTCTTGTGCTGCCTTGTAAGGTGTGAATCAGACCTTCTGATAAAGCTGAAACCTCAGTTGAGGAACATGGAATAAAAGACAAGCTGGTAGTTCTAAGATCCCTACATGCATGCTCACACACACACTGCCTCCACGAGGCAGAAGTGATGGTACAGCCCATCCGTGAGGCCTCAGGGTTGCAGCTTGGCACCTCCAAAAGGGAAGATGCTCTGGCTGATGGACCTGGTGGCTTCCAAGAGGTCCTGCACGAAGGCTCTGCTGGGGCAGCAAGAGTCCTTTGCAGCCTTGGCTGGCCTGGTGGAAAGCACCAGGAGGCAACAGCACCCTGCCAGGTCTCTCAGAAGCAGCAGATGCTTTTACATGGCAAATATTTGCTCTTCATCTCCCCATGAAGTCACATTAGAGATCCTCTGGATCACAAAGACTGCACTGATCTTTACAAAAAAAAACAAAACAAAACCAAAACAAACAGTAACTTTCTGGTACATACATATCCTCAACTATCACTTTTGAGTTACATTCAACAGCTTTATTCCTCATATAGATCCATGAGGTGAGAAAACTGAGGCCCTGGAAGTGGATCCCATAAAGCCAGTGGCAGTTTTACCACCCTTCCCACTTTGTTCTAACAACCCATGGGGTGGCAAACTGCATTGCTGGGTGACCTGAAGCATCTTCTTTAGAAACAAAAAAAAAGAAAACAACCCCAAAAAAGGCTAGAACTCTGAGCAGTTAATGCAACTCACTCCTGAGACACTGCTAAGACTGGAATGATACATCATTTAGGAAACAGATGTATCAAATTTGCATTTATCTTATTATGGAATATAAGTTAAAGAAGTTATTAGATGGTAATGTGCCAGAATCTTTACATCTGTGACTCATTAGCCCTGCTGTGCACATGGTCCATTCCTCTTCTAGATAAAATTACAATACCCCTGAAATGGAAACTAGTACCAACAAGAAACCTACCAAAGAACTAAAATCTGAGGAGAAAGTAATAAACTTTAAATCTCACTTATTAAAAAATGGGATAAACAGAAAGTCTCTTTTAACAACTTCATTTTTACTCATCAGCCTTTAGTATTGCAGCACAGTAATTTTCAGTTATCTCTAACTATTTCCAGTTTGACATTTTGAAAAGTGGTAACTCAAAACGCATAAAAGGTTTCATTTTTCTAATCTTTAATACCCAGAAGAGCTGTGAACTGATAAAGAAAGGAGTATAATCAGAAAATATACTGGTTTGCAATGAATTTTTTTTTTGGTTTTTAGAAGAAATGAAAGACTTCTGAAAATTTTGCATTTACATAAAGCCCTGCACAGCCCAGCCCCAGCATTCTCAATGCTTCCCAACATCACACAAATCCAAGGGTAGACACCAGTACTGCAGTTTTCTACCTCTGTAAACAACACATACAAAAAGGGGACAACCCTGTTCTTCCACCAGCAGCTCTGTAACTTTCAGTTTGTTCCCCAGCAGGACAAGGTTTTCTTTCCTTTGCTCAGATCTCAGACCTAATGGCCAGAGACATGTAATGCCAGCTTGGACTTGGATTATCTCCCTCTAATGTAACACATATTTGGTGAGAGGCAGAGACACAGGGATATTAAATGGATACCAGCAAAGAAACTGTGATGGTTGCATAGTTTTTTGCATGCGTGGGAGGCTTTAGAAGGCACTGCATCTTCTGGCATCCACAAAAGATAATGTTGGCACACAAGGAGCTTCAAAAAAGGCATAAAAAGAGCTATCCTGCCCACAAAACGAGTTCTCTTCCTTTCCTGTCGCTCTGCTCTAAATATAGCCACAAATATCCCCTAGATCTGTGTTATTTTTTTTCTCTATCTAAAGCTGTTCTCAATGATGGATTCAAAGTTACTCAATTTTCTCTTTATTTGGTTTGATTCTTGAACTGCACATAGGAGAGGCTCTTGTTTTACACCCTGGGAGGCCCTCACAGAACAGAAAACACTGCAGCAATCATCAGCGACCACTGGTCCACCGAATTCCTCTGCTGACAGCAACTCAAGCTCACCCTGAAATGCTGGTTACAATTTCTAAATTAGCACATTTGCTGCCTGCCTTGGGGAAGTTTTGGCCCAAATGCCAAGCAAAACACCACGCTTGGTGGAGGCTAACAGGGAAGTGACCACATAGTTCAGTGTCCTGCTTCTCTACCTGGAAAAAACCAGATAAAACCTACTTGTCCCCATACAACAGCTAGTGAGGAAACCAAAGGATGCCAGAACATGGTATTTGATTTTATTTTTTTTTTTTAACTTAGGTGAAATGGTTCTCCTGTTACATCCATCACAGCCTACAAAGATGTTATTCCCACTAGCATTCCTGGTTTTTTTCACAGTACAGTCAGCTTTATGCACTGGTCTGCATGAGGTCAACATTATAAAATCATTATAACCTGGTTGTATGGTTGTATAATAACATTAAGCAAAAGCATTTCTGGCTTTTCCCTATCCTCTGTACACTTCATTTTTGACTGCTGCCTTTGCTTAGCATGCTAAATGTCCCAGTTCTCCTTAGGATTTTCCTTTTGACCTGCCAATAAACCCAAGCTGCCCAAGCTTACATGTTCCTGTGAAGACATGGTAAATGAGACAGGAATTACCACCTGCTGCTCACTTGCACTTCCTAAGGTTACAGCCAGCTGCTGCTATTTCACATCAAATCACACAGGCTGCAGGCCAGAGTAATCCTGACACTCTTTAGGGCTGCTTTACCTTCCCCCAACACCACCTCCAGCTCTAATTAATCCCTCAGACCCAGGGCCAGCGCTGCAGCTAATTACTGGACCTGCTCTGGGGAATATGGTGTTGGGTATCACCCTGTAAGGTGCCAGGGACCCCCTCAGCAGGAGCTCCTTTACACAACCCCTTTTATCCCAACTCCTGCTTTCTCCATCAGCAAAATCTGCTAACTAAAACACTGCACCACAAGGAGACAAGGATCCAGGAATTTCTTTGCACTTAGCCAATCATTTGACAAGGAATTTTAATTCAAATACATTATGTTAACGACTTAGGCTTTGCATTAAAATAGTAAAAATGTCATGTCTAAGCACCACACCAAATGGAGCATTATACAACTGTTATTTCTTATAATGACCTCTGTATTTTCACAGTGAACTCTACCTGACACTACACTCAAAATGGACAAAACTGGAAAAAGCCAGCACTTCTCTGTTTTGGTCCTGGGATTAGATGACTTTTCAGTGAGACAAATACATTTTCCACACAAGTTCTGATGAGTGACCATCATCTGACCTACACAAAATATCCTTCCTGTAGGCAAGCTGCTCCTCTCACTGCAACTGGTGGTTGACATCCAGTTAATTTCAAGATGGATTTGTTCTCTCCTAAACTAAGTTGGTTCTCTCTGCAAAAAAATCTTTTGTCCTGGCTTATGTTTCTCCTCCAATTTTACAACCACTGCAGCCATGTGAAGCAGACAAGTGATTCAAGCCACTCTTAGGATATTTATTAGGAGTGGATGAGATATTTCTAGGAGTTGTTTTCAATCACATTGGTCTGATTCAAATGTTTGGTCCTGCAGCACTTTTCTGGGACAGCTGCAGTGGGAGGTGAGCTGACTACATGATGTTTTCTCAGCCACAGGACAGGGCTGTAGAAAAAAGGAACAGGATGTCCAGAGACTTCCTTCCTCACCATTCCTCTGGCATGACTAAAAAGGGGCAAGATCCGAAGCAACTGGTGGGGAGTGAAGGCATCCACTGCCTCACCCTCAGGAATGACAACATCCTCCTCTTGGGAGCAGGTATGTGACACTGTCCCTGGAAAGGCAGCTGTTCTGCATTCCCCAGGGGAACCTCAGGAGCTGGACATCAAAAGCATAGCTTGGCCTTAGAGAGTCACCCAAAGCCTTAAGGATGTTCCTGTCAGCTCTGCCAGGAGGCACATCCCAAGTCTGAGTGTCCCAGTGCTTCAGAGGAAGCTGGCAGTCAGTGCAACCTGAGTCCTATCCTAAGCTCTTCCATCACTCCAAGTTACCTTGCTCCAATTAATTACCCTGGTTTCAGCTTAATGGAGAACAGGGGAGCCACAGCAGCCTGACACTAGTGAAGCAGAACAGAAAATCTGACAAAAAAAACCCCAGACTAGGTAAATACCTCTGTTGCCTCTTGTCAGATAAGGAAACCAGGTCTCAGAAGTAACTGCTCAGAAAAGTTGGCACTGAACAAGGGAGGTGGCAGTTTCTCAATGATGTTTCTTTGGTGAAATTTATGTTAAGAGAAGGAATCATGACAATTTTTTTAGCCTTCTTATTGTGCTTAGATATAGTTTATAATGCTTAGAAATATTATATATATTATATATATATATACTATATATATTACCATATATATCCACATATATAATATATATATTATAGCTTATAGTGCTTACATTTAGTTTAAAACCATAATTTGCTGTACACACAGAACAACTAATAACAGAATAAGTAACTATGTGGATACTCATCCTAGTAAAGCATGAATTTAAAGCAGTACTGTGTGTTTGTACTCTCTGTTTGAGGTAACACAGCATGCAGGAAAATATAGATATATAAGAGTATCACTTGAGGAAACACCATCACTATATCACCACCTTTTGGCAGTATATTCATATAAATGAAACCAAAGTGTATTTATTAGGAAAGAAAAAGCTGGGGACAATGCTAATTTATGCTAAGAAAATTTACACAGTCCTATTAAGGGAAATAAAATTCATGAGTAGAATTTATAGGAGAAATTAAAACAAACTTTAGTAGCATATAAACAAACATCATCAAGGACAGACCTGGAAGAAATTTACAGAATATGTTTAAATTATGTAAAATACTATTTAATGAATATAACACTCTGATTATCCTACTCTTCATTTTTGCTTTGTCAAGATGTTAAATGAGGATAAAAAGGAGCAGCATGGATTTACCTATATTTGCTACAGTTAGCAATGTCTCAAAAAAAATGGAGTTTTGCTTTCCAGCAATGCTGTTCCTTTCAAAAAAAAAAAAAAAGAAAAAGTGCCAGCTTTTAAATGAAACATAATACAAAGTAAGATGGCTTTAAAAGTAGGTGAAAAATTAATGACAAGGGTTTGATCATCACTCAGTAACCAGCAGTTTCTGATTTATGAATGAAGTATTTATGCTAATGACATGAATATAGGTTTTCCATTTGCTGTTAGGAGGATAAAGAAAAGGCTCAAAATATATTAACTAGTAAAAATACACGAATTAAAACCATGTAGACCATGTTAAAATTTCTTAAAAGAAAAAAATCAGGTCAGAATGTACTGCATGGATATCTTTAACTTCTCTTTAATATGGGACAGTTTATAAAATTCTGTCTGTAATGCAACAAGTGAAGCAACACCTCAGTTTAAAACAAGTTTCTATCTATATATACATATATATACACATATGTATTTGTACCTATTTGCATCTACTGCTTCCAGGTAGCTGCTAAATGATGTTTTCTAGACCTGCTAAGCAAGGAACCTCTCATGCATCTGAACTAAAGGACAGAAGATATTTATTAAGTTCTTTACAGAAAGATAAGCACAGACTGATGAAGACCCTCAGACCCTCTTCCATTCCCAAACATCCACCTCAGCAGCTCTATTTCCATTAACCAGGGCACAGCCTCTATTTGGACACTATATCCTTTGCAATCCTATCACTATGAAATCTTCAAAGGTTTTTTTTAAAAAACCCAGGGTACAGCTGAGCAACTGAAACCAAGCAGTGGTCAGACACAAGCATTTATTCTAATAATCCACAGGCTAAACCCCATCATTTTTAATTTTGTCATGGCTCAGTACAATAATGCACATCTCCATGGATACCTCAGGAAGCTGTGTCCTCTGCAGAAATAAAAGCATCCAAAAGATTCCCTAAAATTATTGCCTCTTACACTACTGTTGAGGAAAGCTACTCCTGCATTTGACCTAAATGTTTAGTCTACCAGAACTTTAGAATAAGGAGTAGAGATCTGACATAAAAATACCTAGAGAGATTTAAAAAAAAATAATTCTTCAAATTAGATCAGGACTTTTGGAAGGATCCACCACTACCTTATACCCATGGCCTCAAGTGACCAAAAGCTGTATTATTCTGCTCTTCAAACTCACATTCAAGGAATGAATTTTGACATCACTCACATCACTGGAATGCTGGTTTGGTTCATGTTTTCTACAGGCCTGAAAATTTATGTTTTCATAAGTTGATGAAGCCACAAGGCACTATGAATGAGAGCCTCTGTGGCATCTCTGTATGATGAGCCTCATCCCCAGATTACATCTCAACACTTCAGAAAACACCTCAGATTCTCTGACAAAGACCCAAAAAATCAGACCTGTTATTGTCAAAAAACAAGTGCCTGCTTTCTGGGCTATATTTGCAGGGTTGGGTTCCTGATACTGCATCAATTAATTGAATTTATTTTCAAGAAAACCTGAATTTCAAAGCATCTCAGTATATACTTAAATATCCAATGATTGTGAAGAAGAACTTTCGAGATATCTGATTGCTGGTTTTACAGTGTTGAAATTATTTCAGAATTATTTCTCTCCAAAATCTCAAGAGCTGGGTTTTCACTTAGGGTGGGGACAGAAAGCTACAGTTTCTTGTTTCACAAATATTTCTGTTTTCATTTCAGCAGGATTTTAAAAGTTTAAGGTTGACCTGGACATTCTTTATATTTTATTTTGGTTTCTTTTGCAAATGAAAATGCCTGGAAGAAAAGAAAGCAGCTTTTATAAAGAACAAAGGTATTCTTGAAATTTCAATTAAAGAAAGTACTTGGAACCATAAAAATCTTTGATAAGATAAATGCTAATTTCAAACCAATATGTAAAAATACAAAACCAAAGACAACTCATGCTCCTTCTCTGTAGAAGATGAATTAACTTTAAAATGCCCATCACTTTTTGATACTGCATCCAGTCTGTCTGAAAACTTGTCAAATCCAAAGGCTGTTGTTATCCTAGAGTTACTTTCAGGCATGGCATTTTGGAAAGGTAACATGGCATGCTATTGCCTCCAAAAATTTTTATTTTACATAGGCAGTGATGGAAAGCTACCTGCCAAGGTAACCAACCAGGTTTAAATCAGTTTAATTTCACTTGGTGCATGACTGCCTTACACATATAATTTCCTTTAATTACACTGCAAATCCCATCCCCTGGCATGGCAAGTTGAGCAGATTCACCCTGAAGACAGGGAGAGAAAAAAATCACATTGCATGTGAAAAATACAAGGCAAAAAGGGGTCAGGACTGGGTCAGTACCCAAGGGACCTTGCCAGGCTTGAGAGGTGGCCCCGTGCCAGCCTCACCAAGTTCAATAAAGACAAGTGCAAGGACTGGGGTCAGGGCAATCCCAAGGACAAATGCAGGTTGAGTGGGGAATGGATTGAGAACAGCCCCGTGCAGAAGGACCTGGGGGTTTGGTTGATGAGAAATCCAAGGTGAAGTGGCAACGTGCAGTCACAGCCCAGAAAGCCAAAGGTGACTTGGGCTGCATCAAAATAAGGTGGCCAACAGGTCAAGTGAGGTGATTCTCCCCCTCTTCTCCACTCTCATGAGACCCCACTTGGAGTACTGTGTCCATTTCTGGAGCCCCCAGCACAGGAAAGACATGGAGCTATGGAAATGAGCCCAGGGAAGGTCCATGAAGCTGACGCTGGAGAACCTTCCTATGGAGACTCCTACAACCTGCCTGGGCTGTGCCCTGTCACCCTCACAGGGAAAAAATTCTTCCTAATATTTATATGGAACCACCTATGCTCCAGTTTATACTGACTGACCCTTGAATAAAAAAATAAAAAAAATAATAAACTATACCGAATCAAATCCAATCATTGCACATTCAACATATTTACCATAGGCGAGGGAAAAGAACACCCCTGGAACATGTTGCTATGGAAAAATCCATAAATATATAACTGAAGAGAGTCACTGTGTAATCTGAACAAAGTAACTTAATGTATTCTAATGAAGCACAGATGTAAAGAAGAATGAACTGGCACAGACAAGCTATCTGAACTTTCCCCTCTGTATTCCCCTACTTCTCTGTTAAAATAAACATGACATTTGAAAATTAAAAGAGCCTTTGTAGTTCCACAACTAAACCATGTTCTGTCAAACTCTCTGGATGTATTTACGAGGTGCTAATATTGTTATTACCCAAAGTATTAACTAGGCAGGTGTCAAGAAAAGAGCTAATACATGCACACATGATATCTGTTTATAATTCACTTGATACTAGATACATTTTACATGAAATCTAGGAGTACATTCATTAGAAATCCACCGGCCCTCTGCATTGTGGGAACCCATGCAAGGTGTGAAACATTGCTGGGGAAACTGGAAGGTTTGGTTAGGAAAGCCAGCTTTTAGACAGCAGAGCCAAATCACTGCCAATCCTGCTTCCACCCCCGATGGAAACTGTTTGAGTGCATCACTTACTCTTGTTACCCAAATCTTCCCAGATACACTACCTGGTCATGTTCAGTATTACTGTCCTGCAGACACTTGCTTCAACATGCAGGGTAAATGCAGCTAATAAGCATAATTAGCTCAGCCAGTGGATTCCATTTAGTTTGGCACTAGAGACTAATTGCCTGCTCAGCCAAGGGGAGGTGGAACATTTTTTTTAAGATGCTTACCCGAGGGCCCTGATCACCTTGATCTCCCTGCAAAGTGGAAAGATGAGATGATAGGTTTAACACAGCATCTGTGTGCTACCCAGCTTGCTTACATCAATCTGACATCACACTGTCTCAGTACAAAAGGGCTCTTTAGGTCATGCTGGGAGGGTTTTCCAGTCACCTGCCAAGTGTCACCCGGACATCAACTCACCTTCTCGCCTTTTGGACCGGGAGGGCCCTGAAAGAAACAGAAGCAGAGATGAGTTACTGATGTTGCTAAGATCCTGTGAAAGAAACAAGCTTGTGCCAAGCTGCCATTTCTTGCCAGCAATGTATTATTTCCTTATCAATTTTCACTCCAGAGCTATTCCAGAAACAGCTTCCTCACTGTATTAATAATAGGCACCGTGGGGTTATTTCTTCATGCTCACCCCATGTGTTCAATCAGACCACTCAGAAAAGCAAAACTATGCCTGAAATAGCAACATTTCTATTGATTTCAGTTAGGGACAATAGTTTATCTCCTCTAAGGTAATAAATTTTTTTTTTCTAAGACTGTAAAACTTCTTTGCAAGTGCAGCTAATAAATTCAGAGGCATATAAATCTGCCATGTATTTTGGCACCCTCCTTGGCTTAGATTGCCAGAGAAAAATGCACTGGGGAATCTAAAAGTAGTGTTTTCATTCCTATCTTTGGCAATGCTGAAGTTGATGTTGAGTCTCAAGCATGCTTTTTTAGGTAAAATGAGCTCTTTGAACAACATGATTTTGCAGAAGTGATATCTACTGTTACTTACCACCAGACAAACAGTAAGGTGACAGAATCACAAAACACTGAGGTCCTTTCCTATCCCATTCTTATCAAGCACCTTCCAGACAGCTACCAACAGGTTTCTAAACCACTACTTTTCAGGTTAGTATCTTAGAATTAAAATTGCTTCCAGTCTGCAGAGAACTGGCTGCTTACACAGTGCAGACTCTACCTCCAGCTTTCTGAAATATTTGCAGGTGTTTCATTACAAAGAAGGACCTGAGGTACAAGAGGAAAGCAACTGGAAACAGAAGGACCCATCTAAGCTAGGAGGGTCCACTCTTACAACATAAAATGTGTGTGCCTGGGCATGCAGCAGCAGAATGGTCACCACCAGCAACATAATTGGAAATAACCAAGTGCAACCTGGTTGAGCTGAGCCATTTGAAGCATTTCAGGCCTTGCACTGGTACAAATTCATGTGGTTCACATAAATGCAAACGGAAGGTCAGTCTGCTGTGCATTAAAGATGTAATCAACCCCGTGCAAGTCTTTGAGAATCCCAATTGCAGCCAATATTCTGTTTATTTTTAAGGGCTTCTGATGCGTGCCAGAGAAGAGCATCTGCTGCTAAATCTTTCAAGGAGTTGAAGCATATGCCTCTCCTTCCTTAGCCTGCCATCTGCAGAGGACATAGAAATAAGTCTGCTATATACCATCCCCACATCTCCTGTAGGAAGGACAGTGCTCACTCAGCTGACTGGAAACCATCTGCCCCATTAACTGTGAGCCCAGTCTACGTTGGGCTGCCCGGCAAGGACTTGCCCTCTTTAAACACAATTTAGACAAATTTACTTAATCAATAGATGCAGCCTTGCTGTACTTTTAAGGTCTCCCCATCTATGTTTTTATTCCTTCTATGTGCTCATATATATACCCTGGAAAGAAGGTGCAGTGCTGTCTGCTATGCTTACTCAGAGGTGATATTACAGGAAGGCACAGTTTCAGGCCCATTTTAAAACACACACATTGAGCCTGAAAATTCACAAATTTACACCATCACCAGCACTGTTACTGCCTTTTTCTCAGGGAACACTGAGCACAAGCATATCCCCTTGAATTACCAGACTGATAGGAGCTGTGAGTATCTTAGTGGCTGCAAACTGCCCATAACATGATCCCCCTTTTTGCTACACTCAGAATCCTCTTTCTTGGGTCTCAGGCATGAAATTCTAGCTCACATGGCATGACCAAGCCTGCAGGCAGATGTTGGCTTGGGGATGTGAGTGGGGGGGTGGCTACTGCCTTCATCCAGATGCTCAACACCATTCCTAAGCCCGAGGGTAGCCCTGCTTCTTTCTGATGGCTTTTGGTTCTCTCCTTTTCTGAGGCATTGCCCTGCCAGTTGCTACTGCAGAGACCACATCAGGGCCCTGAAAGACTGGAACAGAAGGAAAGTAGAGAGAGATTCAGCCAAGAGATCTGCAGGGCTGCTACATCATCCCCTGGTACTGAGCTGGCACTGTGCTCAGCTCTCTCCATCTCCAGGAGTGGCCCCTGCCTCCCCCATGTGTATTTTCCTCCTAAGAGTTCTCTGAAAACACAATTCATGCCCAAATATGTTTTTTTAATAAGACTGAATCATGGATCTCAATTAAAATTCATTCTCATTTCTCTGTGTAGGATTTCTGTAAATTACCTGCTTGCATTGTATCAGCATCCCAGATTTTTTCTCATTTTTCTCTGATTATTACTGCTTGGTGCTTGCTCTCCCTGAGTGCCACACACCCTTCTTGCATCCACCCAGCACACAATTTTTTCATTTGAAGTCTTCATCAATATCTGACAACTCTATTGTACTAGAAGTTAAAACCAGCTTTTCAAAAGGCCACAAGAACACTTCTGGAGTGGGCATTCTCACAAGTCTCTGCACTTGTATTTGCAATGCTTTAGCTTTACACTGAGAGCCTTGAAAAACAAACAATTGCAAGAAAAAAAAAAAAAGGGGGGGGGGGAGTTGTGGGCTGGGGAAGCAAAGCTCTTTTGGATGCTGGTGAAGAGAAGCAGTGGGGTTTCATCAAAAGAAAATTAATGCAATTCTTTCATGGCTTGTTCAGCCATCTCTGGCTCTCCCCCCATTGTTTCAATTGTTCTCTATTGTTTTTGCAATGTTAAAAAGAAAATTCCTATCCTCAGCCTTTGACATCTTCTTTCCACTTGTGCCAAGAAAATCTCCCAAGGTTTTTACTGCAGAATTTATTGGTGTATCTACAGCGAGTGGAGGCAGGGAGGAAGAAAAACATGAGGAAAAGTTGGGTTTGCTGGGGCAGGGTATGATTAGGAGACAGATTTCTTTAAAGGAGAGCAAAGTTTCTTCTGTTTAAGGGTACAGACACAAAGAACAGAGTGAGTAAAATAACACTGGCTTTGTAGGCCACAGCTTAGACATCCTGCTTTTTTTTCCCAGGGAGACTTCTGTGCTTTCATTTATGAGATGGCAGAGATCAAGCTGCTTGCTGCTGCACAAATGTGAAAGCATTTTGTGTAAGTTATATGAAACGTCTGAGGTCAGAGCATTTCTGAAATAACTTTACAGTGTTTTCACTGAAAACAGAGGCTCTTTTCTCCAAGTGTAATTATCTGCTCCAGACTACTATACATTTCCAAGGAGAGTTTATAGCCTGGTTCACATAAGCAAGGCCTTGTAAATCACAAACACATGCAAAATCTGCATTCATAATTAGGCGACAAATACTACTGGTTTTAAAACAAGCTCTTCTAAAGCAGACTAAAAAGGCCCCCAGGCACCTGCCAGCCAAGAACAAAGCTGAAATCAGGGTCAAATCCATTCAACAGCCATGCTCAGAATTACTGGCAGGTGACTTTTGGGTTTTTTTTTTCTCTCTGGCTATCAAAATCCCATTTCCATTCTCTCATGAAATCTTTTCATTGCTATAAATATGTGTGCAAGGGCACGAGAACACAGCACTGGGAACGTGAGACTCACCCTTGTGGTCTCCATTTAGATAACATTCTCCTTATTCCCCTTAGGGTTAACTGAGTGTGATCACAATTATTTTTGTAATTCATTCCCTGAAAGAGACTTATTTTGTGTTCCTCTACTTATGCCCATTGTCACCTTTATAGTTTTGAAACAGTTACATTCAGAGGGCCTCTTAAAAAGCCAGTGTTATCTTCATATTGCCTTTAAAAACATTCACAATTATCTGAATTCTCTTACAGATTTATTCTCTCCATATTCCTATTGCTACAGATCCACCTTTAACCATAATACAGACAGTCCTGCCATGACTTCCCCAAAAAGGCTTCAGGGAAGGAAAGTAGAAATGAAAAGAGTACTGGCTTCTTAGGAAGGGGTTCACAGAATCAGCAATATTTTGTAGAAAGCTCCAAATTCAGAGAAATACAGATTTTTAGTGACCTTGAGATAATGCAAACCATGCCACTGCAAAAAGGACCTCCCAGTGTCCAGCACAAGCTGGCAACAGCCAACCAAGCAGAACCAGGTGGATTGTGACAGTCCCAGGTCCCAGAGGGACCCTCGACCTTCAAGGCTCCCAAGGAGCCTGAGATACCAGACTCAGGAGCTCCCATCAGCTGGAGCTGTCACAGCAGAGCCAGGTAATAACCTGGATACAGTCACTGCTTTCCTGGATTTCATCCACAGCAGCTGTAGGTTAAGGCAACCTGGCAGCTAAAGGACTGAACGCAACTTGGAATATTCAGAATGGAAATGGAATGGAAAACATCCCATTTTTAGTTGGGATACAAAAGCACTCAATGCACACATCCCGACGAGCAGCTCCAGCATCCACTGTAAGAGCAGCAAAGCAAACCAGACAGTCCCAAGCCATCCAGGCAAACTCAAAAGGAAACCAGTTGGCCAACTTAGTTTAGCCTTGTTTTCAGAACTAAATGACAAGCTATACAATGCCTAAATTAATTAAATTCCTGTAGTTACTTTGAGGGTAAAAGGTGGCTGTTTTATAAAAAAGTTACAATGAACTTTTTCTTTCAAGATTTGGCTCATGACTTCCATGGATTACAAATTCCTGACTGGAACAACAATCCCCATCCTAACCCATAGATGCTCCAAATTTAGGGCCAGATATGCTGAATCACTAGCCAGGAGGTTAAGCAGGACTCAACACTATGCCAAGGTTCCTACACTCATTTTAGTCTCATGCCCACTATGCAAAACCTGAATTACTGAGAAGTGTGGCTCTGGTATTTGCTGAACGTGGCCACTTTTGCAGACAGTGCTTATAATGCCAACATCTTACCTTTTGCTCACAAGAATTTCCAGTTAATCTGGAATCTTCTACCACTGAAGTCATATTCTCTTATCTTTTACATATTTTATTCTTTCTCTGGGATATGGCAGTCTTGCAGTGCAAACTTTTATAGAAAAAGAAAACCAACTCACCACCCAAAGGACTTTCACCAGTCTTTCCTTTGCTCTCCTTATAGTCTCAAGTTTTTGTTGCAATATTCAAAGGCACAGAAAAGGAAATTCAAATATTTGACACAATAACTGTGCCTGACTTAATAAGCAATAGGTAAATAATTAGGTAAATTAATAAGGTAAATTAAGGTAAAAATAAGGTAAATAAATGCAATCTGAGGAACATAAAATTGATATATATAACAATCTAGATAAACAGCTCAGTTACCATTCACATCAACAAGTAAATTGTAAGGCAATCCTGCTGTAAATTCATATAATTATGCTCATAACTCACTGATTTATGCCAATCCATAAATCACACAAGCTCATAAACTGCAGGCAGGAGAACGTGATCTGCCCAAAATGCATCAAAAAGCATTCAGACTGTAATTTAAACATTCATTTCTCATGCAATACACTCCCTGAGATCTGGATGGGTGTTTTTTGGAACCTGATAATTCTCACAAAAATCATCAGACTGCATCCCAGCCTACAAAGGGGTCACTGCTAAGTGATCAGCTCTGTACCCATGAACTATCAAAGGATCAGCTATGCTCTTGCCATAAATAAGTTAAGGAAATATCACAGTCCACAACAACTTTTAAGTTTCCTGTGAACTGACTAGATGCTCTACATGCCAATAAGACTAAAGACATGGTGACAGAAAACCCTGGCACATTATTAAAGATGAAAAATTGGCTTGTGGTAAAGTCAAAAGCCACCTGAGTACCACTTACTGCTCTGTACATTGCAAAGTATTCCTGAATCTCAGTCCTCACTGCCTTGTCCTTTCCATTCTCCCACTTGGCAGATAATCTGAGTTTACTGATGATATTAGAGTTGTGAGTAAATACTGTAGTAAAACACCAGAAAGGAAACCCGATGCTATTAAATGTGTAAAACAGGAAAAAACAAAAACAAAATCCACAAAAAAACCCCTCAAAACCATCCAACAAAAAAAACCCAACCAAACAAAAAAAAAAATCAGAAATTAGAAAATGTAATAGTGCTAAGTCTCTCATTTTATAAGAAAACATCCAGAGTTTGTGTTTTCAATTACACCAGAGGTACCAGGGAGATCCAAAGAAATAATCTTGGTTACAAAAAAAGGCAGAAACACACAAATTTCTGGCTGCTGCTGACAATTGTAGGAAGACATTTGAAAACAAAACTGAAACATGTCCTACAGAAAAAAAAAGAAATCCTAAACCAGACTGAACAGTGAGAATTTTCTACTATTACTGTTACATTTGCTATTTCCACACCAGTCTCAGAATTTTTTGCAGCTCAATCCATTATTTTAGAAGTATTTTTTAATGATAGCAAAACAAAAAATGAATCTATAGCATGGTAACTATGGAATAGACAAGACTGATAAATAGATTATGGGCTTCTTTATAAGATTCAGTAGTTTATAAGATTCAGTAACAAGAGAAAGTGCAGTTGACTCGAGTCTTCTACTTTGACTAATAAATATTCACTGCAGTCAACAGAAATGATGTAGGGATTCAAGGCAATGAATTAAACAACTATTAAGAAGTATGTCTGGATGACAGGTAGAAAAAGAAGAATTAAAGGCTGCTTTCAAATTTTACAATGAAAAGAATTAGACTGCAAAGAGTTTTCAAGGTAGATTTCCTGCATTTATTGTTGTGTCAAACTACTGAAGCAGGAATGAAGTTATAGCTCCAAACAGTTTTCATCACCACAGGCTTCAAGCATTAAATTTTGCATTAAACATCAGAAGGGATATTAGAGAAAGGAGAAAAACTAAATAGTACTGCTTAACCTCCCAGTTATTCCTATTCACCAGAGTAACAAGGGCATAGCATCACTCCAGAGGAGTTTTCTGCACTTGCCAGTGAGAATTATACCAGTAAGCAACCCAAACAAAACTTTCTGCTTTGTAGAAGAAATTAATAAGCTTTAAAAGCAAATGAGGACCTGGGAAAACAATAATTATAAAAATAAAGAAAAGAAAGAAAAGAAGAAAAAAGATTTAAAAGGAGGACCAATATGGTCTGGTGGAATTTAGAGGCTATAAAACTGCAGGGATCATGGAAGTACATCCTGGCTTTCTTTCCCAACACAATAGAAATTGAACAGAAAAATTATACCTCCTGCCAATCAAAGTAATGAAATCCTTCTTCCAGATTTTTGAGATAAAAAATACACTATTAAATATTTTTTATACTTCCTTTGGTAGATTTTTATCCATGGGCCAGCTCTCTTATTTACTCCAAGCAGCCCAGTAAGAAAACAGCTCCTCACTGGGAGTTAACAAGGTCCTGTTATTTTCAGAAACAGTAGTTCACATTCTAATATTTCAGTCATTTTTTACCTAAAACTTGATCAGTAGCTTCTGTAATTCAAAGACATTTGTTGCTTTCCTGAAAGCTCAGTGCTCTGATAGACAGTGCAGCTGAAATGACATCCTCCTTTGCCTGTTTTGTCTTTTTGGTTTGACTTAAAAGTTCCCTTTTGATGAGGATGAGAGGCTGAACTTCCAGCACTTTAAAGAAAATAAAGCAAGCAAACAAAGGAATGGGAAAGTTCCAGAGCAATGGAGATTCACCACTACCTGAGATTCAGTCACTACCTGAGCTGTACCTGAGCTCACTGAACTGTGACTTCCAAGCTCTGGATTTTCCAGGCCTTCTGGATCTTTCACCTTTAGTGTCTCCACTAGTTCTGTGTAGAAAAAAAAGCAGGCAAATATCTCCCAGACAGATCCTCCTGTGACTGGCAATTGGGTCAAGAAGATTTACATGCTTCATTAAGGGATGCTGCATAGGGTACAGCTATAAAAAAAATTAAATCACAAACACAAAAAACGATTACTGAAATATTTTAAAAACTCCCTGTTCATCTATTTGAAAAGAAGAACTAGCTTCAAAACAAAGCAGCTGGTGAGATAAAAATAAGATGATTCAAGGAAGGAAAAATAACAATTTAATTGTTGTGACCCATACCCATTTCATTCTGGTTTGATAGATCCTTCCCCATTCCCACCTCCCTCTTTGAAGGAAATTAAAAACAACACAAAATTAGTTGTTGAAAGCACTAAAATTAATTTCAACAATTCTGCTGTCATATCAAGGCATATTTACATTAAAGTAACTAAGGCTGAACTTTGAAATGAGCAAAACTGGATGACTCACAAGCAAGGTTTTCCAGCTAAGATATTTTGCTGTATTTCAGTAATAAACTTGATTTCAGTGAAAAGATTTTAATACAGACTTTTCAAAGGAGGAGATCAATTCCCTTCTTCCATTTGCTGTGACCTGTTTCAGTAGCAATATCCTGAGTTTCATTCATCCCTATTTTAAGCCATGCCATCCACACATCCACTGTTTTTTTTTTCCTTTTCCAAACTGTACTGCTCAGTGCAGGATACGTTTCCTCATCTGAAGCAGTACAATGACAAAGAAAGATTTAAGTATTCCTTTAGTGTTGTCTGCAAATATAATGCTACTGTGGAAGAAGTGGTGAGTTAAGTTACCTAAATAATGAATGGTTAACAGAAAATGGCAATAAATTCCTAATATAAAGGCCCAGCTGGGTAACATGTAGCCCAAGGGACAGAAAGACTTCTGACACTGTGGCCTCCACAGATTAAGAGAAAGAAAATTACTTCACAACCTACAGAACTTTTTTAATTTGAGGATATCCTAATGCTTGGGAAAAATGTGTTTTAGTGAAGTAGCAAAATATATTTCTCTGAGGCTCTTACCCTTCTTTCTTTCCTGTCCTCCCCTTGCACACCCTGTATTCCTTTAAAGAGTCCCTTAAAGAGATGCCAAGCTCCAGCAGGACCCAAATTCAGGTTCTTTTACCAAGAACTGCCTAAAAAATGTCATGACAAAAGTTACACTGCCCAAACCCATCTGAGGCAAACTGTAAGTACCAGGCTACTGCAAATGTCTCTTAACTATCTTACTTACAATTCCTTGCTAAAAGGGGCAATTACAGTGTAATTAGTATTATTACACCGTAATAATAACTGTAATAATCCAGTCTTGTTGGGGATATGTCCATCCTTAATCACAGATTAATTTATTTGAGTTCAATGAACACATGGAAATTAAAGTGCAGAAACACCACATATAAATGATGTGCTGCATTTAGGCAAACAAATCCTAGGAGGAGAACTAAATCTTTCATTTCTCTTCCCCAATATCCTCATCTGCAACAGGGGAAAACTGCAATTGATGAACTTCACAGAGCTATTGGGAGAACTCTTCTGATTTGTAAAGTTTGAATTGAAACTGGATAAATGTAAAGAAATTTTTGTATGGACTACAAACAGTCCAAAGTTTTTATACACATATATAAATGTGAGATGACTGAAGAGATTTTTGTAACCTTTAAGGTTGGCAATGTCTTTCTTTCTACAGGAAGCAATTTAAGACAACATAAAGTTTATTAAAAACAAAGCAGTTTTCTCCTCAAGACTAATAGTTTGGTCTACAAAATTCAGAACATCTTCAGGGGAAATTACACACATATGTATATGTATACTTAAATGGATATTTATTCTTTTTGGCAAATGATCACTAACAGACACACTGTGCAATACAACTGGATTGTATTTCTCAAAGTACACGATCCTCTTAAATGTTTCTCAGCAGCTCACAACTCTTGAATGTTACAGAGGATCTCAGAAAAAAAAAAAAAAAAAAAGATGATTAGGAACTCTTATGTTATTGCAGGGACAGCCAAAGCATTTTTCAAACACAGAATTCTGGATTTAAGCTCACAAACAGGATATTCATTTCCACACCATGGTCATTATTAACATTACTGCCAGTACACAAAACACTTCAGTGAAAGAAACTGCTGCATTTTCTATTTTTCTCTTCTTTTCTCTCCCCCAAATTTGACCCAAACTTCTAAGAAAGAATAGCACATCATCTGAGATTTTCATGCCATTTTCATGCCATGAATTCAAGCTGAATTTAGGACAAAGAATCTGAAGAATTTCTACTAATATCAAAGATTGCTCACTGTCAAATTTTGATTGAGGAAAATGTCATTTTAGAATGGAAAGTACAAAATTTGAAGCTTCCACCTGGACTCTGACATCCCTACCTCCCAAGTCAGCTCTGGTTTGCAGGACTTTCAGGTTCCCAGCACAGAAGTCACCAGGGCCCTGGGTTGATAATGGGTCACACCAAGGAAACTGGTATTTTAAAAACCTTGTGAAAGACTAAAGTCTTAGATATCACAGTGTTATCTTTAAGTCACCATAAGCTTGATGAAATATACATTTTTATGACTTTTTTTTTTTAAAGCTAGCACAGCTACTGAGATCTGTAACAAATTGAACTGAAATTCAAAGCTAAAATACAGTGTGAAGATCAGTAAAGACAATAAGCCAGTAGGAGTTTAATACTGAATTAAAAACACGTGCAGGAGGATAGTAAAATACTATATAATATTCTTGAACACAGTGCAATACTTTGCTTTGACATAATTCTTAATAAAATTCAGAACACAGGGGTGTATTCCTGCCATCTGTACAACAGGAGGAAGAAAACACAGAGGTCATTTGATAAGGAGATGATTTACTAACACAAGAAATATTTCAGACTTCTTAATTACATTTGACAACTCTTTGCAGATCTCAGAAATGCAGTGTTAGGCTTGCGTTTGTTTTTGCCCTCATATATACTTTGTTAAGCTAGGCAGTGCTACACCAAATTAGAGATTACAAGTTATTTTTATTTCCCAGTTCTTGCTGTTAGAAGGTTTAGGATGCCCTGGTGACAGCTGCAACTTCTAGCTGAATATATGGAACAATAACATAACATCCTCCACAACATCTATGCTGGCATATGTAATAAGTAAATAACATCTTCGTGTTTATTTTATTGAAACAAATCCAATTATTTTCAGAAACTAATGAAGCAGCCATTAAGAAAAGCTGGTATGATCTGACAAATAGAAAGTTCTCCCTCGTGTTTTCTTTTGGAGTTTCATACATGAGGTTTTTGGGGCTTTTTTTCTTATTCTAGAACTTGGCTTTTCAGAGCAATATTACAATAAATAGTCACTATGTGAACTAGGAAACAAAGGGACCAACTCCTAAAAATCTGGGGCCAAATGACTTTAATTGTTCCAAGAATCCATCTTCCAAGCTTCATTCATCTATTGCAGCTACTCTGGAGGGGGATCATATATTTTAGTAAGAGAAGCTGCCTTCATACCAGCAGAACCTATTTTACAAGAGTATCCAGAGCTGACATTACCTTGAATGAAGAGCCCTTTCCATGGAATTCTGAACAATTGATATCCTCTTATCTGTGTTTGTAGAAAATAAAAGCCTAGCTTTGAATGGGGAGTTGTTACATTAACAGTTTTAAAATCTGGTATTTTTCTGAACCAAGTAAACAAACCAGAAATAAATCACCAGTTCTAGGAAATGATGTGAAAAAATTTAACGTCTTGCTATTTCAGCACAAGATTTCCAGAGAGTGTTACTGAAATTGTCACCAAAAGCATCAGGGCAGAGAACAGAGTAGCACAGCTGGGGTAGGAGCCTGGCCTCTGCTTTGGCCATCTGACACTAAATGAACAGAGCTCTAACAACCTCTGATTATCTCCAAAGAAGTTCCCTTAGCAGGGTACTGTAGGGGAGTCATTAATCTACCATTAGAGGCTCCTTCACAAATCCTAGCAAAAGGGTGGAAAAAGACAAGTGAAAAAAAACATGTTGGAAGCAGAGCACAATATCCTGTGGTACAAGGATTTTCCTTGGTGATGCCAGGATCTTAATCTGTGTGGGTTTAGAACTTATGTGTGATTCCTTCTTTGTCTTTGTACAACTGATAGCCCAACAGAATTTGCCCAGTTCTGGTCTCTCTCCTTCACAAAGCAAAGAATCCTTTTATTTGCACTAATGCCATCTGCTCAGCTGTAGAGGAATTTAACATGAACACATTTTTAACATTTACAGAGGAATTTAACATTCCCAGCTAGCAAGGTTTACACACAGACATAAGTCAACCAGGGGGAAATTAAGTGTTTTCTATTTTAAAAGTGGTTATTGTTGTCAACCATTTCTTTTATCAAAATTAACTTCTGCTTTAGTTATTACACACAAAGCTGAGAAATCAACCTAATTGAAAGCAATCAAATATATTAACTCCTTCTGGGAAGATCTTTTCCTTGCATGTTTTGTATCATAAATGCTTCTGTACATATGAGAGAGTAAACAAAGCTTTGAGCATGATTTCTCCTCCTGCTTTCTCTAATGTGGTCCAAAATGACTGAGCTATATGGTTATAAACCTGGTGGGAGCCAAGAGCTAAATCCTTGCTTCTTATTTGGCAACTAACATCAAGAGTAAAGCTATTAAGTTGGCATTTGTTCCTTCAGGTTCACAAGTCAACATGGTCTAAATGTTTCCTAAAAAGATCACAGAATTTCAACAGTACAGAGGGACTGTATTACAGCTTAAGAAATGAAGGAAAATGGCAAACAAGTGGGAAAGCTCCACTGAATGAGAATTAAACTTTAATTATGGTGATCAGAACAGAAGAAGCCTGTCCAGCTCTAAGGGTCTGACAGGCTGAGGCCACTTTGCAGCATTTGTTAACAGTACATACCATGTACCTTACCCTTAAAAAGCCACCAAAACACATCCACAGTCACTTGACCTTATCAACCAGGCCAGTACTGAATGGCCCGTGCTAACTGAAAGGAATATTTAACAAATTTTGACATACTGGTAAATAACCAAAGTACCCAAACTTTAAGAGAAAATAGGACCTAACATGCATTTTCTTTACACTCTCCCCTTCCCATCCTTCCCTCTGTCAGATACTCTGCTCCTTTATGGTCTAGGATGCTCCCCACCATCAGTATTCTCTAGGAAGTGATAAATCTCCTACATACACTGCTGCCATCCAAACTAGTTGAAAACTATAGCCTGCTGTAATTTTTTTCTTCCATGGGCCTTAACAAATAATAGAACAAAAAGTTAAAATGGCTCCCACCAGCTTCGTTGACAGCAGCAGCCAGTAATAGCTGAACTGTGAATCAGAATCTCTGCCATCAGAAATCAAAAATCCTCCACTCACATCCCCTGCAGCTCGACGGTGAAAAAGCCACAGGCACACATTTGTCACCAGGATTGCCATGGTAACCCTTTATCACACATGCAACAGTGGAAAATTTCAGGCTAAAATAACATCACTTCCCTAGACATTTCACACAGAGGAAAACAAGTATCAGTCATTATTATTTTTTTGTCCCTTTCTGATGCGGAGCTGAACGGCTGCCAAAAAGAGGGAGAAGCATCTGCAGGGCTGCTGTATCTCAAAGTCCCCCCCAAAGAGTGCTCATGGATGCTGACATGGGAGAGAAAGTTAGAGATAGGCCAGAAGTGAGGCAGAAAGCACTTGGTTGACTGAGACAAAATCACAGTAACCCCATTTTCTATTGTTGCCCCACATTTCTAATAGCTGATAGTGTCACTTCAGCAGGATCTCATAAAGGATCATTTTGTCTTCCTTAACTGTAATACTAAATGCACTGTTTTCTAATATTTACATGAGTTTTACTTCTAGATAACAAAAAACTGTTAAAAATAACAAGCCATCTCTTCATGCATCTAACAAGCCCAGATGTTTTTACTCATTTTATTTGCACGTGAACAACTTCAGTTTTCTTTCTATACTTGAAAATCTGGAGATTTTCAACCTTTTCAAAACACAACCTCATGAAGCTATCTAGAGTTGGGCTTCATTTTAAGAAAGACATCTACATGTACAGCCTAAGTGGAGCTGCCTAAGACATGGAGATGTCTTGGGTGAGAAAGCAATTCAGCAGAATGGTTTTTAGGTTCAGTAGTTGCCTATAATCAGAATTTATAATTAATAGGCACAAATGTATGCAACGTGTGAGAAGTTCTGTAGGTATCCAAGACAGCTGCCCATGACTGACAGACACAAAAATGATCCAACACAGCCCCCCAGCCCTTCATCTCTAGGCTGGAGACCCTGGATCATCTCATGCAGCACCAAATGGCTGAATGCAGGGGCAGCCATTGAGCCCTAGGAGCTTACAAGGAGTTGAAGAGGTCTCAAGGTGCACTGAGTATTGACTCAGCCTTCCTTAACTACAGAGAGCTGCTAGGTTTAGGCATCTTGATCTAGAGAGAAATGCTGCTCTGTCTCATGCCTTGATGACTTTCTCACCAGTGCCCTTGCAAGAATTATCCCTGGACTCAATCCACCAGTCAAAAATGACTGAGTCCATCCATACCTACACAACACCTTGAGCTGAAAGGGGGAGGGGAAGGCAATATTAAGAATAAGAATAATTATTAAGAATAATGGTAAGATGAGCATTTCCACTGGGAGGAATTAGAATATAAGAATTCCTGTCCTAGGTCTTCTGGGTCCTAGCACCCTGTACCTGTTTTCTGTGTAATTGCTCAGGGCATGGAGAAGATGGTGATACTAGGGGTGGTGGTGCTGGAATTTTTAGAGGGACTTTCCTATGGTTTGCACCTCACTTCTCTTAATATCATGACAAAATTTCTCTGCCTTTCTGCCCTAGAAGGAGCACTGAATGCTGCCCTCTCTACTGCAGTCCTTTGCCTACAGCTACCTCAGGGTATTTAATGTAGAGAGATGAGCTCCAAAGGTTTAGGAGCTGTTTACAAGCAAGAGACATTCTCTGAGCAAATGAAATGTGGGAGATGAGCATCTAAACCCAGGGGGAAAAGCCATGGGTGGTAGGACAAGTCAACATTAACTAGAATGCACCCTGCAGGCTCCAGCAACAGCCTCAGGTCCTCAGCAGAGCTTGTTCAAAGCAAGAGTGCCACACAGAATTAGTCTGTGTCTCCACTGACCCCAAGCAGTCAGTGGCACCCCCAGCCCCTCATCTCTCCAGGCTAAAGAGATCTCTCTGCATAGGTCACACACTGGGAGGTCACTGGGAAACATTAGTGCTATGGGGGGGTTCAGTTCCTATACCTAGGGACCACTTACACAATACTATTAAATGGAGTATCAGAGTTCATACTTTCTATTCTAGCAAATACTAATTAAAAATTAAAAAAAAAAATTAGTCAATAAGGGTGTGAAGCTTTTACTTTCAACTATGATTCTGAAATATAAAAGCCCTTCAGGAGGAATCCTGGCTCAGGCAACTCACTTGGGCAGAGCTGGTCCCACAGACCAGAGCTGACTTCCCACACTGCATCCTCAAAAAAAGCTTAGAGAAAACAAGAAAAAAGCATCCTGCAAAAGCTTAGAGATTTTCAGCTGACTTCACCAAGTTTGACCTTGGTATTGGCTTTTCCCCACTCCTATTTCATTCCTTTTCCTACTGCTGCTCTTTAACTCCAATAATTTACATACCATTTTTTTCTAATGTTTCCTTACTGCTGGCCCATTTCTGCCTCAGAACTGAATTTAGTCCCCTAGATTTCCACATCCTCAATTAAAGCTCACAAGACAAAACTCTACTATTCTGAAATAAAGCAGGAGTAATGCAAAGCAGTGTATACAATCAATCAAACTAGCTAGCAGTGCAATATTTAAAATAACTGAGGGCTGCCTGGCTCATAGCAGCATTATTAGCATGTGATTTAGAAGCAGTTGAAGTGTTGCATTTGCTACACATTTGCTGAGTTATTTTACCTTGCTTTAAAGTTAGGAGGCAAAGTTTCAAGCCATAGTTGGGAGATTTGCTTTACTCAGTATTAGGTTGTTAACCCCACCATCTGCTCAGACAGCTGAGGGAACTCAGACAACCATATGGGCTGGGCCATCTTCCTCTCCTGGGAAATGGTTGCCTTACTGAATTGTGCTCTGGTGATCAGTTTCTGGCTTATTACAATAAAATAAATAAAAGGAATTTGTAGATAACCTGAATTCAGCCTTAACTTATGTAGGAAAATAAGATGGCACTTACTTGAGGACCAGGCTGACCCTGAAAAACAAGAAAAAAAATAAGATTATGGAAAGTTTTGACAAGAAACAACCCCTCAAATTACTGAGTAAGTATTCTTTAATAAGGCAAGAAAAAAAAAATCTGTAACTGTCCAGATTCTGGACTCTTAAATCTATATTTAATTTGAATATTTTAATTGAAATGGATCAACTTTCTTGCAAGTAACCAATTCCAGAAATAAATTACAACACAACTGAACATGCATTTGAGAAACTTCATAATTTTGACAGTCGGAACAACACAGTTTGGAAATTATAGGAAGACCCAATTTAATCACTCTCAAGTGAGAAATAATTCACAGAAGCTGAACTGATTTAGAAGGAGGCATTGGGTGCTTTTTCTCTATTAAAGCTCAGGCTAATGCTTCAAGCAAGTCTTAATTAATGTCTGCTGAATAAAAGATGTCTAAAAACTGGAGAAACACTTTGCTGGGCAAACAACAGCCTTTTTGCCACTGTTGCAAGCACCACAGTTTTAAGCAAGTATAAATCAATATTTAAACCAGGAAGTCATCTGTAGATAAACCCTTGCCAGTCAGTCCTCTCCCTTATTTATTAACACCACATTTGGATCATCCCTGGCCAAATGGATGCACAGAGGAGGGATATGGATCTCTGGTTGCTGCAAGCTTCCTATCACTGAGGTCCCTAAAAAAATCAGTGCCAGCCATCAGTTATTTTATCCCACACATCACAAATTATCTGCATGAAGCTGAATGATAACAGAAAACAGCAGAGTAGCTGTGACCATGAGCTACAACCACCCAGACAATCAGCTCACGCTGTAAAACAGACACAAATATTTCTGTATTTCTCCCTAGAAAGAATCTTAAAACCCCTCGGGCTACCTTAGCTTTTGTGTTCAATGAAACTTCAGTGATTTTTCAGTTGAACTGAAATGACATTTCTTTCACTGAAAGAAACTACTTAAGAAAGGCTACTCTAAAAAACCTCCTCACTTTAGCTAGAAGGTAGTGCTACACAGAGTTAAAACCTTTCTGAACATCAGAAAACAATCTTTTCTTTTGAGGGTAACCAAGCACTGGCACAGGTTGCCCAGGATTGTGGGGTCTCCATCCTTGGGAGATGAATCTGGGCAACCAGCTCAAGATGCTTAGAGCAGAGAGGTTACACCAGGTCTCCTCCAGAATTTCCAACTTCAAACCATTCTCTGGGATTTTAAAAGGGAGGAACAGGGGGAAATAATTCTGACTGGGAACAATAATGTAATAGAAAACCAGTTGAGGAAAAATGCTTCTTGTAGTGACTAAGAATTTTTGTGCTAAATTAAAATCCAGAAAAACATTTAAGTCACATGCAAGTTTTTAAAGGTTTTTCTGAAATGTGAGAAATATTAGATATAAAGTTACAGAGGAACATTTACATGGTAAAATACATCTAATCTTACACTGAAGGCAACCTAAAGCATTCCTTGCTGTAGATATTGCAGTTGTGTCTCAGTTCCTTACAACTTAGGCAAAAAAATACTGGCTGAGGTTTCCCAATATGATGTAAAATTTTCTGAATTGATCTGTTCTATTAAGTTACCTATCACACTGAGTTAATGAGAAGAATTGAGACTCATCAGCAATCAGCTTTTGCCTCAATCTTCCCATCACTGCAGGCTTTAAGATATCATCTCCTACATCTGACCCTAAAACCCTCAGGAACTGCTTCCTGCTGCAGCACTGGGCAGCCTGTATAAAAAACTTGTATAAATGAACTACACTGAGACCTAGGCATGCAAACTTTTATATACACGTTTGTCTCACAAGTAGACCTAAAACTGCAGCACAATTACTAAATCCTTACAGATTGTCATGAAGATATACATAATTTTTAAAATATATCAAGTCTGAAATTACCAAAGTCTGAAAATGCTGATTTAAAGCAGTAGAAAGCAAATAAATAGGATACATATATGTGTGTGTATATATATATATATATATATTTAAATGATAGGACTTGAAAATTTGCACTTTTTAGTTAATCTAACATACAGGCTACTATATATCCACATGGTACATGCTTTATTTATGATATAAAGGATACCCATATATAATACAAACATATGCTGACCTGACTGTCAGGGACAATATTAAGCTCCCATGAAAGCATTTTCTATTCTCAGTCTCAACATGCATCACCAGTTTGCCTTTCTGTTACAGTGCCTATAAAATTACTCTTTTATCAGGACTACAATATGGAGAGAGGAAAGCTGGAAACTGATTTGTACAGGACAATTGTTTTTTATGGTGACCCAGAACTCTGAGGTAACAGGGAAGGTAATTTGGGAAGGTTGCTTTACTCTTAATTTGTATATGCTGTCTGTATTGCAATCATCTTGCATTTAATTGGAAATACAGAAGCTGAATACAAATGTATTCACAGGAGGATTTTTTTATCCTGTTGGCTAGGACACAGAAAGAATTTTGCATTAGGGAAGGTAATTATTTTCTGGGTTTTTTTCAGTGGTTCTCAGTCCTTCAACTACTTAACTACTTAACTTAACTACTTAACTACTGAAGCTATGGCATAATATCTCCTTTTTACTAATGATCCAGTAAGTGCCACAACCCAGAGGATGCAGCAAGCACTGTACTATGGATCCCATCAGCTCTGCTTAAAAAGCACAGGTAAAAAGAGGCATCACAACACTGACCTTCTGGATGCTAAAGGGTCACTGTCACACAGCAATAATGCCAAGTGTGGGAGAGGAAAAACTCTGCCTCTCATTTTTCTGTGTTGTGAAAGGGTCAGGAATAAAGCTCTGTGAGTGACCGTCTTGCCCATCATAAACCCCTCTAGCATCAATACAATCTGGGATTATAACTCATTGGAGCAAGCTCAATCTCATTTAATGTGCTTGTGTTCCCAAAAGGGCTCCAGGATTGCTGAAATCACTCTGGCTTAATGCTGCATAAAGTGTTCCCAATGCCTGCTACTTGTGGAATTAAATGGTTTAGCTGGGAGTGTTTCTCTTAATTGATTCATTTTAGCTACCAACAGACTGCTGCTCTTTGCATGCATTTCTAGATCAGTCCCAACACCAATAACTGATCAGGCTTTGAGCTGGATCATTGCTCATGTATTTGATTCTATCACTGATTGCTGCTTTTTATTTAATTCTTGTTCAAATCTTCGTGACAAAAGTGAGTACAGCTGCATAATACATCGTGGTTTCAGCAAAAGCTCCAGAAAATCTTTCCCTTTTATATCCTTATTTTCTAACTTAGCATGACTTTTTATTGCAGGGAAAAAAAAAAGGGGGTTAAGTTTGGCAGCCTATGCTAATACACCATGATGGTATTAAAGTTCTTCTGTGGTTGCCAGTTAATCCCTTCCTAGCAATTTAACCTGATTTTAGGTGCTGATATGTAAGTGATACTAAAAGAAAAGATACATGGTGTTGCCAGGTCTAGCTGAGGCCAACAGGTAAGGTATCCATCTAGTAAAAAAGGAGATTAAAGGAAAAGCCTATGGACTGGAGGCTGCCAACATTGCAGAGAAGGAGCACAGAGAGAAGTCTTGGGAGAAGAAAATGAAAGTGGACACCACAAATTAGCAAGTTGAACTTGCAGAGGAAATGGAGCTTGTAGCAAATGGAAAGACAGAAAAGAAAAATGCATTTGAGGTATGAAAGAAATTAATATGGAAAAGGAGAAAGAGAAGGAGCAAAACAATAGCAGACACTGGATATTCACAGCTTTTGCATGATTTTAATGTGTAAAGAGCTTGGAACATAAACTCCCAGGCTCATAAATCCAAAATATATTAATAGACAAAGATATACAAATATATTTACAAATGCACTGTATAAAATTAAAGGTTATTTCTAACTGGACTGAAGTAGCACCACCCTAAAGAATATGTGGGATGTACAAATGCATTTCAAATGAGACATGGGGCTGTTCAGATCTAATCAGCCAACAAAATCCAGGTAGAGAAATTAAAACATTAAAAAAAAAAAAAAAGAATCTGTGGAGAAAGGAAACCAGCAAGAGCAACGGAGATGTGGTCAGAAATAATATCCTGGTGTTTGAATGGTGTCACCAAACCACTCCTGTGGAGCATCCTCTGGACAGAGCACCCAAGTGGTGATGTCACTCCACTGATCCAGCCAGAAAATGATGAGGAAACAGGAGTAGCGTGGCTGAACTCCATTTCCTTGGTTAGACTGAAGTGGCTTTCTGGGACTCTGTTAAAATCTCTGCTACTGAGGTTGAAGTAATGCCAAAGGAAGGCAGTGTGGGATTAATAGATATTCCAGCATGAGCAATGAAAAAAGCCAAGAGGGAATATGTGTAAGACCTAAATTAGGTTGGTTTTGAACACCTACCAGCTTTCCATCCATACCAATCGGACCCTGGGATGATCAAAAGTCAAAAAAAAAAAAAAAAATGGAACAGTTAAATCAGAGGAACACTGGTGATAAGGAAAAAATCAACAGATTTGGGGGACAGTGTGGGCTTTAGAAGATGACTAAATCTGTGTCAGCAGTTAAATGTAATACCTTGAAGATATTTTGAGATTGAAGGGACAAAAAAGAAACAACAAATGGAGCAGACCTGAGACATAATTAACAAAAACAGGATGGTGGGAAGCAGCCAGGCAATAGCTTTTGTTTAACAAAAGAAAACTCAACATGCAACCAAGGAACAGTCATTTTGGCAAAAGACATAAACAAACATATGAAATAATGCATCTGGCTCTAAATATAATAGGTAGCCTATTTACTGAATGTGCTTAGAACATGGCTGCAAGATGAAAAACATTTAAAATCTCCTAACTAATCTGTATTTAAATTAACATTAAAATAATGATAGTTAAAAGGAAAATTCAGCTCACCCAGTTCACTCAGATACTAAACATTCCTGCCCATACTTTGGCCAAGAAGTCCTATGCTTTATCCTGCTTTCTTTTTTTAACACTTGGGAAAGAGAATGATCCTTGCTGATACCTGACAAGGTATTTATTCCCTTCAGAGGCCAGGGGTTTATACAAGTGATCTGCAGGAAAGTCTAGAAAGGATTTAAAGTGGATGTATCCTGCTGTAATTCAGGAACAGTTCTTTAACAATTGCATATTTAGGTGACCACAGGAGAGACTAGAGAAACCTGGATTCATTTTAAATTTGATGTTTACCTGCTATGTTTTCTGACAAATCAACAATCAAGTTACCTTTCACTGATAATGGGATAAGAGTTGTTTCTGCTATAAAATTCCTCTTCTTGGCTGAAACTATGAGCTCTCAGCATCATGTAAAAGGCACACCAATTGACTGGAGAGAAATTTTTCCTTGGATGCAGGCACTGCAACCAGACTTTCCCTCTGGAGCTTCACAGAGCCTCTCTCAAGACTGCTTTCCCTATTTGCTTGTTTTATGTTGATCCATTTTATCTTTGGTACTTTTTGTCCCCTTTCTGAGAAGTGCTTGGCTTCTGTACTACAGGGGTAATAATTTAGCCTAATTCAGGTCTGCTGGAGCTCTGCTGACCCTTTGACCCAGGAGGGTTTATTCCTGCCCTGCTGCTGAGAGGTTCTACAGTAGTGTGAAAGTGGCAGTGCAAACAGCTACCAAAAATGTAATAAACACAGTAAAAAAGTGATACCCTATCAATCTACAGAGCTTGGTAGCCATCTGTCCTCTCCCAGCCCAGATCATGGACTCTGCCAAAAACTCCTTTTAGTATCAAAGAAGACATCAACTGAATACACATTTTGCAAAAGTCATTATTTTTGGTACGTTGTCTGCTTTCTAAGAAGCCTCTGCACCAACCCACTTGTCAGCTCCAATAACAAGTTTCTGTGTCTGGGCAGCCCTACAGGAATAACACCCCTTAACTCTCCTTCCCTCCAGCTCTCCCTCTGCCTTCCTGTCACATCAGGAGGAGATGAGATGCTGAGGTCACCAGCATCTTGCATGACCACCACCTTTTAATATGTGCTGATGTCCTGGGCAACTCTGTGACTGTTGGAATGACCTAAAATACCTTTCAAATGCTCTCTCTGAGCAGTTTTCCCCTGGTATCCAAAATATATAAAGCAACACTATCCAGTAGGAGGAGATCTTTTATTATTATGCTTCCTCAGTGCCTCTTTATCCCACACATACAGCACTTATTGACTTCCTTGTAGCTATTTAAAAAAAAAAATAAATTAATGATGGTATTGTATGCCCCCAAAATCAAGGAAAGTTTTCAAATTAGTACATTTCATATAGTAGTTTGCAATATTAGGTTTTCGATATTAGTTTGCAAATTTCTCAGATTTTTCCAGCACTGTATTACAGGATTTTTATCTGGCAATATTTACAGTCTGCTGCAGGTGCAAAACTGAAGGTCTGAGCTGAACTCTGGCTAGGAATCTATTTGTTTCTAGGAAGCAAAGTACAGTTATGACCAGTTAAAACACTCAACAGAAAGATCACAGTAAATATAAAAAGTTCCCCAGGGACCTGTGTAGACCAACAGCTGAATTTAACTGTTTGGCTTGCTAAGAGCTTAGCCCAAAAGATTTAATTATTCTTATGATAAATGAAGGTAGAAAAGAATAATACAAGTACTTGTAGAAGGAAAATTCAGTACAAGGTCAAACTCTTGGCTTAGACAGAGCAGCTAAGAGCTCTTGCAGCTATAGCAATGCTTGTATGTTACATATAAGCACTGCTTTCAGGGAATGGTCCTTTTTCATAGAAAAAAAAAATATTACTGTTTGAGTTCTCTTACCATGAAAGGCATTTTTGTGACATTTTTGCTTGCTTTTTATCCAGGCTACATAGATTCTGCACTTGAATGAAAGGACTACGTTTAGCATCTTGAAAAGTCTCAGGAAAAAAGGATCAGAAACTCCCAGAAGGCTGAAGAGAAGCACCTGCTAACAACTGCAAATAATGGGTATTTTCCCCTGTGATTCCATTAGTATCAGCACTATTGGATCTCAACTCAGGGAAAGGCTTCTGGGATTTGCTTTGTAGAATAGGAAAAGAAAGAAATTTCCTTGAGACATTCTGCCCTACAGGAGAAAAAAAAAAGCCTCTGAAGATAGTAAGCTATCAGGGGAAAAATGGATGCAATTCTTTAATTATGAAAATACTAAATATTAGTAAAAAATGGGCATTTCCTTCTTTCCTCAATTACTGCTTTCTAGTGTTGTAAAGAGATAGATAATTTTAAAACATGGATTTTCCACGTGACATAAGCTGGATAAGAAATTGAACTGAAATTCAAGGCTACTTCAGGATGCACTGAAAAAAGCTCCATGTATATTTTATATATGTATATATGTATATATATAAAAAACATATATATGTATATGTTTCAATATTTATTGAAACTCACTCCATGAGTGCACTGGCAGTCTCACAGAATCCTCAAAGACATTTTCATTCATCTTGAAAGAAAAACTTCAAACCACAGCCCATCTTTAACTTCAACCTGATTGCCTCCAGAGCCGTGCACTATAGAGTTAAAACTACTTTCTGTTTTGTTCTTTAAGTAACTGCTACTGTAGATGAGCATGAAATTTTTGACAAGTCCCAAAATATATGGTCTTCTATGACATAATCACTGTAGAATATTTTAGAAAATGCACCATGAGAGGGGAGGGGATCAGTAGGTTTACACAACAAACATCTACACTGGTTGGTTGCCTTCTGTAGATACTACAAATAGCATTGGAAATGTTTCTTCTGCACCATGCATTCCCTTACTAGGTTCTTAGTCTAATTACTATAATCTTGTTCTAGTTCTGTGTATAAATAAATTACAAGCAGGCAAATTATCACCTCCAAAGGTGGAATGATTTCTCAAAGTTTGCAGAGCTAAAGTTTTTCCTGAGACTTTTTTTTGGAAAATATTCCTCTCCCAATGCAAACTATAGGTATCTGAAAGGCTCTGAATATACCAAATTAATACAGAAACATCGACATCTGAGAGAAAGATATTAATAAAGAAAATCAAAAAGACCCCAAGGAACACCAAGCTAGACTGTGTTTCAATTTACTGGGACTTATTTCATGGTACAAGGCAGGGGCTGAGATTATTTCAATGTTTTTGTTGGCCAGCATTGGCCCAAGAAACTAAAGAGACATTACACAGGTGAAGATGGCAGTGTACAAGTATTTTCTGGACCTGGTACTGCACTGAGTTAAAAGCAAGCTTCCACACTGACTTTCATAAGAGTGTGATTTGACACTGAGTTGTAAAAAAAAATAAATTAATAAAAACGACATTGCAAGGTACCCCCCAGTCATTTAAAAAACTCTTTTATATCACACATTTGGCAATTCTCAGGTATAATAATTAAAGACTATCACAGCAGCATTTCAGAATTTAGAAATTCTTATCAGGTTAAATCAGGTGAATAAATTATTTCACATTTTAAAAAGAATCTATAGGAAGCTCAATTGTTACAGTGTTACTTGCAGCTGCCTGATGTCTCATGTCAATATATATATATATATATACAATAGAAAATTCAGATGAACTCATGCATTAGCTTTACAGCAGCTGTATGAGCTGCATGCCAGTTACTATGGCAGACTGAGTTTAAAAATAACTATGTAAAAGAAAAGAAAATCTGTTTCAAACCCCAGGTTTGCAGATCAGCTAAGTTCAGGTAAGGTGAGAGATGACATTGCCTTTTCAAACCACCTGTTTCAGTTCTAGATTGACAGAAGTAAAAAAAAAAACCAAACAACTAAAGCTGTCAGGTTTCCTCACCATTGCATCATTAAAATGATGAATCTCCACCTCTGCCTCCTTCTCTCCTTTGTTTTATTACATGTTTATCAAGGCTGACTTTAATTAGATGTACTATAGCAAGGATATATGATTCCTAGCAAGCCTGCTGAGATTTCTTTTTTGTAAAGTTTTGGTTTAGAACTTGTGTGGGCAATGAGTCTGATGAGCTCATCAGCTGGCTACATTTCTTCTACTGATGAAATATTATTGGTTTTTTTTTTTTTAATGACTGGAAGTGTTTGCTGTTAAGAACAATGTGAGACAACAATCCAGGTACAAAACTCATTTGCTCCAAGCCTAGGAGAAAAGAAAAAGTGCATTAAATAAACCTGCAGCAAGCCTCTCTGGTCAGCACTCAGGAAATTACTGAGAAAAAAAAAAAATCAAATAATCCAGAACATTCAGGCTGGAAAAAAATTTACTGTGCAAAGTATGAATTATTACAAGAATGATGAGCCTGCTGTATAAAACCCCTTTACCACAAAAAGCAAAATTACTGACAAAGATAAATGAAGCATTTCAAGGCTCTTTCAAAGAAGTCTCTCTCAGAGTTTCCTTAATTCTTCCCTCAAGGAGTTCACATTAGCTACTGCCTGAGCCATAGAACTCAGCTAGACAGGTCATCACCTCTTGACTGTGAAATCAGTATAAATGTTTTCCAAGGTAGAAATTTTGACCTAAATGAAGGGGATTTGTTAAAACAAACAAACAAAATTCAGAGCACTATGAGGCTGCTTGACCTTCTTGACCAGCACCTTCTGTGTCCCACCATAGCTGCTGGAGCCTTTATCTCCTTTATTCCTCAGAAACAGCACCTTGCTTCTCTTAGACTCACTCTGGTACAAAATCAATAATTCAAGATTAGGACTACGAACCATAATTCCAGGAATTTGGTTGCAAGCCATGTATTAACTCTCTCATCAAAAACACCCACACAATTTTCTTTACCAAGCCCATGCTGGAAGCATAGAAGGGACTCAGAAGGTCCTGATAAAACCTGGAGAAGGAAAAATAGCAGCACCAGACTATGCCTCCATGAGCCAGAAAAGCTACAACAGGTCCTAACTAGGCTTTCAGTATTGAGACTAAAATTTATGAGAATAATAAGAAGTTATTCCAATGTATATTTTAAACCATCAGAGAAAACTGCAGCATGCACCTGTAAAGCAATAGATCAGTGCTACTAGTGCAAAGCAGAACTGGCAGGGATCTTACACGTATTTTGGTCTTCTTATTACAGAAAATAAAATTTTTTGAGGTTTTTTTTCATCCTTCTTTGTTTCTTTGAATTTCAGGAAACAGAAGGACATGCAGCCTGAAGCCACGGATTTCATGAAGTGGCTTTAGTGTCCATATTAACCTAAATGTCATGATGGAAATCACAATTAACAGAACAAGATGAGAGTTGAGGGATAATTTTCAAGATTCCAAAATAAACCAGAGAAGCCAGGCAGTCATAAATCTATCCTTGGAGTAACATCACTCTAGATAGAAGACTCCTAGCCAAGAGCTGTACATCCAGTCTGAAAACTTTTCTATCTCCTTTGCAATTATCAGATGGACTGGTTATGTCTAGAAGTAAGCAATTTGGAATAAGAAAAATTGTTCAGAGTTTGGCTATTGAGGGTGGCTAAACTATGAAAAGGCAGTACATATGGTAACAATAAGGGAGTACAAAGAGTTCTATGCAAGAAAAATTATAGTCACAGCTTTTCAAAAGCCTATTGCACTGCTGAAAAATAATTGATGAGATAGTTTTTATATATAAAATCTGACGGGCAGTTTCTTGAAGTGCAGATGTGTTTTTGAGTAGCTGAGCATTACAACTGCTCTTCCTGCTCAAACACATATGCAAGAATCTTTGAGAGAGAACTGGGCAGGGCTAAGTTGGAAAGAATTCTTCTAAAAGACAGTGGTCAGGCATCCTTCCATGCCTTGTGGCCAGCACTGCACATGTTGCAAGTGTATAGGAAAAAAAGGCCAAATATTACTTCAGCCCCCAAAATGCACCTTTGTTGTCTTCATCCATCAGGCTAGCAAGAAGATTATTTCCAGACAGACATGGTTTTCCTCCTTGTAGCCTATACATCTCATAAGCATCTAAAACATTTATATGGTCATATCTGGATGAGAAATTACTGCCAAAGGAAACTACTGTTGACCTCAGGAAGAGTGAGAGCAACAGAGTAAATCCCCATGCAACTTCTAGGAAAGACTGGAATTGTGTGGGCTCTGTTTTGGTTTGGTTCATTTTAAATGAATTGTTTCCCACTGCTTCCCATTGTGCACTGTAGGCTAGAATTCCAGGTATGAAATCCCTAAGTGGTACTCAAACTTCTTCAGGAGGAACAATAAGAAGAAAATTGCAAACCAAACCTGATTAACCTTCACAAATCATAGATGGTACATTGAGAAGCAGCACACTGTAACTCCCTGCTTTCAACAAATGAACTGTATTAAAACTGTGATCTTGAAGTTCTTACACTTCACTCATCCATAAAAAGTCTTGGGAAGGGCTGCAGAGCTTTGTGTTTCCACAAAAATATCTCATTATGCTACTGAATTCCTGCAGAGCTTAACAAGAACTTAAGCAAGGGGAACATACACACAGCCCAGAGGGAAATGTACATTCTCCCTAGAAGTTCTCATTTCTCCTGAAGAACTTGAATGTCCTGTGCCCAGAAATAGAAAGCACATGGCTACTTTAGCAGTGCCAACATCACTGTGTGAATATATTTGATGTGGTTGGTGCCACGTTGATGAGAAAACAATAAACTGTGAAAAATGCCACTTCTCAGA
This sequence comes from Heliangelus exortis, assembly GCF_036169615.1. Lineage (NCBI taxonomy): Eukaryota > Metazoa > Chordata > Aves > Apodiformes > Trochilidae > Heliangelus > Heliangelus exortis. The sequence goes on from NC_092425.1 coordinate 3,606,640, forward strand.
AATTAGCTGGCCAGCATTCAGGAGGAGATAGATTGTTGTAACAGCTGTGGCATGGTGACTTTGATAAATTAGATTTTTGTTCTGGAATAATTCTGAATACTCTGTCTCCTCACGCCACCATGGAAGTGAAGCCACTTGCTTGCTGCAGCCCTACTAAAGAACAAACTTTCCTCTTAACTGTGTTTTGATGGCTTTACTGAATATGAAAAAAAATCCGTTTCACTTCCTTCACCCACTTTTTTGTGTGTTTGTTTCTACAAAACTTCTCTTGAGGTCCATTAAGAAAAAAATAAAAGCACAGTCTTGGTAAATAACAGAGTAACACAGAGAACTAATCTTCAGAGGCCAGTTTTTTTAACCTTCCCTTGGTGGAACCATCAGCTTTGGAAGATTAGCAAAACTCCAGAGCAGGTATAAATAAATTGATTTTTCCCCATTAGGACAAACCTTGCTCCTTTTATCTGCCTCAAGAGGCACAGATTTTGAATGGGGCTCCCAGGGAACTAAGAAAAAGCTACAGCTTCCAAAGTGATGCTTCTCTTTTGACTTACAACAAAAGACATCAATCAGAGTGGATACATATCCATAAAAAAGAACAGTTGCAAAGGATTTAAAAGAGAACAAAACTAAAAGCCAAGGTACTGAACTGTGTATAAATAAACACATAGATTAAAATACCCTCTCTTTTGACTACCATTTATTCAAAGAAAGCTTTGTTGAACAATTCCAGGCTGACCAAAATGCTGATTTTCATACTTAGTCCCTACATGCAGTATTTCTATCTGGGCTATTACATATGGGAAAAAAAAATTAAAACTGCATTAAAACTTAGACTCCAAAGCAAGGGCTTTCAGCTATGTGCTGCTCTATGTGCTCAAATACTGGAATAAAAAATTCTGCACAAGCAAGGCCATTCAGGTACTTCTGTCATGTACCTACCAGAGTTAAAAGGCACAAATATGCAAGCAGGTAGTTCAAAGACACTACTGTTCTCTTAAACATTCTATAACCTAAATAATGCCTTAAAGTTGATGGTTGCATACAACTCTGTCCTCTCCAAAATTACTTGGAATGAGGAAATTCCCAAAAAGCATAAATCATTATGGAAAAATTATATAAGCTACAACTAAAAAGATTATTTCATTCCAAGAAATAAAGCAGAATTCAAGTTGCAAGTGCAACTACTTAAAAGAGACTTAGCTAAAAGCAAAAGTACAGGACAGAAAATCACCTTTATGCTGGCCCAAACCAGGACAGGGATGTACCACAGCTTTTTTCATTCTTTCATCCTGGAATTTTTGCTCATGTAGATTTTAATGAGGCACCACCTGCTCTATTTCCCCAAATTAATATTCAGAGGGATGTAAAATTATAGAATCACAGGATTGTTTAGATTGGAAAAAACCTTTAAGAGTCTAAGTATAAACCTTATGCTGTCAAGTCCATCACTAAACCATGTCCCCAAGCACCACATTTACATGGCTTTTAAATACCTCCAGGGATGGTGACACAACCACTTCCCTGGGCAGCCTGCTCCAGTGCTTGATAACCCTCTCAGGGAAGAAATCTTTCCTAATATCCAACCTAAACACTCCCTGGAGCAACTTGAGGCTGTTTCCTCTCATCCTACCCCTTGTTACTTGGGTCAAGAGACTGACCCCCACTTCACTACAACCTCCTTTCAGGTAGTTGTAGAGAGAGATAAGGTCACCCCTCAGCCTCCTCTTGTCCAAGCTGAACAAGGCCAGCAGCTTGCAATGCAGTAGGATGTAGCAATGAAAGAATTTAAGAAAGGATTGACACATAAACCTTGCCATGACCAGTACCAAACTTAATGTGTGTGGGGAAATAAAATCCCCAGGAAACAACAAATATCAGAAATCACATGAAGTGTTCAAACAGGCACACAACATCTTCATTTGCAAGTCTGTGCTTCTACCAGTTATATTATTTTAACTGGGGAGCTGAATGCCACCTCATTTACTGCCTTTATGTCCTATCCCACTGAGACCTTTTCAAGCACAACACTGGACACAGCACTTTAAGCCTTAAATTTGGAAGTTCATGACAAGGTTAAAAGTTGGAGGTTGCTCCACTCACAAGAGTGTAGAGGATAAGGAAGAGAAGTTGTGCACTCTTTAATATAAGCCCAGGTGTAACTTGTCCTTGGGAGATGACTTTAATAATGAATATTATCTGGATAGAAGATAATTTCTGAGACAGGATAACCCTTCTATTGGTGCCAGTATTTTTATAAAAGATTACTGGGAAAACTTGAGAGCTTTCTGCTTTTCAATATTTTACTCCAGAGAAAACATTCCAGAGGTTAAAGGGGGGAAAAATGCTCAACCATACATTAAAAGTATTCCAAAGTAAGCAGATGGTTGTAGATGCAACACCATATTGGCTGCCAAAAGATCTGAGTGATGTTGCTGGGTAAGGAAATGGAGCAAAAGACAGAGGAGGAGGAAAAGAAACTCAGTCCAGAATGAGTCAACACAACAGAGCTGAGAGAGATGGGAATGTTCAGCCTGGAGAAGAGAAAACTCTGGGAAGACCTTACAGCACCCTTTCCAGCATCTGAAGGGGCTACAGGAAAGCTGGGGGGGGGCTTTTCACAGAGAGAATAGTGACAGGATAAGTTTTAAACTGAAATAGGGTAAATTTAGATTATAGAAATTCTTTAAAGTCCCTTCCAACCCAAACTATGTTTATAATTCTTAACAAAATCTACACCTACAGTACAGAACATGGGCTATCCACCCGTGGTGGGGAGCAAGAAAACCTGCACTGCCAAATATTTCACAGCTGAAATGGCCTTTCTGAGCCACACTCCTGCAAACCAGGGTTTCCTCTCGCCCATTTTCTAATTTCAGTAAAATTATGGATGTTAAATTGAAGCTCACCAGAGCTGAACAGGTGAATCCAAAGATTGACTCCAGTTCACTGAAACAGCTTTTTAAATCCTGAAGCATTTACCAACCTCCATTAGTCCATTTAATCCCCAAATCTCTAGACTATTCTTTTAAATTTTTTGACCTACACATGAAAACATCCAATAAGATATGCTCATGACTTTCTTCTGACATAACTGATTTTCGAGATTATAAAAGGATTTTTGCAGAGTGACAGCATGAAGAACAAAAAAGTGCTGCTTTGCATTCCCATCAAGGCAGAAACAAGGTGTATGTGATGGCAACACCACATTTCACCTTACAAAAGAAGAAATAACCTATTGTGTGCAGGGCAGATTAAAAAAAAAACAACAAACCAAACAAAAAACCAACACAGGAAAATTGATATACACAGCTGGAAGTGGAAACATTGAGATAATTTTCAATAAGAAGTCAGACTACCTGAGCAAAACCCACAGGACTTACTTTAAAATGCCAAGAAAGATTACTCAAGAGTAATCTTATTAAAAATGGAATCTCCACTAGGACTTTCCCAATGCCTAGGAATGCAAATACAAGATTCTACATGACAAATCTCAGCTATGGCAAACTGCACCATCATTGCCATCACTCTCTGAAACCATCTGCAAGCAGCAAACTAAGGAAACTCTCACTGCTGGGGGGCAAAGACTCAGTGCAAATCCTAATATTACTGAACTCAAATAGGGATTTTATTGGATACAACTTCTCCTTCACAAAAAAATCCGTGGAGTAAGAAATAAACTCACAATTTTTCTTCTAATTTTATTGTCCATAGAGGTCCCAATTCCACTTGGGAAGCATGGAAAGAATTCCACAGAATTACAGAAATAATAGTCTGACATTTTACAGTTTCCAAATTTTTCTTGGTTTCACTTCACTTGCTAAGAATTCCAACCTCAAAAGCAGAAGCAAACAGCAGTTTATTTTGGTAAGAATATAATATATCACTAAAAAATTAATTTCTACAATAAAACTTTAATATTCTTCTCAAGTGATGAGTGCTTATGTGCATGATTGTTTTTCATCATGCTCCTTTCCTGAGGCAAAGCAGCAAAGGGTTAAATTCCTCTCATTTATTCTGGGAATAGCCACTGTGTAGGAAGTAATCCAAAAAGAATTTTTAACTCAATGGTCCTCTGTTAGATTATCAGTACTGTGCAGATCTCAATATTAGCAAAAATAATAAATGTTAATTGCTTTACCTTAAGCCAAAGAGGGAAAAAAAAAAAAAAAAAGAACAACTTTGTGAGGGTGATTTATGACCTGTATCCTACCCAGTCACAGAAAAAACTTCCAATTGACATTCCACACTGCTTGTATAAATCTTTCCTCCTAGAGAAGCATGTTTGCTTTCAGAACCTCCTTTAACTAATCTTGATTTTGATATGCACACCTTTAGCTGAGAAAACCCAAACAAGGGGAGTTGAAACAACACCCTCGTGTTTTGCTTATGATTCAAGGGGCAAGATGCACACTAAACCCCAAAATCTCCAGGAATTGAGGAAAAAAAAGTACTTTAAGGCTTTGTTCTACCTGGCATTAAGAGAGAAATGTAAAAACATATTGCTGAGACCCCATTTTACTTTGACAAATGCTGGCCAAATAATTTCTGGTGTAATTACTGGATAGTGCTAAGCAGCACGGGGCCCGCTGCAGGGCTCTGAAAGGACTTTTTGATTCCCAGTAGGGAAAAAGTTCCTCATTCAGCTTTATATTTTTTACATACTTTTTTTTTTTTTATACCAGTTCAAATGCCTGTCTGCCTACTCCAGCTGTTCCTCTCCTCACATCACCTCTCTCATCCATGGGAACTCCAGGGGGAAGCAAGCATCCAAACAGCCTCCAAAAACACCACTCCTGCTCTGCACTGCCTGGGAATCCCACAGACCACTGAGCCCAAGGATTTAGGAACAAACTTCTTCAGGGAAATTTTACACCCCTTGACCTCAGCTAGGAAAAGCTCTGCACTTAAACTCCCACCTAGGAATATTCAGCTGGGAGCTGTCTGGGCAGTAAAGTTTTACACACCTTTCAGTTCTATCATAAGGCTGAATGAAAAATCCAGAGTGAAAGAAAATAACACATCACGTATGCAACCCCCTTCTAGATGAAGGAACCAGTGGCTTCAGAATCCTTATGGGACAGTTTGGGATTTTTTCTTCCTGTTTATGAGAGATATAAATAATAATTAAATACAGGAGTTGACATTTTCTTTGAATCTCAGTACTTCTTGTGAGAAACTAACAGGCCAAGCAACGTGTAAGAGGCATTTTTAGGTGGCTGCTTGCTCTACATCCATGTACAATGTCACACAAAATGGAGAAATGGGGCCTAGAATTACAAACCTTATCTATGCAGATATAGGGAAAACATTTGGAACACAATATTTTGCTCCAAGGTAGTTTGTTTCACAGATAAAACTATTTCTCAGACACTGGAGAGTTACCTTGTGCATTGTGAGGAAATGAGTGGGAAATTTAAGCAGAATGCACTGAGCAAGGCAAGGATGCTCTTAGGTACCACTCAGGCATTATGTCTGCCAAAGCATAAAAGTGAAAATCATAAGTACAGCCCTCTGCAAACCACCTGCTTACCTACCAACCTGAACTCAGGGGAGTATCTTAGAGAGGGAAATTTATGTATATATATGTATATATAATTTATATTTATATATAAATTCCTTTATCCACCTATATGTGCTTTACTATGGAAGAGGAAAGGGTATTTTTAAAGCTGCAAAGGAAAATACTGAAGACAGACATTTAATTGTTAAATTAATCCTATTGTATCTATCTACCATCAGTCATAATAATGTTGTCTTTATTTGACAGATACACTGGGTTATAAGGCTGGGAACTGAGCTCAGCTGTGAATTTAAACTACACTGATCCACTCTAGCCCATAATATCCTGACATCTCTTCCCATCACACACTGACATCTACCAAGTACCATGCAGGGATGTGGATTCTGCAGTTCAGGAGTTCTCTGTCCATACATCTGAGATGGAAATTGCTACTTTAGAGAAGGATCTGAAAGGATCCAGTATATGGTAACAACTGTATTAATTAGGATACATCAAGGTTATCTACTATAATTTTGTTTCACTATTCCACTTTTTTTTTTTTTTTTTTTACATTCTTCTTTATAATGCTATGTAGGAAACAGATTAAAACAATCTAGAAAGTTTAACTATGTAAAAACAGAACACAGCACATGTGCAGGCATTTACTGCAGAACAAATCAATTCCTTAAATCACCATGCAAAGTTTCTACTTTAGCTCATCTGTGGCAATTTCTTTTTATAATTGCAAGTGAGGAAAAGGATAGAAATAACTTCTGGCTTTTGCAGATGAGGCAAGTTGTTGCTTCACTGTCACAGCCAGTGATATGGAATACCTTGGGGCACTCTGCCCATCCTCCAGGGAGCAGCAGGAATAAACACTGCCTACTCTTATTTATGCTCCCAGAGGTACATGAACACAGCAGATGAAAGGATTCAGTCCATGGTTAATTCCAAATGGCAACTGGTAAGAAGCTAATAAACATCTGCTGATGTGTAGCTTCAATTACCAGGAGACACAAAATTAATAGCAACTCTAAGTTTAAGAGGGCTCAGACTTTTCAAGTCAAATTGTATCTTTAAATCATTGTAAAAAGTCAACAAAGAAATTAAGCTGCTGAATTGCATTACACACTATTTATAGATCTGAAGGTCAGAAAAAACATTATCACATTAGTGTGACTGATATCATTACAAAGGCCAGAGTTATTACTCAGCTAGCTCTGTGAATTTAGACACACTCCCACTATTTACAAGAAAAAGTGGAAGTTTATTCATTGAATATCATTAGGATGCCCTCAGCTGACACATTTTTATAAAAAATTACCATATTCTTACAGCCTTTCTCTTTGCCACAGCACAGAAATACTACAGAGATAACCTGATTAGCAGCATGTGTGTGCATTCTACTTGTTTAAACTGAAGTGTGTATTTGGGAACTGCTTAACTTGTGGATTCTGGCAATGTATTATTGAAAAATTCTGATTCACTGCACTGGGGCTGTTAGGAATATTTTTAAGGGGACACTGAAGTTTTTTTGGAACAGTTTGCCACCGTAGGCTTATTAACCAATACTACAGGATGGCAACTGCAAGCAAGAAAAGTGCAACTTACTTTTTACTTTACTTTTTAGAGAGCAGACTTTCTTACTTATCAGAATATTAACTGCCAGAATGCAGTTTTTGATATTGCAGTTTAAAAATTGCAATTAGGACCATACTTATGGTTTCATAGCAAGGTAAAACTCATACACAAATAAGTGCCCCAGCTCTGGTTAACCTTTCCTGAGGGTTTACATCACACAGCACAGGCATGACCTGAAAAAGGTGGTATTGGTATCCATCAGAGAGCCAATTCCAGTAGCTACAGCTACCACTGGGTGCTGCACTTGTATCCATTGAAAAGACTGAAAGCATCCTTTGCCTACAGCTGTTAAAATCTGGCTTAACTTCATGGGTGAGAGTAGAACTGGATGCCACATTTCCCAGCTCTTACTCCTGCAGTTGCTGGCCTAACTAGAATAGAAAAATCCATCCCCCTTACAAGCTTCTGTGACAGGACTGTGTGCACAGTAAACAAAAAAGTCTAGGGACTGACTCGGACAGTTTAGTATTACACTCTACATGAGCTGAATTATATTTTTGGAAGACTTACTAACAAACAGCTTGTGTGCAAAGCTTTGGTGAAGCATGGCAAGAATACCTGGAGTTCAGATTTGTTGCAGTCAATATATTAATGGACTGTGGTTATGTGAAAGAAGCAAAAAAAAAAAATGTAAGAAATGAATTCATACTCATCCTGATAAATCTCTGCTGAATCTAAAGCACTGGCATCAGCTGGCAACTTGCTGGGGCAACGGACAAGGAATGGTTCTGAATAAAGGAACCTGTAAAGTCAGTAATTTTGAGATGGACAACTGACCAAATGGATCTTTGAAGAAAGGAAAAGATTCTCTCCACTCCCTGGGAACAAGGAAGATGGCTGAGGTAGATGGATCAACTGAAAACTTTGTGTCACCTCTGCTAGATGTAAAACAAGGATAAATAATCTAGACATGAGAAAACACATCCTAATACCACAGTATAAGAAGATTTTGATATTTCAGTTGTTTCAAATTTTCTGTGTATTTAAAAACAGCAGTAATTTTTAAAACCTATCTGAAACCATTATTGGTTTTTCACTACCAAAGCTGAAGCTTTCCACAGAAGTTTTGCAGGTATATCTGTAAGATTTAATTTGGTCAAATGCCAGACATAAAAATGGTGGTCTGCAAAGACACCTGTTGAGAAAAAGAAATTCAGGAAAGTGAGAAACTTCCATAGGATCACCAAGCCAAATCCTCAGGGTTAGGGCAGATACAAATATAGCCAGTCCTTGAGCTTAGATATTTATATTTTACTGCAACTGTGAAAAAGAAGAGACCTGAGCAGCTACTGGAAATACCACAGTTGCTGCAGAAATCCTGAATACTGCCACAGACTGTGATTAATTCTCAAATGAAAAACTCTCAGTCTTTGCCAAGTTCATTTATTTTGATTATTTATGTTCTTTAATATGGCAGTTTTACAGCTACTGAGCTTCTATAATATCTGAGGATGAATAACTTGCATTTGAATGGGATTGATTTTACCTACTATATGCTTTATTTACACTAAAAAATGACAGCAGACTACTAGATACATCTGAACTGAGACAAAAAGCCCATGCAACACCTACCTCTCTTTTTTTGGTAGAATTGCATATCAAATCTGTTAAATGGGAGAAAATAAGTCTGGCCAAGCAATTTTTTTGTTTTTTCTGCAACAATAATAAAGCAGAAATTAACTGGAAAAGCAGACATCCCATAGGGCACAGTGAGAAAACTTTATCCACCACTTGTATTTCTTTTCTTATGCTAGAAATAGATTTATGTAACTTAATTTTAAAGAATGTATCAAACACACCCCAAATCAAGCAGGTATTCCCCTAAGTCTGCAGATGAAAACACTCCCAGTGAAACTCTCCAAGAAACAAGGTCAGTCCCAAAGCTGGATCATAGCCAAATCACTGAAATGTCATAATTACACCTTGTACCTCCAGTCAGAGGCAGCTCCTGTCAGATTTTGGTCCTGAGACCTCACGCATGGCTGGGAAACATTCTCTGAGATTTGTGCTCTCCGACGATGCGCACGGAAGAGGAGGAGGCAGAGACAAGAGGAAGAAAATCTCCAGGGAAACCTTCCCAGGCAGGTCAGCCTCCTGACTCACATGGCATCTGCTTTTTTTATTTTTATATAGACACCACATACACAGTAAACCTGAGAATACAGAGGATCTTTTGAGAAGTTGTTGCTGATGCCGAGTGCTCGCCCCAAGTGCCCCAGGAGCCTTTCTGTTTGGTTTTGCAACCGCTTTCTGCTTCCCAAAAATGAAGGGATGGAGGAAGACACAGATTTCATTGCTTCTTCATGGAGGCAGATACAAAGGAGCCCTCAAACCCAATTGCTGCATGGCTGAGAAGGAAGGAAAGCTCAATGTTTTGCTCTCCCCTTTTCAAACTGCACAGGAGATTTGCCATCAATAATTACACCTGAATTTCATGATAGAAAAGGAGGGATAGAGGAAGGAAGAAGGAAAAATCTTTGTCACACCACTAGTTAATCCTCATTTGCCTACACAGCCCCAACCATTAACTGCAGACTTAGCAGAAACAATGAGACAAGAAGCAAAGACCAAGTGACACAGCAGGACAATAAAATGCCTTTTACCAGTTTCTCACAACAGTATTTTCCATATTCTTCCACATCAAGGCTACTTTTTAAAATTCAAACCTCTCCAAGTCCTGGAATTCTCTTTGCTTTTAGCAATACAGGAACAGAAAAGGGTGTGAGGGGGAACGAGAGCCTTCTAACAGCAACCTGAGATCCTTTACATATGAGGAGAACAGCTTGTCACACAGGACATATATTGGGACTGTTTTTACAGGTGCAAGAATCAGAAGTCTGATGCTAAAGGTATTTTTGAAGCTAGAAGGAATTACAACAGCTTAAAGGATAATTGTAATTTACAACCTGTGATGCCAGGCTTTACCAGTTTATCTTCACCATCCAGAGGTAAGCTTTTCAAGAGCTTGGAAATTTTAAAATGAAGTCACAGATGAAATTTCCAAGATCTACATTTCAGGTTTGAGCAAGGGATGGTATTTTACAACTACAGGATGAAAACCTTCAATTTAATCACAACCTTTTCTGCAAGAAAAGTCTACATCTCTTGAAGATGAAACAAGGATGTTAGGAGAAATGGATTTTATACAAGGCACATGGTCACCTGGAGCAGCCAGAATCCTCCACAGCTCCTAAAAGTCTTGCAAATGCATCCAGTGCTCTGCAGACTGACTTCATGGAAATTTGTAGTAAAAATTTCCCTGATCACCTCTTTTATGAAGCAATACTGCATGGGGGTCTTCATACTCTGACACTTTATTCTGATGATAGTGCAGCTTCAGCACTACATGTGCAACAACTTCCAGGATTATTTACTTGGATGTTGACCTTGATCTGCACCCCAGCTTGGGAGAAGGGACAGAAAAATTTTTCTCAGTCTGGTTCATTGTTTTTTTCAATGTGAAACAGTAAATAACCTTTATCTGTTTATAGGTTATAAGCTATATACCTGTTATCTAGCTTATAAGATTCTTTTTCCTCCGTGGAGAACTACGTGGTTTGTGCATTTAGCCTCTTCACTGCATTAACAAGCTGCTGGAGGATTTTGGTGGGTTTCTTGTTGTGGTGGTTTTTTTTCCAAGTTCTAGCATTTCTGAAGTTATATTCTGACACAAAACCCATGCAACAAATGCCTGTGTTCTCATTTTCTAATGCCTGTGCTCTCTTTTTTTTCTTTTAGAAGATGCAATATCTATCTCAATTTTAAGCTCAAATTGGAAGAATTACAACTCTGGGGCTTTGGCTACTTTCTCTTACACAAAGCTCTTAAGGAATGAAAATGAAAAAAAAGAGCTATACCAATGCACACTTTTCATGGTGTGCCCTAAATAATAACCAATTTTTCATGATCTTAACAACTTAACTGTGCTAAGCATTATCAGTAAGTCCAGCTTATTTTTTTTGGACTTACGATGCCTTTCCAGGCACTTAGATTTATCACTGTAATTCCTTTTGCTGTTATTTATTTCTGAAGGTACCTTTAAAATTCAAATGAACACAAACCAATGAAAACTTAAGCCTTGCAGAAAACAGCCACTAGTTGTTGTGAGTTTGCAGTGTTATGTTTTGACCTATTAGGCTGAGAGTTTTGCTGGGTTATACATGGCAGATATACCACACTATCCTCACAGATTATCCTATAAAACCCAATAAAGATTAAAGCAATAAGGTTTCTGCAGGAGTTGAATAGGACTCTGGAGAAATAACTTCTAACACTAATAGCCTTTTCCTAGAGCTCCACAGGACTGTGTAAGTACCTTTAAAGTGCACTGCACTTGCTGTTACATATTTCCCATTCAAAACAGGGGGGGAAAATGGATGTCACTGAAAAGGTCGAAGCAGCCAGTCGAGTGACAACTTTCCAAGCCAAATTCTATTCCCAGTCCTTTCCCAGCAGGAAGAGGGAGTGTTCAATCAGTGCTAAGCACTACTGGAGGCACACGTTTTCCCGTGCATGCACGGATGGCTACACGCACGCACAGAAAATGCCTCCAGACTACAGCTGGTGCATCACAAAGCCACCCTCAGACCCAGCAATTTCAATACCATGGCTTCCAAGGACCTTTATTGTCTTCAGATCCCACAGCAAATCTCTTCAAGCAAAGAAGAGCTGGCCCAGGACAAAGGACTGGGCCTTCAGGCTCTGAAGAAAATTGTGTTTTCAAACCTGTCCCTCTGATGCCTTCAAAATATTGCGTGAGGCCATCACTAAGAGGGTCACTCATTTTCTCAACTTACATGACAGGCCAAGGGGTTAAATCTACCAGGCTTTTGTGCTTTGCACAACATAAAGCTTACCTTGTGTGTTATTAAGGTCATTAACTGGAATAAGGAACACCAAAGATCTTAAATTTCTGCAGAAGTTGTTACCTCAGGGCTGGTTTGTTGTCACTGTGTCGTTTTTAAAAAAAAATCCCATTCTTTATATACAGAGCTGGATGAAGAGCAAAGTAGGTTTTTTAGGAAGTCTTACTCTCCATCCTTTAAAAAGACAGGACCCCTCTTGACCATCTATCATCATCTTGGGGGGCTGGGGAGATTCCTGCTGAGTGGAAGCTGACCAACTCTATTGCAATCTACAAAACAGGCATGAGGGAAGAGCAGGATAGACCCAGCCTTAGCTCAGCTCCTGGAAATATTATGTAGATTATTCTAGGTATTATTCAAAGGGATTTAAAGAAGAAGACAATCACCAGAGCTTCACAAGGGGAAAATCTTGTTTAACTAATTTGATAGCCTTGTATGATAAGCCCACCTGCTTAGTGGATGAAGGGAAGGTGGTAGATACAGTTTTTCTTGATTTTTCCAAGACATCATGTCAAGCATTTAAAGTAAGGTCATTATTGTACTTTAAGTCACTACATTATGCTTATCTATTGTCTCTGAAATGCAACCACCAGTACACTTTGGTTTCTAATAGAACCATGGCAGAAACAAGCATAAACTTCTTCCCTTGAGTGGGTCACTTCAGACAGCTTGCCTGACTACTTGAAATAACTGTATTACTAATAGATTTTAGAAAGATGCATTATTTCATATAGTATTTCTTTTTCAGGCAATAAATCCTGAAGGTATGGATGTAACTGACAGAAAATTACATCCATTACCAGAAAATTACTCCATGAGAGGCAGTGCAGCCAACTGCTAGGACTTTGGTAAAGGCATTTTACTGTGCTCAAAATGCCCTGAATGAAGCAATGTGGAGAAGCAGGACACAATTAAAAGAGAAGACTTTGAGGTTCCTTATGGCAACTGCACAGTCTTCTAAAATGGAAAACTGAGATCTTGGCTAAAGATTTTTTTTTTTTCAAATCAGAGTTAAAAATTTGTATGCAAGAAGACAACACAAAATATATACAATGTCAAACAATCAGTGCATTGATTTCACCCATTGTAAACACAATTTTAAAACTTGTGAAAGGTTTTTGTTTTGTTTTTAAAGGAAAGCCCTAAATTTTCTAGGCATCTAGTTATAGAAAAGAGGTCTTTTTTACAGTAATACAGACAAAACAAAATACAATATGATTTTATAGTAATATAAGCTATCATAAATATATGAGGAGTTACCGGATAGCCATTTCTCCCTGGTAGACCCTGGTTGAATGAGATGAAATGGAATGACACACATTAACAATACAGTTATGACAAACATGATATAACAAACATGCAGAGCACATTACTGGCAAATCATCATTTGCATATCTTTTTTTTTTAATTTTTTTTTTTATGTGATGATGCTACAAACCAACAAATACGAAACAGGTTCTATGTAGTGAAGAAACGAGGCTTTGGCAATGGAAATTTTATGTTTTAACTTAAACACTAATTAAAAGGCTGCTTCTGCTGCTTCCTGAAATTCCTTTTGTTATGAGGAGAATTAGCCCTGTACCCTGAGGGGCAATATGTGGTTAAAAGAAAAAATGATTCAGTGCCTAGGCAGTGAAGTAGGAGAGAAACAAACTACCACTAGAACATAGGTGCCAAAGAAGAAACTTGAGAATGCTATACCAGTTTATAAAAAAAAAAAAAATAAAAGCACCAGCCTGTGACTGTTATCACATGTGACACTCAGTAGTGACTTATAAAAGCACTTCAGTAACCTTTAAAAATATAACATACACCTTAATCCCATGCAGTGCTCTGAGATATACAAACATTTGCTATTTAAAGTGAAAATTATCACCACAGGTGAAAACAATAACTAAGGTCACAAGGGTTGGCCCTAGCCAGACTCTGCCTATGAAAACAAAAATGTGAATTATGGAGAGAAATTCCATTTTTAAATGCCTCGTAGCAATTTAAAGCTTTACTGCCCATCAGCAAGGCGACGTAAGTTTGGAATATGAAACTTGGAATTTTAGGTCAGATACTTTAATTATTGGGAGCTATTTCAGGTTTCTGTTCATATTGCCATGACCTACACCTTTTCCCCCTTGTTTTCTTTAACTGGAGCTGTACTAAATCATCAGCTGGGAGCTGAAGTCAAAGACATTGATATTGAGGCACACACTGAACTCTTGCTACAGGAAAATCTCTTTTATTGTGATTCATGGTTTTTCTTTGTGTTTCATGGAAAGACTGCAAAAGTGACTGGGGACACCCGTGTTTCTTTCAAATAAGCAGCACATTTATGCACTAAGCTTTTCATTAATGGCTTGACAAATGAATTTGCCTCTATGAAGTGCTGAGCACGTGGTCAAGATCTTTCAAGGCTAAGCAGTTTCACTGCTCAGTAGGTACAGCTTACACTACAATCATTCTGTCACAGGAGAAATTCAATATATTAACTCACTCTTCTCAGACATGCACATAGCAGAGAACAGACAGGTCCTAAAAATACTTTGGAAATACTGTATCTACCAAAGAAAAAAAGTTAGAAGACCACAAGCACTGCAAAAGAAAAACTGTTTTGATGGTCACTCTTTTCCACCACCAAATGCAAATGAGAAATAAAAACATTTGAGATATATGTGTTTTGTCCTGTTCAAGTCAGACTTTTGACCTCCCCTGGGAATATTCAAAAAAGCAAACCAAAAGCCTCAGAATAGAGAAATTTTTTGCTTACAAACATAAATGTCAAGAGATTCAACCAATTTACTCAACTGAATAGCATTACTCCATACTCATTTTATATAAGCCCTTGCTGGCTTCAGTAACAATTACACTGCAATGAGTTGGACAGCCTGGCTACTGTCAAAAGCAGCCTGTACCCCAAGTTTACAGCCCAGCAAAAGGCATTGTGACCCAGTCTGGACTTAAGATAGCAAACTAGCACAGATTTGTACTGCAGTAAAATACCTGTTATCAAGTCATAAGCAAAATGAACATAATATACTTACGTGCAACTGTGATCCCAACTGCCCTCTGGAGCACTGAATAGAAACCTTTATTGTTTTAGGGACTTTTTTCATAAGGAATTTTCTGATTATATTATTCAGCTCAAAGGTAATTAGTGATTCTTTGCATTAGAAATATCAAAATTCTCTCTGGATTATACACGATCATTTTATCCTAGTAATAACAGGATCTGACACAGGGTTTCCCCCTGATTCTGGAAGAGCCAACAATGTATCACCATACTTACAGGAGGTCCTGTGGGGCAGGGGAGAGGGAAAGAGAATAAAAAAAGAGAAAAAAAAAAAGAATATGTAAGCTTTCAAAGTTGTTAAAGAAGGACACACATGTACAAACCAAGCACAAGGCCTCAGGATTGTGTGTGAGCAACACCACTAATACACAGCACACATTTCCCCATTCAAATATTTTTTAACTTTGGCTGTGTTTGCAACTTGTAAATATGATCAGTGGCTAAATGCATGCAAGTCACTTACCAGTTCTTCAATTGGTCAGGGGATCATTTGCAAGTTGCTTCTCCAACCATTTCCATGCAATTTCATGCCAGTAAAAAAAAAAAAAAATCCCAGCCACTGACTACAGTTCTTTTTTTTTTTTTTTTTTTAATCAGAATCCACACAAAGCACAGGTAACCACAGCACCACTTTCTGTTAGCTAAGCAGGTGCCATTGTAATGGTTTGGCTGCAAAAAGTGCCCAAAGTACCCTTGGCATTTAACCTTGGCATCTCATCAAGACATCCGTGCATCAGCATCTTCCAGCCTTCCAGTTTGCCCCTGAGGAGAGGTTTCAGTGGCCACCTGACAGTGCTAAACTTTCATTTCATCACCTTCCTTTCTCAAGGCACACATATAAAATGCTCCCAATGAAAAAGTCACACTTCGTGAACTGGTATTTGCACATTTTTCCAATTATTGAAACTCAAAGACTTTTGTAGAGCAGTTCTTAGAAACATTATCAAAGGGCCACAAATCAAATATACTATTTCAGTCTTATTAAACTAAGCAGCTGCAGCTCCCAAATCAATGGCATTTCATTAAGCTTTTATGCCTCTCTCTAATTTCTGAATAAAGTGAAGTGCAAAAGGAGTATAAAACAGCAGCAGCTGTACTTTGAGATTGCTTTTAATATTGACAGCCTTTTGGTTTTAACAATACTTTTTTATTGTCCAGTAACTAAGGGAATTTCTTTACCCTGGTAAACATTCTTAAAAAGCATTTTAAGGTCCAGGTCTGCTTTTAAAATGTGAGAGTTTGGTTTCCTTTAATAATAGTTTAATATGTGTTTGTTTGAGATGTAAAATGAACTGACAAGCATTCTGCAAGGTAATTTTAAGGATCATTTGTAAGACAATCTTCAACCATAGGATTTCCTTCTATCCCCATAGCATTTTTCCCTAAGTAAATACTAATCCACCACTGAATGGAAACACCAAGGTGATCTGTATCAACCTTTGGCAGGGCACGGCTTCAATTTTGTTATGCAGGAAAATATGGAAATAATCTTTAAAAGCCAGATAAAACATCACAGAGGTAAGAAAGTCCACATAAGATTTACAGAAATCAAACTGATGGGAAAATTTTCCTAACAGGCAGATTGGACGAGACAGACAAGGAGATTAAGAAGCTCATTTTCTCCTGCAGCACCTCCAGAAAGTTCTCCCTTAGGAAGGACTCAACCCCACAAGGTAACCAACAGCTCCAGTTCCCATGAATGTCATCAGGAAGAGTTGCTCAGCATCTCACAACACTGATTCCAAAAAAATTTCAAGCTCCACACCACCAGCAGGATTCCCTCTAAAGCAGCTTCCCTGGTACAGGCTAATGAACCAACAAATATTTTTCTTACTTCCTTAAGAACTGAATTGCTACTTATTTCTAGTAAGCAAGAATTTCTCTCATACAGAGTAGTCTCCTTATCACATTATTTCCCTGAACACTGACATTCTTAACATAAGGAATCTTATATTTCTATCTTTATTTCCTTATAAAATCATGATGCAGTACTGCCTTAGAGTCCCACCAACTACTCACTCACATGGAATTATTCTGACTTGCACAAGGGTAAAAAGACACCAAAATGGGCTGATTATTACCCACGTGCTATCAATGGCACAAGCATTATGAAGTGTGACTACAAATTAATGTCACCCAAGACTAGAAAGTTGTCTGGAAGCCCACCAGGTATATGCCAAGGGTCAGAAAATTTTGCCAGAGAAATTTCAGAACTCTCAAAACACACAAGCAATGAAATAAAAATGAAGGCATGCTGGGTACACATCCTCACAAAAACACAGACATCAAACAATAATGGATCTTATGAAATTGAAAACTTACCAGTCTCTCCTCTTCTGCCCCGCTTACCTCTTTTCCCTGGAGGACCTAAAAAGAAGATGGTCTACTGTAATTTTTTCTAATTGAAATTATATGTAGAATACCATTTGTGCTCAAACACAAGAGAATTAAATAGATGTAATATGTGAGGTCCAGAGATTTTGACTGAGCAGGAGTAAAAGATAACCAGAGTAAGATTCAGAAAGTTGAAGATAAAATTGACAGCAACATTATCTACTCTCAGCTTTAAAAAAAAAAAAAAAAAGGCTGTGAGAAACTGCAGAGGTCATCTTGTTCATCCTTCTTTCTCAAGGAAAAAAGTTAACCATGTTTAAATTGTTACTGCAACTTCCACAGGCATTTTTCCCCCAGTATTTCACTGTTTTGACAAGTGGAACATTTTTCATTATGTCCAAATTGCTGCACTGAACCCCATCAATTCTTGTGCTTTCCAACAAAAACCCAAGAGAAGAAATTGTTCCTCTCCTTTCCTCAAAAAATATCTTTGTATTCATCAGAACTGCAGCACCATTCCTTCAATTTTCTTACATCAAACTTATCACAGGGCATTACATTTCATTTAGTTATACCTGTATTAATCCCAGAATTTATATTTACGAGCAAATGCTCTGCAAAAGTATCCATTCTCTATCTGAAAACAAACAAAAGATGAAGAAAGCATCACCTGGCTTGCCATCCCCAAACACTAACAATGCTGTACATGTTATCAGATGCTAAGGGGCTTTGTTCCCAGTTTATCTGTTAACTGAAGTATCTCATGGTTTGTCCACATTTGAGCTCCTACTCACACATGCAGGTCTAGCAGGAGTCATAATACACACACACACACATATATATATAAATATATAAATATATAAATATATAAATATATAAATATATAAATATATAAATATATAAATATATATATATATATACCAAGAGTCACCACCTGGCAACAAAGATCCTGACAAAGAATCTGCCAAGAAGCATCTCTCACCCCTCAGGTTCCCAAGCACTATCCCAAGAGCAGGTCCTCCTTCCAAGAACTGTCTGTACTCAAAACTTCCTTTCATAATTTCTCTAAAGACAGCTCACTTTACATCTGGAAAATTACCTCTGCTTCACCTTTCCCCCTAACAATACACTGGCTCAGAATGAAAACAAAGGCAAAACCTTATTAAGCAAGAATTAATGTCTTCAACTACAAAGTGTAAGACAAGCTTTGATGGAGTAAAATGTACATAAAATTTAATTCTTAGCTCCAGGTAACTACTGGACCCTTCCCTTTCTGCAACTTTTTGTTTTGAGCATTCCCTAAACACTGTGGAACTTCCATTTCTCTTCCCCTCCACTACACTCCTCACAGATAAGAGTTTTTTGGTGTGAATTTACTTCACCTATTTGGTCCTATTCAAACCCAGGTACTAGAAGTGTTTGAAACTGGGTTTCCCCTGCCCAGCCCACAGATAGCCTGGTGACTGAAGGTGCCAAAGAGGTTTGTGAATGGTGCTGGTGCTGCTCTCTGAAGCTGGATGCTTGAGTGCTTAAGGGATAATCCTCTTATTTGCTCTGCTGGTTACCAGTTCCCAGCCCAATCTGAAGCCTGGGCTCATTAAACACTACATAATACATCAGGTACATACAGCTTCTCTTAATGCCACAATATATAAGGCATATATAATATATACTTTATCCAGATGCAACACATGACCTTGTTAAAACAAGTAGGTGTGAGAGCAAGGTGTTCTGTCTGCAAATCCCCCTTCCACCAGCTTGTATTTTTTTCTGTTTTTTTCATAATTTTTCTTTTCATGTTCTAGACAAGTGACCAGTGTTCTAGAAAAAATGGCACCCCGACTTTACCTAAAAGACCGACAGCACATTTTGTATTATTCTTCATCCTTATGTTTGCTAACACTTTGGCCATGTCCTTTGCCACAGCTGTAGCTGTAGGATTGCCTTCACTTGACCTATTCTGAACCTTCAGCCAATGACAGGAATCTCATGAGGCACTGCAGTTTAATTATATTGACATTTTCTCATCTCTTCAGGAGAAGGACTGAGATAGAATCATAGAATTGGCTGGGTTGGAAAGGACCTCTGGGATCATCAAGTCCAACCCTTGATCCACTCCCTCAGTGGTTCCCAGCCCATGGCACTGAGTGCCACATCCAGTTTCTTTTTAAATATCTCCAGGGATGGAGAATCCACCCCTCCCTGGGCAGCCCATTCCAATGTCTGATCACCCTCTCCATAAAGAAATTCTTTCTAACATCCAACCTAAACCTCTCCTGGTAGAGCTTAAGACCATGTTTTGTCTTACTGACAGCTGCTACAACCAACCTGGCTCCAACCTCCTTTCAGGGAGTTGTAGGGAGTGATGAGGTCTCCCCTGAGCCTCCTCTTCTCCAGCCTCAACACCCCCAGCTCCCTCAGCCTCTCCTCATAGGATCTGTGCTGGATCCCTTCACCAGCCCAGTAGCCTCCTTTGGACCTGCTCCAGCACCTCAATCTCCTTCCTGAGCTGAGGGGCCCAGAACTGGACACAGGACTCGAGGTGTGGCCTCACCAGGGCTGAGCACAGGGGCAGAATCCCTTCCCTGGACCTGCTGGCCACGCTGTTCCTGATCCAGGCCAGGATGCCATTGGCCTTCTTGGCCACCTGGGCACACTGCTGGCTCATGTTCAGCTTCCTGGCAATACAGACTCCCAGGTCCCTTTCTGCCACTCTGTGCCCAGCCTGGAGCTCCCCATGGGGTTGTTCTGGTCAAAGTGCAGGACCCGGCACTTGGCCGTGTTGAACCTCATCCCATTGGAATCAGCCCAACTCTCCAGTCTGTCCAGGTCCCTCTGCAGAGAGCCCTCCTGCCTTCCTGCGGATCCATACTCCCCCCCCCCAGCTTAGATGGACTCAATCCCCTCACCTAAATCATCAATAAAGATATAAAACAGAACTGGGCCCAACAGTGATCCCTGGGGGACACCACAGGTGAGCGGCCGCCATTTTGAGGCAGCCGACATTTTGAGCACCACTCTCTGGAGGCCTCCAGCAGTTCCTAACCCAGCACAGAGTGCTCCTGTCTGAGCCCTGGGCTGAGAGATTTTCCAGGAGAATCCTATGGGAGACGGTGTCAAAGCTTTGCTGAAGTCCAGGTAGACTCCATCCACAGCCTTCCCCTCATCCACCAGGCAGGTCATGTGCAGATAAAAGGTGACACCCCTGCTTCCATGACCTCATTTTAGGAAGATGATGCAGAACAACTAGATTCTTGAACTTTGCATTTTTCCCAGGTTACTAAAGAGCTATGGCAGAACATCTGTAACTGATGATCTTTAGAATATCATTAGAGGTGAAGATTCCCATTTATAAGGCAACCAATGAAATTATTCACCTCAGATCACAGCTTTTGTGTCCAGAATTCCAATCTGTCTTGCTCAAGCAGTCTGAAATAGATCCCAGCAGAGTGGGCTGGAACGATTTGCTGGTTCTTACAGACTAAATTTTAGTGATGAGGCCACTAAACTATTTTAATGAACATGTAAGACTCCAAGCACACGTGCTCATCTTTGCAAACACAGAAATAGCTGGCATCACCTGGCTGACAAATATTGCTGAGGGACAGCTGAAGTATGCAGGGATAGCTATCCTATACTAGCAAGGCATGAAAGTCTTCTCATAATTTCAGCTTGCCATTCCATTGTATTAGTATCATGCCATATCAATAGTTGGCACTATGATGCAAAAAGCGTGTGTCATGTTGAGAAAAACTATTTAAAGTTTACCTTTTTCAGATATTAAGGTAGGTGAAAATAAATAAAGTATTATAATTCAAAGCTTCTTTGGCTTCAATAGAATATAGAGTGATTCGGGGACAGGTTTAGACACTTTTTGAGGACGTGCATCCATACAGGATGGTTAAGTAACTACACAGTATCTAGGCAGTTGTATAAAAGCAAAAGCTTCAGAATTTGTTGTTAAAAATTGTTAAAAGCTTCCCCTGCGTCCACCTTTAGGAAGTCCCATTGTTTGCCAGTGTCAAAGTTCTGCCATCAGGAAAAGGCCAAGCAACAACATAACAGTGGGAAAACACTTCATCCTTCTCAGATGCTGTGCTTTGGAGCTGCTACCTCTCAAGGAGAGCGAGTCACAAGTCAGCCTTCCCCTGGTACCTACACAGTACCCCAGGCTTTGGGTCAGGACACTGCAGCATTTCCAGGGACTTTCCTGTGTCATTCAATGCACTCTCCCAGCCCAGAAAATGCCAGGTGCCTTTCCAGTCACTAAGCACCCTGCAGACATCCACCCAAGCTGTGGCTTTCATGGGGCTTGTGTCAAGTTACAATCAGTCTGAGCCATTTTTCACTGAAGCAAGTGGTGGTGCATGTGGATGAGACACTTTGTTCCCTAAGGCTTCACTCTGACCTGAGGAAATCCATGACTCCGAACCTTCCTCAAGCAACCAAAGGTTCCCAACACTTTTCTCCAGAGGAAATTTCTCCCATGTCACAGTGAGATAAACCCAGGTTTAGATGTATGAGGCACAGAAGGGCTGAACCCCTTATCACATGTTAAAACCAAAATAGCCTTTTCTAATTCCTTCCCACTCTTAACACCAATTTACTCCTTCTGTCATAGCTTTCCACCGAGTTCTTCACATTTTCATTTCACCAATCTGACTTTTTTTACTGTTTTGCTTTTAAAAATGCATCCTTTCCCCTTGCTGGCCACGTGGTTCTCAGGCCCAGTACAACAACTGGAACAACTGGGTCCTACTCAAACACCCCTGTGCTGCTGATACACCCACTCAGTACTCCTGGGAGATGGAACCCAAGCTGCTGGTTTGTGCAAACATGGGCTGTGTTAACCATATGAAAATGACATTTTTCCAAGGCTCCTAGCTTTTTGAATTGCTGTGTTGTTTCCCCCCTACTACATGATGATAGCAGGAGGTCATGTAAACCTGATAAAAAATAACCAGCCCCACTTAAATGTCAATCTTTCACTCCAAATTCTGGCTCTGTGAGATTTATTGACAAAGAACAGGCAAAGTCAGGAGATATTTCCTGTAATTCATTCGGACATAGTTGGTCCTGTTAAAAGAGAAACACCAACAGACCGCAGTTAATTTTCAGCACAAAAAAATAAGCCACTGAAAACTGAGTTTCACAAAGGCAAAGGAGAGCCTAATAAAAACTAAAAACAAGGGGTCCCTATGGATCATGGTCGCTTGTGGTACTTGCACTGGCAGCACTGAAAGTAGAAGTACCGAAGGATCAATAATTCAGTTTATTCTGAGTGCTCATCATAGGCTGGGACTCCTGCTAAGATGGGTTGAGAATAATACAAGTGCTTTTGAAAAATCTCAAAGTGCTTTCAAAACGATTTTTCACTTTAAACACCAGAAACCCCTCTGAAGACAAAGTGTGACGTTTCCATTTCAATTTTCACACTGTTCTCACAGAACTACTCATTTCTTGGAAAGAGAGCCATCTTTAAAACCAGACTGGAACCCAACTTTTAAAATCTGAAAATACTGACAATATTGCCTTAGATGTTATCAAGAGGGCATAAAATATATCATTTTCTGTACCATGATAAGCTCAGGTAGCTGCTATATGACCAAAGAGGGAGAATATTTTTTAATCTGCATTTGAAATGAACCTATAAAAGCAAACAGCTGACAAATATACCCGTTCACAAGCTGTAGCTGAATAAAAGGCATGCTTAACAAGACTACAGACTCTTTGAGTTTTGGTACCTTTTATAAAGCTGTGATCTACCTTAAGCTATTTATAAGCTACTCAGGTTTTCCATAATTTCTGCTTTTGCTTCTTAGCTTGAGAGCAAGCCTAAAAATCACAGCAGTCACATATCCCATCATGTAATTTGTCACCCCAGTTTCATTTAATCCTAACAGCTTTCTCTCATAGAATCACTGAACAGTATTTCTAGATTTTTAAAGATTTGAAACATCCTCATCAACACTACAATCAGTTCAAACTGTCCAACACAAATGAACCAAATAGTTCACATCCCAGCCTGTATCTCCACTTACGCTCTGGAGTCCAGGTGTCTCCTCTTACTACAGGCTTGATCCACATGCTTAACTTTTAAGCCATGATTGACAAGACTTTCATGATTATGATGACAGATTAAAGTGTTCATTGAGTTTTGGAGGGGTTTTATTTCAGTTGTGACAGTAGTATGCTGGGAGACAATGAAATACAATACCAGAGGATTACAGGCAGCACATAACTACTCAAGCACTGGTACTGCAATCATCTTGGTCTAACCCACACATGCTGATCACCCGTTTCAACATAAAAACCCTACCCTGAGCAGAACATATTCCTTTCAAAGCCTTCCTCATGTGCCTCCTCTCATTTCTAACATAATAAATATATCATCTGACGAGGAGCTTAGTGACAGCTGCACGAGTTGGTTCTATATACAAAAAATAAGTGGCTTTAAAAGGTTCAGTAAGTCTGTATTGCATAATAGCACCAAAACAGCACAAATATTGCTTACAAGCAAAAGAAAATAAACAAAAAAGAGTGCCAGGACTGCCTTACTCCCAAAACTCAATCACATCAGCTTCTCCTGGGTGATCCATGAAAATATCCCCACTATTAAAGCACCATTCATTTACCAAGAGAGAAAACAAACTGAACACAAATGCATCATAATATTTTGTCTGAATTAATACAAGAGGTACAGAACGGCAAAAGACCAAAACCAATAAAATGGAAACAACTTCTCCCCTTTGGTTTATATCTTCCTGCTGCCTGTGAACTTTTGCAGTGATACTGGGGAGACACATATCCAACCTGACAGACTGCACTAAAATATTTTTATTATCCTGGGCTACATCCTGCTCTCAATTTTTTTTCAAACAGCATATCTGCCTGGAAAAAACCAAAGTCTTGAAAGAAAGTACAATCTCTCATGCTTGAAACATCCTCATGAGACTACACTTGGGAAATACAGCACTGTGTCTTTGATCCACTGGGCATCCCTTCAGGGAGAGATGGGAGTGCACTGGATAATGACAATAAAAAAATATTTCAGCAGATGCCAAAACCACCAGGACTTGGATTATTCTTCCTGTGCAAGTCTCTCTCATCATTCCAGAGGACAACCAAGGAGAAAGTTGCACTAGGTCAGGCTTGGAGTAAGCTTGAAGAATTAATGCATGCAAGATTATGATCCTACTGTGGTTACTTGCTGCACTCTACTTTTACAATTATTTTTAAAGTGTCAAAATTTGTCATCTATGTAGAACTTAGCACATGTCCCATACAAAGAGAGAGCTTGGAGAAAGCAGCACAAGAGAATGGATGCACTCAGCAGCTTCTCAGTGCCCAGCTGGATCTTCAGGAGCTTGGAAACCATCCAGTGCTGTAACTTTGTCAGCCAACTGTAACCCCATGTTGAACTTAAAAAGAACATAATCCACTCTATTATTGCCTTTTCACAGGTGAAACCTGTGCCCTTTGCTTTTATCAAGGTCTTTCTCATGACATAATAGAGACTCCAAAAATCTAATAAGCCTTTGTATTAATTTATATAGGTCACCCTTTACCTGAGCCAAAAAAATGGGCTAGCAGTCCAGATAAGTAAAGAAGGTCATTCTATAGCAAAGCACATGGAGTTATCAATCATTTTAGACTGCCAGAAACACAAATATATATTCAGAGCCAGGAACAGACAAAAAAGAGCTTTCTGCTTTAAGGCAGCTCCAGAGGGCCTTATCAGCTTTGGCTGAGGTGAATCTTCCCCTGAAGTTATGGGGTTTTCACAAGTGCTAAATTGAAAAAAAGCACCTTGAGATTTGGCTCAGACTCAGGAAAAACAAAGCAATGGATTCTTCATAATATTTTGCAAAGCTGGCTGTCCTCTAGCATATAATACAAGAGTTAAAACATGCTACTGTGGCAAAGAAGAGTTAAAGAACCTCCTACACCAAAATTACACACTAGTTACTTATAGCCTGCTATTGTTTAAGGTTGAGGATTGGCTGCAGACTTTACTCACAGTATTTTTATAGAGTGAAATAAAGACATTAACAATGCTTTTTTTACATACCCACTACAAGCACAGAGTCCAAGCTAATTAGACTGCTACTTAAGCCAACAAAGGAACTCTAATTAGCAGATGTCAGCATACTTTTCTAGTAGTTCTGTGTGTGCAAGCCAAAAAACCAAAAGAAGCACACCTCACTGTCAGCAGGGAAATCCACACTGACCTCCCATCTGCAAAAAAAAAACAAAACCAAACCCAACTGCAGCCTCCCATACTCAGTAAGCAGCAATAACATTTGGTATGAAATGACAGTCACAGAGCAGAAGCTTGGAAACAGCAAGCACTTGGCTTTTTCCCCTACAAGTCCAGCTGTAAGGACCCTGGCATGTTCTCTCTGAAGAGCTATTGAAAATCTGGCTCTGAGCATCACACCAGAACCTTCAGGGAGCTGCCCACAATGCAAAGCTCTTCCTTAGTACAGATGCTTGAGTGTGAGTTACATGTTTAACCTGCCCAGATGTGACATATTCAAGTTGTCACAACAATAAATACTTTTCTTTTGGAATAAACTGCTTTTTACAACCATCCTTCTCAATGGAGCTGGACAATACGACTTAACACTGCCTCAAAAGAATGGGATGTGGAAAAGCCCTGTGTTCAGTGGGCCTAAAATGCTGTCCAGAGTTAATAAATTTATATGGTGCTGTTCCTAAATATCCTGAGAGCAGAATTTACAGGAAGTCAAACATTAGCACTTTGCTATGACTAAGTGTTGCATTTTCCTAGAGGCAGGGAAAAGCTTTATTCATAACATAAGGGGAAGTTATATTCCTAACCCCTGTCAAGCTTAAACATCAAGAAAAGAATCGTCTTTTAAAGGTAAATCTAAACATCAAGGACTGCCTGGGTCAGGGAGTGAGACATCCTCCTACCCTCTTATACAGCCCTGTCAAAAGTGTGCAAAGTCCTTGTGAAAACACCATGAGTGCAGAGCAGGGGAAGGGGAAGGGGAAGGGGAAGGGGAAGGGGAAGGGGAAGGGGAAGGGGAAGGGGAAGGGGAAGGGGAAGGGGAAGGGGAAGGGGAAGGGGAAAGGGGAAAGGGGAAAGGGGAAAGGGGAAAGGGAAGGGAATTGAAAAGGAGAAAAAGGAGAAAGAAAAAGGAGAAAAAGGAGAAAGAAAAAGGAGAAAAAGGAGAAAGAAAAAGGAGAAAGAAAAAGGAGAAAGAAAAAGGAGAAAGAAAAAGGAGAAAGAAAAAGGAGAAAAAGGAGAAAAAGGAGAAAAAGGAGGAAAAGAAGAAAAAAAAGAAAGAAAAAAAAAAAAGAAAAAAAAGGGAGAAAAAGAAGAAGAAAAAGAAGAAGAACTCTACAGCTTTACTTAGATCCCCAAACCAGTGATATGAACTCATATGTTCCTGAACAAAATACGAGCTTGGCAACAATGCTTGGAACAAGTTGTAGTTTGCATATAAACCTACTTGGCAAGCCAGGCAGCAGGGTATTGGAATGGTTCCTCCTGGATAAAGGCACAAACTCCTCAGTGTCAGTGCTGAAGAAGCATGCTAGGGGCTGGCAATCTTTCTCAGATGTTAATGCAGGGTCAGGGTAAACTGCTGAACATCAAAGCCCAAACAAATTAAGGCAGCGACATCAACCTTAATTAAAGGGACGGGGAATGCAATCAGGGAAAGCCTTTCCAAACTGAAAAGATGCTGGAACCCCACCTGCTTACTGTGGCCATAAATCCAGCCATAAAGCAAGCAGTGCTTAGGGGGCACATGTATGGACAGACACAAACACAGAGAGAAGCAGAAAGCTTCAGCAGTCTGGGAGACCCAGCTCCTTCCTATGGGCCACCCGATGCCAAACCTGACAGCCTGCCAGGTCCTCAGGTGGCTCATGCCCAGGTAACAGACCCCAGAGCAAATATTAACAATATTATTGCTATGTTAGCCAGTTCTCTGTAAGACAGCAAGAAATTGAGGGGCTGGGAAGGAACCTGTTGGTGAGAGCAATCCTTTTAACTTAGAAATAAACAGGAAAAAAAAACCCATTGAGCCTCAGCTCCCTGTTTTAAAATTTGGATAATGTCATGAACACACAGGGTTGGTCAAGACCTTTAATGTAACAACTACTCCTTTCCAGCCTGTTCAATAAAAGCAGTGATATTCCCAAAGGATAAAATCCTCTCCTTCTCCCAAGCCCCAGGCTCCAGCACCACTTTATAAATATCATGTTTAGTAGGCAGACAATCACCATTTCCTCTGTAAAGCACCAGAGATCTCCAAAAGAAAATGCCAATGATCCAGAAGCCCTCTGAATATCAGTGTCACTATCTTAAATAATACTCACTTAAATAAAACTCACTTAAATAAAACTCACTGTTGTTCCAGGGTACAACAACGTAATTTTCACCATTCAACACAGAAAACATGTAAGGTAAAAATATATACCTTGGACTTTAAAAAAAACTACTGTCACAATAATTTAATAGGAAATAATTGCTTCATTTGTCAGACATAGCAAAAACTGAATTCCACTAAAGAGTTTTGCTATAGATGTTATGGCTAGGATGTCATTTATTTCTTCTTCACAAGATTAATCAGGAACTGTGCAGCCCTGAAGCTTTTATGTTGCATTCTGCAAGTGTATTTAATGCATCTACATCCTTGAGGAGGAACAGCTCATAGTGGTGAAGCTATTTACAAGCAGGTTAATACTTCTGCTTAAAAAAGCAGAATTGAATATGGAAAACATTTTGCTAGCAGTAGTAAAGTTGCAGGTGCTTGCTACCATGGAGTTTTAGAAATCTTCATGTAGCTATCACCTCTGGTTAATACAGATTTTTCACAGCAGGGCATTAATGAAATTACCTTCCAAAGTCTTCCAAACTGGATAAACAATTCTCAACTTTTGTTCACTGCTGTCTTGCAGTTCTCCCTGACAGTAAATCTACCATACAAAAACTAGAGAAGTTCTGAATTACCAGTGGTACCCAAGTCATTTGCTTTGCATGCAATGTCAAATCTTGGTCACTGAATTTTTTCTTACATCTTAGCCAAAAACTTCAGTGATGGCTATGAAAGCACCTTTGCCCTTCTAAGAAATCTTGTCCCATATGGACAGAAAAGGGTAGAAAATACTCATTTGGACTTCAAAGTGCTCATCCATTACAGCCCAGGTGGAAGTTTTTTTTCTGTTCCTGCTTCTTGCAATCTAAGTCTTCACAGCATCCTGAATCCAGCACCATCTCCTGAGACTCAGGATCAGGCTCAGTGTTCTGAACTACCTCGTTCTTGCTTGTTACCCAGTACAGAAGCACCTTCCAGATATTTCTTTGCTTTTTGTCACACTTAAGGATATTTGTACATATCAGAGATGCAACACAACTAGTTTTGAGAGTGCACTTTCAGCAAGAATGAAAATGCTTGCCCATCTTCCAAAGTATCTCAATATTTTTTCCTTGTCTCAAGATTCCCAACACCTTCAATAGCACAGGCATCACTTTTTTTTTTTTTTTTCCCCCAATTAACTTGCCAAGTTTGGGATGATGTCATAAATTAAAAAAAAAAAAAAAAAAAAAAAAACCAAACAAAAAAAAAAAAAAAAACAGAGAGTTGCAGTCTTCTTAACATGTTCATGTTCTGTAGAGCATCACAAAGAAGTGTCAATTTGTCTTCTCAATTGCCATACTATATGTTGAAAGCTCTCTTTAGTTAGAACCTGCCTGAAGAATGGGTATTTTTTTATGAAAGGCCATAATTTTTAGTGTTGGGAATGAGTAGTGTTTATTAATTTTTTTCAATAAATCAATGAAAAGCCAACAAGAGCACAACTATTACTTTGTCATCCTTGCATCAACAGAGCAAGAAACATTTTAGGATTATACCAAAACTCTTCCAGGAGTTTAAACTGCTGAGACAACACAGACACAAAGTTTCAGACCCTAAAGGGGATGTGAATAAAAATAGTAATTAAGAATCCTGCTCTCTGGGTGGATATTCTGAAACTTTTCAGTATCTCTGATATCCTTGCACTATTTTGCTATTTTCCTCCTATTCCAAGTCACTCGTTTCCATTTCTCCTGAGAACTTAGGACTCTCAGAATCACATCATCACCACATGAGCTATAAAAACACAGAAACTAAAGCTTGAACAACTCAGTATTTAAAGTTGCTATAGCTTGCACACGAAGATACTTTATTTACTATCAATTCTTAGAGTAGCCATCTACTGTTTCATCTTCATCAAGCAACATTAAAAAGATCTAATCCACTTTCTGTTTCCCAATGTGGCTGACTGTACTTCCTCTAATATCCAAGCTATTACATTAAGGAAGAGAAGAAATTCTCTTTGTATTCACAAATCATAATAAAGTGACTCTGAGATGTTTATTTAATAGGATTATTATGTATGAGAACAACAGTGCATTACTGGATTTCTGGCTTTATGGGTTTCTGGCAGTGCAGGGTCAACACACGTGTACCTGTAATGTTCATATTAGTAAGGTGCTGCTAAAGATTTCAAACCTGCCAACACTTCATCACCTCTCAGCATTCTGAGTACTTCTGCAAATTTAAATGCACAATTTCTGCTCTACCAGAGCAGCCAATCCAGGAGTCTCTAGTGAGGGGTTTAAGCCCAAGCTCTCAATGACAGGGTTAAGAAACGTGCTCAGAATCTGACATTTTATGGCTCTAAACAAAACCCTCAAAGATAACACCAAAAATCAACCTGTGCAGGGCCGTTGGTTTTCTTTTTTCACAACCACAAGCTCCTTAGACATTTTCATTTATTTCATGGTCCAGACTTCTCCAAATATACTCCTGCTAGCAGGGGAATCATTTTGCAAGCACTGCAAGATCTTTAAAAGGTCATGGACACCACCACGTACTCCAGAGCACTAGTTTGGATCAGCCCAGATAGCCATGGCATGTTTTCACACCAGTGACTTACCCTCACCCCTATAGGAGGCTTAAATATTTTCTTACTAGTAAGCTATTATACCAAGGGTTGGACTTGATGATCTCTGAGGTCCCTTCCAACCCAGCCAATTCTATGATTCTATCATCTTTGGGAGTTCCTGCCAGTTCTGCACCAGCCACGTGCAAACTGGGATTTTGTTCCTGTCTAAAGCAATGAACTCCACAAGCCATCTGCAGCTGGGCACAGTGCCCATGCTGGTACAATTACACTGCTAGGGCAGCTTCTCATTGTTTAAGGTGATGAATTTTAATATCTGGGCACATCATCTTGCTGGAGTCAGTGGTATTTTTTTTCTTGGAAGCAAGCTGCAGAGAGCTGTGCCAACTGCAAACTGCTGTCATGGATTTCTGCAGCCTTTTTCATAGGTAACATTATACAGCAATTTCTATTGGGTGCCCTGCCACCACTTTCTTCTGTACCCTCTCAGAACTTTATTCTGAACAAATACTCAAACTTTCAGACTCTGACAGTGCAAAGTATTTGAGAAAACCCAGATTTGAGCAGCCAAGCCTCTAGATAAAACAGTAGCATGCAAACAGACTGCACATGAAGTTTAACAGCCCCCTCAATAGGATCCCACCCCATTTATTAGATCAAGGATCAGATGTTTTATTAACCAGGGCAAAAGAGCTTTTGACTTGGAAAAAACAGATGAAATTCATTCTCAGCAACAGTTTCCAGTCGTGTTCACAGCTGAAGAGAAGCCCTTTTGGCTTTCAAATATCTTCTTGTTACTCTGCCATCAGAACGTGGTGTGATCCAAGATCTTTTCCCAGGGCTTTCTCTTGTTAATTCTTCACTAATATAATCCAATACCATGAATCAAACTTAACTGCCCTTTTACATGTTTGAATTCACAGTCTTTAACTAAGGGTTTGTAACATTCCACACAACAGAAAAAAAAGGTTGTGAATATTAATTATCTGGTTGAAATGTAGAGCACCTTGTCTGGCTCACAAGATGGGAAAAGCAACCAGTAGAGTTCTCTAGAAATCAGTGCTGGATCAAAAGCAAAAAAAGAGTCCACTCTGCCTCTCAGTCCCACCCACCACAATCAAAAGTCAAGTGTTTAAATATGATTCACTATGGGACACTTCAGAAATATGAAGACATTATACAGATATACATTATACAATAGCTTCTGCATGTGTAGATGAGGATAGAAACACCAATTTTTGTGGAAAAAATAAATAGCTGTATAAATATAGAAAAAAATAAGTAGCTGTATATATAAAAAAATCAAACACCCTAAATTACATCATCTAAATAACTTTTTAGAAATAAATATAGGGATAGCCACAAATATAGCTAATTACAAACAGTTACTCCAAAGGTAAATACCTCAGAAGCTGCCAATATTTTGAGAAACTCATAAAGGGTAACTCCCCACCACAGACTCTGCTCACAGGGCTACACTGTCAGGCACCAACATCACCTGAAAGAGGCTCATCATGAGGCAAGAGGCTGCTTTCTTCACCTTGGCAGTTTGGAGCAGCAACAAACCCTAAAAATTGGGAAGTGGGCTGCCTTCAGGACGTCTTCATATCAGACCATCCATGTCATGAGCTGTTGGTTTGCTCTGAGGCCAGAATAACCTGGGGGGATAGATTTCCATATTCATAATTCATTTTTTGTGCAGGTCATCAAAGCTCTCAGGGCTTCAGTGTTTCTCTGAATGAAAGAGGCACAACCAGCCCAGGCTCAGGATGATGCTGATGAATGCAATGTTTGCAGAGCAGCTTGAGATCATTGATCAACACACTGTGAAAGAGCAAACAATTCCTATAGTTCCTCAGAATCTGTAGCTCCATCCCTGGGAATTCAGTTTTGGATGGGACAGAAAAAAATCACAGTATCTTCATCAACCTTTTCAGGGGGTAGTTACAGAGTCCCACCAGAATTTCTCAGGCACCCAGAAGGCATTATCAGTGCCACAAACAGATTCAATACCAGGCCCAGTGGCCCAGTATGTGGCATTGTACTGGGAAGCAGGGGTGGAGGCAAGAACAGGGTTATCAGACAGTGAGTAATGGAGCCCCTGCTGTCACCTACAGCCAGCTCTGAATCCATGCTCTGCAATTCCATCACTGACAGCACCAGAGTGGGAATAATGCTGCAGGCCAAGCATGGACCTCCCTTCCAACCTCCTGGTGTTTGGACAAAACATCCTGGGAAGCTGATGGAGTAGCCACATTCAAGAAATGCAGGAATCATGGCTGGATCCCAGCCCCTCAGCAATGGCATCAGTGGGTCAAGCTGTGGGTGTTATCCTCCAGTTCTATGGAAACTTTCACCACAGAGTCACACACACGAGTCACTATGGCCCCTACTCAAAACCTTCCTCACTTTTAAAGCTTTTCAGCACTGAAAAGAAATTGAATGATCTCTCTCAACTGAGGCATGAGGCCAGACAAAAGTGCTGCAAAGCATCCTGACAGCCACTGCTGACCCAAAGCCCTATTCCTGATCCTGATTCTGCCCAGAATTCTCATTGTCATAACCCAAAACACCAGGATTAACCTACCCAAGGAGCTGCCCAGCTCAATCAGACTGGACTGAATCTGCCCAGCTCAAACTGACTACATTAATCCAGCATCTGCTGGGTAACAAAGTCAACTTTTCTTATGACACACACAGGTGGGAGGCCAAAGGGTGACAG
Organism: Heliangelus exortis; assembly: GCF_036169615.1. NCBI lineage: Eukaryota > Metazoa > Chordata > Aves > Apodiformes > Trochilidae > Heliangelus > Heliangelus exortis. The sequence goes on from NC_092425.1 coordinate 3,639,690, forward strand.
AAACCACAGCAGCAGCCACTGACTAGCATCAAGGAAGGAGGAAATCAGAAAGATTGGCCTGGGGTTAGATGACTACCCCAATGTTCTAAAGTAGAGAGCAATAAAGAGTTAAGACAAAAGTCCCAGGGCAGGCAGAGAGGTCAGGGGGGGTGGGAAATGTGATATATGGGATGTTGGATGCTGCAGCCTGATGAGAACAAGTGCTACACGTAGTAGGGGAGCTGACATCCACACACATCACATCAGCTGGTGGAGAGAGTATCCCATTCCCTCCCCACTGGATGGGGCTGAACTTTGCAGGATTCAGCTCTGATCTGGGTGTGATACTCACAGGTGTGGAAAACAGGAATTACTGTTTGACCCATTGGGTCTGTCTTGCCAAAAAACTATGTTTTAGATTATAGGGCAGCATGGAATGTGGTTCTCTTCCATTGGCCACTTCACCCAATCTCCCATGAATTCTGAATTCTTCTGAATGCTGGCAGCATCTCAGTGCATCACTAAGTACAGTAAGACTCAGAACTGCTTCAGAAAGTTCTTGGAAGAATTAGGAAACCAGGAGAAAAAAAAAAAACCCTAAGAAAAAAAAAATTTTAATGACCTCATACAGAAAACAAGCAGGTGAAATTTTGCAAAGTAGCACAAAAATATTACATTCTCTTTTGGAAAGATTAAGAACAAAAAATCTTAAAAGAAAAGCCCTGGTGCCTCACATCTGAAAACATGCCAAGCATTTGCTCTTACCAACAAAAATTGCTTTTAAATTACACAAATCACTTGTGGAGAAAGAATATTTTCAAACCAAATGTTTTCTCTTGAACAAGGAGGTCTTTTTGCATTTATATAAAGCAAGCATTCTAGACAAACAGGGAAAGAGACATAGGAGTGTTGTCAAGTTTTTTCCAAGGTTTAGCCATTTGATAAAGCCTTTGATAAATTATTCATGAATGTTTAATCTGGGGCTTTAATCTACAAACAGCTTCCTAACCAAGAGATTTGCTTCATTTCCTTTCCATATTTTGCCCCCACATAATTACTTTGCAGTTTTCCAAGTGATTTTCTCTATTGATTAGCCCAGGAACACATCCATCACCCAAACTTAACCACACTTATCACAAATCAGTGAAAAAAAGCCATTTGTGTTGTTTACTTAGGCTAAATTTAAAGGTACATTTCTGGCATATGATGCAACCACTAAAAGAGAGACCTTTCAAGTACTAAAATGTAAATGAACACCTCCCTTCATCTCTAGTTTGCTGCAAGTGTTCCTGTAATGGGAATTTACCCAAAGTGTTATGAAAAAATATTTTCCCTTGTCACTTTTATTTCAAATACTCACACTTTAATGTCGAGAAGAATATACGAGATTGAAATTACCCTTGCAAGTTAATTCTCTGAACCAACATCATCTGAGCTTGTAAAAATAACAGCATCTAATGAGTAATTATTTAGGTTATTGAGTGATGAAGGCAAAAGGACACAGACAGGCAGAAGACACAACTTCCTGAGCTCATGAAAGACAATGGAAGTGTTTCTTGAAGAACCATTTATAAGAATAAATCACTACATTTGCCAAAAAAAAAATTAAAAATGTTTATGAGAGGCTTGGAAAGACATGCAGAGCTATCAAAAGCAGCTACTGTCACTTCTGAGGTCAACAAATTATTTTGGGGTTAACTATGGATCTTTTCACAACCTCCATAAATCGTGTCATTACAGAACCTTTTGTAACAAATGGCAATTCTTCATCTTAAAACAGTTATTTATCCAATTGCTCTCTTTAGAAATTGATGCAGCTGAATTAGTTCCAGGCTGACACATTTCAACACTTATCTGCAACCCTCTGCCACTGGGCTTGCATGTACAAGTGGAATAAAAGTTTGTTTCCAAGGACAAGCTCTGCTGTTGAGTATCTAAGATCAGAAATAAGCCCCAAACCTTGGTAAGAGGATCACTGAAAGCAAATGAAATGCCAGTGGGACTGAAAGTCATGGGATTTATTCAGGTGCCCAAAAAAGACCGAAAGAAGCAAATATCTTGGATTATTACTTAGTGAAATAGACCCTTCACCTGGATGTCAACAGCACATAAGGAGGAAATTTGGATACCAGTTACATTCCTGTACTTCAAAAACACATCATTTGTCAGTCTGTGCAAAAATCAGGAGTCAAATGTGAAGAGATTAGGCACACATTTGGAGTATTATAGAAACACAGGTAAATTTGGCAAACTAGTTGGCAAGGAGGATTATTGCAGGATAAAGAAAAACAAAACCAAAAAAACCCCAACAAATCAAAAAGAAGCAAACATAAAAAGCAAAACTGCCATTCCTAGAAAATTTTTTATAAAACCTTTTTTTTCCTTTTATGATGCAAATCTCATCTCACACAATACTATACACTGAATTCTAAGGATATTTCATTACTGTTTTCTGTTGGTGATAAGACAACTGGGCTACACAAATTCCTTTCAGAGATTTTCATCTGATGTCCCATAGTCTGGACCTCAATTTTTTTTCCCATCTCCGACAGAAAAAAAACAAGGTGTGAAAAAGCTATTAATACTAATGGTATCAATATATATTCTGATTTTCCCTGAGATTAAGGGATTCAAATAATTTCCTGCAATGAAAGGATTTCTTGGCTGCATGGAATAAGATTAATTAAATGCCATTAGAGTTCAGCACAAACACCTATGGAGAGGTTAATTTTGTTATATAGGAGAACTAGATAAAATTTTAAAACCAGGACTGGGCCTTTCCAGTTTAGGTGGTAAACTGTCACTGCATTCCCTTCATCACATCCTGACATCTCACTGGTTTTTTTTACTACTTAAAAATCTATTTTGATGTCATCCCCATCAATTTGACTTATTGCTTCTTTCACTATAACATTGCAGAAATCTTTTTAGAGACACAGCTGGCACAGCTCCTGGAAACTCATATGAAATATGCAAAAAGCAGAAGCCTGCTCAGTGAACAAGAGCAAAGCCAGAAGGTACTAAGGAACCAGTGCAGAACAGTCTTCACTTGAAGCACAAGAAAATTGTGGATTTATAACCAAAGTCTCTCTATTCACACGGGAAATACATCCTCAGTGACTCCTGCCACATTGTTCCCTGGCCATGTCCCAGCTGAAGCAGGGTTTACAATCCCCAGGTGGAACTTTTTGAGCTTTGTAAACCATTAATTAATTGTATGAACCCTTCTGGATCTGCACCAAATGCCAGGTACCATCATATATACATCACTAAGAAAATATATACCACTAAGAAAAGGACCTTCTGTTGCAAACCTGAATGTGTAGGGACCCCATAGGGACCTCATGTGAGGGCCTCTCAGCTCCTGAGATGCTCTGCAGAAATTAAACAGCATAAAATTGCCACCACCTTTGCAGCCATCTCCTTTTTAAAAGGTTTCCCTTCCCATGCTTTGCTCCAGCTGACAAACAGTTCCCAGAAGGAGGGAAGCCTTTGGAAAAGGTTCTGTGGTCAGCAAGGGCTCCATCACACAGCAGTTCCCTGTGTGAGGGTTATGCCCTCCTGAGAAACAAATTTCCACACTCTCTTCAGATTTTTAAATTATTACAAACACTTTTTTAGCATTTAAAAAATTCTCCATATGATTAGAAAAAAAAAAAAAGCTGACCAAGTACACTGCTATCAGAACTTGAACCATTGTTCCAGATAAAAGGTGCTTAGAATAGACAATTTGACTTTTTTTGAGTGCATTGTACTTGTTACAGAGATAATTTGAATTTTAAAAAGGTCAGTCTCTGAAGATGTGTCAGAGATGATTAGTACTGAGAAATGAAAAATAATTGAAACCAGCATTTTATTAAAAACTACTTCAAAATCTGTGCAATACACAACTTTCTATTTATTACTCAGAAGTATATCCTCAAAACTACAACCAAGACCAGACTAGACTTTCTTTTTTCCCCAAGGAAAACCTAAGTGACATCCATCCTTCCTGATGCTTCCAGAGTTCCACAGATCACTGCAAATCAACCCAATTCATAAATGCAATCTTTATTTCATCCAACTTGAAGAGGACACCAGAGACAGGCTACCTACAACCTGCCAGCTACAGAGCCAAACCAAACCTTTGATGAGGTTCAGCCAAGCATCTGTACAGCAGCACATTAACCAGTGTAACCCTGAAGTGCTGCTGTTGGGAAAAACCTGGCAATCCAAGTTTGGAAAGTGCTGGCTCAGTCTGTGCTTGGATGGACTTGTCCCTGATGAAAAACCCTATGATCGTTCCTTTTTTATAAAAAGGGAATTATTGCCACTAATTTCTGCAAACAAATTCGCTGTCAATCAAAAGCTTTTTTAATGAGAGGGAGCAGATTGCACTCACACACAAAATGTCCTGTGAGGGCTCAGAAAGGCTGGGAAGTTAAATTCTCTGAGTCTGTTTCCATGTGGAAGTAACTTGGCATCTTGCCCACAAAACAAGCAGATACCTCACACTCACAGAGGAGCTATTTTGGGAACCACAAAGAGTTCTAGAAGCTTCACAATAACATAAGAAATCTCTCCAAAGACACCACTTTATACTGCATTTAACAGGAACTGATTCTGGCCTCTGTCAACATCCTTTCTCTCTCCTCCTCCTCTCCAAGGAATGATTTACTTACAGCAGAGGCCAAACTGAAGAAAAATTAACAACAAAAAGAAGAAAAAAAAATGAGGAGAAGGCAAAGCATGCTAAGCAACAAAAGGCACTGGTTTTCAGGTCACTTTTTGGTCCAAGGAGCACAAACCTTCCAAGCTGCTCTGTGACCACATCCACCTGTAGCATCTTTTTAGCTTGGAGACTCCTAAGGCATCAGCCTCAGTTGTCCATGAATCCAATTTAATACTATTATATGTCACATTCTCCAAGGTGGCAATTTTATTGCTGGAAATTGATTCATTGTTTCTTGGAAGTGATATTACAGAACACTAAGTAATTAAAAATAATTCAAAACCTAAAAATTTGCATTTTAATACTCAGTTCTTGGAATCTCTGTAATAGGCTTGTTGACTCGCTAGCTGAAGAGTTTCAGTAAAAAGGTTAAGGAATACATATTTATTGATTTGAAATATCTGTATCTCACATTATTCTGACAGAACAAAGCTGCACGGTCAAACAGAGTGCTAGAATCTAAATTTTATCCTCTTTCATCCAACAGCGTAAGAATTCATTACAGATGAACCAAAAAAAAATCTCTTCTTGCATTTGTTCATTCTCTGTTTACTTTTTAAATGCTTTGTGAGATATAAATATCCTTCAGTCAAGGACAACAGAAGAAAAGATGTTATTTCTCACTTAAAGAAAAATTGCACATAGCTTTGGATATAGCCTGACTTGTATCTGAGTGATTCTGGCAAGTTCCTTTCTGAATCTTCCTTTTATTCCTTTATTTTTATTTCACAGACTATTTATATTTGCAGCTTAATTTCCTCCATAATGACATTTTAGGCATCCATAAAATAAAACTTATGAATGTGGCTGGAAGCAAGAACACATCTTTCCAAGCAGTTTTAGGAGAGAAACTCTCAGGGTAGCTCTGCAGGCTGGATGTCCCACTGGTTTCTAATCCTCTTGCTATTACTTGACTCCATTTTCTAGAAAACCATGCCCTTCATTTATTTTGTGTCAGCACTGGGATTGCTATTACTTTTCTCCTCCTTTATCAACTGCAGGCTTCTAGTTATCTGCTAGAATAGCTGAAGTTGGGCATTGAGCTGAAAACATCATTAAACTGCAGTGCTGGAAGAAAAGAAAACACAACAGCACGTCTGGAGTCCAAGCTCTATGGCTGGAAAAATTTTCAGAACAAATTACAGCTCTGTGTAGAAGCAGTCTGCAGTGTTCAATACCTTTCTGCAAATAAAGATGTTTGCAACATTAGACTGAGCCATATTAAAAGCTTTCCTGGATTTGCAAGCAATTATTCAAAGGTGATAAAAAGTCCAGCTCCAATTCTTCTTTTATACTTCCTAGCAGGGTTCACGTAGCCTGTTCTTGGATTTTAAAATTACCTTAACCTGTCAAGGAGTACAGAAACAGCTATTCTAACCTGACTGGTCAGTTTACAATGTATGGAAACTCAATGTATGGAAACTGCAGCTTGCCATACACAGAATCACAGAATGCTGGGGGTTGGAAGACCAGCCAGAGCAGGTCACACAGGGATGCAGAGCCACCCCCTAAGTTATCCTCACAACTTGTTCTGAGAAGTTCATCATAGTCAGAGCAGGTTTAGGGATGTGAGAAGCTACCACTGCCATCCTTCCCTTATAGGAATTTATTTACTGTACTGTAAAGCAATCAATCCCATGTGACAGACAACACCATGACTCATTTAAAGGTCTTTAGAAAACAGAAATCCCACTGAGATCGTGCCAACCACTGTTGTTTAGTCCACCACCAAGCCACGTCCCTAAGCACCACATCCACACATCCTTTAAAATTCTCCAGGGATGGTAACTCAGCCACTTCCCTGGGATGCCTGTTCCAGTGCCTCACAACTCCTCCAGGGAACAAGTATCTTCTAATACCTGAACTAAACCTCTCCTCACAGGACTTCAGAGCAGTTCTTCTTGTCCTATCATCTCTTACTTGGGAGAGGGGACCAATATCCACCTCTCTACAACCTCTTTTCAGGTCACTGTAGAAAGTGACAAGGTTTCCCCTCAGCCCCAATTCCCCCATCTGCTTCTCAGAGGACTTCATCTTGAGACCTTTTATAGCTTTTTTGCCCATCCTTGAAAGCCCTTCAGCACCTCAGTGTCTTTCTTGTAGTGAGAAGCCCAAAACTGAATACAGTATTCAAGGCACAACCTCAACAGTGCTGAGTACAGTGGGACAACCCTACTCCTGCTGGCAAAGCTCTTTCTGATGCAAGCCAGGATGCTGGTGGCCTTTTTGGCCAGCTGGCTACACTGCTGGCTCATATTCAGCCAGGTGTATATCAACACCCCCAAGTCCTTTTCCTCTGGGCAGCTTCCAGCCACTTTCCCCCAAGGCTGTAGGGCTGAATGGGGTTGTTGTGGGTCACCTGCAGGACCTGACACTTGGCCTTGCTGAATCACACGTTGGCCCCAGCACATTGATCCAGCCTCTCCAGATCTGGAGAGTCTTACTACCCTCAGGCTCACACTCCTGCCCAGCTTGGTGGGATCTGCAAACCTGCCAAGGGTGCACTCAATCCTTCTTTCCAAATCATTGATAAAGATGCTCAAGACAACGACCCCAAGGCTGTCCCTGGGGAACGCCACTTGTGTCTGCCCCCCAGCCAGGCTTAACTCCTTTCCTCACAAAAATCTGGGTCTGGACATCCAGGCAGTTTTATGCCCAGTGATGCCCAGACCAGTCCAAGCCATAAGGAAGGAGTTTCCCCATGAATCATAGAATCATAGAATGGGCTGGGTTGGAAGGGACCTCAGAGATCATCAAGTCCAACCCTTGATCCACTCCCCCCGTGGTTCCCAGCCCATGGCACTGAGTGCCACATCCAGGCTCTTTTGAAATATCTCCAGGGATGGAGAATCCACCCCTTCCCTGGGCAGCCCATTCCAATGGCTGATCACCCTCTCCATAAAGAAATTCTTTCTCATGTCCAACCTAAACCTCCCCTGGCACAACTTGAGACCTCTTGTGCCCTCTTGTCTTGCTGAGAGTTGCCTGGGAAAAGAGCCCAACCCCCCCCTGGCTCCAACCTCCTTTCAGGGAGTTGTAGAGAGTGATGAGGTCTCCCCTGAGCCTCCTCTTCTCCAGGCTGAACACCCCCAGCTCCCTCAGCCTCTCCTCATAGGATCTGTGCTCCAGTCCCTTCACCAGCCCAGTTGCCTCCTTTGGACCTGCTCCAGCACCTCAATCTCCTTCCTAAGCTGAGGGGCAATGTTGTGGGAAACAGTGTCTAAACACTAAAGTCCAGGCAAACAATGACTCCAGCCTTGTCCTCACCACTAAGAAGGGCACCTGAGGTTGGACCACTTGTGTTCAGAGTGCTGCATTTCCATGAACTTCACCTGATAGCCTAAGAGCAGTTTAGGAACCAGGCAATCAAATATTTCACCAGGTGTTACAACTTTCCCTACACACGTCTGGGAATCCTTTTTCATCTCTCACTACTTACAGGAGAGTTTATCTAAATCCATGTGCATGATGGAAGGTTCACAGCTTGGTTAGCAGGTTGTCAGAGTTCAATTAAATAATTTACATCACACAGCATTAATGTGCAGGCTTTGGCAACACATCCCCTGCCATCTGTTTGAAAAGTTTTCAGAGCTCAGAGATTAGTCAGATTGAAATGTGAATTCTTACTCAGAATGCAGAAGAGAAAGCCGCCTCTGAAGTATTCATTTTCTTCACAAAAAATAAACAACAAGAATTTGGTGGATCATCTACAGGGTGAGGTGACAAAACCAAGAACTATCTTAAAGTGCAGAGACACCTTTAACCGCTCAGTCCCTTGGAGGGGCTCATGAGAAAACCCATCAAGTATCCAAAAATAACAAAGCTACTGACAGAAAACACTCTCTAGAAAGAAAAGTCTTGTACATATTACTTTCTTTAAGGTTAATAGTACTAAAATCCTCTGACCTGGTTAAGAACAGAGCCTGGGCTCAATGTAAACACCACATGAAACTGAGTATCACAAAGCACTGAGCAGACCAAGCTGGAAATGGGGGATTTGGCACTGGTCACACAGCTGAAGCCTGAGCAAGGGCACCCAGCACCCTAATGATGGATGATGATGAGTTGAAGGAAGTCAAAGTATTGCCTAAGAAGAGAAAATCAACTTACACCCAATAAAAGTTCAACACCTAGAAGGAAAGCAAATAAATAAATTTAAAAATGTGTCAGATTTTGAGAACAAAAAGGTTACAGTGGCTGGGGGGTAAATATGATGGACACAAGGGTTATTGTATGATAACAGGCCAAGGTACTAACAAGGTTTACATTTCTCTCACTGGTTTGTTTTGAGGGAAAACTCTTCTTTTCCGGATCTAATTATTTCAATCAGATATTATCTCATTTTATTTTGAACAGGATGCAGGAAAAGTAACTTACTGAGGGTTTATGGTCTCACCCCCCATCTAGGTGTACTTCCTAAATTGAAATTACAGCATCTTAAGTAAATAACAACTGAAGTTCATTTGAAACAAGGAGGAAACAACATCCACAGAGGGACAGATGGTCCATCAATCACCCAGAGCTCTGCTCCATGTGGCAGAGGGTATGCAGTGGCCTTCATTGCTTCAGACAGTAATTTTCAGTCCTTTTCATCACAATCATGTGCTTCCTGAGAACCTTCCTGGATCTGCAGGGTTCTTCCTTTATTGCAGCAGATGCATTATTGCTGCAGTTCTTATAGCTGGCACTTTTGTTTTTAAAGACACAAGACACAGTGTGTCTGCCTGTTCCCAGAAAAGGGGAACTTGGTGGATGAGGAGGCACCTGAATGGCTTAACAGAGGGAAAGACCACCAGGAATACAAGGAGCATTTGGCTGCCCACAGTTTTAAAAGGTCTCTCCAATGCAATAGCTTTTGCCAGCACTGTTCTCTCAAAACACTTTGCCAAAGCCAACATATCCAAAGGTAATCATTTAGAAGGCACGGGCAACCACCTGCTGTACTCTAAGCTGGTGGAATGCTTTCTAACGTGCAAGAAAGTAGTTTTGAATCTAATTCAATTACTTTGGGCGTGCCAGAAGGGGTATCCTTTTCCATTCCTCTGTCTTTCAGAATAATAATTAGGCATTTTTTAGGCTGAGACCAGCTTTGATCCCAAATTTACACCAGCCATCATCACCATCACTCGAAAGCACTCCTGTCATTTCCACCTCTTTGTTTCACAACCTTGGAACTTGAGCTAATCTCCCACAGATCACTTCACCTGTTTCTAAGATATTCAATACGTCCAGAGAGGGGGAGACAGAGATCAAGTGACACCACGCAGCAAGCTCTTGATGCCAACAGGGTTTTTTGTTGTTTTTTTTTCATGGAAATCACTGTTTGGCAGAGGAGGAAGGCAGATTAGGGACCAACGTGCCACCCTCAGGATTGTGTCTGGGGGGTGTTCCCTGCCAGCTGCTCTGTTGCCAAAACATTCCCCTTCTGGGGGGAGGTGGCTGTGCAGCAGAAAGCTTCACTTGGAGAGAATTTTATTCCCTTTTGGGAAAATGAAGCCAAAAAGAAAAAGGGAGAAGCAACTTCTCAGATAGACAATGTTGAGCTCATGCTGGAACTTCAGGGTTAGCATGAGGTGGCCAAATCCTGTATTTTGATGCCTAGACAGGGATGTATATGTACATATATTTTAGGGCTGTATTAATAACAGAATTATTATTATTAATAAATATAATAATAATAATAACAGAATGAATTAATAACAGAATCATAGAATGGTTTAGGTTGCAAGGGACCTTAAATCTAGTTTCAACTCCTCTGGACACCTCCCACACCAGGTTGCTTGAAGTCCCATCCAACCTGGCCTTGGACACTTCCAGCTTGGGGGGGAATCCAAACCTTCCCAGGGCTCACCCAGCAGGCATGGCAGCCCCTGCCCTTCCTCCTCACTCCCTCCTCATCCTCCCCACCTCGGGCTTCACTGCAAAGGTTTGAGAATGGAACCCACTGGACCTGTTACAACCTTGTCCCAGCTGCCACCTCCTCCAGGGGAAGGAGAGGGAATCTGGCCCTCCTGCTGCCTCTCAGAACTCGCAGAGAAAAAGTCACCAGAAGCTGGAAAAATCATCCCAGGCACTCTGTGAGCACCCACAGGAAAGGAGTTATTTCATCAGGAGATTTGGAGTGCTCTGCCAGTGACAAAAAAAGGTAACAATGGCTTAAATTCTGATACATTATGATCCCAGATAAACAGCATTTAAGCAATTAACAAAGCTTCCATGAACCCCTTTTCCAAGCAGTCACAAAAGTCATAAAGTCCCCTAGTGCCATCACCAAGGGGTATTTTTTGGTCCAAATCTACTTTTGTCAGCAAACAAAGACTCTTCCTTATTCTCCTCTCATCCTGTGAACCTCTGCCTTCTCTTGCTGCCTTACCACTAACCAAAGAAATATTAAACACATTCTGATACCTCATTTTCTCCCTCCAGTTACATTTGGATGCTCACAAAGCAGTGAGATGCTGGCTTTTTTCCACTACCACCAAGCTTTGTTTTCAGATCTCACACAATCACCCTTGAATTGTAGGAAGTTATTTCTATCTCTCACTCTTAATCTAAACCAGATGGAAGTGGAATTCCAGATTTTGACTCGTGTAAGTGAAGAATAATTTAAAATAATAAAGCTCAAGGGCCAGATTATATGCAAGGAAAGCAACTGTGGGAAACCCTTGGAGGGCATGAGAGAGAAGGAATAAACAGAGAGGAGAAGAGGCCAGATATAGTAGTTCACAAGAACAGTTTGGTTTTTTTTACTCTGTTTCAAAACAATTATATGGTGACATCTTTTAGTACATGCTTATACTTAAGCACAAATACAAATTTCCTGATTTTACAATGCAAATCAAGTGTATTTAGTAGTACTAATTCCTTTATTTCACTTTTTTGTTGTCAAAGCACAGTTAGACAAGTATCTGATCACTCACTATGAGGTGACTTCATTTGTGAGCAAAGGCTCTAACTGCAAATACTGCAATTCAAGAGAAGCTTCTGCTAAAAACCAAAATAAAACTGGAGACATCTGAACAGTAATAAATTCTTCAGATTTTAGTTACCCTTGTGCTATTTCAAAGAGCATTTTTTTCTTACAATTTTTCTACCACCACAGTGCAAACTGATAAAGTTTCATCTACTGTATAATTAAAACACTTGACATGAAGCAGCTTTTTCTCTGAGCTACTAAAACATTTCTGAGTTGCTGCAGTGAGCAGAGGACTGGGAGGGCCCAATTCCAGACCAAGTCCCCTTTGACTTTATTGAAAATGAAGGCAGGAAACATACAGCACCACAGAAAAACAGTCCCTAAGCAAGAAAGGTGAGTATTTCAGTTTGTCCCACATCACATTTTTAAGAAAACACAGTAAGGACATAAGTCTTGGAAGACCCCAGACAGGAGTGAATTACTTTTATAGAAAAATTTCTTTTTAATTATAGTCATCAGAGTAGGGATAGACCAAGACAGCTTTATCCACAAAGGTGTCCAATAAAGATACAGAATAGGTAAATGGGCAATCTCAGGAATGGACAAAAAAATCCCCCACAGATCCCAGAAGTACAGTTTTTTAAAATATTCTCCCCTACTGACTCCAGGAGTAAGGAATTAATCACTATATTTAGCATTATTTTTAGCCATCCACACAGCATGATTTTCCCCATACCCCTTCAACTAATGTCAAGAGTGACCCTGCTTGAGAAGGGCAAATTCTTTTCAGTCACATATGTATAAAAATCTTAGCACCAATTAACCAGGCAGATTTGAAACTCATATTTCAACTGGGAATCAGCCTAATATTACAGCTCATGATCTCCCAAAAGACCTCAAAAACTTCACTTAGTGATGAAACACTCTCCACACATGACAATACAGTTGTTACCAAACCAACAACACTATAATACTCATATTTTAACTCCATTCCCCTAGCACCAGGCTGGAGATACACATCACACAACACAAATATTCCAGAAAAAAAAAGTAAAAAACACAGGAACATCAGGAATAACAGAACACCTGGTCCTGAATATCTCCTTACTTTAGGATGGTGTTAATGCAGCCATCCTGTTTTCTCACAGTATCTCTCAATACTGCCTTTCTCTAGAAAGAAACCGAGGTGTCTCTTGAATTCCTTTCTGCTTTTAGCTTCAAAATAGCTTGTCCATAATTTATTCCACATGTTTATTATGCTCTCATGAAACACCCTGAACAGAAATGGACAAAAGCTTCCCCAGCAAGCTGCTATCTGGCTGTCTCTTTCCAAGACCAATAATACAATCTCAGAAGTTCAAGGCTCACTTATATTGAAGAACAGGGCAAGCAGGGCACATCCTGGCCCTTGTAATAAAGTGACAGAAATGTAGTTTCACATGACCCTTGTGCATAAACCATTACAAGGAAATAAACTTGAAATAACCAATTTGATGTTAACACCGTTACACTCTGCCTTCAGAAATCTGAGTTCAGGCTTGAGTTTGTGCCAGTACTTCAGGATTCAGAAGAACAGAACTTGTACATTTATCTCTTGATCACTCTATCTATAGGGTGCTGAACAAGGGGCAATGTGCTTTGCCACTCAGAGAAATGCTAGAGCTGGATCCACAGAGGAAATCTGGAAAAAGAAAAAAACAGGAAGAAAAAGAAAAAAAAAAAAAAAGGGAGAAAAAAAAGAAGGGAAAAAAAAAAAAGAGGAAAAGAAAAAGGAAAAAGAGGAAAAAGAAAGGGAAAAAAAGGAAGAAAAAAAGGAAAAAAAGAATAAGAAGGGAAAAAAGAAAAGGAAAAACAAAGAGGAAAAAGAGACGAAGAAAAAGAAAAAGAAGAAAAGACAAAGAACGGAAAAAAAAAGAAAAAAAGGAAAAGAAAAAAGAAAAAGAAAGAGGAAAAAAGAGGAAAAACAGACGAAGAAAAAGAACAAAAAAGAAGAAAAAGAAAAAGGAAAAGGAAAAGAAAAAATGAAAAGGAAAGAAACAGAAAGAGGAAAAAGAGACAAAGAAAAAGAAAAAAGAAAAAGAAAGGAAAAAAATAAGGAAAAAACAGGAAGAAAAAGAACAAAGAAAAAGAAGAAAAGGAAAAAGGAGAGAAACAGAAAGAGGAAAAAGAAAGAGGAAAAGAGACAAAGAAAAAGGAGAAAGAGAAAGGAAAAAGAAAGAAAAAAAACAGGAGGAAAAAGAACGAGAAAGAAAAAGAAAAAGAAAGGGAAAAAGAAAGAGGAAAAAGAAAGAGGAAAAAGAAAGAGGAAAAAGAAAGAGGAAAAAGAAAGAGGAAAAAGAAAGAGGAAAAAGAAAGAGGAAAAAGAAGCAGTTTTCTGCCAAGTGTTTTTTCTAAATGCCTTTTTTAGCACATAGAATTAATAAAAGTTCCATCTTTGCTTTCTCTCATTTTCAAGCAATTGTTATCAACTGAATGAGCACATGGATAAAGCTTGCTGTCAAAAAACAAATTTAGTCTGAGACTTATGGATGGTTTTATGGGGAATGAAATGATCAGCAGGTGAAATTAAGTAGACACAGACTCATCAGGCTGTCCCATTGGATTTCATCATTGTCTTTCAGTTTGAGATGAGAATGCTAAACCTTTACTAAACTAACAAGAAAAATAAAAAAAAAATGCTCAAAATGTTCCTGTTAGGCAATGAGAATTCACTTTTGACACAGAGCACAAACAGGGAAACTGATCTGCATGTCTTGCCTTGCCTGTTTTTCAAGCACAGAAAGAAACAAACACACTGGAATGGACCCATTTTTGACAGCTGAAGTCAGGAAAAAGAGACAGCAAATGTTGATTACAGCACCAAGTTTCTTCCCTACCAAATAAAGAAAAACAATCAAAGAAATGCACTTCAAAAAATGAACTGCCTATTGGAAATGTGTTTTTAGCAATTTTCCCTGTTCACAAAAGCAGCCACAGCTCAGCCTCTCTAATTGGAATGCTGGTCAAATCTGTTTCTGCAGAGTTTTAAGTCAGTACCTTTCAGCAACCACATAATATTTCTCAGGAGAAAGCAGAATTAAATACACTGCCACTATTTCACAAGGCAGCATCTTTAATGAAAGGAAACTTTCAATTTCTTTTCATAATCCTCTTCCTTTCTCAGTCATTTCATTAACCAAGTGATAGCTCAGTCTCTGAAACTACAAGCAAAAACAGGCTGAAGCAAACATTCAACATTTTTCAACTTTTTGATCCTCAATTCTTGTTTTTCCCCACAGCATTGTTCCATAAACCGTTTCTTCCATTTTAATAACTCAAAACAAACTCAGTTAGCTTTTCTCTTACGGGTTGTTGGCTTTGGTCAAGGAGGAAAATTCTGGGTAGCTTTGATTTACAGTCCAGTCCACACACAAATTCAAGAGAACAAGTTGTTCCAGAGGCAGGACATGGCAGTTTGCTGCTCTTTTCCAGATGGGTTATTAAGATTTCAATTTGTTTTTACATTTTCCTGTATATTACAGTGACTATGCTCTGAAAGGCTCATGTATCCAGTTACAGACTAACTAGAACATCAAGCTAGAGGTCAAAAGAGATCACTTTAAATTAAGTTCTTAAGAAGGCTAAATTGACATAGATTAAAAAAATGCAGTGAGTATGCTATGAATGCAGTTTTAAAAGATGCACAGATTATTTCACTAGCAAGAACAGATCTTTCAGACCATAAATACCTTCTATTCCAGTCCTTGCATTCATACCTGATCACTGAGGGCTGCAAACTTTTGACAGACAACTCCATCAGTATCTGAAGCTGGCACAGCACTGGGTATGACTCCTAACTATGCCTCCAGAAATAACCCAAAGAACAAGCTGCAGGTTCCCAGTTATGTTCCCCTAGCTTTGACACAAGTTAAATTTTTGGGAAGTACCTTTATATTCACTGCCTGTAACCCCCACTAAAAAGGGGGGCAGGCATTAACAGAGCTTTGCTTCACATTTCTTGGTTTCCATCTCTCACCACCTTCTAGTTCCCTGTGCTTTTCCCAAATAAAATTATCTTCAGAGAGAAAGGAAGGTTTAATGATTACAGTAATTTCTTTTTGCACTCTACCCACTGCAAAGTGCATGAAGTGAACAAGAATCCACAGCTGAGCCAATTTCTCATCTGGTTTCTGGAAATAATCAACCTGCTGCCTCAAAATCTAGAAGTTACATGATACAAATTATTAGACACTGCAAATCTAAATGATTACAACAAAGCACAGACCTTCTGATACCATTGCCACTGAGTGCTGACAGTGTCTGAATTCAAACAGACACCTGAAAATCACTAAAAAATTCTTCTCTTGAAGTCCTGCAATGATACCAATGGTCAAACACTGTTCCAGAGAATATTCTCTATTGTGAACCATTCAGTGTCAATTACTGCAGCTTAAAGTGTCTCCAAATCACCAGATATCTCCACAAATATCCTATAGTCAGGTTCTGCATTAAGATAACCACACTCATCTAAAATGAGACAAAACTCTAGAGCTTATGGCATTTAGTCAGGATGCCAAGAGCTTTTCCTCTAGGTCGATGATTACATTAAATTACAAAACACCCAATTTCTTTCATTCCAATGATTTTGCAACTTTACCTATGAATAAATAAACTATGGAGTTGATGTTCTTACTTTCCCTTCAGGAAGCATGTTCCAAGAATGAAGGGAGGGAGAATAAGGAAAACTTGAGTGTTCCCAAGAATGGCAATTCCAGCTGAAAGCTGCACTTACCTGAGTGACCAGCAAAGCACAGAAAGTGGCAAAATAACAAGTTTCCCCATCTTTTTTGCTCTGGCTATGGTCTTTCTCTTGACACAACCAAAAAAAGATCTTTATGACTGCAAACTCCATCACTGAGCTTTCTGTCCAGTAGATACTGTAGATCTCTTCACATAGAAATAGGGAAGTATCAACAAATCAGTCACTTTCTTCTGTGATTTGATACGTTAGCTTTCTAACTAAAAATATGAAAACATGAAAAAACAGGATGGCATTTTCTTATGGCAAGCTTGTAGTGGGAATCATTACTTCAGCTTTGGCCTGATTTTTCAATTTCTTGCATGTGAAAGCCCATCCTGGTTAGCTGAGACTGTCCAGGTACCTGTATTTGTGGGACCTCGGTGACACTTTCCTTGGGAAAAATAAAATGTTTCTTACAACCCTAATGATTATTTAACTTTTAAGTAACAAGCTGGGGATATTTTAAAAAGCCTCTGATGGATCTATCTTTAGATGCACTGTAAATATTTTTCATTACCATAAAAGGAGTATTTTTCATGGATTTTTTTTTTTACCAGAAGTTGTGTAACAATAAGTTTGAGCCACAGTTCATTTCAGGCTCTTCTCAACTCCTGCCTATGGCTTTCCACATGGATTGCAATGAATCCCCATACACAGAGTTGGAAGAAGAACCTACTAACTGGAGGAATTTCATCAGCTTTTATTTACAGGGATACTTGCTCTTTGCTCTTGCACATATTCATTAGGAACCATGCTATTTTAATTATAAAACCTCTCAGTTGATTCAGAATGTTCCTCTCACAGGTATAAAAAGGAAAAAAAATTACACAAAATTATCACAGAAAAGGAGGCGTATGAAAAACTGATTTTTTTTTTTTTTTTTTTGAGTAGGTGGTCAAGTAGTATAAGAACCCTTAAGATGCAGGGGAAGTGGGGTAGAAAATGGGCATCACTTCCAGAGAAGGAAGAGTCTCTAGCTCACCAGTACCAGTGCCAATACCTGTATGTGCCTGAAACACACCTGGACACCTACAAGACCACCAGCTGTGAAATAAAAGTCAGCTGAGACTAAACCAGAAAGCAGTTTACAAGCCTGAAGGGTAGAGAGCTTTTCAACATCTTTTTGTAGGCAAAATTCAACAAGAGTCACTGGATATGGTGTTATGGAATGGGGAATGCAACTTCCTTGCATTTGGCAAATATGGTAAGAAAATAACATCAGAAATCATCACTTAACTGTTTCATTACTAATTTAACTTCTTCCATCCTCCCTCTGATAGTCTTATAAACTAATTTGCAGTGCAGCAAGGACAGGAAGCAGCTACATGCTAAGGAATCTTCATTCTAAGTAGCCCTCTGCATTAAATACTAATATCCCTTCCTTGGTACTGTACTAGCCAGAAAAAAGGAAACTATGACACACATTTTCCACTCCATTTATACAAAGGCCTCCATTAACATGCCAACAACTAAATGCCTGCAGCAAGGAGAGCATAACCTTTTCTCCAGGAAATGTAAACTAGATGTCCATATGCACACACATCAAGGGGTTCTGATTACACCCAGAAACTCAAATAGTTTGTGGTATCTAAACCCCAAGGTACATACATTGTCTTAGGACCATATTCTATCCTTGGAATATACTCATAGGTTGCATGGATTTACCTGTTTCACTGAACAGTGGAGCACCAGATATTGATATATTCAAATTCAAACCTTCCCTCTTCTATGCCTGCTCTTGGAGGGTTCATCTAACTGCTGCTCTTCAGATTAAAAAATAAGTGAATTATTATGACCCCACTGCTGTTAATTTATGAATGGATACTTAATTATCTTTCAGGAAGCAAGGATTTCTCAGAATTCCTGAACTTTCACTACATCATGAGAGCACCTCACTCTCATTACTGCATCCCTGGGGAGATGTGCATCATCCTTCCTACTGCACATCTACAGCCTGCAGAGAGTATTAAAAACTCCCTCTCAGTGGTAATGGTGGCACAACACCAAATAAATCAGTGGCACTTCACTCTTCACCTTCAGTGTTACTTGCCTAGAAAGAATAGAGAAGATAAAGGAGAAGGAGCAAGGGATAAGGCAAAACCCCTGCTGTAACTCGAGCATTTGTGGTTCAGATAAGAGATTAATCCCATTTTCCCTGTTTTCTTGGAGAGGGCATGTGGAAAAGCTCCAAGTATTTCTACAGAAAATAAAGTTCTGGAGTAAAACCTGCATGATTGTTAGCTCTATCCTGGCCCAAACCAGGACTGCCATATGCTCTGATGTCTGCTCAGCAACACAAAATATTTTATATTCATTAAGAACATAAGAACAACTTTCATACTTTGCTGTGTGCCAATTGCCAATTAAAATCTGAATATATTTTTCCAAATATTCTTAACTCCATGTTACTACACTGACTTTTTATTTTGCTCTACAGAACTTACTATTTAAAAATACTAAGTATTTAAAAATAACTGTGAAAACAACATTCAGGAACAGTGTGTTAACAGTAACATAACAAAGCACAAAGGAAAAGAGATGGTTCATCATTTCTTCTCCTTACTGCCTATGTACCAAACCTTTTAAGTAAGCATTATCACTTAAGCTACTACTACTATTTTAGCTTATAGTAGACCAAGGACATCAACCTTGGGTTCCACATTAAAAAAAAGTCTCACCCCTCTCATGCATAGAGTAAAAAGCTAACAATATGTGATGGGTGTCACTACCAAAAGGAAATTTTCATAGCAGAACCAATACATACCAAAAAGCCATCAGAACTAGTGAATTATACTGCCTTCGTTTTCCATTTTAGAATGCCCATTTGATTCTAGAAGAATCATTTAGGCAAGGGAGTTTTGTTTACCACTTGAATTTGCACAAGAGGGCATTTTTCAAGTGTTTCATATATTTTCATTTACCACCGAGCAGAGGAAGACAATTTTTTTGTAGAATAGCAGTAGTTTGCAATATTTAGTGCAACTCCAGAGGTTCAGATGGTTGATAAAGGACCCCTATATAAAAGCTTCCATTTCAGTTGCAGCTCATGTGTCAAATTGTGAGAACTGTAGCAAAAGAGGAAGAAAACCTTGTACAATCATCTGTGCTACTCTCTCCACTACAACAGCTCAAAACAAATAGCTCAATGACTACAGTTTAGACTATATTTAGGATGAAGTAATCAAAATGCATCCTCTTGAGAACAAGAAAGAATGGGGGGATAAAAAAAAGATGACCATACTTTCTGAGAAGAGCTTACATCCAGCTGTTGATGGAAATAGTTTCTCTTTTCCATGAGACAGACCCAAAGAGTTTGTAAACCCACATTTTCCTTGCTTACTCCTAGGCAATGAGACAGCTATGCACTAGGGAAAAGGCTTTTAAGTGTCTGCATGACTAATGACCACACTGATCAAATCTATTCCTGTCAACTTTATAATCTATTTAACACATACCTTATCCTCAGAGGAAGGCAGAAGAGTCCTTCTTCAGGATGTAACACTACAATGGAAACCTCTGTTAGAAGGAACATGGTACATAGCTGAAGATCAGAAAAAAGCATATGTGTTTTAGTCAGCATATACCTATGCCACCACATAAAACTCAGTATTTTTAAGAAAAATATGGTTTGCAGGTCTTCTAAAATTATTTTGAAAGCAGGTTTTCTTCAGACATATTGTTCAGAAGCTCTTCACTGACTATCATACAGTTTCTTCACAACAATCAGCTTAGTTTGCCAAGTAGGTTTTTTTTTCCTGTTTCTTTTATTTTCCTGTTTTGTTTTGGTTTTTTTTTCCCCTGTTTCAGCTGTGTTTGTAAGGTACCACTGCCTCTGTCACTCACATACAAACTGATATGGAGTGGGTGGGAGATGAGGCCACCTTAGTCCTTTACTTCAAAACGTCTAAGCTAGCACACCTCAGAAGTACAAGATACAAAATCTGCTCGAAGAAAGACTCAGTTCACAACCAAAACCCAAATTAAACTACAAAAAAAGCCAAGCCAACAGCTTCAGCCACTGCTCCAATCTCTGAACTTCCCACCAGTCCTCCCCTTGCTAATGTCACTTCAAGGGAACCAACCTCAAATGCCAGAAGCTGGCATTAAGGGAACAGCCATGCTGTTATGGGGAGCCAGAACAACTCCTCCTGTATTCAAGACACACATATTTTAAAATCTAAATCCTTCCTCATCTGGGAAAATTAAACTTGAAGCTGTAATAGATCAAAAAAATGCAACTACAACATATACACATGCTCTTTCAAAAGACTGTAGGAATTACTACCTTCAGATTCATCTAACCCTTCTCTAGTCAAAGACAGAGATCTAATCCTTCTCTTTTTTCTGGTCCAAAGCAGCCACCCCTCACTTTTTAAGCCAGGAGGAAGGTCACAGCCTGGTCCCAGGAGCAGGGATGTTCAAGAAAGTCCCAATGTCCAGGTTTCATTTAGCAACATCTCAGTTGATTCCCTGAAAGGGGATTAAAGTCTGGACTAAAGAGACACTAGATAGGGCAGTCATCTCTGAGTTCAGAGACCCCGTTTTATGCATTTAGTACACTTAAAAATATTTTAAAAACCCACCAACACCACAGCAACATGTAAAAATCATGGCTTCTATCCAAATTAAGGTTATGCAGAGATCACTGCATCTATATCCCAAATCTGTCAATATTTTTAATGCTGGTATTTCCGTGCCACTATCCACATAACCCAAAATATCACCTTCACTCCAATTTCTCAAGAAATCCAGGGAAATTCCATTACAGCACAAACAAATCCTTCAGTAAAAATAATGAGACAAACCCCACTGGCTCTGGTTTTGGTCTTATAAGCAAGGAGGCAGAGTCCCATACCTCAAGTCTGCAAAATGACCACATTTGAATATAACAATAAATTTATCTTTATCTTTTTCCATTTCATGCTCCAACAACTTCATTTTGGATACTTTTGTGACCTAATATTGTGGCTCTAATGAAATTGTTCAACTTTCTGCTCCTCCAGCAAATTACAAGCACACAAATACTTCCCACACATATTCCCCTTTTGACCCATGCATATGCTTTGCTTCCATCTCTCTCTTTTTAAAGCCAGGCCACTGCATATTAGTGCCAACCAGACTGTAAATCTCCATACATTAAGGTGTGCTGATTTGTAGCATTTATTACACAGCTGATTAAACACCACAAGTGTTTGCTTCAATGTCATTGCCACCTCTGCCCACCCTCAGAATATCACATACTCCATAATCACAGTGCTGTGACGACAGGAGTTCCACAGAAAGCTGCCTGTGGGACCTACTGGAATTATCAGGGCATGCCACTGGCTATAAAAACTTAGTGGGTTTTGGAGATGTATTCCCTGTGTGCATTTACACACATACATGTCTACCTGGACTTCAGCAAGGCCTTTGACACCGTTTCCCACAGGATTCTCCTGAAAAATTTGTCAGCCCAGGGCTCAGACAGGAGCACTCTGTGCTGGGTTAGGAACTGCTGGAGGCCTCCAGAGAGTGGTGCTCAAAATGGCGGCTGCCTCAAAATGGCGGCCACTCACCAGTGGCGCCCCCAGGGATCACTGTTGGGCCTGGTTCTGATTTATATCTTTATTGATGATTTAGATGAAGGGACTGAGTCCACCATTCGCACATTTGCAGATGACACTAAGCTGGGGGGAAGTGTGGATCAGCAGGAAGGCAGGAGAGCTCTGCAGAGGGACCCGGACAGACTGGAGAGTTGGGCTGATTCCAATGGGATGAAGTTCAACAAGGCCAAGTGCCGGGTCCTGCACTTTGACCAGAACAACCCCATGGGGAGCTCCAGGCTGGGCACAGAGTGGCAGAAAGGGACCTGGGAGTCTGGATTGCCAGGAAGCTGAACATGAGCCAGCAGTGTGCCCAGGTGGCCAAGAAGGCCAATGGCATCCTGGGCTGGCTCAGGAACAGCGTGGCCAGCAGGTCCAGGGAAGGGATTCTGCCCCTGTGCTCAGCCCTCGTGAGGCCACACCTCGAGTCCTGTGTCCAGTTCTGGGCCCCTCAGCTCAGGAAGGAGATTGAGGTGCTGGAGCAGGTCCAGAGAAGAGCAAGGAGGCTGGGAAGGGATCCAGCACAAGTCCTGTGAGGAAGGGCTGAGGGAGCTGGGGGTGTTGAGGCTGGAGAAGAGGAGGCTCAGGGGAGACAGGGGGGGGTTGGGCTCTTTTCCCAGGCAACTCTCAGCAAGACAAGAGGGCACAAGAGGTCTCAAGTTGTGCCAGGGGAGGTTTAGGTTGGACATGAGAAAGAATTTCTTTATGGAGAGGGTGATCAGACATTGGAATGGGCTGCCCAGGGAAGGGGTGGATTCTCCATCCCTGGAGATATTTAGAAAGAGCCTGGATGTGGCACTCAGTGCCATGGGCTGGGAACTGCAGCAGTAGTGGATCAAGGGTTGGACTTGATGATCTCTGAGGTCCCTTCCAACCCAGCTGATTCTATGTTTGCATGTGCTCATGTATACAGCGGTGTACTGGCCCGACATGCATCGATATGAAGTTTTCCAAGAGACAATATATAATTATTTAATAAACAGTTATATAATTTAATAAATATATATATATTTATTTAATAAATATATAAATTTTATAAATATATAATTATTTAATAATTATTGAGTACCTTAAAATAGATAGTCAAGGGCTTCACATTGGATAAATGCCAGAAGAAATGTCTTATTCTCAGGTTACAGCACAGGTTGGATCTTTGAAAGAGCCTAGGAGTCTAATGCACATGGTAGGTTTAAGATCTAGCTCTAAGTGAACCCAGAGCAGGTGTAAGAACCAATATAGCCCTGGCTGGCATGGAGCTCTCTGCTTTCCAGCAGAGGGAATGATCATGCATGGAGCATCCCACTGGAGCTGCTGAATTGCCTTTGCCACTGACTCCATCAAGCTTCTGTAAAGCTGAGCACATGCTCAGTGTGAACAGAACCAGATCCATGTTAAAACTTCTGAATATCCAGCATCAGGCATCTGGAAACTTCTTTTGCTGTTTCTGAACTGTATGCAAATTGCTCCTTATATAAAACCCTTCAAACTACAAACAAGCTGTTACTCTGGGATTTAGCCTTATATTTCAGTTTGCTTTAAACATAACAGAGGCTTCAGCTATCTCCCAAGCCCGCTGAGCAGCAGAGTTCCTCTTGGACCCTACTTGCTTAGATCATGTCCAGAATTAACCTTCTTCCCAGCAGCATCCTGGAGATCACTGCATCACTTGGTGTTCCTCAGCAGGGAGAGGACCTTGTGGACAGAAGCAACAACTGCACGTGGACAATTTTTTTCCTGAGAGAAACGTGGATCGCTGCCAAATGCAAAGTCACAGCTTTAAGAACTACAGGGGAATAGCTTTTCATAAAGAGCTTTGAGGCTGAAGAAGCCTCCATGGCTGTGCTTACTAACCAAGCAAAGAAGAGCATCTGCAGATCCTGCAGTTGAAGCAAATCTAGTTTATAAATTACTGAGGTAATTCTTGCACTTCATGCAACATTAGTTAGATCATTACTGAAATTATGTGGTCAGGACTGGTATCAGTTTTAAAATGTGAGTCTGACAATTTGGAAACGGTTCAGAGAACAGCTAAATAGTATTATTCAGGGCTTGGAAATCTGCCTTGGAGTGAAAAGCTTAAGCACTTAATCTATTTATTTGATCAAAGAGAAGGTTAAGATGTGACCTGATCATGGTTTATAAGCACCTCCACATGAACAGACTCCTCAGATTGGGCAGCCATTGATTCTAGCAGAGCACAGCAAGATCCAAGAGCTGGGAACAAGGTGAAGGAAAACAATTTTAAGTGAAATGAATTAACCTATGGTGACCTTTGAAAGGGTGAGACAGATTTTTATTTTTTTTTAAGTTTCTTTTTTGTGTGTGGTACATGTAGTCAGAAAGCATTGTCTCTATAGGTATTTATCAGATGCAATTATATGGCCTGTTATCATAAGAAAAGAACTGTCCTTACCACCTAAGGACACACAGAGCCTTCACATTAGGGTGAAATTGTCACTTCAGGTTGCAAGTTGACCAACACAAGTTTCTGGGCAATTACATGCCAGAAAGAAGCTGTCAAGGAAAGAAGACAACTACATTATCTCATCTATATACTGCCTAAAATCAATTTCACTTTGAAGTACTGACACATAGATGTGGATATGCAAACCTGCCTGTACATGCACAAACACACACACAAAAAAAAAACCAACCTCAAAATGAAGATTTTTGGTTGGTTGGTTTTGGTCTTGAAATCTTCTTTACAATGAACTTAACTCACTATGAAAATTCCTAGTCTAAAGAACAACGTAACAGAAGTACAAAATGTGAACAGCAAGATGCCTGACATTTAAAGGCCCTGGTAGCTTTTCTTTCAGCAATATCAATTTAACACAATGATCATAAGGTAATAAAAATCAATGTGACACTTGAGGATGCTGCATATTCCAGTTTCTCTGCTTTCAGTAGAGCAGCAGCCAGAAAAACTCCTTCACTCCTGAACTCTTCTGCATCACTAAGATGTGCTTTGACAAAATAGCTCTGACTTCCATGGAACTCCCATTCCCTACTCAGAACAACTGCCAAAGAGGATCTCAGAAGGCAATAAATACCATAAAGCATTAAAAAAAATAAAGTCAGGGTAATTGCTTTTGCTGTGACTCATGCTGAAAATACACTGAGGAGTCTGAAGAAAGGCTGCAAACATGTTCTGAAACATGAGATCCTGCTTGCCTCTGTTTAGCTCCTTAGAATACATGGGGTTTTTTTGTTATTATTGCAGGACAACATAAAATTATGAAATTTTACTGCATAGAACTAATATTCTTGATCACATTTGGTAAAATAAAAATTTTGTTTCTCTGCGTGGCATTCAGTATTTTTATTTTTTTTAAACTGCAATACAAATAAAATTCAAGAGACCATTAATGAGTAGTAGAATGAATGAGTAGTAGAAGTAAACTCAAACACGCCTCTCCTGGTGCTCCTGTGGTGAGAACAGTCACCTCCAGAGAAATTAGGCAGCTTAAAATTTTAGTTTTAATAATGTCTTCACATATGCCAGAGACATCCTTGTTATCACTCAAGGGAGCATCATCCCTACGAAAGCACAAGCCAGACAGAAGCTCCATCATGATTATAAGATTTAACATTAGCTTCACAACACTAATTAAAAGTGGGACAAACATCCTTTTAAAAGCCTTTTATTTTACTTTCAGTTATAGAGGACTAAGAAGACTCAAGCACTTGTGAAGCACAATTCTTGTTACAGCAACAAACTTCATAGGAGGTTTGCCCCTCTGACCTCATCCACCTAAAGAGGGAATCATTTCACTGCATTCCCTTTATTTCACATTGAGCTGTTTACCAGCTCGTGACTACATTCAGACTGCTGAGAACAGGAGCCAAAAATGTTCATGGATCTGTTCTGACCTTTACTTTGCACCTCCTTGCACTGCCTGCCAGAAGGTGATGCAGCACAGGGCAGTTCAAACAGAAGGGTTACACAAGGGGATGATATAACACCATCAAAGTTGTCTTAAAAGCAGCCTATTGGTTCCAAAATCATGGTGTGCCCCACTCAATAAATTCCAAAAATCTTTCAGTTTACTGGAGGGCTGGTTGTGTGAGACAGTTGCTTCATTGCCCCTGTGAAATTCAGTTTAACTTGATGTTTGTGCTGCTGCTTTTGGAGTTGCAGTTGGATTCCAGATGTACAATTAAACACCTTCATTTAAAACAGTCACAGGAGAAAGATACATAATGAAGTGCACTAACTTTTTATGGACCTCTCAAAGATGGCACCACGATGACAGGTGATGATTTGCTCACTGCATTTCACATTGCAATCTCAGATTTATGCAAAAGAGGCACGAAACCTTCTGCCAGGATGACAATGATCTAACTGCTTCACCTTTGCTTCAGCAGAGACATGAAATATTCCATCTTTCTCATAAATTAGTCCTGAACAAAAACAGAACCGAAGCTACATGTGGTATAACTGACTATTAAATAGAGTATTAAAAAAACCCTCAATTTCCTATCCTTTCTTTCTATCTTACTGTGAAGATGTATTGCAACTATGTCTTGGATTAAAAGGAAATTACAACTGAAAACAAAGAGCACAATTAATAATAATTATGTGAACTGTTCTTTTAGATTAGTTATCTAGAGATAGAGTTATCTAGAGAGTTATTTCATATTCTCCATCACTGGATAACTCCCTTTCCTCTGCCTCTGTGCTGGGTGCCAAATTCCACTATAAAACATTTTCCTGACAGGCATCCAGTCATAAAAAGATGACACTTGAAATGGTGATGTACCATTCCTCTTAAAAGAGTTAAGCTCCAATGCTTAACAATCTTATTTTATGCTTTTAGTTTTCTGTGATTTTATCTGTCACTGGCCCTTATTCTTCCTTTCATGTATAAAAAAAAATAAATTAAAAAAAGCACCTAGTACACAATGTATTTTCTTAAAAAAAGATACTTAGAATTATTAAGTTACAAAAGTTTTTCTTTTTTCTTTTTTAATAAGCTAGATCTTTTTCCTTTAGCAAAAGTCACTGAGAAACCTGAGAACAACAGACAGACGTTTCAGTGCATTTTTTGGATTGGATGTTCTACACACCATCCAACTAAGATGTCTAAAAGCATTCTGGCTACAAAGCATGGTAAAGCATCACTTAAAAACACACAGTTTTGTCCAGACTGTCCATTGAATCAGGAACTCATGTACCAATAAATAACAAAATAATCAGAAATGCCGTTATCACCCAGAAGTTGATCCAGTAACCTCTCTGATGGAAGAACTGAGTAGTACTTTCATGCTCTGTTTTTAAGTGTCAGTCAGGTCAATCTGCACCCTACTAGCAGAGCATATTCAAGATATCACTAAGAAGTGGTAGAGAGAGTTGCCAGACTCTATCTAGGTCTTTTACAAATGTTCAAGTGAGGTCTATGTAAGCTCATCTTTACTTTTGTCTGCATACATCTTAAACTTGGTAAGATCTTACAATACAAAGATACAGTATCTAAGATGCCTTTTATTCTCTACTTCCCGGAAGAAAATAAATAAATGAATAAACAATGGCCTATTTGTGAAGGGCCACACTGCTGTCCCTTTTAGCTTTGATACTTGATGCTCTAAGACACCCCCTGCTTATCTCTGTCTAGCAAGGGCCAAAAGGGGAAAACAAGATTCTCTGTGCTGACCTTCTTCTAATACTCATTGTGACTGAACCTTCAGGGCTTCAGCCAGATGTTGGAGAGGTCAGGACCAAATGCTCCTCTGCAGTTCAGTGTCTCTGGGTGGACCTTCCCATGGACCACCAGGGACCAGCCTGAGGTTCAAAGGAGACAGGGTATGAAGCAGCCCACTGTTCCCAAACTGCAACAGGAATCAGCCTTTGAGACACCTGACTGGTGTCTGACCAGTTCACAGGCTCAAGGCATTACCAATCACCAGACCATTCAAATTCAAAAAGATTTCCCCTGTGTTAGATGAGCAAGGACAAGGGGTTTGTTTCCTTATTTCCCTTTCCAGTACAGAACGTGGGCTTTCCCTGGGGCCACTGGGATGTGTTTTCTACAAGCTTGGACAATACAGAAGGCTCAGACATCAGCCAATACACTTGTCTCTCTTGCTTACTGCTTATGATATGAAGTTTTCAGGGGAAAAAAATGTATTTTCATTATGGTCTCTGGGTAAAAATATATTGCCTGTGATATACTGGGATAGGTCAGCATCAGTTACCTAGTGGTTCCTTCTTGGTCTTTGGTATTATGGAATACCATATTTCTTTAAGGGCCTAATTCCAAAGAATATTTTTGGCTGCCACTGCAGAGAATTAGATAATTTGCTATTTCCTTATCAGTATCACGTCCACTTACTTGTATATCAATACAAGTAAGGATAAGGATCTGTATATATACAGCAATATAGAGTTGTATGCTCACACACAATCATATAGAAATGTAACTAAGCAGCATACATAACAAACCTTTTTTAATTTTTTTTCTTCTTTTTTTTTCTTTTTTTTTTTCCCCCCCCTAATGAATTGGTTCTCTTGTTCTTGGACCAGCTTAACCCAAAGGAAAAAAACATGAAATAAATTGCCTGTGGGTTTGCTCTCAAACAGCCCTCTGTGCTGGCCAGGAGGGTGACACTGTGAATCATGCCCTGGTCACCCACTCCTACTGAAACAATCCTGGGCAGTCTCAGCACAGTGCCCAGCATCACTGCTAGAGCTCAGCAAATGTGTCCCTATGTTCCTCTGTTTTAAGAGGTTTTAAAAAATGGCATGAAGTGCACTTGCTTTAGGCCAAACTTGGGCTTGAAAGGAATCAATTCAGAGGAAAACACACTGAACAAATTAACTCCCGTCCAGTATTCTCCTTTATCGTTTAATTAATGTTAACATTGATAAGTGAAATGTCAGCTAATTAGGATTGTTTATTTTGAGCTTGCAACTTAAAGGGAAGGGTCACTTACTGAAGCATAAGCAAGAAAACATACACATGTGAAATGGTTCTTAAGAGTATAAAACTATTACTTTTTAAGTGGTCTAATCAAAGCATCTCACTGAATAATTTTTACCTTCAGATTTTGAATGAAAACAATTAACTGAGGATTTTTTTTGTTCAGAAGGTAAGACCTCTAGATTTTTACCAGGCTTGAGTGCACAGGAAAGGAATGAATCACTTGCAGGAAGAAAGCAGAATGCAAAGAGGTCACAGAATACAATCCCATTCTCTGTAGAAACATAAACTGATTTTCACTGTTTGTACCCTAAATAGCCAAAACCCTATTACTAGTAGCATGTTTAAAAAAAACTAAGAATTCACACTACATTCCACTCAGGACTTTTTAACATCCCTCCTGTTATTTTCAGAATTTTTTCAGTGTATTCACAAATATCTGTAACTCCAAACAGCTCAAGTTTCAGGCCTTGATCTGCAAGGTAAAATTCATGAGATAATCTCAATTTTTACACGTGTATTTTCCAGGATCAGCTCCTTCTCAAAAATCTTGCTTGCAGTTAACAACACCACTTACTGTTTAGAAATTGTAAAAACACTAAAACAGAACTAATGAAAGTTACATCTGAAATTTATATATTCACCTTTACAGTTAGTGAGATTAATGTTAATGTGAAGTCCTCCTATCATTACATACAACATTCAATTATGTATTACATCTTGAAAAATACATTTAAAGTCACTTTGCTAAACATTACATAGCAATAAAATCCTTTTAGCCCTTGTTTGCAATCTACACTTCACTTAGACATCTTAAAATCACAAAAGCCATCCACAGAGAGGGATTTTAAAAACATTAATTTAGAATAGTTGTTTAATAGAAAGTGATGGCTTAAATGCTACAATATGTTCCTCAAATATCTTCACATTAAATGGTAATTGAACAAAAAGCTGCCTGGCCCTCTTCAAGGGCAAGTCCCACAAAGCTCCTCATTATCGTAATTTCCAATTTGGAAGCCAAACTAAATAACAAGAAGTAATTTGCCAATTAGAACTTCCTGCTCTTTTTCCCTTTATTCCTTAAACACCATTCAGGGGCTGAACCAGTCAAACACTTTTAGCTTCAAAACTGCGACTGAAAGAATTGAATTTGGGTCTCTCCCCGGTGAAGCTGTCAAGAGGCAGCAGTGATGCATGCCATGTCCCAGCACAACAGTTTCCCCTAAATTCATGGAGTTTTCTCCATGTACTTCTTCTGCCTAGGGTTTCATTTGCTCATTCCCTTCATTCTGCTTCCCTTCTACTTTTTTTTCCAAACTTAAAAACTTCCCAGCAGTGACTTCTGACGGATGAAAACGTCCCCTGGAAAAAATTTGGTTTTTGTGTTTGAGAAGCTTTCAGAAATTAAGAAGCCCATGATGATAAAAGCAACAACAAAAGAGTGCTCAGAAGGAACAAAGTTCCATTCAGCTGGTGAAAGCCACAGAGCCCAGATCACTTCAGAGAGATTTACAGCTTCAAAAACAAGACCATGTATGAACCCTGCTACGGAGATTTCAAATCCTGACCAAAAAACAAGGAAATGGGTTTACTTTTCAGAAGCTCATTTGAAATGCATACATGCAAGGCCAGGCACAGGTGTACAAATGAAAGGGGTGGGATAAAAGTGATGCTCAGATCTAAGATCAAGATTTAGAGTACACTACTGTCCTGTCACGTGGGGTTTCAACATTCCCGTAAGTCTTTCAAAGGAGGATGGATTTTTTGATTTTTTTTTTTTTTTTTTTATGTTGTTTGTTGTAGCTTTTTTTTTTCCCTGATCAATGTGGTCAGTGAGCTCACATGCCTTAATTTTAAAAGAGGCAGAAGGAGATGGATAGAAGTGAAAAATGCTATAAAAAATTAAGCTAGAAACTCCAGCTCAGGTATCACAGCAGTCTTGTCATGATCAAGGGGTTGGAAAGGGGGAAAAGAACTAAACAGTCAGGCACTATGCTAACATAACCACAGCCCTTTCAGGTGGTAAACAAGCCTTTTGAGAGTATGCTGCCATGCATTTGTATTATATATAAAACATAATCAAATATAAGCCTAGAAAGCAAACTGTGTCCTGGGCTGCATCAGCAGAAGCACAGACAGCAGTCAAGGGAGGGGATGCTCCCCCTCTGCTCTGCTCTTGTCAGACCCCACCTGGAGTTCTGTGACCAGTTTTGGGGTCCCCAACATCAGGAGGACAGAGAGCTCCTGGAATGTGTCCAGAGGAGAGCTACTGAAATGCTCAGAGGGATGGAGAACCTCCCCTGTAAAGCCAGGCTAAAGTTGGGGTTGTTCAGCCTGGAGAAGAGGAAGCTCTGAGGTGACCTTATAGAAAACTCCCAATATCTGAAGGGGCTACAAGAAAGCTGGGGAAGGCTTTTGGACACAGGTGTGTAGGGAGAGGACAAGGGGAAATGGTTTCAAACTGTCAGTCAAATTCTACTTTTAGTCTGCTGGCAAGAGGCAAAATCACAAAAGGAAAAAAAAAAATTAAAAAGCACACAAAGAGCATGTAACTGGTCCATAAGATAGCACAGTATCATTAAATCATGTTCATTTAATTATATTCTACATGTAAGTAAGTTGTAATCTCATTTATATATGAATTCTGGTGGAAAAGATGAAACAACTTCTGATCATCTCAAACTAGAGGCTAATATGAAAAGCTGTAAAAGAAAAAAGAAAAGGTTTCATTCATAGACCAGTAAGATAACATAACTATGAAAGTCAAACTCAATCTTGATGTGGATACTTTGAAAACTGCATTACCCCACTGTCATTCTAAAAATTAGAAAAAAAAAAACAAGAAAAAAAAAAGTAATTGTTAGATTTCTTGAATTTCTAAAGTCCTTGGCAGTTTTTCTCAACTCAGTTAATCAACTAATACCTCCTAGGGGTTCTTCTGGGATGACTAAAAATCCTGTTTTCATAGTCCTCAAGGAATTACGACTCTGTTTATGCTTGGGGTAAGACCCAGGAGTCAATCTATGAATCAGTACTTTGTTTGGCAGAAAGATAAATACATGTACTTGAAGAAACAGATTTGCAACTTTCTAATTTATTTTAACAGCATGCATCAGAAATAATTTTGTTCAAAAAGGGACTAAGCAGGGGAAATGGAATTAAATGCTAAAAAAAGAAGTGAGTTCTCCTAAGTCCACTCTAAACCTCCAAGGAGTGGCCTTTGCAGACTGCTGAACTCATGAGCAAACATATAAATACTTATATTAATATTTTATAGCAATGAAATGCCATTATGCAGGATATATTACACCCAGAGATCTCAAAGCACATAATTTACCATCTCAATATCCCAGCTGCATGTGGCATGGGCATTGCTACACCAATTTTTGGGGTAGGTAAAATTAAGACACCATTGGTTTTTTCTGCTTCCTGCTCCAAAAAGAGAACTCAGAAATGGCTAAATTAATTAAAATAAATTTTCTAAACTACATGATGCTCAGTTTATTAACGGGTATCACTAGCCTCCCTTTTAAATTACTGTGCTGTCACATAATCCAGCATAATTCAAAATATTTAGTCATTTTCCTCTCTCAGACAGCTCTGGATCAATGAGATAGCACCCAAATCTGTTCACAGCAACTTAGTCATCAGCTAATTCAGCTTTTGAATAAAATTCTGCCAGACTGTGAAATCTTCCTTATCTACAGAAACACAGGAAAGTTTTTTTTAAAAAGCAGACACATTTTAATCTTTTCCTTCTACAACATAGTGCACATGATCAACCACCACTTAGTCATAAAATCTTCAGATATCCAAAGCCCAAATCAGGGAAAAAAAACCTTCCAAAAGTGGGGGAATCCTGATTAAGTCTCAGTTTGATGGAGTGCTGAGACATCTCATGCAAACACCAATACTTTGAAAGGCTGGATCAGATCATCCTTGAGGTCCCTTCCAAGCTGACATCCTCTGGTTCATGATCCATTATTTAAAATGGCATAGCAATGAAGTTATAAAATTAAAGAAACATAAGAACACCATTACTATCAGATGTGAACTGATTTACACCCCAAGGGGCCAAGGCAATGTATTCTCAATTGCATGTCCTAACCACGACCAAGTTTGTCCCTCATCCCATGCTTGGGGTGAGCTGGTCCAGATGCAGTGTTCTTCATTTCTGGAGACACCCCACAGAAGGAAAAGTCAAGAGGCAATGGGAAGAATTTTTGCTACAAACCAACCTTTCAGGACCATTGGGAATTTCTGCTGTCAAAGCTATTTCTGCAACGTGTTGCATGAGGAAAGAGCTGCTCCCAAGCAGGATGCCTGTCACACTGCTTCAGCCCTTCATTTTTACACAGAATGTAGAGCCAAATGTAACATTTTATTGTACCAATTAAAAACCTGCCCTGGAAAACCCATAATATGGTGTATAAACACTGAAATTATAGAGCAGTACAGTTACACACAGAGTAATAGTCACTCTTTGCTGCCCTTTACTGTCTCAAATGACTTGGTGGTCCAATTCCTCATGAACACCTGTTAAGATTCCCAAAAAAACATCACCACCACTGTCAGCTTATTGGCAGCCTGAGCAGAGAGACCAATGCCTGGCACGAGGAATTCATTGCCCTCCAAATCCTGGCAAGCATCCTTCTGCACCATGGGCCAGGCATACAGGGAGGAGCTGCCTGCATTAAGCCTGTTCTGCCAGTGAAGGGCCCTGGTCAGTAAGAAATGATAAAGATAACATAAATAAAGCTCTGCACAGAGAATGAGACAAGCACAAGGCTGTTGGCTTGAGTGAACTTCAGCACATGTGTCCACATCCCTTCATCTCTCTCTTTTCTTCAATTCCAGTAAAAAAAATTAATTAATAAATTAAAAAATATATATGAATATATATATAAACATGTCCAAAGACATAGTACATGATGGAGGGATAGATGAAGATTTCCTCAGGTACCACCCATCTTAATTATATTCAGACCTGCTCAAAAAAAAACCCCAGTCTGTGAAGTCCCATTTTGCACAGCACAACTAAACCTGTCCATGCCTCCTGATGGTGCACACAGCTCCCACATCTCCATCAGTTCACTTTGTGGAATTCAAAGACAGTGAGTGAGAAGCTGATGAAATGGGATCTTCAGGAACCAGAGAATGCTTTGGGTTGGAAAGGACCTTAAAGCTCACCCAGTTCCAACCCCCCTGCATGGGCAGGGACACCTCCCACCAGCCCAGGTTGCTCCAAGCCCCATCCAACCTGGCCTGAACACTTCCAGGGAAGGAGCAAAACCAGGAATTAATGAACTATGATGAAATTTGATAAAATGTCAGATGACCAGCTTGCAGTTTTGAGGATGCTAATAGACCTAATAGAGGTAACAGGATGCAAAATTCACAACAAAAGGCAGTAAATACTTCGCAACAATTTTTACACAAAGTGAAAAAAAACCAAAAAGAGAAAAAAATTAATTAAAATTTACACTAGGAAAAGACAAAACATCCTTCAAGTAATTTTCTAAGTTTTTCTGAGACATCTGGCCTGTTTGATTTTTAATTTTGTTTCAAACTAGAAGCACCAAGGCATCCTAAAGAAAAGGCAAGGCTGCTTGTAGAGCAGGTCTGACCTCCACATCTAACCCCCAGCCTACTGGGAAAAAGCAGCACATTCCAAATCCCCATTTCTCACTTATTTTAACTGTCATGAATTTCTTTTAGTGCTAAAAAACAATGGGTTATAATCCAGTAAAACATGAGAACTCTAGAAAGCTTCTATTCAGGCTTAGGTATCAATTTTAAACACCCCACCACTCCACCAAATTTTCTTACTGTAAGAGCTGGTTTCAGCAGCTGAAATTCATAAGTGAGCTGAAATTCATAGTGCAGAGAAAAGTTTGCAGCTGGCAAAGTTTGACCCTACATGAAAAATATGCTAAAAACTAACAGAATATATCTAAAGAAAGCATTCCATTGACCTGCTTACTCTTACCCAACTATTTCATGCTGCTATCCTGGTTTTATTAATATATATTCAAACATATATTGAAGTAGAAAAAAGACTGTATGCAGAAATTCCAGACTTAAATTCTACTCTTGGCTTTCCCCTCCCATACCCAGAGTAACTCCACTGGTTTTCCATTAAGTAATCCTGAAACTAAAAAAATTACTTAAGTGCAAATTCTGGATTTGTTATATTAAGCCACATTAGTCCAATGTTTCACAGGATACTCTTTGTTTTGTTCACAAAATGCAACCCTAATATCCCTTAGAATGGTAGTTTAATAATAATTTAGCTAAAACAGGAAAAAAGTGCAAGTATTCCTCTTTCATGAGACCAAACATTTATATACATTTCAGGGAACCACCAACTTGCCTCCCTTTCCATTCTCTTTTTTTTTCTTCTCTCTCACACCCACCCATCCCTGCTCACCCTCTGAAATTTGATTAAAAAACTAAACATACTTTGTATTCTCTCACCAAATGGGAAAAAAAACAATGTTATATTTAAGGCAAGAAAACAGCCCCTAGGAAAGTAAACACTAAGATCTCTAGCAGATGCACTTTTCAAATAAGAAATTTTCAGAGGTTACATTTTAAAAAAGATGCTTCTCCAGCCATCTGCTTGAAGAGACAGAACTGGGTTGGTCCTGTCACTTGTCACTGCCACAGCTCAGAGCCTGCAAGCTCCAATTTAACCCTTCTAAAAAAAATGCAATTAAAAATGCATAAAAGGAAGCTTTTAGACACCGCTGGCTAACCTAGTGTAGGTGTCAAGTGAAAGAAAAATACAAAGACATTTTCTAAAAGGGTCTTTGTGTTCCAGATAAAAGCAAAGTCCTTTAAATCCCCTGCTTTTGAAGTGGACTTCCCAGGACTAAAACATGGTCAAGAGTAAAACAGATCATTTCCACCAACTCTTCACCTCCCACCCGACTTTTTCCACCCCCTTTCTTTCAAGGAATCACTAAAAACTCGAGGAAATACAAATATGACCTCATTCTCTGCACCTACCTGAGAGGAGGTTGCAGCAAGGTGGGTGTTGGTCTCCCAAGTTACATGTGATAAAACGAGTGAACAGCATCAAGTTGCATGAAGGAAGGGGTTTAGATTGGGTAAAAAATTATTATTTGGGGGGAAAAAATTATTCCCTGAAAGGGTTACCAAGCACTGGAGGAGGCTGCCCAGGGAAGTGGCTGTGTCACCATCTCTGGAGGTATTTAAGAGATGGAGATGTGATGCTCAAGGCTCTGGTTCAGTGGGGGATTTGGGAGTGTTCTAGCTTAATGGTTGGATCTGATGTTCTTCAAGTTCTTTTCCAACAAAAACAATTCTATGATTCTCTGACCTCTAAGTATTTAAAGAGCAATCAGCTGAGGAGCACCACAGGAAGGTATCTTCATGCATCTGGGATGCAGGCATCCTAAAGCTGCACTTTATCACATTTGTATTTTAATGTGAAGCAGCACAGCTTCTCAAACAGCTGTAGGAGATTGCTTCAGCTCAGTTTTCTGGAGCAGCATCTCTGCCAGCAATGTTTGATATGATATCACCACCATATCATGAGGGCAGAGCTCTTCAAGCAAGAGCTAAAAGACACCAGACTGCAGACACACAGTGAGAAGCACGTTTAAGAAGTTATTATAATTACTGTATTAATATATACTATTAATAATTTCTTTTTTTCAGGTTTTTTTTTCATATTTTCAGTTCAATTTTTAAATTTTTTTCCCATAATATTCTATTACTAATACAACTCCCAGATGAAAGCACAGCACAAATGACATCTTTCAAAAGCCCACACAGATTATTTGATGCAGTTCAGCAGACAAGTGACATCTTTATGACCTTCCAGTCAAATCCCCACTCCAAGCACCTATTTATGTTTGCCCCAGGGATTTATGCACAGCTTTGTTTACTAAATCTTCTTTGTTAAAGGCTAACACTGATAAATCTAACACCAAAACTTCCAAGCTTATCAGAGATGAGCAAGACCAACAACTCTGGGGACAACAACTCTGGGCCCTTAATCACACAGCCTAAAAAAATTTTAGTAGCTAGGCTATCAGTGTCACAAAATAAACGAAATTTCAATAGCCTCATGGGCTGGAGTGGGAGTTAGTGACCCAGACAGGTTCAGCCTGTTCTCAATGAATCCTTAAACACATGGATTTGTAGGCAATGCATTCAAAAGCCAAGTTCATCAGATGCTAAGACTTGTGATGACAACCATCCTCAGTTCTGTCCCTCCATACTACATTTTTTTCACCCTTATTATTTCAGTTTATGCTTATTGCACAAGCAATCACAACTCTCTGCTTTCACTCAGTTAAAAAAAAAAAAAAAAAAAAAAGTTGTCATTTTCCTAGTAGTTTTCTTTCCTTTTAAAATAACATGAAATCATGGAGTTCAGCAAGGAATCTTCTAAAAATATTCAACAGCTTCTACCCAATTAACACTGTGATCTTTAAAGACGAGGTTTTTACTTCCTACTGTAGATTTATGTCAGTGTAACCACTAATGATCCCAACTGAGAACAGTCCTTGCATTTATATAGTTTGAGGCATGGGGACTAAGACAGTGTACATGAAGTCCTGAAAACATAATTTTCACAGAAAAGGTGAGGATGTGCCCAATACTATTTGTTTTTTTTTTCCCAGGTTGAATTTTTCAGCCACGGATACTGAATCCAACACATAAAATGATAAAGAGTAAACTCCCTTTCCTGCCTTTACTAAGAAAGTTTGTAAAGACTGAAGGACTGCTGGAGGTCAAGGGAGCTGAATGGCACACAAACACATCTTTTTTATCTTTTTTTAACATTACAGAATTGCTACACAGATTCTTCTTAATATCTGCTGAGCAGAGAACCAGTGGCAATACAGAGGTATTACTTATCTTAGGAATCTTTTGTGATAATCCTTAGTACATTAGATTTGTGGGTAAAAGGAGCCACTTTTGATTTAATAAAAGGCAGTGCTATTTACAGTACACTCACTGAGCTATTCTATCAAAAGGAAGTATTTCAAAAGGAATATTTCAGGAGAAACAAACAGCTCCTGTAGGTTTTTTTAAAGGGTCTGAGATTTAGGTAGGCAACTCTGCATCACTACCCACAATTGAGGAACTTTAAGCAAATTATCATCTCCTCTTGCTTTACAAGATAGTATGTAAACTGCCAATAAAATATATAAAATTACTCCTTTAAGCAATATTTGCATTTTTAGGTAAAAGTATTTAAGTGTTCTCAAACAGTACAGTGAAAAAGGACTGAAAAAGAACCTATCACAATCTTAGGTAACCATGGAATGAAATTCTGATGAACTCTGATGATTAATCTTACAGACTGCATTTTTTCCTTTTTTTTACCTTTCTTGACTGCTCTAATAACAGTAAATAATTTCCTGTAGGAGTGGCACACACTGCAGTTGTATTCAAAGAAATAAACCTTCTGTCAGTTCCCAAATAAATTGTGAATCTGCAATCCTCATTCTGATCATAGGTGTTGACCAGCATCTTTTCCTCCAGAAGCTGCTACACTAGAATGTCAGCAATTTTGGGGTTTTTTTTTCCAAAGTTCACAGCTCTTTACTATGGAAGCTGAAGCAGCCTTCAAATATTATACCTCTGGCTAGCACAAGGTGAACATCTGGACTCAATTTTCTATTTTATAGAGGAAAGTAACAGTTTGATTGGTGAGTGAACATAAGCCACAATAGATCATACATTCCACACTTCTACCTGAAAACACTGGTATTTCTCTAGCTTTTGATTCTTGAACATCAACAGTAATTCCAGATGTGACCATCTATCACAATCATATTTATTGCACTTTACCAAATTATGAAATTACAATTCTGCTCCTCTGACACCCCAATTAGTCAACTGACATAAGAGGTTAAACCATATATTGCCACTGATACCTGTGACTTAAAAGATGCAGAATTTAGTGACTGTGGTGGGAGAAAGTGCAGCCCCAGATTGCTGCCAAAAAAAATAACCCAACTGGTGTAGCAATGAGCAACCCTTCTCATTGTACAGACAAGGTCCCCTACATCCCCATGTGAAAGGAAATTGGTTATCTAGGAGTTATCACCAACATAGCACATATCAAAAGGGTCAGGATGAAAATCTGCCTTTTAGCCTTTGTGCTTGAGTTCTGTTCAGCTGTTCTGGTTCTTGTCTCTGGGCAGCCAGGCCACTCTGCACAGCAGGAAGAAAATATCTGCTGTCAGGGCTGCACCTTCAGCATCCTCCTCCTGGAGCAGCTGAGTGATAGAGGGGAAGAAGACAGCCCTGAGCACTGCTCCACTGCACAGGATTTTGCCATTCCTGCTCTTTAATATGTTCCTTTAAACCAGGCAAGAAACATCACCTTGTTCCTGACATCCTAACAAGTGAGGGTGATTGACTTTCCTGGTTTGTATTCATGTACCCTCACACTGCCCTTTTCCCTCCACCTTTTCTGCTTTTAGTATATCCAAATCAAACCCACTCTTGTTCTTCTCTCTGGACCTCCAGACGTGATAACAAGGAGGTGGTTGGGTTTTATTCCATTTCAAAGTGGTGGTGTCCCTCATGCTCCAACCAACACTAGGGAAGATCTAAGCAACCACTCATTTTTCTTTTTCTCACAGCTGCCACAGCATCAAAAAGCAGCAGCTCCAAGTGAAAAGGGGTGAAGCAGCTATGGAGTACCCAGCAGACCATCAGCAGCTCACTAAGCAAAATTTGAGAGCAAATGAAATAAAGAATAAGCATTAGAATTGATTACTTGTTATTTCAGCAACTTAACAACCTGATGTTATTACAGTTACTGTAGGTTATGTCCTCTGCCATGGGGTTTTTAAGGGTGCAAGAGCCATGTAAGATCTCCCAGAGAGCAACCAAAAATGTAAGCAAAATTAATGTCATTAAGGGTCCTTCACCCAAACAATGAAGATTTAAACGAATTGTTCAGGTTTAAATGAAAATTATCAGCCTAAAACAGACAAGTAACTATTTTTGCCATAGAAATATTGATAAGTAGTTGTCAGAGCTTGGTTTCTCTTCTGTTTTCACCCAGTGAGGAGATGCAGAAATTAACACAATTTTGTTTCAGGCTGATGGGTAGAGATTTAAATGATTATAAATGTCATGGGTTTTTCTTTGTAAAAAAGGCACAGCAGCATAGCCTGTATCAAGTGCCTCTGACAGCACCAGCAAAAAAATCTGTTCAGCTTAAAGGAAGCAACATCAGGCTAAACAATTCATTTTACAGAGGTGTAAGCAGACTTCAAACACATCAAGGACCCTTGGTGTAATCAGAGGAAAGCAAATGTGGCAGAAATAAAAGCATCTATCTGTGACCATGCTCTTCCTTCATATACACTGATAGCAATCAGGAAAGCCAGTAAAGCTTCTCAATTGAAATGAGATGAGAAAGAAATCATCTGCCAGAACAACAGAATACAAAACCAGGGAAAAAAAAAACGCTAAAAACCAAACAAAAAGTATTTACAAATTTGAAGAAATCTTAAAAGATTTCAAGTTAGTTGCTTTGTTCTAATCCAGGGGCTTAAAGTGCTCCATAAGCCACTTTCTGTCCTTGTTTCTTTGGAAAGGTTGGCAGAGAACGTAATAGCTCCTCTGGAGAGCCAACAAAAATAGAACACACACTCATATATTCTGCATGGACCAGACCCACTAACAAAGGTGACACTTTAAACCACAAGTAATTATCTCTCTCCTTAATAAATTTGTATGTTCAGCCAACAGAACATCATGCTCTAGCAAGAGCCCTTTTACTGTGATGTTTGTAACGCGGTGTTCGTCCCTATTATCAACAAACCCGTGAAACCCAAGCTTGCCCCCTCCAGCTGCCTTTCACATGCACATCCTGAGCAGTCACTGACACAAGAAAATACTGAGCTGGCACCAGTCACACAACCACGTAGCCAGCACTGACATATCCACCAAGTTTAAATAGTGCCATATCATTCCCAACGCTGCAGCGCCAGTATCAAAGGCTTGGACATAACTGGGATGCCACAGTCTCTGTCTCCAAAGCTTCTGAATACCTCTATATAAAATTACAGTTATGTTGACAAGCCACCTGTTAGGCTGAAGAAAAACTGTGTAACATTGTGCCCTTGTGAGGCCACCTTTTGCTGCATGTCTTCATGACATTTTCCCTTTTGCCCAGCACACCAGCCCCGGGGTGGGAATGGCCAAGGATGGGTGTTTGGGGCAGGGCAATGCCAGGCAATGGACCCAATGTCCCCCAAAAAAGCATCTTGATCACTTTATTGTGATCCCACAGTGCCTGGGAGCACACAGGTTCTGCCACCCCTGCCAGCACCACCTCCTGCTCTCCCAACAAGAACCAAATCCCACGTTTGTTGCCGTGGGACAAAATGAGAGAGGCAGGATGCTTCTCAATAAAGTTCCTTACTGCAATAAATAAAATACTGCTTAATAAAGTTCCTTACTGCAATGGGAGCACTGTGGGATAAGAAGCTTCCAAAAAAAATTTCACAGAGCAGATTGCACATCATTGAGCTGGGGGGTGGGTGGAGGGCCAGTGGCAGGGTGGCTAAGACAAAACTATTCCATGATCCATCTCTAAGGATTTTAA
This sequence comes from Heliangelus exortis, assembly GCF_036169615.1. Taxonomy (NCBI): domain Eukaryota; kingdom Metazoa; phylum Chordata; class Aves; order Apodiformes; family Trochilidae; genus Heliangelus; species Heliangelus exortis. The sequence goes on from NC_092425.1 coordinate 3,681,191, forward strand.
TTTTTATATTCTTCAGCTTCTCCCCTCTCAAAGACTCTCTCAGCTAGAGGCAAGGCATTTGGATGTTGAAAACGTTGGGATTTAATGTTCTGTACATGCTTTTCAGTACGCTCACATACCCCTGCAGTATTGCTCTCATGGAATTTCAAGAAACTTCCCTGAGTTTTTCTTAACTCATTGGCTTTTTCAAGCTTTAATAGCAATGTTGTAGAGCATAAAAATGCCTTTGCTTATAATGGGTGCCTCTGTGATTTTCAGATACTTAGATTAGGCTGTCTTCTTACTGTTTCCTTTTTACAAAGGTAATTTAGAGTTTGACACTGAGATCTTGGCCACCCTATTAAGCATCTAAATCTCCCTTTATTTACAGCTTAAGAAGATAAGAATTACAAACCTTATCATTTTGCCCACAGATAAACCTCAGTGCCAGTTTGGAGAAATCCTTTTTAAGTGTTGCAGGGCAATTTAATTCTATATCAACCCAGATTTTTGCTACCATACAAAGACTGCCAGCTAAGCTAACAATTGTAGGAGTAGCTTTTTTGCAGGGTGGACACCTGTTCACTACAAACTGGAGTAAGACAGGCTCCTCATTTCACATAAACCACCAGCTGTTAGATGGCACCAGGATTCAGTGACTACTGACCTGGGATAGATTTGAACTGGTGACCCAGGAGTGGAAGGCTGTATATCCAATTACAAATTCACATTTAAAAACCTCAACTTGCACTTTTTGTTCACATTCTGATCTCAAAGATGTCCAACAAGTGCCCTTCATTTCAAAGAAATTTGGGTATATCTAGGAACCTTTTTTTTTCCTTTTTAAATTTTGGGTTTAATTGCACACACACTTCCCTGCACTGTATCCTGAGAGGTACATATATATATATATATATGTATAAATAACTATTATATCTATTATCTTCCTAGCTCTCATAATACACATAATAAGAATGCACAGGTCTCAAAAAGTTGGTGCCTAAAACAGAATGAGGTTTCCGTTTTGCAGCTTATGATTTACACCCCACAAAAAAAGGTATTTATTTGAGCACAGTTGAGGTTCATTCAGCAGTCCCAAGCAGTTGGAGGAGATGGGATCTGAGAGTAAGCATTAGCAGATGGCTATGATTAAACAAGCAGAACCAAAAAAGAAAAGATGACTGCTCTGAAAAGCTAGGAACAGGTTGACCTGGAGAACAGAGAAACAGCTTGGGAGATGAACCAGAGCCTGGAAGGGATGATAACCTTTAAAAGTGCTGGAGTGGTGGTCCTGTTCTCACTGTTTCTGAAGTAAAAAAAAAAAAAATGTGGCAGCTGCACCATGTAGGATGGCTCTGTTTATTGGAAGAGGAAAACCAGAAGAGAACAGGGAGAAAGAGAAGCAGCTTTGCACTAGTGGTGAAGACCTAAGTATGGAGGGTGTAATTATTTATTTATGACTGAGATATCACCTGGACTCAGACTGCAAGATACTAAACCAGTCTGGCCATCTTCTGTATGCTTAGTATTCTGCTTACATTCTAGCTGAGGTAGTTCCACTGCCAACACAAAGGTAGAGAGAGAAGACCTCAAGTCTGTAAGAATGTAGAAATGAAAGCACTTCTCTAGCCACAGAATCTTTTCAGGGGTAATAAAATGACAGAATTTTAAGACTGTAGAACTACAGGCTTCATGAACTTAGGGTTTTTGCAAGTCAAATGATTCTGAATAGATGCAAGTCTTAAAAGTGGGAAACTGATGAAGAACTGAGGAACAACAGCAGCTGAGTGACAGTGAATACAGGCAGGAAGGTCTGAGAACAATCTACAAGAAAAACAGCAGCAGAGCATTGGGAGGGAAAGTCAGAAAACTAAAGACCACAAAATAAAGCTCAAATCAAAGAAAAAACAGACCTTTCACATACAGAGAGTAACTCATGCACCCCGGTGTCTGAAGAATAAGCCAAAATTGATTGTTACCCAAAATTTCTTGTATACATTACCTAATGCACAATATATTAGAAAGAGAAAAAAGTAGTTGTCATTAAATGTCAGTATTTTGGGGATGGACAAGGATCAGCAGAACCACTTCATGACTGGAGCACCTCTAGTACAAGGACAGAAGAGACACTTGGGGTTATTCAGCCTGGGGAAGAGGTGACACCAGTAACCTCCCAGTATCTGAACAGATCCTACAGGAAAGCTGGGGGCATGTAGTGATAGGACAAGGGGCAATGGCTTTAAACTGGAAGATTTAGGTTTGACATTGAGAGGAAATTCTTTAGCGTGTCAGTGCTGAGCCCCTGGCACAGGTTGCCCAGGGAAGCTGTGACTGCCCCATCCCTGGCAGTGTCCAAGGTTGGATGGGGCTTGGAGCAACCTGGGCTGGTGGGAGATTTCCTCAATTCTTCCAGAAGTTATTTCTTCTCTTCTGGGAGAAACTTGTATTCATTATGCAAAATCATTAGCTTTTCTGTGGAGCACATATTAGAAATTTCTAGATCCTGGCTAGCAGCCTGCATTTAACCTATATGCATAAACCTCACATCACAGGACTACACACAAGCCACTTTCAGACACTCATTACACTGTCCTTCTGATTTGTGCTGTTTTTACTGGACTAAAAATAGGATTTATTTGTTCTTGTCAGAGCCACAAACAGATGTGAAGTGAAATCAGTGAGATCAGCTAGGAAAGTCAGTGAATTATATGAGTATTTTCACATACCTATAAAACAAAGCAGTAGGTTATAATTCAAAAGCAAGCTTGCAAGGTTATTGAAAAGATGAATATTTGCTGACGGATTCAAAAGCACATAAAGACATACAGACACAAATATGCATATGCATGCATACATCTCAGCAAACTGATTTTTATGCTTCCAAGCCCCCAGGATGATCCCAACCTGTCTGCAGCCTCTTTTCCTGCAAGCTGGATTTCTGCCTTGCAGAGACTGGGAAAGCAGAGTTTAGGAAAAAAAAAAGGTTTTATAAGTCTCTCAAGGCAACGAAAGCAAGCTTAATCCATGCAGCTCCTGCCTGATAGGAAAATTCATGTTTGAAATGACAACTTGCACCATGCTGAGGCAATTTCCAGGTGACAAGATAAGGTATTAAGTCCCCAGTGAGCAGGATGTGTTAAACTGCAATTCAGGCTCCACTCTCAGCCAGCTGCTGTCAAGGGAACAAAAGGACAAGGCAAAAAGAAGCCAGAGGCAGGACTGGAGCTGAAGGATCAGGATCAGCAGCACATGGAGCCAGCTCTCACCTCAGGTCCTAAGCAAGTCACCTCTGGGACCTGCCCTGTGGCATAGAGACTGGAAAAAAGTGGCAGAATTTCTGCTGTCTACCTACACACTGGCAAAACTTCTACCTAAATGTTAAGCAACTCCCTCCTCCTCCTCTACACATCCACCACAGGGCAGTAAGAGGAGTTTTACAAAACTTTTCCATCAAACACAAGGTCCCATGTGACTTTGTTCAGGATTTGACCACCCTGACCATGAATATTTGTTGGAAAGCTGCATTCCTAGCACATGATGATAGGCACACACATGATACAGGGAATTAGAGATCACCTAATTAACCTTGGGAAGATGACTCAAAAGCCTGAGCTGCCTTTCCCTCCCACCACGTGTTTCTATCAGTCAGGAGCCTAAACAAAACCATTATGCAGCCCAAGTACATGAACAAATTGTTTCAGGTTTTGTCATTTTTTAATTATATATATTATATATTTCATATATAATATATATATATTCCTATATATATATTATAATTTCATATATTATGTATATTATATTTATATATTATTTATGTATATTATTATTTGTATTATTATATTTTTATTTATTATATTTTATATTATTTCCTTTTTGTGTATTCAGCAATATGGCTAATACCCTCTTCTAAGGTCTGTTTGGAAAATCAAGCATTGCTATGAAGATATCAAGAATACACCACACTTGATCAGATAGATCCATCGAACAATGTCTCATTTAGAAAACTCCAGGCTCATCCAAATGAGAGTAAAAATTTGGCTTACATTCTTCTTCCAGCTTTTAACCACAGCTACAGCCACCACCTGTAGGTCCCTTTAAGTCTAAAGCTTGTCTCCAAGTACAAGCTTGAGTTTCCTATAATTAGGAGAAGAGTGGCCATTTATTAACCCAATGTCAGCTTACACACTGGGCCAGCAGTGAAGCAAGAGGAGAAGGGTGACCTTTCCATTGACCTGGATGACCAGGTGATGACCCCTGTGGTCCAGACCCTAAGGGAAAGTCAGCACTTTAAAGGGATCATTGTGATTAATGGGTTTTCCCAGGCTCAGCTCCCAAATGAGTCATTGCTGAAAGAAACAAACAAATAAATAAATAAATAAAACCTCAATCCCACATAGTTTTGTTAGGTAACATACATTTTTTTCAACTTCTAATCATCTTTGTTGTAACTGGGAATGACATGGAAAATTCTCTTATAGATTTATTGTAGGAACCCAAATTAAGCTTCTTGGAATGCAATCATATATAATTAAAATACATTCCACTTGCAAAGCAAAAAAGTCACAAATAACTTCCTGATACACTGAATTTTGGGCCCCTGCTACTGAGCTTTACTTGTAGCACTCCAGTATCACTTGCAAAAAACTTGGCTTCCAAGGAAGATGGTTTAGAAGAAGAGATAAACTGAAATGGGAAGAAAATTAAGAATGCTTTTTAAAGTTTTTCTTGAGTAAGACAATTCTGTTATGGTTTTTTTTATTAACCACCTGCTTTGTCAAGCCCAGAACACTTGCAATGCCAAACCCCAAGCAACTTGACATTATGAATTTCCAACCTCTCTATTCTAACACAACACAGGTGAAGTTACACAGTTTGCTGCTCACAATTCAACAAGAGAACTGTCAGTAACTTCTTGACATTACTAATACTTAGCTTTAAGTGAAAAGCTGCTGGCAAGACCACCCCATGCACTTTCACCACCTCCCTAACCCCCACAGGGATGGCAAACCTAAGAGATAAAGCCCTGAGTATCCTAGTAAAGCACTGACTTTTCCTACCCACCATAATTTACCATATAATCAAGAAATAACTGTACAATTAATTACAAATCCCTGCTGTCTATATTGGTGAACAGGAGGGCATCCAGTTCTGAGACCTTAAATCACTCAATTTTCCTGGGGGGGGGGGGGGTCTGTACTTCACAGCTGTATTTCAGTAGAGCTGATTTCAGTATCAGTCCTGGCAAGTTTTGTTGTTCACAAGTAATTCTTAAGCATCTTTTTCAAAATAGAGGATGAGCAGAGCACCTGTTAGCCTTGAAGGAGCACAAGGTCACAGGATGTTTGCCCACTAAAAGGTTTCATTGCCCAAGAAATGTCTCTGACATTTATAGAATAATAACTTTCTGTAACTGTTGTCAGAAAGCATATCCTATAACAAGAAATCACAAAGCCAAACTAGTGACCATATGCAAATATCTCCAAAAGACCTTTCCACTGTCAGCAATTATTCAGAAGGAATATACCCCTGGAGAATAAAAAATAAAAAAGAAATTAAAAAAATTCAAAGCCAGTTAGAATTCCAGAAGTATTGAGAAGAGGATCTCCAGGACTAATGGAGAAATTACTAAGACTGTTTACTTTCTATTCTCTTAACTAACACTCAAAAATATTTTTTTTACCTTTTTTATTTTATCTCAAGTCAGAGAGGCCACCAGTAATACCCTTCTGCCTACACCCATGGAGATAACAGCTTGGAATTCCTCAGCTGATGATTAATTGAAAAAAAGGTTACCTGGGGAATTTAATGGAGATTCCATACACTGCAAGAAAGAACATGAATTCATTAAATACTACATTTAGTCCAAGAATTCAGTATTTCATTTCCTATGAGGGCAGAGATGAAGCTCTCACAGGAAAATGCTAAGCAGTCTACAAAAGTAGAGGTTAACTGACCAGTCTGACTTGGTTGGGACAAGGAAGGACAATTTTATATATATATATATATATATATAGTATATAAAGTAGTTTGTTAATTTGCCTCTTTAATTTTATTTAATCTTGAAATGGCACTTGCAGGTAATATAAGATATATCTTAAAGTCTTTTAACTGAAAGCAGTAAATAAAAAAAGTCCTTGCATGAACTTTCTTGCTTTGGATAGGAAAATGACAATGAGAAACCTGAACCCTTCAAATGCTACTGCAACTGGAGTGTCTTTATGCATAATCACTCAAATTGAACATGAAAATATTAAAGGGCAAACATTCACTTGCTCTTAGATGCAGGTAAAAATAGCCATTACTTCTTTTTAGAAAGGCTTATTCATTATATACTTTTTTTTTTACCTAAAAATCAGCTTTTTATCTCTGGACTACCTTCAGGACATCTTTGCTGAAAAGGTTCCCTTTTAAGATTGCTGCCCTTATCAACTGCTCTCTATTCTCTGTCTTATCAACCTTTATTTAAACCCCTGACATTTTCTGCATCTGTAGTTCCAGACCAATATGAATTGGTTCATATATTGGATTAAAACTGCTCTAAAAAACTGGCTTCAGAGTGAAAAAGAATGCCAGAACTGGTTTCAAGTGCTCTAAGTCATTACTCCAAACTGCTCTTTAAGTTATCTGCCTTTTTTTTTTTTAGTGGATTGAGTTCCTACTCCCTGTTCCAGTGCTTAAAGCTTCTAAAATTCTCTTCTTCACAGAGAACCACAGCAGAAAGTAGCTGAAAACACAGATTATTCTTCTTTCCCTAGCACCACAATCTTTATTTCTCTTAAAACATGGAATTACATGATATTTCATTGCTCTTTCCCCTATAGCTTTTCCAGGTGAAGCATTTATTCCATCCCACAGCAAGTTTTAGGCACAAATGTTCTAACACCAGCTGACACGCAGACACTGTTGGGAGCTTGCAGCCACCTAAGCTGGCATCAGACTGAAAACACCCTCCCACCCTTTACATTTTTACTTCTGGAGTAATAGAAATAACATCTCAAACAGAGCTCTCAGATACTTCTGTCCTCCCAAGAGTGTTCTCAGTCACGTCCATCCAGATTCTTAGAGCTCCACAAGCCCATAAAAACTTAAGAAAGAGACATTTGTTTAACCACAGTAGTGGCACCCACCATCATTCTTTGTATTCCCTTCAATAACTGAGGTTTCATTTTTAATTTTGTATCTAATGACTTCAAACTCACTCCCAGACAGTTTGTGTAATGCTGAATGCGTTATGCCAGCAATGTTCCCACAATCTGGAGCCAACACAATGTTCAGTTCTATGGTCATTTGACATGTTCCTGTTGTTTAAAAAAAGGCAGTTACCTTATATTTTCTTGCTAAATAAATTCCAGGGGAAAAAATTAAAAAAAAATATTATTATACCAATCTGTATAACCTGTGCTCCTTTCACAGACAAAGAGCAATCCAAAATCCTAATCAGAAAACAATCCTCTTCAAAGCAATAATAAAGCCTAAATAACACAGAGATTTATTGCAGACCAGGTGCAGTTGTACTGCTTGAAATGTTTCAATCCATCTATTAGAGATTTGCTTTAAATGTCTGCTGGGCAGAGCATCACATTGCTTAGGAATTTGTTTGAGGAAAACATGGTGGTACCACTGAAGGTACCACTACCTTCAGTAGACAGATCCCACTGACAGCATTTCATGTGAAACTTTCTGTCATGGATGACTGAGATGTGCAGAACTTAATTGTGAGCTTAATCAATCCATTTAAATTAAAAAGAGGTTTATTGATGGACAGAACTCAAAGCTGCTGGGCACATAGAACCCAACCCTGGAATAAGATCGTAAAAGCTTCTGAAACTGCTGTACTCATTGCTCTTGTTTTGGTCTGATTTTGACATTTTCACAAGAAATGCTGGGCATAATCTGCATGTCCCTCAGCCCCTTGAAAATTGAAGCTATTATGAAAGAGCTAAAGTCAGATTTAAGTTATTTTAGTACTTCCATTAGGTATACATTTTGTCCATGAAAAGAACAACCAAGTAGTACAGGAGAAAAAAGATTTCCCCTTCCTTCCTGCCTCCTATTCCTCCTCTTCCAAAGCCCTGGAGATTGAGAATGTTCCTTAGTTGCTTTCAGCCTGTTATAACCATCTTTTCCAGTCATAGTGCCCCAACCAGGACTTAAATTCAAATTTATTTAACAGTGCTGAAATACAAGATCTGACAGCACCAGGTTATTTACTCTCTTCTAATCCAGTTCTGACTGGTGATGGGGACAAAAGATTTCAGCAGAATAACACAAAATATAGCCTTTTGGTAAAAAGCAAAGTCTAACAGAAAGAGCACAACAGGGATGAGGCTAAATCTGAGAGCTCTCTAGGACAACTACCATCTTCTAGTGCCATATTTATTCCTGCCATGCCTGACAGAGCACTGCTAGCCTAGAACTAGAGTTTTCAGGTACTTCTACAGTATAAAAAAAAAAAATATTAGAGCTATTATTGATAATTTCTCTTCAAGAGAGACTGTGTGTCTGAATGCTCAATGAATGCCTAATGCATAGTCCTGAACTCAGTGGCTCTTCAGCCTGGATGGAAGAGTTATTAAATAGAGCCATAATTCTTTTATTAAAACATACTACAGAAACACACGTGCATGCACAAATTGATGCAGAAAGGAGGGGGGAAAAGAGAATCAAAGAGAGTGAGAATGTTCCTTCAAAATGACTGTTGGCATAATTTAAAAATACACTTTATTTATATTTAGTTCCAAGCTGTGCTAAAGGGTTTCAGTAGCATATATTTTATTCCCTGTTGGTAACAAATGTGTTTCACTTGGCACCACCACTGTATCAATTGCCACAGCCTTCATCCATCCATCACTAGTTAATTTTCAAAACCTGAAAGATTTTCTTTTAAATACAGCTGTAGCTTATTAGCTTCTTTTTACCAATGTAGCTGAAATGAACTTCAATTCCTCTCCATTGCCCTTCTCTCCAAATGACAGCATCACTTTCAAGCCTTTTTACTTAAAATCAGGAAAATTTAGAGTATCACAAATATGGTCAAAAAAACTGTTATCCTTCCTTTTTCTGGCTCTCAATTAAATTATTAAGCTCTATTTTACCAATATGTTTGTCCTCTTGAGTTTAATTGGGCTGTGTGCACCATAGCAGGGAGAGACATGGCTGGATGATTTGAGCAGAAATTGGAGGGGAAAGGGGGGGGAGGAAAGTGGTAAAATCAGTTTTCCCATCCAATATTCTCTTCTCAAAACACCTCTGACAACAGACTGCACGGATTTGTTATTGCCTCACCACTTGAATCTTGTAGCTATCAATTCTATGTTGATTTTGGAGTATATACCAAGTGCCATCCCCACCTAGGCAGAGGCAAACATCACAGGCTATTTACTGGAGCTGTTATACTTCTGTGGGAAAAACCTTCAGGGCTAAATAAATCCTAAAACTGGAGCTTCTTGAGACATGGACCACTGCTCACAGACCATAAACTGGTTCAGACTTTGAATCTGTATAAACACACCACAGTTCTTGAGACCTGAGGAACCCTTAGCCCAGAGAGTTAAGTCTAGACTTCTTTGTCCTCTTCTTGGATTCATTTTGAAACTATAACCAGGCACAAGAAATAGTCCCTTTAGAATGTTTATAGTCTCCACCAAACATCCATGGAATGCTGGGAGCTTTTGTAATATCTATCACATACATATTATGCCATGATATCCTATAAAGGCTTAGTGGACACCCACCCAGAACTGCATGATTCATCTGTTCTACATCATATATTTATCAACTAATATTAAATCACCACATCAAACGTCATATTTAGAATGCATTCTTTTTACTTTGGAGTAAAACTGCCTCTCAACATATAAATTGTTTTTAGTATGCACCTGTAACACAGAACGATTTGGGTTGGAAGGGACCCTAAAGATCATTTGGTTCCAACCCCCCTGGATGGGCAGGGACACCTCCCACTCAAAGCCTCATCACACCTGGCCTTGAACATTTCCAGGGAGGTCTCATACATGTTTAGGGAACAGATTTTACCTTTCCTGGTAATTGCCTAGTACTGACAAAGCCACCAAGAGGGTGTTTTGGGAGGCAGAGGGGGGTGGCTGATTTTAATTGTTTCCACTCTTGATGGAATGTAGGATATTGGGAACTGGTAACATGCTGGCTTCTCACTATCACTGGCTCTTCTCAGTATTTTCTGTGTGTTTCTTCCCAAAGTATCCCCCTCTTCAATCTTTCTTGCCTCGGTTCTCTGAACAGCCTGAAATTCCCATTTTTTAGTCTCCCCTTTCATTTTAATTGTATCTATTTTATGGTTTCCTTAATTGCTTCAAGTCAAGCTGGAACAGCTCATACTGTCTCAGGTTATTCTCTGAATCTTGCAGATATATTCTCCTATGCAGGAACAGAAACAATGCTGGAACACAGAAGCACCACTTAACTTACCAATGCTTCACATCACTTTATCTTGTTCACGGTTATTTGTTAAATATAAGATGCATACACAGACATTTACCTAAATCTATAAATACTAAACATGTAAGACTAAGCAGTAGTTTTAACTCCATTCACTAAATAGTGGAAGACACAAATTCAAATACCTCATTTAACAGAAAGATAATTTGTTTTATTGTGTTCGTATTTTAAAATCAACTTCAAGCAAAATAGGTTTCATGGGATTGAGACAACAGCTCTTCATTTTCCAGAGAAAGAATGCAAGGAGGAGGAAATTAAACAAGCATTCTTGAATATATTTCCTGATGTTATTTTCATGGTGGAAAAGTAAAATTACATTTACTCCCTTGACAGCAAAGGTCAAAGAAGCTGATAAAATGTAGTTAATGCACTCAGAATGATTGATGGATAACCAAAAAAGTGATGTTATTTCATGTACCAAAAAGTGCTCTTTATTCTTTCCATATTCCTACTACATTATGCTTAACAAAAGGGTCTACAACCAAATTATGGGTCAGAGGAACCTTCTGAATAATGTACTCACATATCCAATAAAGACTTAACCATCTATGATGTTTTATAATTGTAACATACCCTCTTTGCTAAGTACCTGTAGTTCAACTGCAATATTGTTTCTTACCCTAATCCCGATCCCGTATGAGAACCCACAAACCTATTTTATAAATTTCATGTTTCTCTGAAAGAAGCAGTACTAAAGATTACCAGTAACCATATGTACACTGAGAAAAATGTACCACTTCAACTTGTAACATCTGAACAGAATTTGATTTAAAACCCCTTGGAATCAATCTTGAACATGGCTCTTTAGCCCTCAGAAACCAAATCCCTATGTTTAAAAGAAGAAAAAAAGAAGCCTTCCAAAGAGAATAGAAATCACGGAGGGTTCAGTAGAGTTTTGCCCTGAAATACATGAAAAACACTAGGCACTCCACCCCCCAGCTCAACAGTTGTTCACTACTTAACCTGGGAGGATAATTCCTCCCAGACCTTGGAAGTAGAACAAAAAGTGGGATGATTTAAAAAAAAAAAACCACAACACAAAACACAAGGCAATATGAGATTTTTTTCCTAAAGCTGTTTGTTTGTTCATCTGGCAGCATTAATTGAACTTCACAGCAATGCAGCTATAATGGGTGATAAGTTGCTCAGGGTAAAAAAATCAGATCAGACAGATCACATAAGTCAGATATCAAACAGTGCCATGTAACAGAAATTTGTGGCTTTTAAATATGTGCATCAGGACAATAAGCAGAACTGGCTGAACCAGGGCTGATGTTAACATTGGAGTATTCAGGATAGCATTAGTTTACTGATTTCAAATCCAGCTGGGATCAGCAATGCCACATTCTAAGGTGTGGACACCTGATGCAAGCTTTCTGCTGATTTTTTGCTTTGACTTTTTTTTTTTTTTTCTTATTAAAACCCCACTTGGGTTTGGCAGCTGGATTTGAGGTTACCCAAAACTGTAAAATCACCATTATGGAATTTTACTCTTTTTCAACTCAAGAAGATTGCCATTTGAAATATTCTCCAGCAACCACCTGCAGTGCCCAAGAAGTGATAAGTGTTCTCTATTCTGGGTACAACAAAAGAAGTATCTGAGATACTACTGCTCAGCATACCTAAATTAATCTGAATACTTTTTTTTTAATTGCAATATCCATACAGCTGCCCACTGACCCAATAAACTAGTCAAAGCCTAGAATATTATTGGGCTAGATTAAATGTAAAAAGAGAAGTATGTGACTATTAAGCTGGATGTTTGCTTGATACCCATCTGTTTATTTACAGTATTGAAACCAGTAAAATATAAGCAACAGAGTAAGTTTCATGGGTGAGAAATACATGCCTAGCTTCCATCCTTTGCAAACTGCAAAACCAGCTCCTTTCATGGATACACAGCCAAGATGCTGCCTTACTTAGGTCCTTTCATTTTGCCCTCCATGGGCTTTCTATCCCTTCTGAACCAGTGCCCTGTCTCCTGCCCATTTAAATCACCCTTAAAAATCTTGGCCTATTTGAGACAGTTTCCACTCTCTTCTGTGATCCTGTTCCTGGTCCTGAAAATATTTTTATAGCCTCTGATAATGCCATAGAAAAAAGCACTGAATTGTTTTCCCTGTAACTTGAAAGAACATTTAAGCAAAGTCTAGACGATATACCAAAGGTTCATTTGTGGGCAGCCCTGACAACTCTGCAACACAGAAATGCTATTTGCTGGAGGAAAACAAAGATTAATTTTCATGCCTGAATTTGCTGATAAAACTTCAAGCTCTGTCAGCCAGCCATCAAACCTACAGTAAGTCTCAGAGCTATTTGCAGGTGTAGCGTAACCAAAAGAAAGCTGAAGCAGAAAAATAAAATTTAAAAAATTAAAAAATAAAAAAAAAAAAAAAATCAGGCATTTAAAAAATATTAAAAGTATCCTAGTCTTCTCCACCACATCCTTCAAAGCAGACAAAATAGCATGCTAAAGCATAATTCTATCCTATAGTATTATGTACCTTACACATGCACCACTCTCTCCTCATCTTCATAACTCATTTTAGTTGAAAGTCCTCGAGGTTTTGGGGAGAGTGATCTCTGAGAGAAAACCCTGATTTTCTCCCCTACCATTAAATCATTGTCATGACCCTCTTGAAATTAAAACAACCAAAATTTCATCCTATGTAGGAAACGTATCACCATTCCTACACATCATGAAAGCAAACAAGTCTTGCTGTTGGTTTCCTAGTTGTGATGCCTCTAATTTTCATGCAAAGGAAAGTTAGACTTGCCTATTGAGCTCATTTCCTTGTAATAAAAAACAAAGAAAAACAAAAGAACCCCCAAACCAACCAAAAACCCAAGAAAAAGCTTGCTTTAGGTAGACGTGAAAATGCCAGGGATTTATTTAAAATTTAAAACAATAAAACCACTAAGCAATATCCTCCTAAAAAAAAAATGTTAAATATTCCCTTCAATACCAGAAAACGATGTTAAGGAGGAATAAGCACACAGAGTTGTGCTCATGACTTTTCTCCCCTGCTTTCAGTCAGTGAGCAACAGGTACCCACACCACTAAAATCTGGAGTGCTGTTCTTCAGCAGTGCCAGGCAGCAAATTCTCCTTTTCACCTCTTTGTATTAGAAAGAGTAACAAAACATTCTTCTAAGCATGTCCTCAGCCTAACCCATCACAGTGTAGCTGAGTTCCTCCAGGGCTGATGGAGTGGGTACCATCTGCTCCCAATACTGCCCACACCCTCCCCAGTCAGGACTCATTTCAGGCCAAGTTTCTCTGCTGAGTTAACAGGAGGTGACAAGCCTGGCAGTCTGCACATTTTCCCTGCATGACTGATTCAGCCTGGCTGACCAGATCCATGCTAATGAGGATGTGCCAGCTCACAACAGAAACATTTTGGAATAATTTAAAAGCTTAGAGCTTGGTGTGCCAGCTAACACGATTCATTGTTTAATTACGGTGCCAGCGGGATCTCCAGGCACCTTCTCCAAACACCCTTGATTGCAAAGTCACCATCAGACTTCACTTTATAAATAAGGAGAAAGAAGCAAGATTCCACAAAGCCAACTAAAAATCAGCAGTGCCCTTTATTTCTGAAAGAAAGCTCAGCATTCATAGAAGCACATAAAGCCTCAAAATCAAGATTAATGTATTAAATGTACTTAAAACATCATAGCTAATGTCACCAGGCTTGCTGCTGCCAAGGAAAACAAAGGTTTATGTCTTGAAATTTTTAAAAGCCTTCTTCTGTTTCCTTTTAGCTTACTCGTGGAAGTATATCACCAACACCATTCACTCAGGAAGGCAAAAGTGAATCAAAGAGGTGCTTTAAAATAAGCAAAGCAAAACAATACCTAGGACGCTGGGTTTTGCGACCATAACTCAGGCACAGCAAGTTTTGCAATTTTTTTTAGATACTTTAATAGACATGGACAGGCAGCTGCTAGGAGTTTTGTAACTACTCCAATCTTTCCACATAGCTTAGGAGATTGGCATAGTGCTAGGATAGGTACTGTAATAAAAGTCAAGTTGGAGTAGCAAGACTGGTCGTTGAATTAACATTCTATTAAAAGAAGAAAACACATACACCCAATAAGGCTTTGGGGGGGCTTTTTGGTTCTCTCTTCCACTACATGTTATGGTCTGACAACTGTCTGTGTGTTCAGGCCTCCAGAAATTATGAACTTGCCTTTGTTCCAGGAATCTTTGTCTCAGTTTTGACAGGCCCTTGGACTCGTTTGGATTTTTTGTTTTGTTTTTTAAATACGTTGCAGTATAAAAAACTTATTGCTTCCTTTGGAGATTTATTTCATTTACAAGGGAAAAATTTGTGTCTGGCAATCCAAGAACATGTCCTGCCACAAGCACATCCTTCTCTTTTCCTCATGCCTTGTTAACACTTTTCCTTCGCTCCACGTCAGCGTTCGCTGCGCCGTGACCACCAAAAGGTGACAGTCACCATCTGCACCATGACAGCTCCATGGGCTGGGCAGCTGATTTTGGAATCCCTCCAACCTGGTGAAAACACATCCTCCACCTCGACACAGCCTGTTTTCCAAGCAACCTGCCATGTCTGGCCCCAGCTGCACCTGACACAACAACTGCTCGGACACCTCCAAGCAGGGCTCCTGGTTTCAAAGCCCTGTACGGTTAAACTATGCATGCTGCTCTCATCCTGGTTACATGCAGGTCATCTGAGACCTCTGATATGCTGTCACGATTCCAAACATTTGCTACATCTCCTCTGGGCTTCAGAAACAAAATCCTGATTCAGTTTTCCATGTCACATTTCCACGCTGTAACTTTTTTCCTCTTTTAATATCACTCCCCAATGCTCTATTATGTAAGACTTCAGCTGCAAAATATTTAGATGTCACATCTGCTGAAAACCTAAAAAAACTGGAAAAAAACAAACAGTCCTAAAAGCTAGATATATTTCTCCTCCTCTTCTTCCACCTCTTGCATCTCTCTAGCTAAGGTGCAAGTACAGCTGCTGGGGGCAGGGGTTAGACAACATATTGGATGGTTGATGTTCCTGATACTTCTAGAACTCAAAAATCTTATTTTGCATGTTAGGTGCCAGCCTCTGCTCTGCTCCAGCTGCTGGCAGCCTACCAGTAATTATGAGTTAATTACAAACATTGGACCCCAGGTATTTATATGGGGCTGGACATGTTCTGTACTGAATGCACACTTTTTCTGGAAGAGAGCAGAAGCAGGTTCCAGTTCATTTTCTTCACTTGCTATTTCTGTGCCTGGCTATCTCAGCATGACAGTTCTGTTGCAGAGATTAGGAAATGGACAAACTGTTTAAAAGCAAATAAAAAACCTGTTAGACTTCCTAGCTAATTAGTGAGTGTTTATACATGAAGTATTTTAGGCTAAATACCCAGCTAGGTTTGGTTTTTTTTTGTACTAAGGGACAACAGATGATGACTGCTGATAACAAGATGCTAAGAAAGCCCAACACCACCAGTCTTCTCTATTCCTGTAAAACATTGGGCAAGGTATTTGTGAGCCTTTCCCCTCAGGTCTGAGTTCTCATGTCCCAGCTTACCACTGAGCCAGGTTTTCCCACCTCTCCCTTTGCTTCCTTGCATCCTATTCCCACAGAGCTCACCAGCTTAGTGACCTCATCTCTAACAAATATGTTGGAGGCCCTTTACAAGACCTCTATTTTCTCAGCTGTCAACTTTGCTGTGCCCTCACCATTTATGCCATCAGAGGAAGAAGAAGACAGAGAAATGAAGGGTCTGACCTTACAAACTCTGCCATCAACATCAGTGCACCACATGGATTTTGCTGCAGTGCTGACACCTTCCTTAAAAATGATGCAGGGTACAGACAGCATCCATGAGAAGTGCTCCACGTGCTTTTTTCACCAAAGATATTGTTGAAACTGGTTCTTCAGGTGTTTATGGGTGTAGGAAATTAGCTTTCTAAGACTAAAAGCAGAAAAACAATCACCAGTTCTAAAGGTGACATGCAGTGATCTCTTCCAGGCAGACTATAACCAGAACAGTGGCAGAACTGGAAGCATTAAGCATGTTATCTCTGCAGCAGCCAGGGTACAGGGTTTTTACTGTCCCACCCTTGTCAAACACTCCAAAAAGCACAAACTGTTGTTTCCTTGGCTTTTGGGGTCTTGTGACCAAACAAATGGCTCAGTTCCAGCTGTAAGACATCATGGAATATTGGTTTTAGGTTCACAGTGAACTAAATATTACTCAGATAATGCATTTTCTTTGTTTAGGAATGTCTGGGTTTATTTGGAAATTGGGCTAACCTGTGCAGAATGCCCCTTGATATTATTTCTTATGCAGGTCAGGTGGGGCTCCTAAAAGTTTCTCAATAAAACAGCCTTTTTTTTTTTTGCCTTTTCTTTTTTGGCACTGGAATAAAATGGATGTACTAGCAATGTAGTCTGAAGACCACATCCCCATTCTAATGAGGTGTTATGGGGCTGAGCAGAAAATAATTCTTCTGCACAGGTTCTGGGTGTCTGGTACAGAAGGGTAATAGCAGTATCCCTATAACTGGAACCAGTCATGATTACCTAAAGCACAGACTGAACAGGCTTCATTGTCACAGCTTTGGGGAAACACTAAAGTTCCTTGGAAAGCTTAACAGGATCAGGATATAGCAACTTCAAGGACACACTTCACCAGGTAAAACGTGGATTCCACACTTCATAAAATAGGACTTCCCAAAGCAATGGGAAAAGGAAATAGGGATATTTCTGGCTATGATTTCTGGGTCAAGAGACCTCTTTTGCCACAGGTTTCAACTAGGCACATGCTTAGTGGTATCTCCAAGAATGAGAGACAGATTTCTGTATTTTTTTGTCCTTTTGCAAGCAAGCACTTATTGAAAATGTTGAGCTGTATGAGCAGTGACCCAGCTGCACCAAGGAAGTGCTGGGCATAGACCTTTTATTAAAAACAAACAAAAAATCAACTAAATGTTGGTCATCCCTAACCTCCAAGCTAAAAGGCAAAAATTCCTTCTTCAGGATATTTATCTTGTCCTCATTATCTTGGGCCTTGACCACATCCCCCATGCCAAAAGGGTAATGTTGCAGTTTGAATGCAATACCTGGTCTCTGGAAAATATATCCAGAAGTACAAAAAACTTCATAACTCATAATAACCCAAGGTAGTGCTTACAAGTAGTAAAAACACCAGTAACAGCAATGGGATGGCTTATGGTTAGAAATGTAATTAACACCCAGCCAAAGCAGGGCAAGCTGTTGAATTGTCAGAGCAGGTAACTACTGAAGTTGGATGACACAGTGTGGTATTAACACCACTTCAAGAGAAGCTCTGTGTAGAACAAAGAAAAATGGCATCAAATGCAAAATAACAAGCTGTTTACATAAGTTTAAGAAATAAGGCACATTATTGCTATTACATTTTGAAATTACCTTTTTCTAGCTTTCTACAACGTTATCTTATATATCCTCCAAAAGCTAAGCTTCTGACAAATAGCTGATTTTTGCAGAAAAAACTCAAAACTTAATGCTTGAAATAAATTTTATAGTTATCTAAACACAAGCCTGATTTCTGTTTTTTCCCATCGTTTAAATGCCTGTAAAAACACGGTGCCATTTCACAGGAAAACCACAAGGGGCCATTACTCAAGTCCTGCTCTGATGTTTGTGAGCCCTTCTGAACCCATCCTCTCCACATAAATCCCCAGCTATTGTCAACACAACTCTTCCCATTAGACCAACCAGACTTAATGATACAGAGAAAAGCCACACTTTGCAGGCTGGAGAGAACATAATTCATACAGCTGAAAGCCTGAATGAGCACAGTGGCCAAACCAACTGGTAGCAACTTGGTGGCATCCCACTTTTCCATGGAGTTTTTCCATGCAGTGCCAGCTGAGGAGCCACTAAAATGACATCTTTGCATCACTACAGTCTATAGGCACTAACTGCAGATAAGCCCTATCCATTATCAGGATGGAAAATTAAATCTAGAAGGGATTGTACACCCAAATCCCTAGAGGATTTTTGTATAGCCCATCTTCAAAATGCTTTAATAAAACCTTTGAGGGCAGGCAATGGAGAACACAGGTTGTGTGTAGAAGGAAGTGCCAATGATGAGGGCAGATTCCTGGCAGACACACAAGCTCAGAAGCACTGCCACTTGCACCAAAAAATCTGAAGGACCTGTGCATCTGTCCTATTGTTGGAATCAGTCAAACCATTCTCCTGCAGCTCTCTGGTATTTGGCTTTTTTAACTAAGGGACAGCAGCCACGACACAGAAAACCCAGCTGTCAGCTACCTGGGATGTATTCTGTGGTGGTACAAAAACCCCAGGCAGTGAAACTGGAAAAGTGTTGAAGAGCTCAGCATCAGGGCCACACTGGGAACAAGCAGGGATTTTATCCAGCAAAGAAATCCACAGGAATACCTGGAGGATGCTGAGCTGCTCAGCCAGGCTGGGCTGTCAAGCTGGGCTGGGTAGTTAAGACTCCAGAGTTTTTTTGTTTTTATTTAGGGTGGCACAGAAAAATCCTCAGGTTTATGTATGGATGGCAGAGGTTTGGGTTCTAAATGTCATGATAGTTTGGAAGGTTTCACCCTCTGACTCCAGGTTGATCAGGATGAGCACAACTCACTTTTCACATTGGTCCCCACGTGGCCAGAGCAGCTTTAACCTGAAGTTGACTGCAATACCCAATTATACCTAGGACCCTGGAGGCTGGCAGGAAGAAAAACACCCTGTGGGAAACTCAGGAGAGAATCCTAGTTATCTGATTTGGGTGATGAACTTCGACAGCTGAGGCTGTGAACCCCAATGTCTCTTCATTCTCTCTCCCCCAGAGACTTTACTTATCACCCACAAGAAACAGAGAGAAGTGAAATGAACTTAAGCAGCTGTTCTGAAGAGGTCAAGTACTCACAACCTAGCAAGCAGGCTCTGAGGTTCCTCCAGTGCCCAGACTCTAAATCTCTTCTTCTTTTAAGCCCAACATAAAAACACCACCCCAGAAGCATCTATCAGAATCTATCAGAATGAGCTGGACAAAATACCTTGCTGAAAGTTCCAGGAATTGTAGTGATACAGAAAAGCTAAGAGCTGATCAAGTAAAAGCTACTTGTAGTGTAATTGCCTTATATATTCAAACTCTTATTTATCTGAGATGTTGGAAAATCCTATACACTACAGAAACTGTACTTCCTCACATAGTGATTTGCAAGCACCAGTTAAGGCCATGGACTGGCAAACTGGCTTTCACTGCAACACCAGTCAGCTTTGCACTCGGGTCCACATAGGCAGATGAGAAAATCTGTGTTTCATGTACCTTGCTGATCAAACCACAGAATTTTCATAGTTGATGAGGATCAAACATGTCACATGAAAGTGACAGATTAGCATTTTCACCCAACTTAAAAGTAAGTTCTTATTTGGCTAAATAAAATGCCCCTAGACAGAAAACTGACATAGAACTCCCCCATGAATAGTTCTTTGTCCAAATAAAAACTGGGGCGAAAATTGATACATATTTCAGTAACTAGAAATCCAGATTACCATCTCTCTGACCTTACTCTATCTTTTGAGGACTTACACAGAATTCCCCACAGATGTCATGCCTGGTGCAGCTCAGGCCCCACGGAGCAGCACCCTGTGCTGGGCAGGGTGTAGGTTTGGTACAACAGGACCACAGCCCTCACCATTGCATCTGCTCTTAAAATATGTATATTGAGCAACTAGTTTGAGATTTTAATGCATCTTCTAACAAGTCACAGTTTTTCAGAGTGGTTTGTTGGTTTTTTTTAAATACTCCTTATTGAGTACCTCAGCTTCCAAGCTCTTAAAATTTAATTTTTTTTTTTCTTTCCTGAATGATGGACCTTAGCCAGCTATAGTAAGGGAACCTTGTCTTCACTCTCCCCAACCCTACTTTTTCAAGAAAAAGGCTGAAAAAGGAAAAACAAATATTCACATGGCTCTTTTCAGAGAGCTCTTTTTTCACACCTCCTTAACTGGTCACAAACCAATGAGAGTACCCAGATGCCCATCCCCTTATCTCCATCTTTCCAACCTGCCTGGCAAACTCGGAGGACAACACAGAAACATCCCTGATCCCTGAGCTCAGCAGTGCCACTGGAGCAGGGTTTGCAGTATAAAATTCTGTGAAAAACTGCAGGCAGGCAGGGGGAAAAGGACAGCGAGACACAGCTGCAAACCCAAACAAAACTATTAAGTCCAATATTAGAGCCAACAGCTTTGTCAGCATACCTTTAATGTAAACAAAATATAGGCTGAGCACTGCACCCTCAGGAACACAGCTGAGCAGCCTTCCTCCTCCTCCCAGACTTCCTCTGCAAGATGCAGACAAGGCTCAGGATTCATACTTGAGACCTAACTCCAATTCACAGCTTTCCAGCCCCTATCATCTTGAACACATCATGACACACAGAAGCCAAGGAAAACAAATGAAATTCATGTTTTACTGGGTTCCCACATGCTGGGCTATTTCCAAGCCTACCAGCATCCACCAAGACACATGCAGAACGCTCAATTTGGAAAACAAATCCATTACCAGGACAGAGCACAGAGCAAAATCAACTCAACAAGCTCCTCCATATGGTTCTCATTTAGCTCGTATTTTGCAGAGGAAGTGAATTTGGTGCATAATATACTTGGCTTCTGTCCATATTGTTTTTATTATGAAGCTGGGGAGGGCAGGGGGGGCTAGTGCCCATCTTTCCAGCCCTGATTAGTCTTCTTCCTTGGGGTTTGCTCTCAGCCTCCTCAAGGAGATGGGCAGACAAGGGGTCAGGCACCTACCCAAAGCCAGATGTGGGTGCTGCTCCAGCAATGATGTACACACAGGGAGGTAACTTCACGTGTGCTATAACAAGAACACATGTTGGACAGATATTGTAGGAATATTAAGCTGGATCAACAGGACAGGAGGGTGGATTTGGAGACCCTGGTATGCAGACACAGTAGTGGAGGGAAACTGACAGCAAGCAGAGCCAGGCAGCTTTCCCTTTCCCCTTCAGGAGGTTAAAATGGCAACAGAAAGATGACTGTAGAGCTTGGCTGTCACCCAGAAGTTTACTCCAAAGAAAGAAATTTGATTTACCAAAAGTTACATGCTGGATAGCTACCATATGTACAGTAAGCACGTATCATCTGGAGGGATAAATACACACCCACATTTACATATTCTTCACAACTGGCTGAAATGCCCTCTAGGAAGATGCAAGGGAAGCTGTTCCTTCAGTGAGTTACAGGGGACCCCTCCATACAGCTGCTGCTGCTCATCACCCCTCAGCATCCCACTTGCACAAAAGTCCCTGGATATGCCCAGTTTTGTAAAAAAAAACTACAACTATGAAGACACTTCACATACAAAGCACAGAAACAGGTTAAAGAACAAAGAGGGGGAATGATCCATTCTGGACAGCAACTTCATTCCACTGGACCATATTTCTTAGCATACTCCAAACTATAATAAAAACACTAGAGGTTACAATTGTGAAGCTTTGATTTTTAGTGCTAAGCCAAGGGCAGTTTAGGCAATTTATTACATTAAATCACTTTTCAAAGCCTACACTTGATTGCCAAAGTTTGAAGACAGATTTTGATACCAGATTTTTTCACTGTCCAGTATACGATCTGCCACTCAAAATGCCACCTTAAACATGAAAATTGCTGGGCTATTTCTGTGTTGTTAGCCTGATCCATTAATTCATCTAATTCTTCATTAGATATGACCTGGTTATTCACACCCCTGTTTAACAAATATTCATGGTTTGTGCTCCAAATCTAACAGCTAACACTCACTGGCATGCAATAAGTGCCTAGCACATGTATATATTCATTACTGACAAACAATTTAAAGATTATATGTACTAACTGAAGTTCCTATGAGCCTAAAATGAGTACCAAATGAGTAGACCAGCATAGCTGTGTATGTACCTCCAAGTTACTTGTAAAAAAATTCTTCTAGAACAGGTAATAAAATTAATGTTGTGCAGAAGCAGATCTATTCTGGAGAGCATCTTCCTGCAAGAGATGAAAGCAACTTGATAGCTACTGGTGACATGTTTCTGGTCAGGATTCTAGGACAATGATAACACAGCTAAATCAGCTAAGGAGATCCAACCAGATCAGTGAGGAAATGTTAGGACAGCATTATATCTACCCAAATCACATAATATAAAGAGTGACCAAAAAGCCACTTTATTTCCAGAGCTACAATGTAGACTTCTAGCAAAGGAAACTACTTTTTCCCCATCTCTGGATCTGAGAAACTACAGAACACTGCTGTCAGGCTCCTTCATTTTAAAATCCTCCATTTAAAATCCTCCATCCAACAATCCAACATTGAAAATCCTCCAGGGAACAGCATACTTACGACTGCAGTACCTGCAGCTATATTTAGTAATATTTAGTTATTATAACCAATAACGTTTTGTTTCCATGTAAAATTAATCCAAGAACATTTTGCAACTTGGAAGCCTTCACGGGTCACAAAAGAATCTATTTCATATTTTCATATCTGGAGTTCTACTTCCTTTCTAAGTTTGCTTATTTGAGGCCAGCTGTGGTTTGCACAATCTCCTTGTCACTTACAAACCACCCAGAGGGGGTCTTAGGCAAACAAAACCAGCACAGCTCCCCACACCTTAGGAACACAATTACATTCTGGGAAATAGAATTACTCCATCTTTTCCAGCTAACAGTTTACTCTAATAACCAGGTCAAGTTGTGCTTTCAGCTAGAACAGAACACATTTAGGAACACCAAGAACAGGAGATCTCTTGCAGGTCATCAAGTTCATCACTGTTACCATACAGCATCTAACAAACCACTTCAAACTCATTCAGGATTTTTCACCCAATCAGTCTCTAATCGTACCTTTGATTTAATTATGACAGCTTTTTTTTCTAAATTACAGCCAGAAGTTATCCACATCCAGTTAAAGATGATTTGGAAGCAACTCAAGTTACTTCAGATAGTTATGACCCAAAATTAAAGCAAATTCAATCTGAAAAATTAGATTGTAGTCAAATAAATGTCATTCTAGAAAACAAGGGAGAAGAAAGTAGGAGTTAATTTTAACTTCTCTTCAAAGAGAATTGCTATTATGAAGAGATCTTGATTCCACAATAAAACAGGTTTCAAACACCTCAAAGCTACCAGATTCCATGTCAGCTTCCTGAAAAGCACAGTCCAAGAGATTGCTGGGAGATCCTGTAGGATTCCAAGGAAGCACAAGCTATAAAGTGTTCCAAGAAGGAATCACAGTGACAAAATACAAAATCCCTGGCTTTTTTTCCCCCCCTGCCAGCAGACCTAACCATTTTAAGCCTAAGAAATACCCCAAACCAAACACACTCCTTTCCAAAAGGATTTATTTCATTCAGTCCTTCACTTATCTGTCACTTTAAAGCAAACCAGACTAATATCCCATCCAGACCTGCTTAAAACTTCCAGTAAAGACTGAAGCAACTTCTGTAAGGTCTAAAAGGGATTTTGACATTATATCTAAAGATGAAATTAAGATGGCCACAAACTGACATTGTGCTTTTTTTTTTTTTTTTTTTTTGGGGGGGGGGGGGAGGGGGCACTTGTCTGATTACTGCAAAAGAACATTTGCAAGGGGCACAAATTTTCCAGCAAACACATCTTTTCAATCCACAGGAGTGCATGGAGTCAAAATGTTTTGACAGCAGTAAAGAAGGGCTGTTCATATCACCACCTTATTACATGAACACAGAAAGGTTAAAAACTGCAGATGAAAGGTGACTCTTATTTTTCTGCTGTTCTGCAGATATTCTTGTCCTAGGAACTCATTTTTTCAGTTCCTAAAAACACGTTCTAAGAGTTTTTAATCTGCATTTATGTACAGAAAGAGTTTAGAAGCCGAGGCAGAATTTCTGCAGGCTGGAATTAACAGGCATCTCCTTTGTTCTAATAGAGGGGGAATTGCTAAAGGTCAGAGTGTTTCCAGCTACAAAAGCTTTCAATCACCAGCAAGCTGCAAGACAAAACCTCTGTCTAGAGGCTGACAGCTACAAGGGTACAGCCTGAACACTGCTGTCACTGCTACAGGAAAAGGCACACCAAGGAGAAACTCCCATTTGTGTTGTGTTTCTCATAGTGAGAGCACCGAAGTAGCAGGGAAACCTTTCCAAAAATTAAGTCAAAGCTTGGGGGGGAGGGGAGAGGATGAGAAAATCAGGAGCTCTCCTGTCATCTGCCAAATCTCCTGCCAAAATGAATGATAGGAAGGTGAAAAGAGGGACAGTGTAAAGCCAGTAAGAAAGAACATGAAGGTTTTACAAGCTCCTTCATTAGTAGTTTGTCAAGGCACAGAGTGCCAAAAATCTTTGGTTAGGATGGTGTCAGCAGCTTTTTCAAGTCATATATTCTCTTTCTGCTCTGCTCTTCCAGTGGACAGAAGGAAGAACTTTGAAAGAAGGCAAACTTGACTTCTGAGAGGTTACAGAGTGAAGAAAACATCCCTCTAACAGCACCTGCCAGCAATACAGACTTCTTTATCACTGAATGAATCTCAGTCTCTGAAAACTTCTTGCCAACACGAAAACACCAACCAGCAGCACAGAAAATAAAGGGATCATTTTGGCAAACATGGCTGTTCACATTATTTTACACCACTTATTACATTAGTTACTGTATGCCTCAGGGCTGGATATGCAACAGGAGGCTTGAGGAGATCCTATACCACTGGCTGTAACCAGAAGCACAGATTAGGCAGACAAAATAAAGAGATCACCTTCTTGACTGTGCTGCACTGAAAACTAGCAGTAAAAAGACTAAGTGCCCCCCCAAATCTTATTTTATTACATAGGCAGGCTGTGAGATTTACAGCATCAATAAAACATAGAAGGTAACACGGCTGTCCTGGTTTGGGCCAGGATAGAGTTAATTTTCTGTCTTGTAATTTTCCTTTCAGCTAAATCTCTTCAAAGTAGCTGCACTTGCTGAAATTAACAGCAAGTTTCTCAGTCTCTGCTTCTAGGAGTGATAACATTTGATGTTCATAGTTACAGATGGAGAACCCAGGCCACTGCTTGGTTCTGAGGAACATTCTGTGCTCTGGAAAGAGAAAAGAAGTAAAGAGGTCACACCTGCAACCCTCCTTTAGGGAGCAGCAGACAAGACAAATGACCAAAATTGACCAGAGTATTCCATCCCATACACATCATACTCAGGGTAAATTTGAGGGATCACAAGGATCAAGCCCTTACATCTTTCCCTCAGATTTTTTGCCTTCGCCCTTCTCCTGTCCCTGTTTGCTTCAGCATCCTGGGAGGATTCCATCCATTCCTCTGCCTGTGCTCCTGATCCATCCCAGCCTGAATCTGTTCCTGCCTCCAGCTCCCAACTGCTGCTGACTCCAGGATTCCAGCCTGGACTTTCCCAGGACTGCCCTGCAGCCTCGGATGTGTTATGAGAGTTATTGGGGGAAAAGGGGGAGAAACGTGGTATTGATTTTTTCTGTATATTTGTATATATTTAGTAACTTTTACTATTAAGCCATGTGGTTTAGTTTCCAACGCATAAGTCTCTCCTTTATTCTCTCTCCTTTTTTATCAGGGAGGGGAGGGGGATCAATAGACAGCATCTGTCATTTGGTTAATTGCCAGCACAGAATTAAACTGTGACAGCAGTTAAAACATTGATGGTTTTTAATGACAAGATTAGAGTCAAAACAAGCAGTATTTTTTCCTTTTTTTTTTTTCCCCCTCCTATTTTTTCAGGGAAAGCACTTAATTAGTAGAGGACCAGTTAAAGGGAAGATCACCAGTGATTAGGACAGATGAATATAATTATTTGGATAAGTGAGAATCAAGCAAAGGAATCAGGAACTTCATTACAGACCAAATACCAAGAACACACAATGAGGAAACTGAGGTAGACATCAATTTCCCTTGGGTGGGACAAGATTTGTGCAGGTTATTTCAGCAAAGATCTGCTGGATTTCTCCAAGTTTTTCTGAAGAACATATTTTTCTGTTCCTACATTTCCTCAAAAGGTGAAATGAAAAGACCATGGTCCAGAACATTAGAGCTTTAGGAAGTGGTGGAGCTGAGCCAGTGTGTTTAGGGAGCTCTAAAAGCAGCTTAACTGCAAACTTTCCTTCCTGTTAAGTTACATTAGGCCAAGACCCTTTGCCTAAGGGGGATGTCAGGTAAACAGGGCTGGCTCCTTGACAGACCACCAGCAGGAAGATTTAGGTGTGCTGTGGGTTGGATGCTGTGGCACCAACCACAGTCACCTGGACAGCACCCAAAATCCCATCAGGAAGTAATGACAGCCATGGCTCAGCTCTATCCAAATCCATCTGGAACAATTTAATGGAAACCATTCAATTATTACAAGATGAACATTTATGGAGGAGGAAGCAGGTCATGTCCCACTTAACAGGTCCTTTTCTGATCTAACTCCAGAGTTTGGGTGATTTTACTCCAAAGTTGTCAGTGAAGTGAAATTCACAGCATGGAAACAAGGGTGAGAGGAGCTTGGGGAGACCAAACAACACTTGCCAGAACAGAAGTTAGGGAAGGCCACAGGCAACACTGCAACCTCCTCACTCCTGAGGGGAAAAAAAGGGTTTTAGGGCAAGACCTAAGGTGAAGAGTGCCACCTACTGAAATGCCAATATGCCCTAATAAAAATTGGGTTTGTTTTTTTTTTTTCCTGGGAACTTTCCAGCTGCACAACAACCAAGCTAACTTTGCAAAATCCCAAAATCCCATATTAAGGATATCTGGCTACAGGCCACATCAAAGTAGAGACTGTACAAAGGCCAGAGTCAACGAAAGCATTTGACACTGGAAAAAGACTGAAACCTAAGAGGTCTTTGTTTGTTTGCTTTGTTTATCAGAGATTATCCTGGACACAGAGGGACTGGGATTTATCTGTTCAGATTTATCCTAGAAATCACATTCTTCTTGATCACAGAGACTTAAATTTTCAGTGAAAATATGGGACTCAGAAGAGCTCTGGCTCAGTATGCCTTTTTTGACCAACAACTACAGTACCTTAAAGCTCCAAGGAACTTTGCCATAAGCTGATCTATTCCCCCTACCTAGCCAAGGACTACCTAGCCCAGCCAGTCCATTTTACCCATTCCTATTTCTACTGAAGGAACATGTGCAGAAACTCCTGCTTTCAACACACAGATTCCTGGTTTACCTCTTCTTCATTTGCAGAGTTTCCACCTCTTTGTTCCCCTACAAACATCATCCCTGAGCTTAAATCCCTTTCTCTTCCCTGCCCATTAACCCTGTTCAACTTACTTACAGGCAGGAAGCATTTTTCTTCATCTTTACTTTTCAAGGCCAAAGAAAACAGTTTCTTGAGAGTCTTCTAAGACAAGCTCTCTTCCCTGCAGTGATTTGCATGCCTCTGCTCCAGCATGAATTCCTTTTTTAACACCTTTTAACACCTTTTTTAACAAGGTGATACAGTATTCCAGCTAAGGCTTTGGCAATACCCTGCACAATGGTGCTGGTATTCTCTCCTGATACTTGCTATTATTTCTTTTGGGGGAGAGAGTGGTGTTTGGTTGGGGTTTTTTCTAAGAAAATACAACCACATTGAAGGCTCAGTCTTTCACTGACAGAATAAAACTCAAGACTTTTCTAGGGATTTTACCTGCTGGCCCCCCTTTTACAGTGGAAATTATGCTGAATGCATGACTGAAGTAGAGTGGTTTATCTCTTTTTCCATATTCTAGTCCTCAAGGTCATTCAGTTCTTCTATACACAGTTTGTCTTTGGACTGATGACAGTTTCTTTCCCTCCTACTTGTAGGAAGGCTTCTGCACTTCTATGTGAAGTATACTTATTAAAAATAACAAATAAAACTGCCTTTACTACTTTACTACACATCCTTCCAACATTGTCTCCCTGGGCACTCACCTACACTTCCAGAACCAACCCCATCTTCTCCAGCCAAATTATCATCATCTCAGGTTCTTCCCAAATGCATAAAAATCCACATCACACCAATTCCACTGTCTTCAGACCACTTTCTATCTTCAACAAGATGATTACATTACAGATTGATTTTCAGTAAGTCTCTGTCAGTGCTTTATAATAATCAGTTTATCAGGACTGGTAAACACAACATTAGTTGATAAACCCATATACTGTTCTGTGCTATAATGTGCATCTATATGTTGCATAACTCTTTCTCTCAGAATTTAGTCTCATATTGGTATTTCATGTAAAATAAACTTGTCAAGGGTCTACAGAAGCAAAAGTTGAGAAACAGAAGATGAGGCAAGAATGCTGAAGCCACAGCACATGTGCTACCAGAACTGTTGTCACCTTGTCCTGTCAAGAAGAAATTAGCTTTATATTTCTAAACAAAACCACTTTAATTATTGTTTTATAGTCCTGCAGTCCTCTCATAACTTACAATACATTGCAGAAAATACAGATGGGCTATTAACAATGTAAACAAAATATGGATTGGTAGAAGAGGAACTTTTGGTTCGGTCCATAAATTATTGCGTGTTTTTTCTCCTTAATCTGATACCTGATACCAAAGCAACTCTGGCTAACATCCTGTTTACCCTCACAGTGGGTTAAGTGAAAGACTTCATTACTTTTGGGGGCAGTGCCAAGTGTTTCAGTCAGTTTGCCTCGTGCTGGTTTCGGAAGCTGCCAAACACTGGAATTAGAAATGGGGAGGCCCAGCTGCCCCTGTCCCTCACCCTGGGTATATATGATCCTGCCAAAGTCCAGGCAGCCCACAGCACATCATCAATTAGCTGGAGGGGAGGAAGACTTAAAAAAATCTTGGCAGAGTCCTGAAGAATGGTTATGGAGATGTAAATAATATCAGTGCCTGCACGAAGAGCAAAAGGGACATTCAAGGTCTCACTATTAAACAGTCCCCTCTCCCCTTCTTACCCATGCTCATGGTTGAACTTTGCTATAGCATCTATAAAAAGTTTTTAAGGCTCTGTCAACCAAAAGTAGACTGTTTTCCCCTCACTTTCCAAACTGGATTGTGGATCCTTCCATCCCTTCCCATTTTAACATAAAATTACCACACACCTTTTTTCAAAGGCTGAGATGTTACTAATTATTACATCTTATAAACTCATTTCTGAATTATTCTGATTGAGCTCAAGTTTATGACCTTGCTGTAAGAAAAAGAGGCAGCCTTTTACAATGAGGCCATCACTGTAATTACCAGACACACTTCAACCATCAGGGTATTCCAACTGGAGCTGAAAAACCATGATTGTGTTTCTTTTCCATGGTTAGTCACAATTAAACATCTATTGTTTCCGACTGAATAGTTAGTAGAACACCAGGAAAGGTTCCAAAGAAGAACAAAGTTGGAAGAGCAGCACACTGGCATAATTTAGATGAAAGTACACACACAAAAAAACCCCATTTACTCAGGAATTCACCTAAATTGAGTTCTATATTCACAGACTTTACAGTAGTCCCAGGTTTCTGCCTGTCATCTTTAGGACATGCTGGGCTTTTCCAGCTAATGAGAGACTTCCAAAGTCTATCATGGGATAAGTTCCTATATTTAATATGGTCTCCTCAGGCTTGATGTTTCTATTTTCCAGATGAGGCTGATGCTGAACACAGGGACCTGATCCCCAAATGCCATCTTTACTTTTCCCTAATCTCAGAGCTGGACCTGGACTCATCCAGCACTAGGAAGGGAAGAATTCAAGGGCCATTTCACCCACCAGAAACCTACCTACACTTCTCATCCCACAGCTAAGAGTTTGACAGTAGGAGTTAATGAAGGGAAAAGCAAACATTTCCATGTATATTCCACTGCAATTCTCTGCAGCCATATATGAGACAGGCAAAACCTCATGAAGCTCAAGATTCTCATTATGTCTCCATCCTACATCTGGAATTGCCCATGCTGTGCAGTTTAAGTAAACAGAACACTACTTGTAACTCCTTAAAACTACATCCCTGAGAATTTCCATCCATCAGATTCAACACATCAATGCATTCACTGCATGGGACCTCCCAACACAAGTAGCTGATGTCCTCACATCATCAAATCTACTGGGGATTCCAAGTTGCACTCATCAGAATTGCCATTTTAAGGATAATATATCCACACCAATTACTGAGCTCCATACTGCCTGTCTTAGTAATGTTGCTATGATGCTCCTATGGCAGCATGTTGGCTATGGACATGAGATAATCTTGAGAAAACAGTTTCTACATCCACCTACACCTTGAAATTTTATTTTTTAGTCACAGATGGAGAGAGACTTGACTGACAGTAATGACTATGAGGTAAGAAACTAAGTTTAGCAATTTGGACACAGCCAGCAAGGCAGCAGAACAGCAATGATGTACACGAGAATCAGATTTTAAAAGAAGCAACTTCTCTCTCGCTGGACAGGACTTAGTGCTCCTAATTCCTAATCCAATTATGATTGATGCATTTAAAAGAAAAACCATACATTCTCTGCACTGAAGAACATAGGAGTTGGTCCTTGAAATTTATTATTTTGTTACTAATTAGGAGGACAAGAGAACTGAGTTTATTTACTTCATTGTTGTTATCAAAACAGACCTGAACAAGTCACCTCATTTGATTAAACACCCTGATATATCCTACTTCTCCCTAGATTTTACCCTTCCACCTGCAGTATAGGTGGCTGGAAGATGCATCTCAGCATGATGGGACTAATGGTAAAATACTGCTGAAATGCTTTAATCACCCTCTGGGCTTTGATAAACTCCATAATTGTGTTGGCAACTTGAGCTTTCCCTTTGCATTTGCCATAGGAATGCCAAACTAATAGGTCATCTGGTTTTGTCCCCACAGTATTTAGATTTATTGTGAGAAATGAATAGAAACAACCTTTTTCATGTTTTCATATGCAAAGCCCTGTGTAATAAAAGGTATTTTTCCCTAAATGCACTTTAAACACCAAGCACAACTTCAGCTGTTAGCTGAAGTTAATCAGCATTAAAATCAGCATTTAATCAGCATTAAAATCCTCATTTCTAGGGAAGCAAAAGGATTCTGAAGACAGGCACCCACTGCATGGTTTTATTCCTGTCTCCTTAAGACTCTGCATTTTCTGTCAGGGGTTGTATTATACCCAGAAACATTACACATTAATGACTATCACACTTATTAATTACTGAAGCAAGGAGAACAGTTTATAGGGCTCTAAAAATGCACTAAAGGTACCAAGCCTGACCCATGTCATACAGAGACTGCAACAAAATGGACTGCTAAACAGTATCAGTTCAGTTCTAAATACATTAATACCTTTATAATATTTAGGGCAGACAGCTAAGCTCTTTTCCAGCTAGCTCTATGCAATATAAATATTCACTGCTTTAAGACTTCATTCTGCACTCCCTAGACATGGAGTTAATCATTACCCTCACAATGATGCCATATTAGCTTAAGTAACCAGCATAAAAATTCACAGTCTGCCCATAATGATGATGGAAGTTAAATGACACTGTAATAAAACACAGCAAAGCTACTGAGCTCTGAGTTCTGACTGATACAGCTAACAGGATTCTTCACTTCTAGAAATTAAGGTCATTTGTGGCCACATCAGTGTTTTTAAGGCAGGACTGGTCTCAAACTGTGAGTTTCTCCCAGGCTGACAATTCTCTGCAGCAGAACCCAGGCTGGGAACAGAGGGGAAGGGGCTACACAAGCAGGGAGGGGGGTTATGCCTTAGATGTTGCTCTTCTGAATTTATTTATTTAATTGTTCAAACTACTGGGAAAGAAACCATCCCACATTTTTTTCTTCCTACAGCCTTTTTAGGAAGATTTTCTCTTCAAAGGGTGCAATCCAACCTACAAAAAAATAAATAATAAAAAGAGCAGGGAGCACACTGATGGAAAATTACCTATCCAACATTTGAGTAGGAGACTTCTGCAAAGGTGGCAGCTAATTTTCATCCTTGCCTTCCAAAAAAGAGCTGGTAAAAGCCTTGTAAGTGATTCTGGTATCTAAGAGGAGGCTGTGCTAGCATGGAATGTCTGAGACCTCCCTCTCTATGCTGGCTGTCAGCATAAACACCAAGAATGTCAGGGATCAAACCATGTTTTCAACACCAGACAGTCACATTTTCTCATCCTGTGTGTCATAACACCACAAACTACATCCCAAATGGTGAACATCCCAAATGCTTTGCTCACTGTAGTAACATCAGCTCTTCAGCTTGCACTCTTTTCTCACCTCTTTCCACACAGATGTTTTGTGCAGCAGGCAAATGGGTGCCATTTTTTTGACCTTGCAAAAAAATGAAAGACTTTCTTGCCTATTGGACCTGGAAAGTATTTCAGTATCTAGGAATGCAAATATGTCCCTAAAAATCACGAACAGGAGTGGAGTGCCTTGGCATTATTTTTTTAATCCCAAGAAATCTCTATGCATACCTTTATGTACTCAAATACCTCTGAGAATTTGGCCTCTGGAGCACTCAAGTCAATTGAAATCTTTGTGTCTACAGAAGAAAAAAAAAATGCATCAAACACAATATAAAGCACAGTGTTGTCTGGGGGATATTATAGGATGATGTCAGCTATGTGAACTGTGGTTTCTTTATTTGCCTCATTACATTTTGTCTTAACCATTAACTGATTTGCTCTTCAGTAGACCCTTGTTTGAACCTTAAGACTCCTTGAGATTGAACAGACCTCCAGATCACTCTAGGTACTTGTATTAGCAGTTTAACTCACACTGAAGAGACATTCAGAAATGCCTGTACAGAAGGCATCTATTAAAAACAAAAGCAGTTCAGCAGAGACAAACATATTGTCCACAAAGGCCATTCATGAAGCATGCATTGGATTTTTTGGCTGCGGGATGCTGAGGGGAAAAAAGTTGACCACAGAATTTTAATTATGTTAAACAAGACTCAGCTAATTCTGCCAGTGCATCAAATTGGAGTTTAATAGCCCTCAATCAGGTATATGAAGTGCTGAGCATGGCAAAAGGAGCTGTATTGTATAAACTTAAGCAAAAATACATCACTCAATAGAATGAAACCTTTTCCAGAGGAAGGAAGACAAGACAGGCCTGAAGTCCCCTCCAATTTCTTTCTAAACCCATATAATAAAACCCGAAGTATTTACCAAGCAGCTCTTGCAAAAGCATGGTTTACATTTCAGAGAATGAGCTCTAAATCAACATTTAATTTGAGCAGATGGAACCAATTTTCCCTTTTGTAGAGCAAGCACACAGCATTCTTTAACCCTGAGTTGTTTCAAATACTTTATTGGCCTGGATGCATCAGGTTTCAGTATGTCCAGCATCAGCATGACCTGCAGCACAGTCAAGTCCAACAAGGAGCACAGAATGAAATAACAGGACTTCCAAGGTAGAATTACACCCTACCAATTCAGTTCCTTGTGGCTCAAGCTTCCCCAGCTCATGCAGCAAGATGCTACATATTGCCAAATAATTTTTTTCAGCTGTGGGTCACCTGAAGTCCCCAATTCTTTCTGCAGCCCATTACTGCTGGACAAGAAGTACCCATCAATACCCAAGGTTAATGCACCCTCTTATTTGGGTGCCCCAGCATCCTTGGGTTAAATTAAATGACCCATTCCTAAATACAGGCACCATTCCAAAGCCAAAAAACCCCTAAATTGCCTCTAAAAGCCTACTTGAGGACAGGCCAGAGAACTACACATGGGTCGGCTGTAACAGAAAATCTGACTATTGACTGAAATATGACAAAAGAAAAGTGCCATGGCTATGTCATACAGCTGTCATTTCAGGCTCACTTTGTTAAGACTCAGATGTCAGGAGAAAAATCACCACCACAAATTCAAATAATACACCAACTCTGCAGTGCTGAGATTCCCAGAACTGCCCTATGAGTAGCAGCACCTGTTCAAGTAAATAAACTCAGTTTTCAGGATCTCCCCCATTTACCTTCTGAAAAACCAACACTGGAAGCCTCAGAGTGTTACTATCAAACCAAAGTGGAACATGATCCATTCCAAAAACAAAGATGTACTGAAAAAAAAATATTCAAGATATACAGATCACGTCAAGAGTTTCACTGGTTGGAATTATTTCTCCTTTCAATAAATTTTTTAAAAAGAAATTTATAGCTATTATTAGAGGAAATAGCAACAAATGGCTTACTTGGATTAATAATTCCATTGATTCCTTTGTGCACAGTTAACCAAAATTAATTCTTCTACTTCACACTCATATTGATGTGAATGGCACTCATCCTCTGACCTCCTGCCTCACCCTGCCCTGGGAATGCCTTTGTGCAGCATAATTCACACTTTGTTAGGTCTCAGTGCAGAAAGCAAAACCTTCTTCAGGCTGCCCTTTATAGCAGGGCATCAGTGGGAGTTCTGTCCCAGGATTATGTTCCTATGGCTGCTGTGATGATTTATTGTCTGTTCTGTGAACTTTTCCAAGAAATGTGACTGAGCTGGCTGCCAAACAACTCAGTCATGTCAATAAACTCAGACAGTGAAACCTGGAAGAAATCTTTATGATCACCCATCTCACAGGACCTCTTGCATTTTACCAACTGATGTTTTCAGCAGCCCCAGAACTTCCCCTGGAGACCCAGTGTATCTTTTAGAAAGTTAATTTGATCTTGACTAAAGTGCTTCAAGTGCTGGAAGACCCACTGAATCAAAACCTATGTTCTGGGGTTTAATTACTATTATTTTCTTACAGATTTTTTTTATTCAACAGGAGAAAATCCAATTATTTCACAAAGAATCTTGGGTCACAGGTGGTGTGGGTTTTTTCCTGAACTTGGATGTTAACTGATGTCACCAATATTAAGCTAGGAAGATCTGCTGTGCTTGGGATAGCTTGGGATCCTCTTTCTTCCACCACTAGACTAATATGCACTGCTAGAAGGAGAGTAATCAGATCTCATTGATATCTATGCCCAGAAAAAATTCATAGCAGCTCCTTTTTCTACATGTGAAAAAGTCCAGTGTCAATCTAAGCTTTGTTACTCTGTAAGAATATTTCCATCTAGTTAATGGGAACTGAAGGACTGCAGTTTTCCTACAACTATGGCTGTTATTTCCACACATCAGTAGAATAAAAATGGCCCAACCTTTCCCCAGCATCAGGGCATTATTCTGCTGCAAGCTCACTGCACTTGACAGAACATTGCACTAATATTTAGGATTTTACCACAATATCTTGTTTTTGCACCTCCCATGTCAAAACCGCATTCTCACATTGTAATTTAAATGGGTTTGTCTGAGGAAATATTACCAAAATTAGGCATGACGTTTACAATTAAAACCAAAAGATAAAGGTATAATATTCAGTTGTTTTTAACATACAGAAACATGAATCAGATGTCTTTTGACAGGGGCATCAAGGACAACCCACTAAAGACACCACCCTCACCCTTTGTGATGTCTCTGCCTCTCTTCTCATGAGAAATTAAGTTTCATATTATATCTATATAAGTTTATCATCTAAGTTTTGCTCCTTATCAAAACACCTCTGCAAGTCTGAAGCACCTCAAGTTAGAAATTTAGAGCTGATCACGTTGTCAGTGCCTTAGAGTTGGTTTTAGTTACGCATAAGCCTGATTTTAACATCCAATTTACTAGCAAAAAAAAAAAAAAAATTATCTTCAATTAAATAATGAAATGAAACTGACAATTTTAACTGGGAGAAAAATTAAATTTTAGTAAGTCTGATGCTTGTATCAGAGCATGCACAGCTGGCATATTAGGTACTGTGAACTCAGGTGGCAGGCATCCTAAGAGGCTGTCAAGAAATGCCAGGTTGACAAACAAAGTCAGAGCTGGGTAATCACATTATGAAAACACCACATGGCAGATCCTTTTAGTTGCTCATATTTAGAATGGGTTCAGGTGCAAGAATATCCACAAAATATGAAATATTGTAACATACTGTATGTGATAGGGTATTTAGTTATCCTACTGGGCATTGGCTACTGAAAGGCAAGGCTCTTAAAATTTCTGCCCCATGATGAATAACAAAGAACTTCAATTCAGTCACTTATTCTACTGCTGGTTAGACTTAAAATAACCTTGATGTCTTGGTTTCAGTACATATTCATTTTTAAAGAACATCAAGAGAAAAAAAAAAGCACAAAGCAGACAGATCCAAAGGAGCAGCTGGCACCACCACTATGTGAAAAGAATCTTCCCCAAAAGTTCAAGCATCTACATTACTATCCATCATGGTCCCCCCCCTTCTAATATTTCAAAGTCATAAAAAAAAGTGCTAATTGTAGCCTGAAGTGAGAAAGAGGAAGTAACAGACTGCTGGAATGAGAGAGGAGATGGGGCCATCCAAATGCCTTCTGCCTCATGGACACTGCCAATGTCCCCAGTGTCCCCAGTCTGCCATCACTCAGCAGAGGTCTAGAGAGAGCATCACCTTAAAGGCTCACAGCTCTTTGCAGGCTTCACCAGAACCTCCAGGTGCAGAGTTAACATTCAGTCCTGCTGAGACCCAATTCCCTTGGATGTCCTCCAGAGGAAGGGTTTGGATTGAAAAGCTCAGATAAAAAAGGGAGGGACTGGATGCACAACTGGGAAAGAGTCACATCAAACTCAGACAAAAACCTGGCTTTAGGCTTCTGGCTTCAGGTAACTCAGATGATGTGCTCAAGGAGGGATCAGTTGTTTCAGTCTATTTAAATAATAGCTTTTTCCTCTCTCCACACACACCTAGGGTTTTTCCAGCTCTTTCCAGATGTCAAATAGCCTTTGGGAAGTGGTTTCTCAGGGCTTGACACACTGCTAATCCCAGAGGGGAGCCAGAAGGTATCTAACATGCACTATGTCCAGAACTGCATGAAATCTGAGCAGAACACATACACAGGGTGGGTCTGGTAGACTGTTCAGTATCAACATGGAAAGCAAGGGGTTTTTTGCTCATTAAAAAAAAAAAAAATGAGAAGCTTATCACTCACCGTGAAACAGGGAAAGAGGAATTTCTAATGTAAACTCTTCATTAAACATTATCTGCCAGCTTGGGTGATAAAAGCCTATCAAGTAGAACCTGAGGTTCTTCACAACTCTGGACACTCATTTAACTCTGCAGTAATTATATGATAATTAATGACTCAAGAATAACTCTCCTCACAGCACAGCTATGGCACATGTCAATGATCTATTTTAAAACTAGATAGATGAGAGAACAGAAATCCCAGCCATCAGTGGCAAAATCTTCCCAGGGCACAAAAAAAATCACCTACCACTGTCTCCTGCTTTACAATTACCTCCCAGACAGGCAGGGAATTCCATGCATCTGCAATCACTATTCCAAAGTACATTGTGGATCCATCCTTCACCCCACCACTGTGAGAGAGCAGGATTGAGTATTGGGCTACATGAACCAAAACTAAAAATACTGAGTTCATTCAGAAGATTTAGGATCTCATACACAATATATACCAGAACCTGGATTAGCCTTGTCTTCAGTAAAGAAGCACAGAGAGTTGGTCAAGGGAGGGGATGCTCCCCCTCTACTCCGCTCTTGTCAGACCCCACCTGGAGTTTTATCCAGTTCTGGAATTCCCAACATAAGGGCACAAAGCTCCTGGAATGTGTCCAGAGGAGAGCCACTGAAATGCTCAGAGGGATGGAGAACCTCCCTGTGAAACCAGGCTGAAGAAGTTGGGGTTGTTCAGCCTGGAGAAGAGGAGGCTCCAAGGTGACCTTAGAGCAACCTCACGGTACCTGAAGGGGCTACAAGAAAGCTGGGGGAGGGATTTTTACATGAGTGTGTAGTGAAAGGACAAGGGGAAATGGTTTCAAACTTGAGGAGGGGAGATTTAGGTTGGACATTAACAATAAATTCTTTCCTGTGAGGTTGCTGAGCCCCTGGCACAGGTTGCCCAGGGGCTGCCCCATCCCTGACAGTGTCCAAGGTTGGATGGGGCAGGAGGGCTGGAACTGTATGATCTTTAAGGTCCCTCCCAACCCAAACCATTCTATGATTCTATGAAGTACTCTCCACCTTTTTCAGACTTGATTCAGAGCAGTTGTGGCACCAGAGAGGGGTTATGGCTTTGGGACACAACTGGCTCTGGAGCTTCCTCTCTGCACTGCACCCTCAACCCGAGCAAACCACAAAGCACGTTCCAGACCACAGCCAGAGCTTCAAATCTAAATAAAAAAAACCCCAAGGTATTCCATTTGACACATTACCAAAACTATCAACCTGGTATTTTCAGTCATCTAAAAACTGTTACTCTACTCTCCATATAAATTCTTGAATAATTTACATCTCAACATAAAAGGTGTCATGGTAAAATAATACGTTATAAACTGCCTGTAACTGCTTTGAATGCACACTCAAAATGTGATTAATCTTTCCAAAGAACTCAAACTTTTGGCATGGCACCCACTTTTCATCTTGTCAGAGCACTGCTTGATGCCCATATATAACCAAGTACATTTTTTCTTGTTGACAAAAAAACCTGAATAAATGACAGAAGAGACATCTAAAACCGATTTTCTTTCAAGAAGAGATCTGTAGTCCCCTGGCTGAGAAAAAAAACTGAGGCTGGCAGGGCACTTTAAACTGAGATTTAAAACTCCCAGTACAGCTGTAACTTCCCAGACGTTTTAAAAGCCTCTGCCAACAGCCATATCTGCTCACTGGGCTTCTACATGACATAAATTCAGAAAAAAGAGACTACTAAGTTGCACACATCCTATGAAACTCTTCAAAGGAACCAGTTTATGTCAAAACTTGAATA
Organism: Heliangelus exortis; assembly: GCF_036169615.1. Classification (NCBI taxonomy): domain Eukaryota; kingdom Metazoa; phylum Chordata; class Aves; order Apodiformes; family Trochilidae; genus Heliangelus; species Heliangelus exortis. Next base: position 3,720,382 of record NC_092425.1, read on the forward strand.
TGGAAAGCCCCGAGAGGTTGTTTGTCCTAAACTATTACAATGGGAAAACTGTTCAAAAGAGGTTTTGTTCTCAAGAACCAGTTTATTGCCAAGTAGAAATTCACTTTGCAAATCAGAATTTATGATGAGAATGAGAAGCAATGCACTGGAGGGACTGGTGCCCTGATGCACAGCACCAAGGCTTTGGAAACACGTTCAGCAGATGGAAATCAGGGCTTTGACTTCAGTGACAGGACTCCAATTTGTGCTAAGAGATAATCTGACTCACAACATTTAATATCCTTCCTGCTTAAGATCCCCAGCCCCAGGAAAGAATTAAAACCACTTAGTTTGCTTATGTCATCCCAATGCAACTCTCAGACAGCAATGAAGGAATGCTAAGACTATTGCATGCTGTTATAGTTCAGCATTTTCACTAGACAGAAAAATAAGCTGATGTTGTTTCAGATCCTTGTGAATTGATGTTCAGATAAATGAAACTGTAAAGAGCTGCCCTATGACCTCCATTTGTCATTCAGTAAAACACATCTGCCTTAACAAACTTGAATCAATACAACCCAAACCAGTCATGAAAAGAGAACAATTTAGACTGTGTTCTCTTTTACTTACAACAGACCTGGGAATATGATAACACTACCTCTGTTTCTTGAAAAGGTAACCAGATAGTTGCACATAGAAGCATTTTAAAGGGTTTGCTGGAGGAGACTTCTGATGAGCACCACACTAAAGCATAAAAACTGGAGGGACACATGGTCATAAATTGTTTCTGAATTCAGATTGAACTGGAGATCAAAAAACTTCTGACAACACATTATGAAGACAAGTTGTTGAAAAATCTTTTGCAGGTTTGTTCTTTATTTGAAGGTTTTGGGTAATCCCTTTATTATAGTGATGCATTATCTTAGAAAATACATCATCTTAACAATGTAACAGGGATGGAAAAAGAATTTTCCTTACATACAAAAGCTTTGTAGGGTCGAGATGTTATGATTCCCTCAGACCTCTGGGCCATCACTTCTCAGAGTATACAGAGAGCTTCAAGTGATGATTGACAGTCCCTACTAAAGCCATCCTGCAGCTTGGGCTGCAGGTTAACTGCAGGTGGGAGGGTTGCCACTTGGCTGCTAGGAATTTAGGTGCAATTTAAACTCTGCACAGCTGAAGATTCAGGTTTTGGTTTTTTTTTTTTAAGATCCAAGGAGAGGTTTAGACTGGCCATTAGGAAGCACTTCTTTATTCAGAGGGTGCTCAGTCACTGCAAAAAGCTTCCTAGAGAGGTGGTGGAAGCCCCACTCCTGGCAGTGTTTGAGACATTTGGATCCTGCTCTTAATAATTCACTTCAGTGTTTGGTCAGCCCTGAAGTCATCAGGCAATTCAATTAAACCATATTTGCAGGTCCCTTTCAACTGAAATTGTCCATAATCTATTTTGATATAGACCCATTGCTATATCTCTTATTATTTTTTAATAGATATGAACTGAACTCCATTTTCCCACTTCGTATCAGGAATGAAGACAAGTGCTCAAGCATCCATACATGTAATATATCAGAGTGCTCTTCCAAAGTAGTTTGAGTTCATTACAAATTGCAACGTGCAGTAATAAATCTTGATTTATAAGTAGCACTGAATGCTTTAACCATCATTAAAAATTAAAGCAGCACACAAAGGTTTAAAGAAGAGAATTTAGCTCTATCTCCATGAAGTATGTTATTACATCTAAGTTTTATGGAACATGTAGTTTGTGGTAGACTTCTGTGCTACAGCTGCACTTTTTACTTAAACGTTTACATTTTTCTTTCAATGGTAATTAAGTTTGCTGACCAAGTAAAAGTTATCAAATAAAAATACATTCAGTATAAGAGGTGAGAAGAGCTGCAACAACATTGTACTGACATCAAGTAAGAATGCAGAACAAAAGGCCCTTTCAGTCATCATTCTCCACACATCCCAGTTCCTATATACCTTAGCAGAGGAACTGATTTATTGAATTTAATCAGGCTACCTTCAGGAGCAGGCATCACACCAGCATTTGCAGTGCTGGGTCAAATGGAATTAACTGCAACAGAATTTATTGCATGAGTGTTATGAAGTCAAATGAAATAAAATAAAGGGAAGGGCTGGGGAAGATTACCTTGAGTTACATCCTTTGACAGACAGAGAACAAAACAAAAGAACAAGTTTCTAACCGATTTGTGAGGAAAAAGTAGTAGGTTTTTTTTTTCCCCTCCGTCACCTCTTTTAGAGATGTTCAGACAAATTTTATTAAACTTGTCAGCATTGCATTCCTTCTTGTATGGATAGACTGCTCCTGAAAAAGGTCAGCATAACAAGCACAAGCAAGCTTTCACCATCAAGAATCCATCTCTGAGCTTTTGAATCCTCCCCTGACAAAAAACTTCCTGACCAACTCAGGCCCCTAAATAAGATTACACTGCTGGTAAAGGAATCCAGAGCTTTATCTTTCCACACTCAGCTATTTTTACTTCTGTTTTGCATCTGTTTAGGCAAGATCCTGGAAGGTAGGACCTTTTTTCCTACATATGTATAAAGATATGGTATAGATGTCAATGACAGTCCAGTTTTCTAAAACTCTGGGTGCCAAATCCTAGGCATCTAAGCATACATCAAAAAATACATTTCCTATTTCCTTCAAAATCAACTCCTTATGTAAGTGTCCAAATACAGAGTGCCCTGCCTTCTCTTAGGAACTCCAGGTGAAAAGTTTATCTACATTCTTACTGATGTAATTGAGCTTTCACTGGTAGAAGTTCACTGTGATAAGGCATAAACCCTACAGAAGCTTCCACCTGGAAATTCAGCCAGGCCCTGCCAAAAGAGCCAAGCTATTCTGCTCCTACTGAAAGCAGGGAATTCTGTCTTCTGTCCAGGGACAGTTACAGGTTTTGGGTTTTTTTTTCCTGGTGCCTCACCTTTCTCTTCTAGGATCCTCTTCAAAATGGCAGCATCTGTACTTGCCTCCATTCCTAGGGAAGGTGATGCTACTGAGCAGCTCCAGAGAGGAACAGCTCATTATTCCTCATCCTCTGCTCCCAGTTATACCACAGACTTCCATGGAGTTAGCTTAGATACTCACTGGTCTCACAGAGGAAAATATGCACACAAAGAAGGCTTTTGAAGTCCATAAATTAATTTCAGATGAAGGGAGAAGAACAGAAGTACATATGATCTTCACAGTGCTAGCAGGAACAAGGCATTACATCATGAATACTTCTGGTTACATGATGTAAGGAGGAGGTCAGCCTCTATTTTTTTATTTTTCCTATCACAGAAAAACTCATTTTCTATATGGCTCCAGGGACCTGCACATTCGTGCTTGTATGCATTCACAAAACCATACATCTGCTCATCAGTTCTTGTAACCCTGTACCTACCCATCAGCCTGGTATGTGCAAACACCCTGTTACACCTGCATATTCTGTGGCAACCTTAATCAAAAGAGAAGGTCAGGCTACATATTAGGGGAACATGAGCTGAACAGCCAGTGATTTAAGAGGCAAAAGTTCAGCTGATTTAAATCAGTGCTACACCACTGTAGTTGGATCTCAGTTCCTCTTAGCTGAGTATTTGATCCTAGCCTGCAATCCACAGAAAAGGGGAACAATATATAAGTCACATCTGTGCACACAGAGACAACCCTGTGACATACAACCAGAAATTCAGCATTTTATTAGTGTTTACTCTAAAGGCAAACTAAATTCTCCATTACTAAATTAACATGAAGCAGAGCAATTCTGCCATCCTCCATATCCATAGGATTTAACATCCATCCTGCTTTACTTACCAGGGCTCACAATGCTCTGGGAAGCTATCAGCTGGAGCAGGAGAAGCAAAACCAACCTAAATAAAGAAAAATTAGCTCCAACAGCACAGTGCTTGCAGCATTAAGACATGTTATGTGTTACACTAGAGAATTTCTGTGAGAAATTTAGATAAGAGGCTGCTCGATTCAGCCCCCCCTCCTCACAGGGTGACAGTGGTGCTTGGCCTGATCCTATAAAGCTGTGACAGTTTCATAGAGCTCTTCTTTTCCCCCATTTGCAACCAAGAAAAAGGGCATTTGGCTCAAGCCTGCAGGATTTTCTTCAGTAAACATGTGCTTTCAGCCAACTTGAAAGGATTAATGAATCCAGGTCAAACTCACTAATTTCATCTGGGGTAAAACAAACCAAGAGGTAATGTCATAAAACCTCCCTCAGAGCCTGGAATTGGTCCCTCCTGACCCAACAGCTCAGTCAGAGCACTGCAGATACATGGGAAACCTCCACTTAGCACATCCAGAGCAGGTAACATAAAGCTCCAGGTACCAGATGGGGACAGCTTCTCAGCAGTATAAATCTCCATTTTCACTCAGTTGGCCACAGGGTCCAAAAAATGAAGCATTCTGTCTCTAGTCAGACCAACCAACTCATGTCAAATGGCTTACTCTGCCATCTTGAAACATATAAAAATAAAATATCACCTTTGATTCAATTTTGATGGATTTCACTTTGTTATTTTTAGCTTTGGAAGTGCAGGTGTTGAAAATACCTACAGCTTTTTGCACTCTCTTGTACACTCTATTTAGTACTGCTTAGGATAAAATCTAAATTTAAACTACTCACCATCTAATGGGAATATGCACATATATGCAATATCCTTCCTGAATACAGTTAAGTCAAATTACCTTTTCCTTTCTCCTCATACTAGTGCCTCTCTTCTAAATTCTCATTTTTCTAAGTAAAAAACAGTGACTGCAAAATAACATTTAATTATTTCATTCTATTCAGCATGCTGCTTTGTAGAAAAAGGCTGTTTCCTTGAAAACAAGCAGCTACAAAAGCTCCTGGCACCTTGGTGTGCTCCCCAACCTTCAGTCCCCCTTGAGCTCCCAGATGGTCTTAATTAAAATAGAGTCATTTCTAATTTACAGCAGAGGAGACATTTTGAAGCTGTTGTTGAAGCAGTGTTCCTGAAACCCCAATAACCCAGGTCTCACCCCCAGACAGGTACAGCAATACCTTTAATTTAGCTACTTCAGCTCCTGTTGTGGTCAGGTCTTTTTTACTCTGTTTTACTCTGCTCCCACGGTAACTTAAGCATCCCTAAAATAAATAAGTTCTGCATAAAGTAAAGAAGTATTTATTCCCTTCTTGCACCCCCTTCCCTTTCAGCTGTTCCAGCTCTGCAGACAGACACTGACACATCCAGACAACAAGCTTGCTGGCTGGAGTGTTACTCTCAGCCTTGCTTTTTCTCTCCAGCACATCCCATTTTGGGAAAGCGACGTCACTGTTCCAAAGCACCTAAGTGGGATTCCATCCCTCCTTCCCTTCCAGCACATTTCTCAGGCATCCCATCACTCTGCTTTTCCTGCACAAAACCAGCCCCAAAGTGCCCATGGGTACAGCTCAGAAACCCAAAGCCTCAGCAGCCACAAACACCTCTTGGGCTGAATGCAGATTTTCCAGCTCATTTCTTACTGGGTTTTTACATCACGCAGTGCTTTCCTTTTGCAGAAAGGCACAACTTGATTAAAAGCTTGCAATCAAAGCTAAAACCAACAGGAAATGGGGTTTTTTAAGGTTATGTATGAACTGGAAATCACCCGCTGCCACTGGTTTCCACTTACACTAAGGGATGTATTTGCCTCCTACACCAAAAATACACATACCTAGGAAAACACCACAATAACAACATGCTAATAAACATAAACAGAATGGATTTTACAGCAAGAAAGAGAAATCAGTTGTCTACCATATCAGAACCTTTGGAAAAAGATCCCCTATTCAAACAGCTCTCTTGGGGTGCTCAGCAACAAACTGGTTCCCCACGTGCACCTGCATGGGAAGCATTCCTTAGTTCATCTTTTCTTAAATCACTATTCCAAGCTTTCTGTGATGTTCTGGTAAGCAATTTCCCCCACTCAAAATTTCACAGTAAACAACCAAGTTTCTCCTCATTTACTCTACAAAAAACTTCCTGGGATTTTGGATGCTTTCACTTACTCCAAGTGAAGATGTGACCTCAAATATTAACATGCCTGGTAACCCAGCATTGTTTCTCAGACTACAGCCTGAAAAATAATTGTCCTGTGGAATTATTTTCTCCTCAGTTCTTCTTCCCGTGAAGAAAATTACAGTTCAGTGCTCTTAACCCATGTCAGAACAAATATGATTTAATAGTGTCTGTTAATGCACTTTTAACTAATGCAAATTAATTTCTTCATAATAAAAGCTATCTGAGCTCTTGCAATCTCCACATGCATACAACCCATACATAAGGCACTGATTTTTCATGGAAAAAACAAACACCTTAATCCTCTAGAAAGGGAATTCATTGAATTCCCTGATGCCTAACTACAAACTTTTTTTTTTTATCCTGTCTTAAAGGCAGACAACTTTCCCACTTGAGACCCTGAGCAGTGGCACCTGAAATTCAGATTCTCACAACCCCCAAGGTCCAAAGAATGACTTTGTTTTGCTGGTGATTTAGAGACTGTCTTTAAGCACTCTTTGATGACTTGAACACTTTCATTCCTTCATGGTCTCAGACTGACCATTTCCTTTCAAGAGCTGAAGCTTCTGTTTTGCTCCCTAGATTTTTCTGTCGGGGCAAGGAACTTGCTGGGAAAATTCCTTTTCATGAGAAGGTTAAGCAAGAAGCTACAGAAGTAACCCTTCTTTCCAAAGCCCCACAAAACAAAGAAAGGAAAAAAGGCACAGATAAGAAAGCGGTTTTAAAATGTTAAACACTGAGCACATGTTGGTTAATTATTGTAGTGCCTTCTTTGTAGATGTGTATTCTTTCCATTTATCAGAGCTGAAATTGTTCATTTACAAAGTCCCAGTGAAGGACCTGACCATACTAAAAAATACCCTTCAAATGCATCCCTAAAGCTATTCCCTACAAAACTTTACACAGCAGAACCTCAGTGATTTCCTAAGAAAATCTCATTGCCTGGGTAGGTCACAAACTGCTGGCAGCTCAGTAAATGGCTGTTCTGCATCCCTCTTGGGCCAAACACTGAAATAATCATTAATCTCTGCCAATTTATTATTGCAAAATAAAGGCCCTCCCAATTCCTTCTCTGCAAACCTTCCCGGGTTTCGGCACCTTTTTTTTTTTATTTATTTTTTTTTTTGCCCCTGTGCTCAGCCCTGGTGAGGCCACACCTCGAGTCCTGTGTCCAGTTCTGGGCCCCTCAGCTCAGGAAGGAGATTGAGGTGCTGGAGCAGGTCCAAAGGAGGCAACTGGGCTGGTGAAGGGATCCAGCACAGATCCTATGAGGAGAGGCTGAGGGAGCTGGGGGTGTTGAGGCTGGAGAAGAGGAGGCTCAGGGGAGACCTCATCACTCTCTACAACTCCCTGAAAGGAGGATGGAGCCAGGGGGGGGTTGGGCTCTTTTCCCAGGCAACTCTCAGCAAGACAAGAGGGCACAAGAGGTCTCAAGTTGTGCCAGGGGAGGTTTAGGTTGGACATTAGAAAGAATTTCTTTATGGAGAGGGTGATCAGGCATTGGAATGGGCTGCCCAGGGAATGGGTGGATTCTCCATCCCTGGAGATATTTAAAAAGAGCCTGGATGTGGCACTCAGTGCCATGGGCTGGGAACCACGGGGGGAGTGGATCAAGGGTTGGACTTGATGATCTCTGAGGTCCCTTCCAACCCAGCCCATTCTATGATTCTATGATGAACATGAGTGTGAGCCACAGCCTCCTCCTGACCCACAACCATTTCCTCTGTGTCACCTATTTGGACAGGAGGTATTTTCACACACACCTTGAGAGAGAAAATTCATACATGTCAAAATCCCCAAGTCATCATCTAAAATGTGACTGCTTGGCAGCAACCAAAGCCTTCAAACAGAACATACAACCCATGATATTAGAGATTTATTTTACATTTTTATTTTTGTCTCTCCTTTCCTCTGCACCCTTACAGCACCTCTTACAACAGGGAGCTCCATTCCTCCTCTCCAGGGAGGATGCTTTTACTTTCTAAAATAGTTTTGAGACTCTGATCACTTTTGAAGTGTAAAACCAGCAAGAATAAAGGAAATTCCCTGGAGTCACGTTAGTCAGCACAGTGAAATTCATGCTTAACATACAGAATGCTAATGAAGACAAACTGTGGTTATTTTACTGTATTCTATATAATTTTTAAAAGTATTACAACTATGTACTATTTCCAAAGGTTCAGTTTTAAGAGCACACTCACCACCCAAGGTGCTCAGAATATAATCTGTGTTTGAAGTGATGAAAGAATTATCTACTGCAGTCCCCTCCTTTTGTCCAAGGTAAGAAACATCTCACTCAAACTGATCTAAAAGACACTCTAAATCCAGCTACATTGCCTATGATGAAATATTTCAAGTCATTTTGACCACTGAAACATCTCAGAACACAGATATTTCAAGAAACAAGAATCCTATTGATAGGCAAATAATTTCCTAAGCAACTTTTGCAGATTTGTACCATTTACTATAATTTTTTTTCATAGCATCACTTGTGTTTTCTGCACTATCCCCTTCAATCCAACATAAAGAATCATGTAATCTAAGCCAGCCTAATTTGCCTAAATAATTATAGACACAGAGTCCTGCTCTGGCATTCCAGAAGTGACCTCCAATTTTTTTTTCCATACTGAACTTGAAAGCTGTCTCACAGTTGAATGCAAAGACAAACTTTTGGCCTCTGGCTGAAATGAAATTAAAAAGTGTATCATCTAACCTTTAAGAACACTTTCAAGTTCTACTTTAGCATTTTAAAGCTCCCAACATGCACTGCAGTTATACACAGCAAAAAGATGCTCTTTCCACCTCCTCCAGTTAATAACATGAAATGATCATCCCCAATATCAACCACACACACAGTGGATAACTTGATTATTTAATTATAGCTTTATATGAATAAACAAGCTGAGGAGTTTATGCAAGATACTTTGTGTATCTACATCTATTTTTAAAATTTAACCCAAAACTTAGGCAGCTCTCTCTTTAGAGACTAAGGAAAAGAGTATGTTGTTCTCAGAGATCATAATATTTTTTAAATCATTTGTTTCCCAGCTTTCCACGTGTTTGATGGGGAGCTACAGCTGCTTCTACAACTCAGCTTAGCTTTTCTTTAGGGAAATGTACATTTGAATTTGTTTAATGACTGGTGTGGAAAATGATGGGTTTGTCCTCTTTTACAAGGAGGCCCAGGTTAATCTAAATATTTAAACTACTGATCAGCAGTGTTCCTGAAGAATGTATATTTGGCTCAGTCCTAGACTCTGGAAAATTAGCAGACTAATGTTACATGTCAACACACAAGGCAATATTCCAGAATTACACCTGTAGAAATGACAGGAGAAAGGGTTGCAGCTTTCTGTGCATCAGGGACCATCAGCTGTTACCTGTGATCAGGTGAGAATGAAGATGATCATCTCTGTATTAAACCTGAGGGAGTTATTCTCAATCTGTCCTTCAAAAATCAGTATTAAAACAAACAAATAAACTGAATGCCAGGTATCAAACCTACCCCAGGGCAACAGCCTGAGCAGCTTGTTCTGCCAGCATGACCAACAGAAGATGCTTTGGGTTTGCTGCTTTGCAGACAACCTCCATTCAGTAAGGATATGTGGTTGTCTTGGTGGTGACTGTTTTTATTTTTTGTGCTTTTATTTTTTGGAGGGTAGAACAATGGCTTTGGTTTTAGCTTCTGGATGTAGTTTTCACTGTCTTTGAATGCAATAAGCTTGAAATTAATTTAAATGCATGCATTTAAACAGGTTAGGAGGGTGTATTCACAATCTGGTAAGAGGACTTTTTGGCATCTTTCAAATGCTTGGAAGTTTAAATTCATTAATGATAAGCAAAGAAAAAAAAATCAGCTTATTCTACCAACTTCTACTGAAGTTAAAGGCATCTCCAGCAAACATCCATGATCAAAGCCTTTTTTTGCATAAAAACAGCACAGAAAACTCCAGTTTCACCAAGAGAGCTGGGGGTGGATGGAAGGAGAACAAATGGCATCACAGCTTCTTCTATAGTTTCATAGTTCAGGCATCTTTTTAGGTACATTTCCAGCTACAATATAAAAATTTCTGACCCTGTGAGATGATCTCTTCCTTTTTAGATGCAAAGAAAACTGATTTAATGGGCTGTCTAGTAGTATTCATATGGTCCACATGGAGGGCACACAATTAGCTTTTTTTCATGTATATTCCTGGAAATAATCTAAACTGCATTTCCACTCAATATCACATACACTTCCTTAAACTTTTTTTTTCCAAAATTACAGCAATTGTCTACGAGATGAAAATCCAGAAGTTTTTCATTATCCTTTTTCCCTCCTCCCACATTGTATTGTATTTTACACATCTGGAACCAGTAGAAGAGCTCCAGCATTAGTGTGGGCAATAAGAATCCCAGCAAATCCACTTACAGGACAGACTTTCTGTTCCAAAAAACCATTGCCAGTTAAGACACACTTTTTTCCCCCCTCCAAAGTTCACATAACTTCTGAGGAAAAACAGAACTATTCTTTGCTTTGCAATACAGAAACATGCACACACAAAGGTATAACACCTCTTGCTCACTGGAAATTTCTGTAAAATCAGGTTATTTAGTGACCCACAATCACAGCAGTCAGTAAGCAGGACTATGGCCAGGCTGAGGAGCAGCTATTCAGAAGAGATTAAAAAAATGATAATAAAAAAGCTTTATTTAGCTTGGCTTTTTAATTTTCTTTTTACTTCTGAGCAGGTACTGTGATAGTATCCCACTCTTAACTGTGAGTTTCCCAATCTAACCCAGTTATAAACAAGGTTCAGTTTTAACAATTTTTCCTTTCCAGCCAAAAGTCTGCATGGCAAAAACAACATTTTTCCCTGCTTCTTATCACCTCTCAGAAAAATAACCCTGAGAGTAGAAAAAGCAACATAAGCCTGTAAATTCCATAAGTTAATTATTGCAATTAATATTTTAAGAGGTACAACCCAGAGTATCAGGTAGTGATGACACCAGATTAAGTGTGCAGAACACCTGCTTGTTGCTATTTTTTACAACCCATGAGATTTATGTGGAATTGCAGCCAGTAATCCAAGTTTCCCTTTTTACCTTCACAAGTAGCACTTTTATCTGTAAACAATCTCAAATTTAGCAACCATATCAGACAAACACACAGAGGGATTTATCTTTAATACATCCTGCTTTTGAAAAAGATTATATGGTTCCTGAACTGGGATTGGTGAAATAATCCTACACAGAATATGTCTGATTCACTACAGCATCACTTCATAGACAACCTTCTGTTTCAAAATATCAGGTTTTGTTGGTTTGAAATAGGGTACTTTTAAAGTACCTTTACCAGTAATAATAATAAAAAAGGACAAACAATTTGCTTTCATATATTTATTTGCTTTAAAGCAAACCCACAAGTTGTGGAGGAACATACCCAAACACAAGCCTAGACATTTTAAGATGAGAAATCTGCAATAACCCCAGCACTGGAATTACCACTACAACTAGAAAAAATTTAAAAAATCAGAACCAACAGCATCTCAAAACTTCTTAGTATTGTGACTCATTTCAAGTGCCTTTCACTACTAAGCAGAATCAAGCTGAACATTCACAGATCACAGGAGAAAAAAAAAAAAAAAAATTGTCACAGTCTTTCCCCTTTAGCTTATCTTTTTTTGTTATTGTTTTTACAAGTCTCTTCTACTATCTCTTGCTAACACCAACTTCCCAACTGACAGGGTGAAAATAACTTGAGAGACATTTTGCTTAGGCAGATGGAAACACTCTACTGAAGCAACTTCAGAAAAATTTTCCCAATATAGCATCAGAAACTAAACACACACTGTAGGTGTAATGAAATGCTAGTAGGACTTCTAGAAATTGTGTTGGTTTTGTTGTTTTTGATTTTGCCTTTTTTTAAATATGACAGTTTCTTAAAATTGTGCCACTTTGTTGCAGACTAAGAGTCCAGTCCCAGAGTTTGTATCAAATTTCAGCTTAAAAATAAAAACCAAACAACTCAGCTTCAATTACCATGTTTTGCTGAAAATATACTTACTATACTTATATTTATTTTATATTTTTGTTCTCACAAAACTCACCTCAGAAATCAAATCACATTCTTAATGAAAGAAGGTCTGTTAAACTCAGATTTGGACTGAGATGATGGAGTTTAAACTGTCAAACTGTTTCCTAGCCAGGAAAAACCTAGCATGCTGATGTGCATCTATACAAAAGGTCTTACAGCAACTTCATTTTCCTACAGAAAGTGCTTTTCAGGAGCTTTTAATACTGCTTTGCAATAAACCCAGGATCCAGGGGCTGCAGGGGGTGGGTAACTCTTCATAGTTTCCCCAAATCCTCTTATTCCACCCACTCTGAGAACTCCCCAGCCCAAGTTTAATGAGCAAATTACAGTTCCAGTGCAAAACTCAGCCATGTTTGCATCCCACCTCAAAAAGCACCAAAACCACCAAATCCCAAACCCAAGTTTTTCTTTTTCTGCCATTAGCCTATGGGATCAGGCCTTGAAGTATTAGTGTGAAGTTATGTGCCTACCCATCACCCTGTCCCAGGCTCTGAAGTGCATTCTGTCTCCAAATAATTCTCTTTTATTGTTTGATGGCAAATCTTGTTGTCTGTGCTGGATGAAGGATGTGTGACTGCTCAGCAAACAAACAGAAGATTCATTATAGTCTTCAGCAGCCACAGGACTTCATCATAGTGCCAAAACGTATCTGATCATTTGTAAAATCATTTTCTAAGGAATATAATTAAGGTTTCACACCCATGCATCATGCTCAGATTGTGACATTTCTGACATTTTCAATTTGAGCCATGTCACTAAGATGGAGAGGTCTCATTTCAGCAGAGCTCTGTTACATGCCAGACCCTACTTTTAAATAACCAGAATTTTAAAAGGAGCAACAATGATCTATCTGTGCAACCAATTTCTGGTTTAATTCACAGACCATTGACCAATCCTAATACTCGGGAAATTAAAGAGTCCAAAGTGCTCAGAGCCCAGACTAAATGCTCTTGACTTGATGCTTCCATCATTAAGTCTGGGACAACACTATCATTGCCCTTGGAACAGCAATTTTCAATCATGCAGAAGACTGCTGGGCATAACTATGAGTGTATTCTTCATATATATGATGAAAAAAATAGATATTTGGCTGTTATTCACACTTAAGACTGACTTACCTGTTTCATTAAATGAGAAGCAGGCTCCAGAACAGCTTCAGAAATCCAGCCCTCCCTTTTTATTTAAAAATTCAGGTCTTCTACCTGCACTAAAATTATTGGTCAAACATAAAACTTGCACAAAGCAAAGCCATGAAATTGGATTAAGTAAAGCACTCCATCTTCTTCATGCAGTGCTAAAGAACAAGGACTGATCCAAAGGATGCTGAAATATTTATAACACTGTAAGCCAGGCTGGCTGGGGGAGCCTCTGGTTTCTTTCTTTGGTCCCTGCTGTTCCTGCTTCTCTGCATTTTCTCTAGGTAGCCTCCAACTTTTCCAGTTCAATAGGATGACCAAGATTGGGAAGGAATTTCAGAAGTTTGAGAAAGTTAATTTCTGAAGTAATTTCCAAGTCCAGTGATAAAGAGAAAGCAAGGCAAATACCAGGTGTTATTTCTCACCACAACACTGAGTTACTCTGATATCTCAGTATCATGTTAAACTCCAAAGCAGCCATCCTGCAGCTTCCATCACAAGATTTCTGTCCAGATCTCCCAAATCAAGAGCAACCAATAAATTCCTGGTCACCCAGGAACAGAATGTGCACATCCCCTTGGATTTAAGACAGATGGGAAGACCTGTATGAAATTCCACATCTAAAGCTCTTCTATCTCCAGGTCTCTGTTGGCACTGCTTTCCCTAATGGATCAATGGTTATCTTGAAGTTTTTCCACATTCCCAATAATCTCATCTCTAAAAAAATCAGTCTTGATGCCTCAGTGGCACTGTCTGACCACTTTGGGTTTTATATTTTCAAAGCAATACCTTTCAAAACAGCTTTCTCCATCTTCTCTTTTGCATTTCCTAGGCCATTGCCTCAGACCTGCAAAGCTTCCTTGTTATCTTTTTTTTAAGTCCAACTTAAAGATGAACCCTTTATTTCCCTGCTACAAAACAAGGTAATCAAAACAACTTCATGGCACTCATGGTGCTACTTTAATCAAATAATTGCCTACTGTACTACTAGTTACATATTCTCCCCATGAGCTTGTACTGAATTTAACTTTTCCTGTTAACCTCACACTTTAATTGTAAACTGTGAGGAGCAGAGATTGCCTCTCCCTTGGCAGAACTCCCCATTGTGTTTATCCAATACTTTGGGCAACAAAACCCTGGTTCCAGCAGAGTTCCTAAGCACTACAGTAATACTGGAAGGCATAAACACATCATAGCTAGGGCCATGCCTATTTATCACTTGTTGATGACTATTATTAGCTGTTCTATGTAGGAAATTCCTTCTTAAGAACTTTCTAGTAACACAAACTGAAGTTGGAATGGCCACACAACTCAGTACTCCATGGAGTTCACCATCTCCATAGTCATACCTCTGCAAGTAGTTAGAGCAATTCTTACAAAATTCCTCATCTTAGCAGCCTATTGCTAATGATGCTTATCAGGATTAGAAGATCAATTATTGTCCTAACAACAGACCTACAAATGAAGCATGTCTTAAGTTTTGTGATGTTGATTTTGTATGGGGTAGATTTTTTGGTGCGAGTTTTATTTGATAGAAGATACACCAAAAATGAGCAAACTTCCCAGTCAGCATCTGCCAATTTTAAGGATTCTTTCAACAATGAAGACTTGTCCAGATCTTGAAAAATGGCAAAGGTGTTAAAGTAACCAAACTTTTCTAACCCAAAAAATTACTGAAACTTGCCTTGGCAGGGCACAGGCACAACGTGGGAAGCCACTTCACTTTTAAGTGATCGAGTAGCTGCTGCACTCTTTAAAATTCACTAAATATCATTATCATAATACTCTGTATAAAGAGGATTATAAAATAAAACAACCCCAAACCATGCCCAAACTACTGAGTTACAAAACTTTCAGCCTAATTTAACAAAAATCTTAAAGTTGCCTTTTCATGACTGTTATAACAGAACTGAAATGTTTGTTATTTCAAACTCGTATTTCAAAGATCATATAAAATAACAAGATATGCCTTTATATAATTTTAAAAGTTAAACTGATTACATCTTGAGGTTCCTCTGGTTATAATAAACAGCCCTCTAACTGATATATTCACACATTTTTAATGCACCTTTGCACTTCCATAAAAGAAAACCAGCCATGCCCCCATGTGAATGCATCTAGATCACAAAGACATTTCCTCTCCCTTCACACTAATAAATCCCCTGAAGGCTACAGACAAGTTTCTCATCACCACAGGGGTGCAAAGGCCAAAAAGCAAAACTTAATGAGGCCAAAATGAGGCTCTTTTGCCCAAATGTTAATCTTACTCTTCAGAGAAACAGAGGAGTAAAGAGAACCCCATAAAAATCTCCTCGTGTACAAAAATCACTCGCAATAAAAACGTTACAGCGGGTCCTTTGTCCAAGGTTATTGTGAAGGCTTTTAATTCAGAGGAACTAGTGGGAATACAGTTCCTCTTATTAAAATATATTAATTAGTGTAATACATACAGTCGTGTCCTTTGAAAAGCAAAGCAAACCCATGAGAGGAACAGCAGGGTCCTGCAAGGACCCACCCACCGTCTTGGATTTACTCCTCTGGGGATGGAGTCCCAGAAGCTGCCTCTGAAGCTTCATTTCTTTTCATGTTTAAAACCTTCATTTACAGGCATAAATAACAATGGCATAATCAGGAGCAGCAGCAAAGCTGAAACCTCAAGAACTTGCTGTCTTCCTGAGAATGACTCTCAAACCAAAAAGGATAATCTACAAATTGGCATCCAGCTCTCCAACTGCAGATTGGCAATGAAATCCCTAAATATATTTCTGAACAGTGATTATTGTTGGTCTTAGTGCTTCATTTCACACCTGCACAGAACACTGTTTATTTGGTTTATAGGAACCTCCTGATCCCCAGAGTTTGCAGCAGCAAACTTCTGAAAAATAGCATCCCATGCATTGGCTGATTGACAGAGACCAAGTTCTGGCAGTCAGCACAAGCCCCTGGACAGCTTATTTCAGGTGAAAATCATTTTAAAGCACTATTTGTAAGCATCCACCACAAAACACACAGTATCTACCTAAACACCCCTACAAGAAGCAAACTACTGCATTTTTCAAGTGTGTTTTGGTGAAAAATTTGGTGAAAGCGTGTTTTATAGCTGACAATATTTTCAGTTTAATGCTTTTGATTTATACAGATATATTGCTATCCAGTCTCTTTTCTCCATATCTGCTACCAGCCAAAAGCAGGAAATGTACAAATATTAAGCCAAAAAAAAAAGAAAAAAGTATTTAAAAACAAAACCCACAACACCAAACAAGATCACTGTTACTTTTACACACACTGTTGCTACAAAAATTGGGTAAATCACACCATTTTAGTTATTACACTGGCAAAGACCTCTACAAATGAGAGTTTATGTGGGTTAGCATGGGAGAGAATGATCAGCCTTGTAACTCAGACTAATTCTGATGATGCCTATGGAAAAATCACAGCCAGCTCACCCTGCTGTTGACAGGACTAGGAATAATCTTATTTTTTGTCACTTAAGTCAATTATACTCCATGCCTTCATATACACCCAGTGCAGACAAGTCTATGAAGGTGTTAATTTTACAAGTCAGTTTTTAGAATTCAGCCACTCTTTAAAGCCATGTTTGTTTAATCACTGCTGCCACCTCATACATACAGAAACTATGCCAACAGGACTACGTTTTTAACTTTTTTTTCATGAAAGGCACAGAAAGCACCAACTTTGATCAAACTGTGACTCAAACCAAACAGCCCCAGCCCTTACTGTGAGGCCCTCTGGTTTTCTGAACCTTAGGAGCATTCATGCACTATTCCAGCATTTAGCATCCAGGCCAGCTTCAAGGTTTAAGGAAGACATGGGGAGAAATGAGGAAAAAAAAAAAAAAAGACTCAGATTCTCTTAAATATTACAGGAGACTTCCCAATAAACTAAACTAATTTGTGAAAAACAAAATAGGTAAAGAAGGTTTATGGGGGAAGAGGAATAAAGAAATATAGTAAGGAAACCCATTCCATGCTTTACCCACATGTGGAAAGGTGGCTTTTCCAAGTGTTCCCCTAACAGATTTCCTAAGAATTTCAGAACTACTGGGAATTTAGAGGTGTAGTCCATACTAACTCCTATTAACGTGTTTTACTGTTTATTTTAAAAACAGAAAGGCATCTACTCTATCAGTGATCATACTTTCCAGTATGCCATGTGCCAAAAAAAAAAAAAAAAAAAAAAACCAACTTCACAGAGTTTCTTCAAACACTACCATAACATCTGAGGCACCAACAGCACACAAGAACAAAAAGCACCATGAAACTTAACTCACTTTCACATCTCCTGGGGCACATTTGCTTTTTTTTTTTTTCCCATTAGTCTACCAAAAATAGTACTTACTAGAGCCATAGTTGCTTGACTCGCACGTGAAAATATCTAAGACACATGAAGCCTCTCTAAAATCAAAGTAAAAATTCTTACCAAAAAATCCCCACTTACATCCCAACTAGAAGGAAACCAAATAGTGGCAAGTAGGTCTATAAAAAAACAAAGTCACTATGCTACTAAAATAGCTATACATCCAAAAAGCACTCTCTCCTCTCTCCCAAACCTCATTAACAGCCAAGTTTATTGTCTTGGCATTATAGAAAATGATCCTTCAGCTGTAAAAGCTGTGAATTTCTTCAAACTCATCTGACTGCAGTATTTCAGCCCTACCATTCTATTCAACCACAGAAAACTGCCCAACTTTTACCTCCTTGGGACACCCCCCTCACACACAACCACTTCTCAGCCCCAGCTTCTGAGCTGTTTCTCCTTTCTGATCTTGGCTGAAAACCCATAAATTCCTGCCAGCCACATTACACCTGTACCTACAAGCCATCTATCTTTTAAATTGAATCCAACTGTAAAGATGACAGAGTACAAATCCTGGGGTTCTAAAAAGCAGCACCCAGGACAGGAATTGATGAAGCAATGATTTCTGCTACAAACAACAAATCAGTATTTAATTTGCAGGGTGTTTCACACTTGAGCAACTGAGAAACAACACTGGAAGCAATTCCCAAAGATCATCCAGACTACTCCCATAAAGTATGGGCAAAATTATTGGTAGCTATCCTGACAGATATTTATGAGACTGTGCCTAAAAGCATTCTGTGATGGAGATGCTATAATTGGCAGATAAATCCAGTTTCACTGCTTACATTTTCCTCTGCTGAAATAAACACACAGCTTACTTTTCCTTCTTGCTTTTTTTTACGGTTGACTTTCAGGTCTTTAAAAACTTACTCCTCCCCTCAGCTGTATCTACTCCAGTCCAAACTCCCTGTATCTTCTCCCTGCATCCCTGCTGCCTTTCTTCTCCTGGCTGCTGTAGTTGTGCTCTGGTCTCTCCTCCATCTCAGCCATGGCTGCACCTAAATATTCCCAGAATTATACAAAATTCTGCAAGTGAGATCTTCCAGATTAAGAGTAGAAAAGTTATTTCATAGAGAGTCTGTTTTAATACACCTGCCTGCTGCTTTTCCTTTCTCATTACAGCCTAACAAATTCTGCTCAGTGACCCCAGAGGTGTCTTTAGGATACCTACTACAATGTCAGTACAGCAAGCAAAATATTTATACCCAAAATATTTTGTATTCAGCCTTACTCAACTGTACCCTGGTTTTGTTTTATATATATATATATATACATATATATATATATATATATATATATATATACATATATATATATATATATATATATATATATAAAAAATATATTATTTTTTTTTCCCATTTCAGGATTCCTCTAAAGCTTTCAATTGTGAGACAGCAGAATTCCAGTTCTGGCACCAAATATACCTGCAGACTCTCCCAGGCTGCTGTTCCATATCCTAAGACAAACAGAAAGCAAGTGGAAGGAAGACTGAAAGACAAATGCCTTTATATTTTGACCCTTAATTAGGTAATTAAAACACTACTCGCCTATTAAAGCAAAAATCAAAGCAGGGCTAGATAGCTGGTAAGAATGTCTTGAGAAAATATGCAAATCATGGCATAAATTATTCTGGTGAGAATATGGTACATAACAGGGAAAAAATAGAGCTTGCTATAAGAACAGGGGACTCTTACTTTTGGGATTATACCATAGGCAAACAAGAACTAATGAAAAGAAGCTACATGTTGCAAAAGCACAGTTTTACAGTTACTACTGGCTTAAAGAGAACAAATTTTATTCTACAGTAACATATGAACTTCTAAAGAACTGTAAATGTCTAAAATAATACCATAAAATTGTAATATTTTGTATTAAAATAGTATTAGTTAAATTACATTTTATTTTAGCAATATTACCATATTAACTTGTCATCATTTGCTTATGACAAAACCATCAAGACCTACAGAAAAAGTACATTAAAAACTCTGATACAATATAAAGTTACAAGCTTTGGTATTTGGAAGATGTAATGAATCCAGTGGGACAAAGGATCAAAGCTGACTGCTAAATTCTGAAGTAGAAAGCAGAAAAAGCCAACTTTGATAGATATCAGAAATAAATGAGATTATTCACATAACAAATGTAGCCTGAGTTAGTTTGGGGTTTTTTTTTTTTTTGATGCTTCAAGGCTAGTGGAGGCCAGGAAAAATTGTAAATTTGCACGTGACAACTGGAGATTCAAGTGACAATCTAAATTCTTAAAGCCAAATATTTAAAAAAAAAAAAACAAAAAACTAAAAGAGCTATAAGCATATATAGCTAGACAGACAGGAGTGCACCAATATATCTGTACCCACATGCAAATAAGTAGCTAAGGACCTAGCACCTTGTATTAATGTAATCCCTACCCTATTAACACATCCAGCTAACAGCAGTCTACATCTGCTTGGGGACCTTGCACCTTCTTTCTAGAAATGCAATCCAATCATTATTTTAGTGTCCAATCATTATTTTAGTGGGCCAGAAGAAAGCAACTTGGCAATGTCTCACCTTATTAAGCAAGGTTTGCTTTCCAGCCTATATATCCTTACATCTCAACAGCCACCTCTGCATGCACAGAAGAATCTCCCTAGAAACCAAATAAACAACTCGAGTGCAAATAGCAGGTTCTGCCTCCTGATTCATCATCACAAGCACCACCTCAAAGGCTTTACAAGTGACACTGAGTCCTGGTGGGATGCAGGGAGCCTGAATACAGCTTTGTGTTTCACTTGTTCAGCAGGAGCTGCAATGCTGCCAAAGAGAAGGAAAAAGAACCCTCTCTCATCTGCAAACAAAACTTCTGTCTGGAAGACACAGAATTCACTCTTTCAAACTGTTTTCATCTATCTTAACTATAATTGGCTTGAGCAAACAGACTTCACCATTCAAAATCAATTTTAACAAGTGTTTTAGAGATCCATCAGGAGGAAGCTGTGTCCTGTGTCATCCTGTGAGCCAAAAGAGCCACTTGTGCTCTGGGATGCATCAAGCATCCCCAGTTAGTGGAGGGAAATGATTGTCCCACTGGACACTGCACTGGTGCTGCCCCACAAGTGGCTTAAAAAAAAAATAGATTTCACCAATCAAAATCTAAACAATTGTTGTTGAAGTCCATCAGGAAGAATGTCACGTGTGAGCCAAAGGAGCCACTTGCGCTCTGGGATGCACCAAGCATCCCCAGTTAGTGGAGGGAAATGATTGTCCCAGTGTAAGCTGCATTGGTGCTGCCCCACACTTAACTATAAGTGGCTTAAAAAAAAAAAAAAAAAAATAGATTTCACCATTCAAAATCAAGGTTATCTAAACAATTGTTGTGAAAGTCCATCAGGAAGAATGCCACATGTGTCCTGTGAGCCAAAAGAGCCACTTGTGCTCTGGGATGCATCAAGCATCCCCAGTTAGTGGAGGGAAATGACTGTCCCACTGGACACTGCACTGGTGCTGCCCCACACTTAACTATAACTCAAATATATAGATGTTCTACCCCACTTTAACAGTCCTGTGAAGGAATACAAGCACAATACAGAGCTGTTATTTACTTGTCCCTGCTGTAATCCATTAAGCACAGTTTTTTCTCTAAGGTGCATTCCTTTAAATTTGCTATGAGAGAGCTTTTTCCAGAGAATTTGCAGAGTGTTCCTGTTTTTCTAATACACAATAAAAACAGACTAATGTCTCCTTATTATCCTAAAATGGATTGGAACTGCTTGAAAGATATCAGAAGACCACTTTGTAGCAGCAAATCAATTTTGAGAGAAAAGAAAGCCAGGGTTTCAGTTCTGCTGTACTTCTGAATTGCTGTGGTTTTTTCCTTGCTCATGCTCCTTCTTGGAACATGAGCCACTCTAACAGCTTATCTGTTCTCTCTTAATTGAACGAGGTAAAAGAAAGTCCTCCCATCACACTTTGGGATGTGGCTCAGCCTGGAATTCACCCTAAGGAATAACACAAAGCTTTCCTAAATTGAAATCCCCAACTGTTGAGCTTCAATACTCATCCCTCTTCACCAAGAGAAATTCTCCCTACCCTAAAGCAATCCATCCAGCACACTCACATGCTTGCTGCACTGGAAAAAACCACTTCATCCTCACATCCAGAAACGTTTCCAGCCCTCTCCAAACACTGCTGTCATCACCACAAAGGCACCAACTCTCTAAGTAAGTATTGACAATGGCTGTCTAAGCACTGGCTCATTTTTAAATCAATGCCCCAGCACTGTGTCTCTCAGCCCCTCTGGTTCATCAGTATTCTGTCCACCTACTCCCACCAGGGAAATAATCTGCAGGATGATCCTTACTGACCTGTGACTTCTTCAGAAAGACACATGGATAGCTACAGCAAACACCACCATCCATGTCTGGGAGACCACTGCATTTCTAAGTGCCAACCAAGGCCATTCCCCTGCTGTGTGATACTAAGGGACACAAAAAAACTTCCAAGTATCCACCAGGATGGAGGACACATGGAAAAGCAGAGTCCAAGCTCAGCACTGCCCCAAGGACCAGCTCCACAATGATGCCACTTGGGTAATGCCTGCACAGAGCACATCTCCTGGTACAGAAACCAAATGATGAGTCAGGAAGTATTTTTAGTGAAATCTGAAACCATTATCTTGTCTGAGAGATGAAGGGTGTGGATACAGTAGCATATTAATCACCCCTGTCAAGCCAAAGTGATCATCCTCAACATTTGCCATCCTTCACCTGCCAGTAGCCAGGAGAACAGCAGTGAAGGTGCAAACATTAAAGGAACATTTCAGAAAAAGCAGCATCAGCAGCAAAGACAGTCCAGATATTCTCCAGCCAGCACTTAAGAGTATTTTTCATAGTGATACCACTGGGAACTATCTTGGTGTAAACTGTGTGACTGCAGAAGAGAACAATTAATACACAAACTGTGGAGTTTATCCTTTTAATCCCCTGCAGCCACATTCCTATGCTCAGGTATCCAGGCTTCCCCTAAAACATCAAGGGAATGAAATCAGGAGCTTCCTCAGAGGACAGAGGCACAGGGAGAGGAGGAAGAAGAGGGGTGCTTTCAAGCAGCTGGTTCTCATGTTCCTAAGAGATTATTAGAGGTGCCAGCTAAAGGAAATACCTCCTCAACTTAAGATGTATACACTTGGACTTTCAGCACTGCAGTCCTCCATGAAAACCCCACGATTATCATCCAAGTGAGGCACTGAGATGTAAGAAACCTGACATCATTTCCTAGCAACACCACGAGCACAAATCCACAGCCAGCTATGCCCTTGCTCTTACAGGCTGTATATGATCATAATCACTGAAACATCTTAAGAGAATTTATTTAGTGTCCTTCAAATCACATAATTCTCTTCTGCTGATGTGCAGACACAAATCTGTCACTGCAGGGGCATTCAGACACACCTCAGATCAAGTATTTTGGTCTCAATACATTTTGGTTTCAATACATTTTGCTGGTTTCAAAACTCCTTCTGTGTTCTCCAACCCCTGATTTAGAAAAGATCTTTTAAATCAGTTTTTCAGCATCATCCTCAGCACAGTATCCTAAGGATGAGTTTATGCTTATGGAAGGAACCTCATTCATAAGCTAAACCTTTAACTTATACCTCTGGATTTTTTTCTGTGCCATTATAGAGATATTGAAAATAAGCAGGAAACAAATGAATAGCTATTCTAAAAAGTAACATCCCCATTTTACCAACTCTTATACTTTCTTCATTCCATTTTTTCTTTGCAGTACAAAGGTCTATCATTATAGTTTTGATAGTGATAAGAAAATATATTTTGAGTGAACAGATTTACATGGGTGTATAGTAACTTATTTCTTAAAAAAAACTTGGCATCATCTGTTTCAAAGCTTTCCAAGCACAAAAAGAAATTGTTCTCCCCAAACATCCATGTAGTATTTCTAACTGCAGTAAATGCCTGCTCCTATAAACAAGTCTCTGTAGATATAAATGAGAATTGATTTGGATACAACACCCCCCACACTTCAGAAAAGAAGACAGAAGAGCAGGATAGAACCAGAAAGGATAAGTTTTACACTGGGCATCACATCTTTCAATGAGTTCTTTTAATTCATGAAAATGAAGGAGGGGACAAGTGGATTACTTCACAAATCAGAAAATTGTAACTGGACAACCTGCAGAAATATTTAAATAGCAGATAATTTTAGCTTAGGCACCTCTGTGCATTAGCAATTTCTTGCACTACACATTTCCCTTTGCTGCTATGAGCAGCACATTTTCAGCTGAGGAAATTACTGACGTGAAGCTGCTGTACTGAGCTTAACCACAAAGTTAAAGCAGATCCCAGGACTGCAGTTGGGAGCCAGATGGAAGGAAATCCCTGACAAGGATGGCCAAGGTACCTTTGCTCCAGAGGCACAAATAAAATTATCTTCCAGGGAATCAACTCTATTCCTAAAGTTGTTCATGTCCACACAGAGAAAAATTAGCTGTATTTACGTGCAAGGTAGGTATCAATCAGGCACTTTCAGTTCTGAAAATTTTGTCCCACAAACAGCTTCTTCTGCTTAACTTAACCTCATAAAAAAGGTTCAAGCAGATGAATATAAGCAGGCACTGCCCTGCTGGGTGTCTAACCTGTAAAAAACCATGATGGTCCACATGCTCCCAAAAAGCAAGCCTGCAGCACCATGCTCAATGCTCTGTTATCTAACTGCAAGCTGCAGCTTTAATCAGACAGAATGGAAAGTGTTTCTTCCAGCTTTTATTATTCTGTGCCTTCTTACAGCTTCTTATCAGTTCTAAGTAAGCAGTCAGATTTCCTTTTTGGGGCTGCCTAAGGAAAGCAACTGAAAGAATGAAGGGAGAAAGTGGCGTGTGTGGACGAGCCCTCCTGAAGAGGCTGGAGTGAGCAACATGACTTAAACTCCATCTAAATCAAAGATGGATTATTTCAAAGAGTTGGTAAGGTGAATATATTCATCATATGATTCTATCTGGCAACCTAGAGGGGCTCTATAAAGGCAGCTTCTGTCAGTCATGCTGTTTTCAAAGCTAGCAGGTTTTTAGTGCCCTAAGAAAACAAGAAAACAGACAAGCAAGCTGCAGCCAGGAAATTTAGAAAGGAGGGAAAAGGAAGATGAGTGCTACAGTGCTGGCCTGGCAACACATTCCCAAGAACCCACTGACCTTTAAGGAAAGGGGCAGGGGATGAGCATTGCTGAACAGAATTCAGCTATTCAACCTTTAAAGACTTCTGCAAGGAAATAGGTGAATATATTTAACAACTGTAGAAAAAAACAAAACAAAAAAACCCAAAACTAACCAATGCACACACACTAAAAACATTGTTCCAGAAGTGGATTTCACAGCCATTTGTCACACTGCAGGACTTGTTGCACTTGGATTGCTTTGACACTTCAGCAACACAGCAGTTGCCACGTGGAAGGAAATCCAGGAACCTCTGTGAGAGCCCATGGGTGCAAGAACATGGGCACAAGGGTCTCCTGGGGGGATTCTGGTTGAACACCAGAGGAAAATTTTTCACTCTGAGGACAGTCAGACATTGGAATGGTGTCCCAGGGGAAGTGATGGATTCTCCCACTTTGGAAAGTTTGAAGTCTCAGCTCAACAGGGTGCTGGGAAATCTCATGTGAACAATATTAGAAGGGTTGGACCAGATGATGCTCAAGGTCCCTTCCAACCTGACATTCTATTAGTCTATATGTTCTTGTATTATTATTAAAGCTCATATAAGAACAGTTAATGCAGATAATCAAACCTTCCTTTTCTATGCCTTGTTTGGCAAAACCTTGCAAGTTTAATACATTTTCAACTTTTTTTTTTTAATAACACTTTTGCAGCTGTGCTACACCACTACTGACATCCATTAATACTACAAGAAACAGGAGTCTGCTGTCAATCAGTTCTCCTTTAAGCCACATTATGTTTCATTCATCATGCTGCACACCCCACCTCCTTACCCAGAGGGAAGAGAATTAAAAGGTCACATCTTAGCCAATAAAATATATTTAGCTGTTCTGTGAGGAGAAAAAACTATCTCTAATCAGTCATCCAAAAAAGACAACACACTACCCAGAAGGTTGCATGCTACTGCACATCAATAAACATCTTTATCTAGGAACTGAAATGAAAAATATTAAACCAGTGCAGGTATGAAAGGGAAACTCAAAGCCCTGTCAGAAAAATTACAAATTTAGAGCTGAGCACTGCATTCAGCAAATAGATGATACAGGCACAAGAGGAATAAGTAGTGCTGGGAGCCAGGTTCATGTGGCACACTCTAGAATTTTAAGTAACAGAGAGAAATACTTTGGATACTTTCTGCATCTCTCTGTGTTTTCTTTTGGGTCTCTCTTCTGATAAACACTTAAGCCAGCTCCTCTTTACCTCTTCAGTCTTGGCAAAACTGCTTCACTGTAACCATAACGTTAAAAAATAAGTAATATCTTGCTGATACCTATTTTGGTATTCTTTTAATCCCCAAAATTGAATTTTCCTCCATTTTTTCAGCCTCACTAATCACAATGCTCCAGGGAACAGCCCTTATGGAACATGCTGAACTATGAAAGAGTGCCTAAATTGTACTTCCACAGCATGTCAAAACAAACATTAGGTGCTTAAGATGACAAAACCAGTACTTGGATGCTAAGAAAATACACAGCTTTTTACTATCCATGCTGCTACCAAAACACATACAGCAGACTCATCATCTCACTGAAGCACCGTGGAACAGCTTTCCCAGGGAAAAAAAGCTCTTATTTTCCCAGTAAAAACTTATAGCCAAAATAAGACCCACTGATATTCCAAAAAACCTTTGTCTTCTGGCATTTCATCTCCCAATAAAAGCCACGTAGGCTCCCACAGCCATTTAAAGATTCAAGCAAATGAAATAATTACTTACCCACTTACTTTTTTTTTGTTCGTCTGTTACAGTAGAAAAACATGAATTTACAATACATATGGAACAGGAAAATTAATTTATTATGCTTAAAATAATTTTAGTCCAATGTGCAGAAGGCTTTCTGCCAGCAGTGACTGCAGTGCTATTGCCTGTATGGGGTGTAAGCTGGCACTCCTGTTAAAGCTGAGGTAATTTAAGAGGAATGTCAGCATGCATTTACTTTTCAAACTTTATTACTTTGCTTTAAGAAGAAAAAGAATGCCTGCTATTGTAATTTTCAAAATATTTACAAAGTCTTTGGTATCTGGTTTTAGTCCTGCAGAATTAAAATCAAAGCTCTAGGATCTCCTTGTGATTCTAGTAGAAAAAAAATTAGAAATAATAATTAGGAAGAAAACTAAGTTTAGTGAAAACAAAGTTTTTAAGGATAAATGTGACCACTCTTAATACTAGACAAAGTTCAAGGCAACTAGTAAATTAAATTAAAAGGAGCTACATGTGGACAGCTTTCCAAACTATGAGTGACTGTGAATCTGGCTGCCTCTGGTATCCAAGCTATTTCAACCCAGCTTCCTTTACACATACAACTTCCCACCATGAGGAGCCACAAGGGGATGAACATCTCAAGCTAAGGAGATCTACACCAGTTGTATAACTTCAATCCTTAATCTGAGACCACATTCTCACCCCTGGGTATGCAGATTGAATTTCCCTCTCTTCTTTTTGTAGAGAACAATCTAACTTATTTAAAAATACTAATTTAAAAACACTCTTTATTTCTCTTGAAAGAGCAGGATGATGGAAGCTGCCTCGGTGGCCATTTGGCAGCAGCCTTTTCTCACAGCATAAGGATGCTGCAAAAAATCATCTCTGTACCATGAAGGCATCATTTCCAGTGTCATCTCCAACAGCCATATTTTATTATTGCAGAAACCCAGGGATGACGTGCAGAAGCTGAACAGAGTAAAGCAGCAAAAGGGAACCATGTGGAGAAGGAAAGAGGCAATTTATGCTTAACAAAACAGCAGCCAACAGAAAAAGCACCGAGTTTCCAGGATACCTTCCCTATTAAACCAACAGCCTTTCCCAACACAGCAGTCCAAACTCGTAATAGCAGCATTACAGATGATAATAAATAGTCCATTTTGCCCAGTGAGAAAGCAATTCTAACAAACAAAGTGAACCAAATGAAGGAACAACAATTTCTTTGCTCTCCTCCCACCCCCTGCTCAGCCTAATTCCTGCTGTTAGGAAGCCACGGTCCTCCCAGACAAGCCCCCAAGATGATGCCATTCTGAGGTAGGCACCTGTCCCCTGGCAACAAGCATGAGAGCATCAACTCTTTTTAAGCTGCCCAAAAAAGAGGCTTATCACATGGCAACACCTTTCAGGGACTCCGAAAGTTGTTACTAAACTGAGATAGTTACCTAGAGGTGAAAAGCTTCACATCACATTTCTAATCCCCATACCAGCTAATCTTCTCTGCAATTATTTTTTTTATTTATTTCCTAATGAGTCATACAAGTTTTCCCGGTCTAACAAACCTCTGTCCCTTGAATATATTTCCTAGATCACCTTATTTTGGCATTAAAAATACATATTTCTTCTAGCAAGGATTTTTACAATCTGTGCAAGAAATACTCTGTTACTCATTGCCTATGTGCTAAAATACACTTCTTAAGAAAAAAGGTCAGATAAAAATTGGTATAATGTGGAGCTCTAGTGGTAGACAGGAGGTAACGCAGCACAACACTAACTGGAAAAGTAGATACTGAGGAGAACAGTACCCAAACACAGATTAAAACGAGAAGGGAAAGGAAGCAAACTTGGCTTCACATTCAGCAACATCTAAGGCTCACAGAATACATCTTTGCATACAACATAAAGACCCTAAAATTGAAGCATCCATTTTGTAGCTTACTGCAGGTAAGCATCAGGAAAAAAACAGTATCAACACTGTATGTGTATGGTTGCCTTAAAGGAAGAAATTACATAAAGCACAGCAAGAAACCAATGTTGACCATTAGTTACCAAAACAAGCTGGGAACTGAAAAATTCTATGCACGCTTGTAAAACAGTTCTAGTTATAAATATTGTCCCTTCATGCTAGTCACAGGAGCTCTTACACCAGCCAGCAAATACTCTGCTCTCAGTTGTAGCAACCATTTTAATCAGATTTAACACCAAGACCCAGTGGTGCTTTCAGACTGGAAGAGCTTCTTCCTTACATACATCTGAATCACACATCCTGTCGGCAAATGTCATCAGCTTGAGTCTTGCTGAAAGTAAATATTCCACCTTTAAAGGAGATAGTTTTCCATACATAGCAGCAGGATGGGTAAAGCATGCTGTGCATCTAGTGCACACATCCCACAGAAGACACTGGAATTCTTCTGCTGCCTTGTGAAACACTGGCATTATTTTCTTAACCTTTAAGATGCAATTTGAACTTGGGGAGGTATTAGCAGGAGTTTATAAAGCTAAGTGAATATTGACTGTTATCAGACTATCATAAAGCAGCACAAAACCCACAGGAAACATTGCAGCATGTGTGTGCACAACCAGTCCCAGTATTAGGAGACCCCATTTCCATAGCCAAGCAACATCACTGGTTACATAAACACAGTTTTGAACCCTCTGTTTGAAACCTGCAGTCCCTTCCTAGAGGAAGTTCTTTCATCCAAGATTACGGACAAACAAAACTAAAAAGCTCTTGTATATACTACTGCTATCTTCAACCACCCATTTCAATCCATGTTCTAAATGGTTCAATATTTTTGCTAGGAACTTATGTTCCACTTCCCTACCTGAGGACTAAATGCCTTGGTTCCATACTGACCCGTTTCAGGTGGTCTCTCTCTCTCTCCTTGCTAAGGGAGCCCATTAACTTCCTCACAGGTGTTACTGCTTGGCATCACCAGCCTAACCAGGTGTTTTAAATAAGTAATCAGCCCCAATCAAGTGCCACAGTGGAAACAGATGATTCCGGGCTTTGCATCTTTAGCTCACAAGGCACAGCTGTGGGCTGATGAGGCATCCCCTGGATCTGGCTGATGCCTGTTTGAAAAACTCAAGATACCAAAAGTCCCCGACCAACAAAAGCCTCGGAAAGGAGATTTCCAAACCGTGTCTGTTACCTGGTGGGCAGTTGCACTCTGGAGGCACTTCTCTGGCTACTCGTATTTTTGCCAAGTGTTCGTAGGATTTCTGTGGACGAGAGAAGCAACGTGAGAGGGAGGGCAGAGGGCCACTTCGCTTCGCCGCCGACCCATCCCGGCCCCAGGATGGGATTCACCGCTCTGCCCGGTGGCTTCCTCGCTTGGACACGACCCAAGGTGTCTCACTAAATTCTCCACCCCCACGACAACAACAACAAACAAGCCCGACGGCGCTGGCTCTCTCCCACCTCTGCCCCCAGTGCTTACACACACACACACCCGCTGTAGATTTATTTCTTTTTTTTTAAACACGTGCTATAGAGAACCGCAGGGACCGAGCGACAAATTACGGAGGAGAAAAACACCGGCATCGCCCAGGCGGGGGATCCCCCGCAGCCCCCCAACCTTCCCGCCCCACCAACCGGAGCCGCTTCCCCCCGGGCCCCGCAGCCGCTCCCCGGGGTTGCGGCTTCACTTTTCCCTGCTCCTTCCCCATTTCCCGCGGAACAGCTCCGGCTTCCCCACCTCAGCCCCGCACACACCACCCCCAATCCTCGGCACACCCGCAGCCTCCCCCCCCCCCGGTCCCGCACACCTGGGCGAGGAGTCGCTCCACTTTCTCCTGCATCATCGCGTTCAGCTGCTCCAAGGAGTAACCGGGGAGCGGGGTGGCGGCAGAGAAGCCCCCTCGGGCATCCTCGATGGCCGCCACCCTGGCTTGCAGGTCGCTGGTCCGCACCCCCAGGTAGACGCAGGAGGCGGCCGCCAGCGCCGAGAGGAGAGCGGCCAGCGCGGAACCGCACGGCCCGGCCCGAAGCGGGGGGCAGCGCTCCCCGCCGCAACCGGGCTTCCCGCTGCCATCCCGTCCTGCGGCTCCGCGGCTCTTCCCCGGCGTGCTCTTACACCCTTCGGCTGCGGCAGCTTTGATTTCCTTTCCTCCGCCCCCCATGGAGGCAATTAGTTTCCGAGCAGCCGCAACGAAAGCGGTAAAGTAGGAGAAAATAAACGACGGAAAAGCAAAATAACAATATCCTCTTAAAAAAAAAAAATTAAAAAAAAATAAAATTGCGGTGAGTAGGAGAAAAGCCCGCGAGGGGCTCACGCACTTTAAAAGAGAAGCAGCAGCCCGCACCACACCGCACGGAGCCCGGCGGAGGGTCGCGCCTCAGCCCTTCGGCGGGGGCGTCGGGAGCGGGGGGTTCCGAGGAGCCCAGAGCCGGCAGCAAGGTTGGGTGCGGGGCGAGCCCCCGCGGCTTCCACCCGCCCTTCGGAGGCAGCAGCGTGCTCTGCTAGCGGTTCGCCACTTGTCAGAGAGGTTTTCAGGAGCGGGGCGGGAAGGGATCTTTCCCCCCCCCCCTTTCTCCCCAACCTCCCCTCCGCCTCCCTTTCTCCTCCCCGCAGCCGCCGGACTTGTTGCTCCCCCTCCACCTGCCCGTCGGCGCCCACCAGCCCAGCTCCAGGCGGGGAAGCCCCCGCGTTGCCCCGCACCCAGCCGCGCCGCGGAGTCACTGCCACCTCTCCCGCCGTCCCACCTCCTCCTTCTCTTCCTCGCCCTCATTAGCGTAATTTATTCACCTGGGCGGAGGAGCTCTCTTTGCATAATTTTAGGCACGGCGCGCGGGGGATTTGATTAACTCATCTGGAGGGGAGGAAAGGCTGGGGGGGAGACGACGGGGGGGGCGGGCGACGAGGCCCCGGGGACGGGGAGGGATGAGGATGAGGATGAGGAT
Source organism: Heliangelus exortis (assembly GCF_036169615.1). Taxonomy (NCBI): domain Eukaryota; kingdom Metazoa; phylum Chordata; class Aves; order Apodiformes; family Trochilidae; genus Heliangelus; species Heliangelus exortis. The sequence goes on from NC_092425.1 coordinate 3,751,801, forward strand.
GAGGATGAGGACGAGGATGAGGATGAGGACGAGGACGAGGATGAGGATGAGGACGAGGACGAGGATGAGGACGAGGATGAGGACGAGGATGAGGACGAGGACGAGGATGAGGACGGAGATGGAGACGGAGATGATGGAGATGGAGATGGAGATGGAGATGGGGGGGTGGGGGGGTGAAGGAGTGATAGCCGATGGCGGGGTGGTACCTGGAAGAGGCTGCCTGCCCCGCCGGGGTCAGCTGTGGAACACGGTGCTGATTTACGGTGGTTTATGGCCGGGCTGTCATGGCCAGGGTGCGGGCATAAACCACGGGGAGCTCTCTGTCATCCTGTGCTTTTTTTAGAGCATGGAGGATAAACGTGTGTAATAACTCAGCGGCCGGCGCCCCAGCGAGAGCCTTCATGCGAGGAGAGGGCTCTCTTCTAAAGGAGCAGTGAGCACTAATTCCCTGTTTCGTGGAGGCTGTTTAATTTCAGCTGATTCTTTCTACGTGTTTGTTTGTTGTTGGTTTGGGGGTTTTTGTTGTTTTTTTTTTAACAAGTTGCTTCTTCACCGTGTCGTGCACACCAGCCCCTTTTCCTTGCTCCTGGTTTGTACAACTGGAAAAGAAGGATCTGTATCCAAAAGACTGCACTCATGGCCTGGTGGAAAGCTTGTCCATTTCTGTTCTTTCCCCTCTGCCTCTCATCTTCTTATTTACCTGTTGTGGTTTGGTTCCCATCTCTGCACTATCACAGTGCACTTCCTGCACAGCATTTGGTGTGGCATTTTTTTTGCCCAGGTAATTTCCCAGATCAGAGAAGCTTCTGAAAGCAGGACCAGGCTCTGATGAAAGATGTAGATCACCCTGGCTGGCATTTACTCACATGAATACTGACTGCTTACAAGATACAAAGACTTGTGGGATGAAAAAGAGACCTGTCCAACCATCACACTTCTCAGAGAAGACTGAGTGTGCTGGCTTGTACTATGAATCAAGTTCCCATATAGAGTCATATTTGTGAGGTTTTATTACCTATTGTCTCCCCAAATATCCAAGCAGTCTGCCATGAAACTGCCATGAAAACATGGATCCAAAAAGCTTTGTGGGTTTCAGTGGAATTACAAAGACTTCAAACAAAACATACCCAAAGTTCACAGCTAGTCATTTTTTCTTCATAATTTGTCTTTCTCCTTTCTTAAAAAAAGCGTTTTGTGGACTCTGGCCAGGGAGGAGAAATCCCAATGACACAGCCCCAGGTGACACAATAAACAGTGAGTAGTTGCAATGCCCAATTTGCAAACAAATTCTCCCCAGTGGCCCATACCTTACTATCAGGACATGCGAGTCCCAACTGTTCTTTTCAAAACAAGGACTCGCTCGCAGACTATCTGTTGGCAAGAAGAAGACAAAATGGTATTTGGAACGAATAATCTGACAGAAGAAAACAAATAATACCCACATGCTCTTATTTGGTGCACAGCATGGGCCCCCTGAGCATGGTATGAGCTGTAGCCAGCCTGCCCCGGAGCGGCTGGTGGGCCAGCGAGTCGCTGGGAGCCATCGGCGCCAGCTCCAGCTCTTAGCATCACCCCCTGCTGTTAGTAACCAGTGCCATTACTCACCCTTGCTGGTGGTGACACGCAGCAAAGCAAAGCTCCAAACCCTCAGGAAATTATTATTATCCTCTTTGGGTTATGCAGGGGGGGTGACTGGGGCGCCGCTGTGGGCAGGACGGCTGCCCGCAACCCGCTGCTGCCTCTGCCCTTCTTGGGTGGGTGCTGCCAGGGTGGAATTTCTTCCTGGGATCAACTTGCTTCAGTTCAGTGCAGATATGGACTTGTCTGCCTGCTTCGGAGCCTCGTGTAGGGTATGGACCCATCAATGTGACCTTGCTTACTGTTTTGCTTGGCCAGAAGCTGTAGTCAGTCTGTCCAAGCATCTTTCTGTCCCAGCATCGTGCTGTCCGTTTGTTTTGGACAAGGCACATTCCAAGTCAGCAATGAAGTAGCCTGAGACAGAAAGTCCTTTGTTGCATTTGTTTTACACATACTTAACATTGTAAAAATTGCCAGATGAGCAAGATCACCATGTTTCTGTGGGATGTGATGGAAAGCCCCTTTCCAACTGGATGGCAAATCTCGGGCTGGAGGTTTTTTATTCTTGAGAGGTGTGATGAGGAACCTTTATTTTTGCCTATGACAAATAAAAAACTCTGCCATACTAGAATTAGAGCCCAAGCCAGGAAAGAGCACCTTTAAAATATCCAAGAAATTGTTTTCATCCCCCCCGCCTTTTTTTTTTTCTATACCTTCACAGACCTGGAAAGAATCTTAGCCTCTCCTGGTCTCACCTCTGAAAAGAGATGAAGCTCATTCATTCCTTGTGCATCTGTCTGCTCACACGTATCCTGAGATAAAAGGAAACATGATGAAAAAGAGTGAGAGGAGAAAGACCAGTGCCAAGCCTTCCTCCTAGCTCCAGCTTAAAGTTAGATTTTTCTTTTTGCCAAGGCTTGGTTAGGGGAAAGATGTCATCTAAAAGTTTATTAAAACACTTAGAAATTATTTGATAATGACAGAATTTGAGAACAAATTATTTCCAGAAGCTTTTTTTTCTAATTTTTTTTTGTTTTTCACACAGAAATAGATACCAGAGAGTCTTTGAGGATGACAGTTAGCAGAATCCTCTCACAGAAAAAAACATGATCTTCCTGTTGGAGGCCAGGCTGGTCCAGAGCAGATGAGACCAGACTCCAGAAAATGAGCAGCTAAATTAAAGACAGTCTGATTAAATCTAGCACAGGACTTGATAGTGTAGGTGAAGAACATAACACAGCTGATTTATCTGTCATGAAATTATCTGGTCATGTCATGTACATGTACATGTACACTGTACCCTCCTGTGCTCAGTTGCTTGATACCATCAAGTGGGCAGCCAGCAGCTTTGCAGTACATTTACCCCATCTAAACACAATAAACTGGAGAAAAAAACCACTTAAGACTCAGCCTTGCTGTCTTTCCACAAGCAGGAGGAGGCAGAGTGAACCCAGGACATGTGTATGCTGAGTGCCAGTGAGCCTGCTGCTTATTTTGCAGCCACGATGATGCCAGAGTCAAGAAGGCATCTCCTTAGGATCACAAGCTAAGATTGAAACCAGATTGCTGCAGCACTTTTGAGAAAGCTCTCCGTGCAATGAAAAAGCTGATTTTTTTCTTCTCCCTTAAAAAAAAAAAAAGTCCTTACTTTTTTACATTTTTTATTGGTGAAGATTTATAGGTTTTGAATTAGAGTGAGTAACTTGGTCCAAGGAGTCAAACTTCTTTCTACTCCAGGAGTAAACCAGATGGCTGTTCACATGGCCAAACAGTAATTTAATTGCTTGCAGGCAGGAACTGTATATCTGACTTTGCTGGTCACACTTAAGGTGATACACCATGCAAGCTGAGGTTACAAAATACTTAAAATGCTTTAAGAGCTTGTTGTGTGTCTGGCAGCTAGAATAAAGCAGCTTGAAATAAGAACTGAACCCCAGATATATTGAGCTGGCCATTAACACATGCAGGTAGAGTGTGAGATCTGAAGCCCTCCAACTCAAACAGTGGCAAAAAAAGAAGGAGAATTTTAAATAAGGTGAGCTGAAGAGCTCCTACACACAGAGCAGAGGCAGCCACACTTCCCACCAGGAGGAGAATGCTCTCACTTTGAAGATTTGGATCTCTAAATGCCATGTTTCAGCAGATCTCCTGCATGACCAGGCCAAAGGTATTGACACAAGATGCTACTGTTTGCATTTCATGGGGCTGTGTTTGAGGATGTGGCTGGATGTTTGCAGATAACAATTTTCCAGCAGACAGAACTAGTGTCTGGAGTTCTTTTTTGCATATTTTTATGTCTGCAGCACGTCGGATTCTGGCTGACCAATCCCCAGTCTGCAACTGGATTTCTTTACCAGATCCAGCATAAACTTTTCATTAGAATTATGCAAAACAGATCAGGGGAAAAGGAGCTGAAACAACAAGCTACGTTCAGTCTGTAAAGTGTTTTGCCCACATGGTCAAGAAAGGCAGAGAATAAAATTCAAGTAGAAATTGGAGTCTGGGGCTGTATTAGAACTGATGTGACACACAAGGAAAAAATTTGGTCAATAACAGCCATATCCAAGATGGAGTTAAAATTTTCTGTCCCAAATGTCCCAGCTTTCAAATGGAGCTTATATATTATTCATTATATGGGGACAGGAATGGTGTCTGCACTCCACTGCTTCCTCCCTTCCCCTCACTTCTGCTCAGCCTTTGAATTAGAGTACCCTAAATCAGATTTTACTCGACTTTTGTATACATATGTGGGTAAAATTCAGGGCAGAACCAGAATCCAAGTGCTTTTGTGATTTGCCTGGCTTCTCAGCTCTCTGGCAGGTTAGGCTGTACAGTATTTTTCACTGATCTGCTCCTAATACCTGCCAAGAGGGCACAGAAGCACCAAAAAAAACCCAGCAAAAAACTCAATTCACTGAAAAAAAAAATAAAAATAAAAAAGCTGGAAAAGCCTCTCACTTTCAAAGACACAAACTGATTGCCTACTGGCACTTTAAATTGAATATAAGCACATTAAAGTACAGTATAGATGATGCAGTACATTAATATACTTAGCAGCTGGACAACACTAGCTTGTGATTTAAGACTTAGATATACTCATTTCACATCTACTGTACAAACACTTCATATATTTGAATCTTTATGTCAGACTTATCTGTAGACGAGAGGCAATCAGGTCACATGAGCATAGGATTTAGTTTATTAGTTCCATAACCTGATTGGTATTTTGGCAAACCTGATAATAAAAAAATAAAATAAAGTAAACCCCCACCCTTGCATCTGGATTTTAATATATTTCACAGGATTTCCTTTTTCAATATGATGAAACCAGCTCTCCTAGACCTACAAAATGACTGATTCAAGGTAAAATTCAGATGCTGGATGTTATTTTTACTAAAATCATGAGCATTTTCCACGTGAATGTATTACACAACACCTCATAACAGATAAACTAACTCTCTGACATTTGTCACAGCTTCAAATATTTACTTTAAAATTCAGGAGACCCTTGGGAGTCCCTGGGCAGGATTTTACTGAATGGAGACCCATAATCAGGAATGGGATGAGGAGACCAGACTTGTGAACCTCAGGCTGAAAAAAAAGAAATCCTTGCCCTGGCTCCAGGCCAATTAATATCCCTTGGTTCCCTGGTTTGTTTATTTGTCTATGAATGAACACCACTGGAATTCAGGGGTTTGAGGGAAAAGGCTGGGAGGACAAGGTTCATCCAAAGAGTTTCTGAGCTTGCAAAGTCCTGTATTAAGATGTAGCTTCACTCACGTGAGCTGTCTGATCCAAATCAACAGGATTAGTCATGGAAGTAAACTTTCACATGTGCTGGAGGCTATAAAAATGCCAAGATGCAGGACAGAATGTAGGATCCAGCAAAAAAGGCTGATTATACAGCAGATAAAATTTCTATGTCTTGTTAATTCCAAGTTTCTGGTTGCCTTTTTCCTGCCTTATTCACATGAGGTCATTACTTTATAATGTCTGCATTCAGAAGCAGTTACCTTTAAGAAGTGTATGTGTATCATATAAATAAATATATATATTACAAATATTTTATATTTATCATATAAATAATTACAATGAAGAGTATGCTCCTGAGAGATCACAATGGAAGCCACCTCTGAAAAAGGAAACAGTAACTTTGAAGAAATTTTTATTCCCCACTACAAAGGCAAAAGTTACCAGAAATGCAAATGGGAAGAGCACAGGACATGAGCAACCATAAGATCATAGATTAATTTTATATATATATATTTCTATAAACTTCATCAGTGATTTACATCCTGAAACTGGGCTGAACCTCCTGAAACCTACAGGCATTGTGGGTCAAAGATGGAAAGTGTTATCATGAAATAAAAAATCAGGAATATGGGAAAGCAGCACAAGGAAGGAAGATTATTTGCTTACCAAATTAAAAAGAAGGAGCCAGGAAGCAAGCAGAAGAAAAACTGCAGTATAGGTTTTAAGAAAATGAAGGAGTTGGTTGCAGCAGGAATTCTTCCCTTGGTTCAGTGGATGGTGTAGTCCAAGTGGCTTAAAGACAAATGAAGTTTGGTGGTTAATTTTTTTTTTTCTCCACAATTTGAAATAAGAGTATTTCAATTAATTTATCTGGAATAAAATATCTTCTTACAGTTACTCCATATTTGAGTATCAGTGTCTCACTTTCAACTGGCTTCCACAACTCTGTTCAGGGCCCTGTTTTCACTCTGTTTAACCAAATTACTGTGATGATATCAAGTGAAAATCCTTATCAGGATGCCCAGCATCCTCAGTTATCTTCAGCTTGCTTTCTTGATGCTATTGGTGATAAGGTGGGCTCTGAACATCTGTCTTTTTCAGCCAGCTGTTGAGTCTCTCCTTGCCTCAGGCAGCCCTGGGCACAGATCTCTGCTCACTACTAACTCCTCACTCAGTCACATTATAGGAAATAATTCAGCAAAGTGGGAAAAGGTCAGCAGTCAAAGAATGAGTGCTCTGACACAGCTGTCAAAAGTGTTTTTACCTTAAGAGGAAGTTTAATTTCAGATTTGGTTTCACACATTATGTAATTCAATGATATAAATGAAATGTATCTTTTTTTTTTTAATGAAGGATGATTGATTTCAGGCAAATGTGTCCTATTCTGAAGACTATCCAGCCACTGCTGAAGATAGCTTCAGGATAAAATACAAAAATTTGAACAGATCAGCTTTGGATTCAATGGAAATACCAATTCTATTATTATTCTATTTGTTTTCTTACTTTGACTACCTCTGACAATGTTAATCCCTGCTCATTATTCAAGCACAGTTTAAAAATGTTATCCCATTAGCAGCTGAAGATTTTAATCCCCTTTTGAAGAACACGAACAAAGTTTTTGGGGAAATGTTGCTTATTTATACAAATATTGCAAAGAAAAATCTTTCCTTCCTGATCATGCTCAGATCAAGAATGTGTGGAAATTCCTTTAGTAGGAAGATACAAATGCCCAGCTACATCACACCCCAGGAAAAATCAAGCAAGCAAAGAAACAAAAGAAATAAAACCAACATACAAAGAGAAAACCAGCCAAAAGCTTATCTCTTATAATTAGTTTTTCTGGGTCAGAACAAAGTAAGTTTTAAGCTGCCTGTACTTGTCAAAACCTTACCCAATAGGGTTGCTCTCAGGTGCACCATGGATTTAGCTTTTTTTTTTTTTTTTTTTGATGATTCTCTAGTTTTCACAGGCCTTTTATCCCTATCAAACAGCCAGGTGTCAGACCACCCCCTTTCCCTCTCCTTGTATTGGGGTTGGATCTGTGGAGTGGGAGCACATGGAGATGTCCAGCAGGCATTCCTGAGCTCCTGGCTCTGGGGGTCTCCAGGCTTCTCTTTCCCTCTCTATAGAGGGAAAGAAGGAAACAAGCCCAATTCCTTGAAGGCTGTGCAATTGTAAAAGTTTTGAAAAGGTGATTTTAGAGCATGGGATGGTAAATGATTGAGGCTGATTAAAAAAAATGAAAAAAATCAATGTTAAATGTCTCTTTCACCTGTCTCTCCATCTATGAATGGCACTGTAACCCCTTCCATGTGAAATTCTCAGGGGGCAAGATACCTGTGATACCTGGGCAAAAATTAAGCTGCTACCATGAAAATTATGGAATTAAGGTGTTACTGAGCACCCTGGAGAATCACAGAGCTAAAAAAATAAACCATCAGTCAGAAAAGCATCCGAAACTCTTCTCATGAAAATTTAGGAGGCTTTTACTTGCAATGAGCAGTGAGATAAAGGAAGCCAGTCAGGAGATATTATCAGCTAAAGAATTTGTAGATCTTCTGTAGATTTCACAAGCATTCACATGAATGAGCACAATAAAATAGCCCGGCTGCTTGGGATTACAGGTCCCAGCCTTGCGTCTGCATCATCTCAACTCCATCAGGCCTCCAGCTGCCAGAGACTTTACTGCACCTTCCAGGGACACAAATTCTTCAAATTACTGTCATAGACTTCTTGTAGCTGTCATATTCTGTACGCTACTTGTATTATTTTTATGCCAAAGGTAAAGTTGAGCTGGGTTGTGCTCCCCAGTTGCCGTGCTTGTAAGAGAATTTAAATCTTTGATGACAATGCTGGCTGTGGAGGTCTAACCCAGTGAATACTGACTTAAGGGAGGAAGGGACCACTAGGTAATCTCTTCATTTACCATACTTGGTATTATTCATGCTCTTTAGTCTTCTCTTATGCAGGGCTTCCATTTTCCATAGCCCTGCTATGCTTCTTCTTCACCCAGACCCCTCCATGTGTCTGCGTCCCAGAAAACTGCATTATATTTCTGCTTAGAAATCAACACAAGCTTTGCTGTCCCTTTTTCTTTCCAGGATTACACAGTCAAAACCTAAAGGTTACATGAATGTTTGAATGCTCTCTTCTCTCTCATCCTCTCAGGTAGTTAGGAAGGACACTGGAAAAGGAAAGCATAGGAGAGCAGGAATACCTGGGCAACAAGTCATACAGGGATGATGGGGGCTGAGAAAGAAGGAAAGCAGGGCAGGAGGGTAACTCTGTGTTAACACTGCAGAAAGCAGTAATCTCTGGAGGAAAATATGAAGAGAGGGAGTTTATTTTGGCCTTTTATAGTTGAGGGTGATGCTCCTGAGGTCTCTTTCTTGATGGGCCAGAAGTAGGGTTGAGAGAATAAAACAGATGGTGGGTGGTAATAACAGAAGGGATGAAAAAGCAAAAGGGCAGAAGGGATCCACCAGGGTGACACAAACCACTTCATATTTTTTATACAGGGACTAGAGGGAGATAGAAGAACTTTCATGAATGTGTTTTGCCATCTAGCTGGGGACAGGCTGAAGCCATCTCCAAGATGAAGAAGGTGGCATCTTGCATGTGGAAAGGCTGCCCTGTGCTCAGCCTGGGAACATCTTGTATCAAGAAAGTGTTCAGTGGATTTAAGAAAGACTGTTTTCCATCTGAGAGTTTTGTTCTGGGTAAGTTAAAACCTCTAAAAATGTGTCTTTCTGACGTTTCTGGTTAAGGACAGTCTAAAATTAAAGTGTTGGAGGGACAGAAACAGACCCCAGCAGGCTTTCTGAGCAGCATTCCCCCAGTGGGGCAGGCAAGGGAATGTGTTTGATCACTGCAGCTGAAGTATTTTCTGCTTGATGTGGAAGGCCAAGTGGGTGAGCAGAGATGCAGAGTTTGCACTCCTGGATGAAAGAAAGAGAGGAAAAAGTTTTTTTGGAGTAATCCTCTCTCAGGGTACATACTTAGATATCATTTTTCTGACGCATACCTACCCAACATCAGCACCCCAGTGGTTTTTGCCTCACTTCAATGTTTAAATATACTGTCCTGCTGAAACAGCAGGATGATTTGTGGATCATTCTTCACTATTATTGAATGGGGACTTCTACCCATTTAGGAAATCTTGTGCTCTTAATTTTCTGTTTCATCTTGCCCCGGAGAATAATTTGGTTCTACTCTATCTTTCTATACTTCTCTGTCCTCTGTGATTGTAAGTGCTTGAGACGTACTAAATATAAAAGCTCTTTGATATCAGCTGGAAAACAGCTGAGGATTAAGCCTGCCCCTCAATGCTCTGCCTGCTGCTGTCGTGTGTAAACCCTACATAGGAATCACTCCCTTCCACAGAAATCAGCCCTAGCCTGGATGAAACAGAGCAGATGCTTCACAAAACAGACCCGAAAGGAAGGGAAAATACCTTTTCCAATGAACTTCATGATGAATATAAAACCCAGCAGCAGAGCATCTCCCCTCAGGAAGCCAGCAAATAGGCATCTATAACTCACTCCTCAATAAAATGCCTCCTGGAAGCTTTAATGAGCAAGTGCCTGTCATCTTTCTGCCACATGGGAAGGGATGGTACCACTGGTGCTGTAGAAGTGGTGCTGCTGGGCCAGCTTGCTGTGCTGCTCAGCAGCCACCCATGGGTGCCTGGGGCACCCAGCTCAGCTGACCTCAGCTTATCCACAGAAATCCAACAGGATCCCAGTCCTAGGTGTTGTGGCTGCAGGCATCAAGACATTAATCTGAAGAATGTAAGGGATACTGAAAAGTTACCAAGACCAAAGCAAAATGGTAGTACTGGTCATCAAAAGGGTAATAAAATTTGGCCAGAAGGTGGGAATCTACTTTTTTTCCTGGCAATGCTGAAATATTTTGCTGCCAAGGTTTCATCAGCTGTACTATGTGTTTGGGTTATTTGAGTCTCCATTAACGTCTCTGTTCTGGAACTAATTTCTAGGTGGTTTACCCACAGGAATACCAATCCATATGCTTAAAATAAAACAGGGGAGATAGAGATATATGTATGCAGAGAGAAGGAATATAATTTTTTTTGCAAGTGAAAGCATGCCTGTATATGATTACAATGTGTAAAAAACACTCCAAAGTCTTCGTCTCAATCCACATTTACAGAAAAGTCCCAAATACTTATAAAAGTGTGAAGAGTTTTGAAACCAATACCATAAATATGCAACAGCTTGCCATAAACAGCTGCAAAACTTCACCAACTACAGCCCTGATGTAAAGCTTCCCAGTCTGATGACAGAGTCTGAGGGTCTTTGCAGCCTCCTGTTTAGGTAGCTCTGCTAATTGCTCCTCAGCATTCAGCTCTGTTGCTTAGGGGAGCTTTTTTTTCGCTAGATGCTGATTTGAAAATATACACTGAAAAAAAAAAAACCACAGAGAAGCCATGTGCAGGGCTATAGTGCTGTAGCCTTCCCACTGCTGCCATTCATCCCCTTGTGAGCCAGGCTATGCTGGAGCAATCAGCTTTTCAGAGGCCTCTGCCAGAGCATTGCATCTTCCAGCTTTGAGGCTGACACAGATTGATTTATTGAAGGCAGGAGATGGGACCCATCAAAATTAATCAGCCTCTGTGTTTATGTCCCACCCTTGCTGTTTCTTCCTGTGGCTCCTGTGATCCCTCCCAGGCCTGTCTCCTCTTCCCCCTAGTTCAGAGGCAGCAGCTTTCCTCCCAGCAGAGTTTGTTTCCTTCCCAGCTGAAGCTGCACTGCCACCCATCCCACCTCTCCAGGTTTCTGCAGAGCTCTGCTGCTCACTGGGGAGTGACCTGCTGCATCTTCCTAAATGCTGCCAGCAGAAGCTTATTTCTGCTATAAGCATCTGCAATGCTTTCTCTTGACTTACTTGGTTCATGGAAATATGGAAAATCACGTGAGGAGGTGCATTTCATCATAGGATTTGCTGCATCCCACAGTGAAAAGGGGAAGGAACAGTCTTCATAGTAATGTGCTGTCAAAAATGTCCTTGTCTTTGCAGTTACCTGCTGGCTGGAGTGAGCAGTAGCTCCTTATTATGGGCTAAGTATCTGATGCCATTAGTACAGCTCAACGAGACCTTCTAGTGACAAGGAAGCTTCTGGCTTCCTTGGGTTTATCATATGGCTCTCAAATCAACTCTCTCTTTGATCTTCTCTGCTTTATTGGTCTTATTTTGTTTTCCCAATGGCTCACTCTGTGCATTAGTACTTTTTTTAGAAGTTAAACAACTTCTTTTGGCTACCTCTTGTGCTGTTCTGAATTTTGCAGGATTCTCTTTAAGCCCACAAAGGTCACCGTTCTTTCCCCATGAGCTGTGTATTCAAGTCCCATTAATATTAAACAGGATTTCAGGGAATACATTGAGGAAGAACAAGCCCCTTAAACACCTCTTTTACCACACCTATTTTATTCCTTTGGCATTTCTCACCTCTTGAAGCTATTTTCTTATTTCCCTGTCTATGCAAGTACAGACCACATCTTGCCTCTTAAGAAGACTTCCCCTCTCAAGGAAGCCAGGCACATGGATGGCTCTTTGCACTGTTTTCTTTCTCACTTCCATTTAAGAGCCACAATTTGCTTCCCCTCTAAACCCATTTCCATTCAGAGACCAAAACTACTTCTCCATTTTGCCCCAAGAGGGACCACATACTTACCTAAAGCCACACCATGTTCTAAACCTAACAAAGTTTATTCATTACCCTTCTTGGAGTGCTTTAAAAATACTTTTTTTTTTTTTTTTTTTTTTTCCACAATATCTTTCATCCTTAAGTACTTCACAAGTACTGCCCAAGGAGTGCTGTGGGTTGTAGGATGGGAAGCCCTGATGAAGTAGAAGGCTCAGTGTGTGTGCATTTTGGAGAGGAAGCATTTTCACAAGTCCTGTCCATCAGCAGAGCCACAGTGATTGTGGTGAGTTTATACACTGATTCATGTGTTATTTCTTTCCTGAAATAATGGCCTGAGATAGAAAGTGCCACGTTTCCAAAAGACTAAACAGCATTTCTGTGCTCAGATGAACCATTTCACTTCAGTCTCTGATTCAATTGTTTTTTCCATCATCCAACAATGAACTCTGAAATGAACTGAGAATCTGTTCTGAGCTAAGGCTGTCTCTTCTGTAATACTAATTGCTAAAAAAGTGAAACAGATTATTGAGACAGAGGAGAATAGAAAGTCACATGGATGCAATCTATTTAGAGAAAAAAAATAGCTGGGGATACATTAGCTATGGCTTAGAAATTTCAAATGAAGGAGGATGCTGTAATTTATCATCTAAGAATCCTGTTTTAATTGCCTGTAAGTATATTCCAAAGATGTCTGTATAACTTCATAGTTCACAGTTACCTGGGTAGCATGCTGATCACAATTTTTAGCTTCCTGTGACAATTCCAAAGTGTCTCTAGTTTTGGGGGTTTTTTTGCAATGATTGTTAGTTAATCTTGCCTATCTCAAATGCCTCTGATACAAATCTGGAATTGCACAGAGCCAAATTAGCCTTTATTTCCCAGGTGAGCCAAGTTGCTGACTGTGCAATGAAGAAGTGCTTCAAGGAAGTATGATTTCATCTGGAAAACTTACAGCAGGAGAGGGTGAGAGAGAACAAGGACCCCATCATGCAAGGTAGCTCTTGAAAGAGGTGCATAATAAAGGGGCTGTTTCAGCCATACACAGGGACTCCAGCAATGCCTCCTGTGTTAAGGGGAAAGTTACCACATTGCTGTTTGCTTTTTACTTTTTTCCCACCCCCCTCTCGTCTTAACAGCAGCCTTGTGAACACCACAAAGTCAAAGTTTTGGCTCACATTTGCTTTGAAACCACCACAGCTGGTTGCTGCAGGGCTGCCCCTGGATGGCTGCTCTGCTGGAGGCAGCTCCTCAGAAGCCCAGAATCATAGAATCCCAGAATCATTTGGGTTGGAAAGGACCTCTGAGATCATCAAGTCCACCCCTTGATCCACTCCCCCCGTGGTTCCCAGACCGTGGCACTGAGTGCCTCATTCAGCCTCTTCTTAAAAACCTCCAGGGATGGAGAATCCGTCCCCTCCCTGGGCAGCCCATTCCAATGTCTGATCACCCCCTCTGTAGAGGGAATTTTTTCCTAATATCCAACCTAAACCTCCCCTGGCAGAGCTTAAGCCCATGTCTTGCCTTACTGACAGCTGCTACAACCAACCTGGCTCCAACCTCCTTTCAGGGAGTTGTAGAGAGTGATGAGGTCTCCCCTGAGCCTCCTCTTCTCCAGCCTCAACACCCCCATCTTGAGAAGAGAAGAGAAGAGAAGAGAAGAGAAGAGAAGAGAAGAGAAGAGAAGAGAAGAGAAGAGAAGAGAAGAGAAGAGAAGAGAAGAGAAGAGAAGAGAAGAGAAGAAGCAGTGAGGTAGTTTCTTGCCCTCCAAGATCTCAGAAGAGTTTGAAAATGCAAATACTAAAAGCTCATACCATGAGGGAACTTGAAAAGAAGTTGCTTTTATGTATTTTGAAGACTCACAGCCAGTCTCAGGAGCACCCATGGTTCTGCTCTGCAGCTTTCCTGCTCTTGTCCACACTGCTTGACAGAAGGGCACAGCCTCTGGGCACCTCTTGGTAAGCTGAAGATGGGACAAAATGTATTTATTTACTCAAGGGAAAAATAAAAAGGCAGGAATCATGGCACGGAACAGGTTGGAGGTCCCAGGAGCTAAGGAAGTTCTTGATGGCTCCATGTGCTGCACTGTGTTTAATGTAGTGAAGCCAATGTAATTTTTAGTAATTTTTAGGTCCAGTTTTCACATGTGAGGTGTGAACACAGGCTTCGTTTTGTTTTGAAAGGTGTGACTCTTCCTCCAAAAGCTGCTTTAAATATCTGCTTCCATGCTTAATGTGCCAAAATAAATGTTCTGCTACGTTCTGATTCCAGTTTGGAATTTTCTTTTTGAGTTTGAAGCCAGCAATGTGCACAATGACAAAATTTGTATTGGTGTTCAACACCATCAGCTACATGATGCTTCATGGCTATTTTGCCTTGGTCATCTTTCTTCTTTCCCTCATTAAGTTATTGGCTCATTCATTGCTACCAAAAATACCAAGGAAAGTCTTAGAACAAAAAATTCATTTAATTTTCCAGTATGAACCCAAACTCATGGCTAAAAGTGGGATGTTTTTTAGGGAAAAGCCTACATTCCAGTTAGGTTTTGAAAGAAGTCTGATTCTTCTTTTTTTTTCACAAGGTTTCTGATCATGCTGGTAAAAGTTGAGCAAGCAGTTACTGACTTTATTTAAAGCCTCAGCTGCTCAGGTAGCCACCAAATACAGCTGAGCTCCTACAAGAACAGCTTGAAGGATTCTAGTCTTGTTTAATTTAAATACAAATCCTAGTTTAAGGTTTCATATCACCACTAGACTTAACGTGAGTGAGATTCTGGTCCGGAGCCAAGTTTCACATCTGAGCCAGATCCAAATATGTCAGAATCCCAAATAGATTTTAAGTAGAACACACAACAGAGTCCCAGAACATCATGAAAAGTTACATGATAATAGGAATAGGAATAGGAATAGGAATAGGAATAAGAATAGGAATAAGAATAGGAATAGGAATAGGAATAGGAATAGGAATGCTTTCATAAATAAATGAGTTCTTGTGCCACTGAGTCCTCCTGCCACAGTGTTGAGGATGCAGGTTTAGGTCCCTGTCTGTGCAAAAGAGGTTTTGCATCATGGCTTTGGACTTGGAGGGCCCCCAAAATCACATGTGAAGAGCTGAAGATTGGTTGGAGAGGTGAGAAAAAGAGACAAATTTCTCAAATGCTGCAACTAGACAGCTCAGCACATCACACCATGGCTGCTGCACAGGAGGGGTCCACGTTGAGCACTTCTGATCCTCAGGCCAACTGCCAGGCACCCATTTGTCTGAGAGATGTGACACCAGAGGCTCCAGTCCTGGCTCTTTGGTGTTCTTGGCAGGTGGTTACCAAGCAACATTGCAGCTTCAGATCCTCTTGTCCTCCCTGCCACTGGATGGATGCAGCTCTCACAGCTGCTGCTACTGGGAGGTGGAGGATATGGATCTGGGGGAGGGTGGGAGGTAGGTGGCTGTAAATAAAGGAGATTTATGTATCCTACACCCTCTGGATTGTTGGAGATCAGCTGGCTGGTACTTAAAGATAGTCTTTAAGGAAAATCCAGGCATCTGTATTCATTCATTTCACAACAATTGAGATTACTGTGAAAGAGGAAGGTTCCCAGATGCTTGCCCTCTTTACAAAAGAGCAAATGCTCTTGCATGATTTTTTCAGACTAGGTAATTGTAGCACCTGGATTTGCTGAGTTGTGTAATGATGCAGCTCACCCTTCCAGTGACCTTCAAAGGGGAAAAAAAGAAGGAAAAAAAGAAAGAAAAAAAAAAGAGGAAATAGCTTCTATGCAGAAATACCTATAACATCTTGCAAGAAAAGACTGAAGAGTGCTTGCCTGCTGGCTGGGCTCTGTGTGAGGGTGTGGGGGCTGGGACTTCTCCCTGGCTTCTCACACCATTCCTCTTTTACAGCCAAGGAAGGTGACTGGTTCCTGCTTTTTCTTAGCTGTTTTTCTTACAGCTGGATTTAGCTGAATAGTTAGGATAGGATTTTGGTGCAGCACCTCACCTTGCTCACTACTATAGGTGGTGAATAAATACATGTGAATAAATACAAATAAATACATGGTGAATAAATACAAATGGTGAAATAAATACAAATACATGGTGAATAAATACAAATAAATACATGCTACAAACATGCACAAGAGAAGGGAGAGAGACTGCCCAGGTGAAAGCTGGTGGAAGGGCAGGGCAGGGAGCCCTGGATGCCCTGGCTCTGTCAGTGTGGCCAGAGCTGATCCCTACTGCACACTTCTAGAGAAATGCCTCATCCCATCCAGCAGTGCCAATTCCCCTTCTTGAGCCATAAAAAGACATTTCTGCAGCCCAGGAGGGATGTGACACAAGGGGGAAGAGTGGGAGTGGGGAGGATGTGCAGTTCTCTCTAACACACCTAGCAGGGACAAAGAATAATCTAGCCCTTTGCTTCATATCTTGATGCTTTTAGCTGCAATGCAGCCCAAAGAAGCTGAATTTTTACTTATCTTTCAGCTTTCTCAGTTATGTTGGATACCTGCTCCTCAGAAGTTCCCTGAAATAGGCACACAAGGGGTGTCTGCATCTAGGAGCATTCACTTACTGGGGTCACCTTGCTAGCAGGCTGAATGAGCTTCAGAAAGACCCTTCTAAAACTCTGCCTCACAAAACCTGGTGCAGTTTATCCCTGTTAAAATTTATCTTCCAGCAAGTCACAGGGCACAGCAAGCTATGCCTGGTTTTCACCCCTTTTCACAACTGGATAATTTTTCTGCTCCCCAGAAGAGACCTGAATCCAACAAGCCCAATTCTTTGCATCTTCTTGGCTCTGCCATCTGCTCACTCCCTAAAATCCCTCAACATCTCCCCCAGTGAGGACCTCAGGACCACGTTCAGGGCAAACAGGGGTGGCTGGAGCTGGTTCCAAGGGAGGTTTCACCTGATGAGCAGGAGTGGCAGCCGTGGCTGTGTGGCAGGGTGAGGGACCCAGCACATTCTTCTCCCTGCCACAGGCATTCCTGCAGAGGCAGGAGGCTGGGGGGCTGCCAGCTGCTCGGCCCTTTGCTGCTGGAAGAATGCAGCTGAATGTGAAAACTTGTCACCAGGCTGAAGCCCTGACACACCTGTCCCTCCTGTCAGTCTCCTGCAGCAAAGGCTGGCTGGGGTTTAAAAACCCAAGCCATAAAAGTGGGATTTAACAAGCCTTACTCTAGAATGCAATATGCAACATCCATGCTCCATATGTTCCACGGAGGGAATGTCCTTTTAAACCATGCTATGTAAACAAGAGAACAGCTGTGGTGTGGCATGAGCCATCCCCCAGTAATTCAGAGAAGAGTTAGTCAAAACTTTAGAGGAACATTCCTTTTTGTTAAATACCTATGCCCAGAGAAATGGGAAGAATGTGTGATGGGGATCAGGGTCTTCTTTTTTACAAAGTGGCAGCGCTCTGAGCAACCTTTTGGGAGGAGGAAAAGGACTCCTTCAGCAATGAGAAGAGGGGAAACTTCTTGGTGTTAAAAATCTTGCTTCTAGCCTGGAAAGACACCAACCCATTGGGAAGCTCCAAGTGCTCACCTTTTCTAGGTCAGCAGTGTGGGAGCCCTGGAGGAATGTACTCTGGAAAATGTATAGAAACAGCTGGCTGCAGCTGAACTGGTTGTTTCCTCCCTGGAGATAAATGTTTGTCTGACTTTTTTTTTTTTTTTTCCCCCCATTTTCTTAAAATCTAAAATAGACTGCAATAATGCAGAGAAGTTTCCTGATAATTCTAGTGCAAGCACTATAGATATAGATATAAAATAGACGCAATAAAGCTCAAAGCTTTACTTTCTCTATTTGTTAGCTGAAAATGGAAGGAAAATCACTGTGTATTTCTGTTCCTTTGGTGGGCTTTTTTTCCCCATGAAAATAAATACATTATTCTATATTAATCTCTAGTTAAACAAAGTACTTTATTTAAGTATAAATCAAACATCTTGTCTATTCCTCATTCCCTTTATTAAACCTGGATAAATTGAAACTAAGTATCTTTAAACTGCAGGTCAAGGTGCTTGACCACTCTTAAAAAAGCAGCCCAGTGGTTTGATTAATTTGATTTTAACTTGAAAATAATTAGTTCTTCCAAACTTTCATTATTGGTTAATAAAACTTCTAGCATTACAATTTTCTTATATTCCAGTTACAATGTATGTGCTGACTTTTGCCATCTCTAAGATTTAATATCCTCCTAGGCAAATATTGACCAAGACAAAAGGTCAATATTAACCTGTCAAATCAATAAATCCAAACATTCACATTGGCAGTACTTAATCTATTTATACTTTAAAAAATAATAAAAAAATACCACCAAACAAAAAGCCAAGACCAGCAAAGAAGTTAACATCCCTGAAGCTCAGAAACACTTGTTTATCACATCATTTACAAAAATAGTAATGGGTGTTTACCTGCAACATTGAAAATAAAAGTTAAGATGCTAATAAATCTTACCTCCTTTCACCTAACTAGAAACTAGGAATCATCATTACACACACATTTTTCACTCATTTAAAAGCTGCATTTGACCAAGGCAGATTGTAATTTTAGTGCCTGACTGCAGACCTGGAGTGGCAAAAGTGAGAATTAGGTGCACTCTCTCCCAAATACCTGCTTTGCTAAATACCCTGGATACAGCCACTTGCATTGAGACTTTGGTTGCTTTGGGGGTTGGGGAGGAGAGATTTTATTAGAGCTGTTTCTTCAAAGCTCTGGGTAGGAAGCCAAAATCTGCATTTGAAGAGGTTTCAGCAAAGAAAGAAGTACAAGGTGTCCATCCTGAAGAGCTTTCCATCTGGAGTTACACTGTAGGAAGACTTCCTAGCAATGGTTCCAGCATCTCCTAAAATCCATTATTTATGATGGGACCATTATTTATGATGGCCTTGAGATAAAAAAAAGTTAGTGTCCTGTCAGAGTTACAGAGAAGTGGGCATACACCTCATCAAGCTTTCAGAGAGGATTTTGAAAAGAATTTCCCACTTACTGGATTAATAACCCTGTGTTTGAAAGAGGTACAGTGCAGAAGCTCAGGGCAGAGAGGGAACTGTCTTCTTTCTTCCTTTGCAAAAGACACCCTTGAATAGAATATTTAAGGTCTCTGGAGCCTTTCTGTTTATTTCTAGAACTCAAAAAACCAGCCTGGCAATGGATTATCTGTAAACTGTAATTGCAAATTGCCATGCAAATGAGTACAACGAGAAGCCTTAATAATAATAATAAAAAAAAAAAAAAAAAAGGCAACAAAGACTCTAAAGGAAAAGAGAGGAGCAGCAGGCAAGGAGAAGAGGTTCTTGTGGGTTAGCTGTGGGGTTAGCAGAGGGAATTCAAGGCTTGGAGCTGAACCATCAGCAGCCTCTCTCTGTTCTCAACAATGGGGCATTGTTCAAGCATCTCAGTGATGTCCTCTGTTAATAATGGTGTATTCTCTCTGAGTGGCTTGTCCCAGAAACCCCATGGATTAGACATCAAGTCCCACATAGCAAGGAAAAAGAAGAGAAAGCATAGAAAAACTAGGCTTGCTCTTGCATTCCTTCATTGTTGAGGGCAAAGGGATAACACAAAGCACGCAGGAAAATGTTCTTAATAAGGTGTGTAATCCAGTCGTGAAAAGGGGAGGGAAAGTAGGACTGCAACACTCCCAGTTTGATCCCAGCTTTCAACATTGGGATCATGGTTGTATTCTCTGTCTTTCACATTAATGCAGCTGAAGTAGAAGAGGTCTGCAGAGTGCCATTTATTTCAGTTGTCAGCTGTAATCACAATCACCATCACTTGTGCTGCAGCTATGCCTCTGTGTAACAGGATAGGAGTCTCTTGCCCTGCTAGATCCTGATGAAGTACAAAAGACATTGATCCTGTCCCAAGCAGCTTACCATCCAACCAAGAGGCAACGAGCCTGAGTAACATAAAAGCCAGCAGTGAGGTGGAGGAGGTGCTAAGGAGAAGTTTATAGCATTGCTGGGTTACAATGGATGGCTTTATACCCAGCCAAACGTGTCCCAGCAATTTAGAAGTGTCAAGCTTATTGTAAAATGAGTAATTAAATGATAACAGCTCTGCTCAGACACGGTCCCACGTGGTGTCCTGAGCATGGTGCTCTCTCAATATGGGGCAGGTCAGGGAATTCATACTTAGGTTGCAGTAAGGCTTTGCTTTTCTCCCACAACTAATCCAAGCCAGCTCCAAAGAAAGCAGGGGGAAGATGAAGACAGTTGTGGAGCACAACTGGCCAGAGAGGGAGTACCAGCATAAAATCATAGAATAGAATTGGCTGGGTTGGAAGGGACCTCAGAGATCATCAAGTCCAACCCTTGATCCACTCCCGCTGCAGTTCCCAGCCCATGGCACTGAGTGCCACATCCAGGCTCTTTTGAAATATCTCCAGGGGTGGAGAATCCACCCCTTCCCTGGGCAGCCCATTCCAATGTCTGATCACCCTCTCAGTAAAGAAATTCTTTCTAATGTCCAACCTAAACCTCCCCTGGCACAACTTGAGACCTCTTGTGCCCTCTTGTCTTGCTGAGAGTTGCCTGGGAGCAGAGCCCAACCCCCCCCTGGCTCCAACCTCCTTTCAGGGAGTTGGAGAGAGTGATGAGGTCTCCCCTGAGCCTCCTCTTCTCCAGCCTCAACACCCCCAGCTCCCTCAGCCTCTCCTCATAGGATCTGTGCTCGAGTCCCTTCACCAGCACAGTTGCCTCCTTTGGACCTGCTCCAGCACCTCAATCTCCTTCCTGAGCTGAGGGGCCCAGAACTGGACACAGGACTCGAGGTGTGGCCTCACCAGGGCTGAGCACAGGGGCAGAATCCCTTCCCTGGACCTGCTGGCCACGCTGTTCCTGATCCAGGCCAGGATGCCATTGGCCTTCTTGGCTACCTGGGCACACTGCTGGCTCATGTTCAGTTTCCTGGCAATCCAGACTCCCAGGTCCCTTTCTGCCACTCTGTGCCCAGCCTGGAGCTCCCCATGGGGTTGTTGTGGCCAAAGTGCAGGACCCGGCACTTGGCCGTGTTGAACCTCATCCCGTTGGGATCAGCCCAACTCTCCAGTCTGTCCAGGTCCCTCTGCAGAGCCCTCCTGCCTTCCAGCTGATCCACACTTCCCCCCAGCTTAGTGTCATCTGCAAAGCAGAAGTTGGAAATGCAGCAGTGGGTGTTGGTTGAGGTACCAGCCTACAGCAACCATGTTTTCCAGCATGGAAACCAAGTGCTGGGAGCTCAGAGGGTGTTGGTAAAGGACATGAGAGCAGGTGCAGGAACTGAAGGTTTGCTGGGCAGGTAGCATGCAACAAATGCCTCTCCAAAAGCAAAAAGGAAGATGCATGGGGGAGCATACCCAGAAATGAGGCACTTGAGGGAAAGCAGCACTGTGAGACATGCAAGCTGAGTAGGTGGATAGAGGGTGGGCTTGTCTACAGGGGAAATTCAGCACTGACTGAGCTAAGGTGTGAATTTATCCAGCCCCAGCTACTCTGCACTAGCTTCCTGTGTGAATAGCCTTAATCTGTACTAAAAATACTTTTGTGAGCCCAGTGACACATTTACTGCAGGAGTTAATGTAGAGCAGCTAATGCTCTGCAAATTCACACCCCAGCCCTGCTGGTTACACAGGAGGGCTTTTCCAGCAAGGGGCACTTCAAGCACTGCACAGTCAGGAAAACATTCCCAAATGCTGGAGCTGTATTGGGGCAGGGCTGGCTATGCAGTCTGGATGGAAATAGTTGACAAGGATTGAACAGGGATGCTTGTGGAACAAATAGGTGTGGATTTCTTCATAAGGCTGGGAGGCTATCCCTAAGGAAAAGCTTTTTTTTTTTCCCTGAGGTGTCCCAGAATTATTTTATATTCTCAAATAACTGAATCTATGCATGCTAGTACACTTCATCTGCTCTATAAAGATGATTCCCTTTCACCAGGTGCAAGCTTGTTTACCTCTTTCTTGGAAATGGTGAAACTGAGATAGAAGTGAAATGATGCACCTGAGATCACGTCTGGGAGGGGACAGATCTCTCAATACTAAGCCCTGCTAATAGAAAGTCTGGCTGTTATAAACCACAATTTTTTATCTCTGTGAGGGAAGAAACTGCTGAGACTTTGGCCCAGCTATGAGTTTGGATCCAGATTTTGTAGCTGAGGCAGTGCAATATATGATGAACCTAGTAAAAATTGTGCTTGCTGGAATGCAGAAAGAATAAAACTCTCCAGAATGAGGTTTTTAACAAATCCCAGTCACTTCTGAAAAAACGTTCACTTTAATCCTACTGACGTTGCTGAGACCCTTAATCCTGGAATTGTCTGACTTACTTGAGTACACATGGGGGAAGAACAATCTGGTTCTATAGAAACAAAAATACTCTCTTTATAAGTGATAGGTTAAGCATGCAAAGTCTGTCATTACCATAATGACAAGAGTGATGCTCTTTGAAGAATACTAATGCATCTGTAGTCACCCCATCACAGAGGGCATGGCACTTTTATTACTGAAAGCTGCTGATGTGAAAAACACAGAAAGGTTCCTCAACATTTCCTGTTTTGCTGAACAGGGTGTCACATTGTCACAGCACCCCGTTATATGATCAGGTAATGAAACACCATAATGCATTTGTGCATGGTAACAGACTTAGGGGTATGGAGAGCACATTAGCCCTCAATTATCTGGCCTTAGATGGCCTAAATCTCAACCTTTTGGATACTTTCAGGTCTTGCATAAATGCAAGAAGGAGGATTCAGAGCTGATAGCACTGGCTGCAGGAATGTAACAACATCTTTTGGGAAAGCAGGCAAAAAGGTGGGCTGCTAAATACAGAAATATTTGGTACTCATCAAGAGACATCCCACCTGCTCTTAATTCTGTCTGATTTTACCCTTAATGTTTTATCACTAAACTTAACTTATTGGTTAAATTTGGTTATTGATTAAATTTGGTTAAACCAAACTTCCCTAAACACAGCTATGTAGTGTTACACTGCAGTTATATAAGGAAGCTGCACGGGCTGCTTTGCAGGGCTGAAGCTGTCTTAAAAGTGGATACCCCAACAAGAAACATCTGTCCTTTATTTATGGGCATGTTTAAGCCATTTAATCCACACTTAAGTGTGGATTCTTTACTCTTTCCTCTCCTTTCTCTCTTGTAGTGGCCTCTTCTATAGTTTCCCAGCTATTTACAGTCTATTCCAAATGTCCTTCTCTTTATGGCCCAAAATTAGCCATGATACTACTTGATAATGCTGATATTTCTGATGCTTAGCATCTAACAAAATGCCTGCTGGTTTTTTTTCCAGCTCAGAGAAGATGGGTAAGGAGCAGGTGAATTCTTCAGAACTCTGAGGCAGCCACTTCACTCAGACAGGGAAGGGCTCTGTGTTACCATATCCTATCTGCAGTGCTCTTGGTACATGGTTGAATTGTAGTTTCCATTATAAACCTCATTTTCTGGGGTTTGTAGCTCATCCATAACTGGCCATTAAGGTTGTCAGTCCATCAATGAATATTCATTTAGGCTTCATTTAAAAAATTGGATTATCTTGATTCTTTTTTTTTTTTCTTTTTTTCTTTAAGAGCTGAAGTCCTGACAGATCTCTGAAAATCTTGATGGATTGCAATGCCCTCACCAAATATCAGGGGTACTTTAATACAAGCTGTCAGCAATCAGAAGCATAGATGGAAAGATGAAACTGGAATTAAGGTTAACAGGATGGTTTTCTGCATCTTTTGTGCCCTACTGCTCCTTTCTAACTTTTCAACTCTTAATAGAGAGATTGTTTATATCCAGCTTTCACATTTTGTCTGTACTAGTTACAGAGGCTAAAGGAAGAACTGTGGAAGAATATCTTCAGCTTCCAGGATCCCTAAAGCTTTGTGAAACCTGGGTACAGGAAATGCAAGCTGTATTTTTGGGTCTTTTATCTCTGCTCTTTCTCTGAGGGCCTCTGTTTTTTCCTGCAGCTCTCAGACAACATGTCTTCAGACAGCTATCTCAAAACACTTCATTCATTGCTGGACATTTGTAGCGTGGAAGGGTCAACTCATTCCCTCCTGAGCATGTCTGAGCTCCTCTGCAGCCATAGAATTTCTCTTTCAGATAATCTGGTTCTGGCAAGGTCTCTTCCTTGATTTAATTCTGCTCCATGGTCTGCCTGTTGGACCACAGAGCACCAGAGCTAGAACCTGCTTTTAGTTTCCTTGCAAAGTGCTGTGAACACTTGTGATGAAGTCAGACTAAAGGCAAGGAGTGTGATAAATCGTCTTTGGAAATCAAAACTCAAGTAGAACTTCACTAGTGGATTGAGCTGTTGCATTACTTTCAAAGCTGAAGATATGAGGAAACCCAGTGAAAATGTAAGACAACTTTAATATTCTAAAACATCACAAATAGGCAGCCTGTGCAATCATACTCCTTCTCTTTCCATCAGTTTGTAGTTTCCCAGCTTAGTAATGTGGTACACAATTCCCAGCACATGTAGCAACGCCATCCAAAAAGTTCCTTGTCCTTGAAATCCTCTTGTCAAAACCCTTCTCAAAAGTTGCTGCTGTGCTGGGAGAGGCCACAGTGCACAACCCCATGTGGCAGCTCAAAGCATCACTGGCTTTAGCTCATGTTAAAGCACTGAGCAGTGCACTGCTGCTGACAAACAGGTACATCTCCCACTCCATCACTTCTGCTACAGGAACACTGACCTTAAAAAAGGGGCAGGGCAGCTGTGCCAGGGAGGATTTAGCAGCCAATGCCAAATCTGACAGGGGTCACAAACCAGAGCCCTCAATTTCACCACTCACGTTGTATTAACTCATTCCTCTCAGCTTTTCCTGCCTTGGCTAACACGTGGGTATCACGTTGCCTATTGCTTAGCCAAGTTTCCTTCAGACCACAACTGGAGACAATTCAGAGAAAAGAAACACACTGAGTCTGCCACTAACTCATCTGGTAATGACATACCCAGGAACTGGGCACAATTCATCCAGGATCCTGCAGAGGGAGGTACCAGAGCTTCCCTGTTCCACATGCAGAAATAAATCATATTTCCTTATGTAAACTCAAACACACAGGAGAAAACTGAAGCTCCTCCCAAGTCTCCCTTTTTCTTGTTCAGTTTCTGTACTCTTAAGTTTTGTTTCTTTTTGGTTTAATGCTGTGCCAGCAATGAACTGAGTGACAGATGCTCTCTACTAATCTCCCTCCCCTCCCTGATAAAAAAGGAGAGAGAATAAGGGGGAGACTTATGGGTTGGAAACTAAACTACACAGCTTTAATGGAACAGGAATGGTAAAAGGAAAAGTTACTAAATATATACAAATATACAGACAAAAACAAGGCCACATTTCTCCCCCTTTTCCCTCAATAACTCTCACATCACATCCGAGGCTGCAGGGCAGCCCTGGGAAAGTCCAGGCTGGAATCCTGGAGTCAGCAGCAGTGGGGAGCTGGAGGCAGGAACAGATTCAGGCTGAGATGGATCAGGAGCACAGGCAGAGGGATGGATGGAATCCTCCCAGGATGCTGAAGCAAACAGGGACAGGAGAAGAAGGGCAAAGAGGAAGGGGCTTGAGCCTCGTGATCCCTCAGATTTCCACTGGGTATGATGTGTATGGAATGGAATACTCTGTTTGGTCAATTTTGGTCATTTGTCTGCTTCTCCTTAAAGGGGGGGGTTGCAGGTGTGACCTCTTTACTCCCTTTCTCTTTCCAGAGCACAGAATGTTCCTCAGAACCAGGCAGTGGCCTGGGTTCTGCAGCCCATTCTCCAGCTGTAACTATGAACATGGAGTCTTATCAGTCCCAGAAGCAGAGACTGAGAAACTTGCTGTTAATTTCAGAAAATGCAGCTACTTACAAGAGACTGAGCTGAAAGCAAAATTACAAGACAGAAAATTTGCTCTATCCAGGACAGAATTCTATCCAAACCAGGACAGAACGCCACTGCTAATGTAAAGGAAATTAAAAATCAACATTTCTTTCAGCACTTTTTAATCATATGCTTTGTGGCTAGAACTTATGCCATTAATAAATGCATATTAAACCTTGAAAAGCTTACAGTGCAGCCCCAGGATTTCAAGAAGCTTCAGGGAAATAACCAGTTACAGCTACCTGTAACAAACAGGTCACAAACCTGTTAGAAACCAGAAAATTAACACTCAACAATGTGTTCCTCTGATTTACTCTCAGTGCAAGAGTGAGCCAACAAATTGAAACCTAAATTAATTATGATAGGAATTAAATTCATTTCATACCAATTCATATCTAAGCATGGTAAAACCCATATTTTAGAAAGCAATTAAGCTAACCACAGTATTTCTAAACCCAGCTATTTCCAGCTTGACTAGAAAAAAAATAAACCTGCCCTAAGTAAGCTGAGCTCCCTGAAAAGAAGAAATATGTAACTCCTTCCAATAGACCTAAAATTTCAAGATATTTTGCTCTTGCTTGAAATTAAAACTGCAGAGACTTTGAGGGGAAATTGTGGTCCTAGAGGGAGTATGAATAGAAATTCTGTCTCTACCAGAAAATGAAGCAATAACCTTCTAAAAATGAACCTAACAGTGATCAATACTCTGAATACTTCTTTTCTTGGTCCACCTTATTCAGAGGCTTTTTGGTATTTTCAGTCTTTGAGCAAGGCTCTCCAATAAGTTGTAGCCAACTGTGAATTTAAAATATTGCCTCAGCCTAACTCTCTCTTGACACAAGTGTGTGCCTTGACAGCTCACCCTGCTGCTTACCCCTCTCTTCATCGGTGGAAGTGGGAATTTACAACATGTAGCATAATATCTGAACTGAATAAATAGTGACAAAAATGTGCTTGCTACTTACTAGTAAGTCTGTAGAAAAACAAAGGTGCAAATGTTGGAGGAAATTCAGGTGTGGTATTTTGAGGATGCAAAAGACACCAAAATGGATTCTTACTTAATCAGAGTCTAGAATACTGGTTAAAAAGCAGCTAACAAAAGATTTATACCTGATTCTGGAAGGCTGATTTATGTGAAGGCAATACTTTGTGTGTGATTTTCTTGCTAAACTTGCCTATATTAAAGCATAAAGTTATTAATTTTTTTTTTAACATGCATTACTATAAAAATATTTAGTGCAAATAACACTGCTTTCCCACATACACCTACTTTTAAAGCATTGTCCCCTGAGGTGCAATTTCTATCAGTCATGAAACTAATTCCTCACATCCTCCTAGTGAATTATTTTTGTGCTTGAGTGGTTGTGTAAGCATTGGAGCCTCACGATGTAAGGTATGAGTATGCACCACAGTAGTGCTAAACTCCTTTATTATGGGACTGAATATGGGGTTTATAGTCCACCTGCTTGCTCTCATTAGTTATGGCTTTAGTGTCAGCACCAAATTTGCCCAGCTCTCAACTTTTCCATCACGGGACCTCTTTCATATAGACTTCCCACCCAGCAATGAAGGAAAGGTCACATTATCCTCCCAAAATTTAACATTAATGCCTCTGCATGATGCTCATCAAAAAGCAAACAGTCCACCTCTGTTTTAGACATGGTGAAAGGCCAAGATGACATTTCAAGACATCATCTACCAAACCTACTACCACTGAACAAAATGGTCAAACTCTTCATGGCCCCTGGGAAAATCATTTTGGTGCATCCCCAACACTGACCCACAAGATGAGCCCTAAAAGAGAGGAGCTCAAGGCCAGCTGGTTCGTTTTACTGAGGTTTGGCTCCTCCTTGACTCCTCTAGTGGACTGCAGCTGCCCCCTGGGTTGGTCTGGCAAGAAATGCAGATTTCCCACATCAGCCTGAGACCTTGGTGAGACCTGGGCAAACTGTGCTTAAAATCCTCACCTCCATCCTAGAGCCCCACTTGAGTACCCTTACCCTAAAGCTTTAGAAACATCTGTCCTAAAAGCCACCCCATGGGGTTTCTTGGTGATTTCAGTGCTCCTCTGTCTTCCAAAAAGGAAGCTGAGCAGCTCTCAGCTGTAACACAGAAGTCTACATATCCAATAAAAGCATCTTTTTCTTTCTACTGCAACTGAGATACACTGCCTGCCTACTTCTCTGTGCAGGACCAAAATATATTATTGATACATTATTAATAGAATCATAGAATCAGCTGGGTTGGAAGGGACCTCTGAGTCATCAAGTCCAACCCTTGCTTTGCTTAGCAGAGCTTTGCCTGTTCTGAAGGATAAAGAATACAAGGAGTAGGGCTCAAAGGTGGTAGAAGATACTTATTTCAAGAAAAAGGCCACAATCATGCTGTGTTTTGTCTGAACACCTTATTTCCTCACTCACAGCTGAATTCTTCCTCATGAGAAAATGCAGAGGGGGCTTTGCTACCGTATTTGTGGTGAAGCCACAATAAATCCAGCAAGATCTTCCACTCAAGAGAGAGATCCAGTGGGGAATGGTATAAATTGCCAGCAAAAGGAGAACTATTTCAGGGTGGTCTACTCAGAGCTAACTCCTCTGCTTGCTGATTATGTTGTTGACAGTTGGCCAAGATTTTTTTCAGAAGTACCTAAAGTTAGCTCAAAAGGTCAGACTTGGGAATGTGAATAAATGCCCCAAAATTACATACATTCTGTGTTCCAGCAGCTCAGCCACCAGTTTAATTACGAAGGGAGCATGCTGCTTATTCATCTTCCTAAGCATTTTGAAAATCTTGACCTTTGATTTTCAATCAGCAGTCTGTCTAATCAACAGTTCTTAATCTACTCCCCCACAAAAGAAGAAATAAAACTCTGTACACAGGAGACTGGAATCAGTGTAAAAAGGAAGAGATGAAGTGAGTTTCCCCAGAATGGCCAACCCCTAAATGAAGCTGCCAACATTCCCACTTTTTAGATGCTGGCCTGCCAAGACAGAAAAGCTTCTTTCAGCCCTTCCTAAAAAAATGTAGCCTGGAGGATGTTAGCTTTGCTCTGCTGTAATAGTGGGGTTGAGGAACCTCGCCAGGAAGCAAGTGCAGAGAATTAGATAGTGAAGGAGAGACTGAGGGACCTGAAACACAAATCCCAGGTGAGATCACAGTGGGGTAGCACTGAAGGAGCTGCCACAGACCCAGTGAGCTGTTTGCAGTAGAGAGTTACACCAAACCCTCATCTTCATTCCATGAGAGCAGTTGGTAGCTGTTAGCTACATGCAGGCTATAAAAGGAGAATGAGAACTGGCCACCTTCAGCCAGAAAAAGAATGAATAAAATGCCTAAGGTCTCCTACACGTGAAGAATCAGAAACCTATAAAAATAAACTATTTCTGCTACAAGGCACAGTGCCAGCAGCAACCAGTCTGCTCTGACAGCAATGGTGGCAGCCACTCAGAAGGCATCACTTTAAAATAATGACAGCAAAAAGTGACCCCAATCTGCATATGGAGCTCACTGTCTGGGTTGGTTTTTTTTTTTTCTAGGACCAGAAATCCTTTGGGGTTAGATAGATTAGTTTCTGGGTTTGGTGTTTGGGTAGTTGAAGGAATTGGGCAGTGATTTAAGAGGAGAGGATCACCCAAAGTCCACACACGGCATGGCTGTGTTACCAGAGCTTACTGCTCTTATCTCATCTTGCTAGATTTTAAAAAGATTAATTGTCAACACCACAGGGTACACACTGAAAAGCAAAAGGTCCAGTTCCACAGTTCTCCTGTTTGCATAAGCCTGCAGTAATTCGTTTGGGTGAGGGGTCAATCAGAAACTGATAGGAGACAGAGATCTGAATCCCATCTGGAGAGTCTCAAGGCATCTCAAGGACAGAAAAAACTGGGCTTCCATTCCTGTTAAAAGCATTTGTAAGACCAGAGTCCCCTTTTTCCTATGAAAATACATTTAGGTACATCTGTGTGTTAAAAAGAGAGAGGAAATCCCCTACAGTCATACACACTGAGCTGAACTTTGTGGTGGGATGCAGATAAATAACCAGTGGAGAACGTGAGAGCAAGGAGGAATGGATCTGACCAGAGCCTCCAGTTAACTAATTCCTTTCTTCCTCTTATATTTTCTTATCTCATCCTTTATTCAGTCTGTGTATTTTAATTCTGCAGATTAATCACCGGGAAAAGATGTACTTTTTAGAAAGGTTAGAGCAGAGCTGGCACTCTCCTATCAGGCAAAGGAAAAGTGTCCAGACTTAGCACCAAGAAGCTCCTGATTGCTCTGATGAGCACTGAAAACACCATCATGTGCACATTAAAGGGATTTCCATTTCCCAAGTGCTAGCTTTGAAAATAATTCCATACAAAAACCACCCACAACAGTGGGCCTGTCTGCTGGAAGAGCAGTGTTGGCATCAACTATCTTTAGTTTCTTCCTCACCCTCTGTGACTGTAGACTTGTTAATCAAGATTCCCCTCCAACTGAGTATGCATCCCATTTTGATACTCCCAGGAGCACTGTTAATCCTCCTCCCAAAGGAAGGAACACATTTCAGGTTAACTTTTTAAAGAATTCACTGTGAAATGCTCACAAGTAGCCAAGAGGGGCTCTTCAGGCTTGACACTTGCAGATCAGGTATCCTGTGATTTGCTTGGTGACACTGCCCTGGATGTTGTCCTGTCATCTGTGGATCAAGTCTAAACATTTCATCACAGCCTCTCCCATGCAAGGCTCCTGCCACTTCCTCCTTCAAATCCCTCCTTGAATGCATTTCCTTTGAAAGGCTTCCAATGTTCCTCTGCTCACCAGTAACATCTGCACTCACTTTATGGGCAAGTAATAGCAGTGACTTGTGCCTGAAGTGGACCTCATGCTGCCTGTAGCAGGGCCTGCTCTTCCACCTGTTTGCAAAGAAAAAAAAAAACAACCAGAAACTGGTTCAGATTTTGATGGCAGACCCTCTGGCTGGGTCCTGCCAGTGGAATGGCTGCAATAAAAACCCCAGGCTTCCAACCAGTTGCTGAGAGAAAGAAAAGAAATATTTCCATAGAATATAGGGATGCTTGGAAGCCTTGCAAGTATACTTCTCACAAAAGGGATATCTTATAGAAATACTAAAAATTAAAGTATTTTTCATTATGCTCCCTGTTCTACAAGGCATACTTCTCCTGTAAGCTTAGGGCTTATCAGCATAGGCTTTCTGATCAAAAAAGACTTTTCCAGCTTACTCAATTAAATTTAAACAGTTACTTTATCCTTTCAGTGTATATTTATCTCCCTGCCTTCTCCCTGCAAAGCCCCACAGAATTACAGTTGGCTTACTGGGAAGGCTGACCTGGAATCTTGCTGCAATATCTGACTACCACTGACCCAAGCAAAAATGTCAAATGTATCATGTGGCACACGTGCCCCCCTTTCTCCACATCAACTTTCATCTTCCTTGGGACCTCAGAACCCACTCCCTACATCCCACTCCTGCCTCTCCTGTTGCTGCTTTACCATGGGCCAATTCCTTCCTTGCTTCCCACTGCTGCAGCCACCAGGCAGTGGGTGCCATGCTGTCCTTCAGCAAGCAAGAAGCAGGATCTGGCTGGAAAAGTGTCAGCAGCAGTGATGGAAGGTGCATGGAGCACATTTTTCCTAAAACAGCACTTTAAAGAACATATATTTGCTTTGGGTGCAGCATATAGTACCTCCATATGGTGGGGCAATAAATGCACAGAGCTGAGTCTGACTGGGAATCAAGCTACTTATTTATACATACTTCTGGACTTTTAATTCCTGTATTTAGTTATCCAAATGAATGGCCCCTTTTTTTCTGCAAGGCTTAGAATGCATTTACTAAATATGGAAAAAGGGTATCTAAAAATAAACACACAAGTATGAAGATGTTAGCCTTATTCTATGAAAACGGGGGCAAGAGAACTGCAGGAACATGTATGTTCAAAATACTTCTCAAAAGTATCCCTTCTCCCACCCACTCCTCAAAGAGTCCTTAGCAAAAAAATAACAAAAACAAACAAAAAAAGGCCAGCAGAAAAATTCCCAGTGTTGAGTGAACATGTCAAGAAAGGGATGGAGAAAAGATTGCTAGTGCTAAGTGGGCTCCCTGTGGATGAAAAGCCACTTAGGTTGCCCAAGGACAACACAAATTTTACATTATTTCACTAATTTTCACATTCTTCATTTGATGGCACCAAGCCTGCAGAAAACAATACTACCTAATGGAAAAGGAACAACACGGCCACTCATGGCATCCCCAGCAACTGCAGAGGGTGATAAAGCTGCTCAGCATCTGGAGTTTTGCTACAGCAACAAGCAAATTTAAACACATAAATGGAGTTTACAGTTAATCTTCATTTTTTTTGGAAGTTCTTCAACACAGTTCCAGAAAAAGCTTTTCCAACACCTTAGCTTCAAACTGGAATCACCATTAAGCCTATCACATTTCTGCCCAGACACAGAAAATCCCCTTGAATTCCCATGTGTATTTCTGATTTCTCTCTTTAATTACATCCCTGAATTTTAATTTCATTTTATCCCGAAAGGTTGTTTTTTTTCCCAATATTTATTTAAGTCACATTATCAAGAGGGCTAAAACTTTCCACGTAGAGAAACACAAACCTTTTTTGTTAGCCAAATCCCAGCAGTCAATATTCTACATCAGAGAAGTAAATTCCTGGGTTAGTCATTTCTATCCCACTAAAAGGCAATGCCTTTCTTTTAAAGTGCTTAAGTAGCCCCCCCCTAAATGACTGCAAACTCTTAGTAAGGGTTTCACTCAACACAACAGCTTTGTACATATCTCTGTCTCAAATTGCCCCCCTAAATGGCTACAAAAAAAAAAAAAAATCTGCCGTAGCTCAAACTGCTCCGAGTTTTTTTTCCTTTCCCAGCAGAGGATGCATTCCGCATCCAGCAGCATCTCCTAGTGGCCGCTTCCTGGGCTCAGGGGGAAAGGCAAGGAAGAAGGGAATTTTTATTTTCCCACATTTCCACGTGTTTGTGCAACAGAAGGAAGGGGCTCGGATCAGGTCTTGGTACTGGTGGTGCACAGGAGTTATTTATATTTATGTTTGCTGGGGTGAGGGGCTGGCTCCTGAGTTACAGAAGGATCTGGCCATGGGAGGGTCAGAATCCTTCCCATCAGCTGCCCAGGGCCCAAAGCTCCTTTGTGGGAAGTGTTTCTCCAAGGCTGAAATCAGGTCTCATTTTACCCTCATTTATACCAGGGTAGCGCTACCAAATTCCTGACTTTTAGCAGCTTAAATGAAAAAAGGTGGCTGCTTAATTTCTAAGCTGCTCTCAATGAAGAATTTATCCTCTTGTTTTATCTGGAAAAAAGGAAAAGGGTTTGCATCAAGTTATAGAAGTCCTGTGGATAGTTTCCAGCTAGGTAACCACTTACAAACAACTAGGGGAATGCTTTGGGATTTTCTGTAAAAAGGTTTAGAGAGATGCCCAGGATTTCAGTACTCTAAATGCAGCAGAGAGATTACAGACACTGTTAACACCTCTGTAGCTATCAGGCTGAAGCTGGGTTCAGCAGTGTGCACAGAACTAAGCACAGGATTTCCAGCACTCACAGGGTGGGTGTAATCCTCAGAGCCACTGCTCACCCACTGCATTCCCTTTGCCCATTGCCACTGCTGGGCACACCACAAAAAATCCCATTCAAGTGACAGTCACTACTCAGGGCAGCTTAAGCACCCCCTTAGTTCCTCTTGAAATCAAGATTAAATATCAGGCACATGTTTCAGGATTTTCCTGAATCAAGTGAAGTCTATACTTGGAAGGGAACCTCCCTCCTGAATTAATTCCTTGGTCATTTTATCTGTGTTTGCATTACCCCAATTCACAGCTGCTTGGAGCTTCAGAATTGTTTTCTCTGAAGCCTGCTGAAGAATGTTAAAACAGACCAAGTATTCAATCTCCAGTGGTAAAAATAAATAAATTTAAAAAAAAAGAGCAAAGAAGCAACACTGAATTTGTACAGGAGTGAGCTCTCAGGGTTTCCTGTCCTCTGCACAGATAAATCAGAGTACTTCTTTTTCATTTGGGTTTTGATCTCTGCTCCACTCTAATTCCTCTGGCAAGGGAAACATCATACAGCAGTAACAAAACCAGCATTATTTATTTATTGAGCACTCTCTTTGTGATTGACATTTACAATACCCAGAAGGAGACACAGACCCTGCCTCAAGGGTCTCACAGCCTGGAAAAACAGCACAGTTTAGAGGCTCTGGCCAATCAGAGCCAAACATGTGAACTTCAAACAAGTCACCATTTACATTTAAATGTTGCCTTTTTTACTGGATTAATATGGAAAGGCTTAGCAGATGAAGAGTATTTTGGGGGAAAATGTCGACTATTTCCACTACAAAGAAGAAAAGGCAGAGAAAGTGCTATTTTTCAGTGTGTTCAGAAGACTAAGTATAGTTGAAGAACTAGGAGATCAAATCTTCAAGAGGATTGGATGCTGGTGCTCCTTAATATTTAGAATTAAAAAAAAATCCTGAAAACAACTGCTTATCTTTAATCTGAAGTAAGTATTAGAAACGTGTTGGTGTTATCTTGAGGCCCAGGACATGGAACCCTCTCCTCTTTGTCCTCTCTGCCTCTCTCTCCAATAAAACACCTCTGTTAGCCCATATTGTATTCTCTCAGGTAGGAAAATCCCATATAAATCTCAACAGATACTCCTCTTGTTGCCTCAAAACCCTAAAGCAAGCACTGCATCACAGAGGAAGGGGGAATATCTCCAGCAGCTTTATGGTTGCTGTAAAGTTGTGGTCCTGATCAAGTTGTAAAACTACGTTTTCTCTGAACTACTGTCCAGCCTGTCAAACCTGGCAAGTAAAAACCCCTGTATACTATTAGTAACCAGTATCACTGGCTATATTGCTTCAATTCAGATATTATTTCAAATCTGGGGCATCCTACTGATTCCCCTGTTGTTTGACTGCCAGTAATGCTGCCATATTGTGCACTGTTTCTTCTAAATTACACCACACTTTCTTTTTCAAATTCTGGATGACTGATTTATTTAAAGTACGGACTAAAAAAAAAAAAAAAGAAATTAATATTATTCCCTGCTTTTTGTTGAAAATGGGTGCTTTTTCTAATTGAAATCCTTCAGAACAAATTACCTGGGGATAGATTCATGTCCAAAGCTAGCAGAATGCTTCTTGGTTACAGTTCCTGCAGATGAGAAATGTGAATGCCTGCAGCTATTCTCAGGGGGTAATTTATTTATGCTTCCCCCTGTGCTTGACCAGCTCTCTCCATGACTTTTTCTTTTACTTGGGGAATAGTAAAATAAAATCTTTGAGCAGAGGCTTCTCAGGTCTCCAAGGAGACGGGGAAAGAGGTCCCTCATTTCTCTACTTTCTTGACCCCACATGTACATAAAGGTTTTGGTCCTGTGACACAGCCCTGGTGTATAAAAAGCAAACACTGTGCAACAAGAGCAACAGGAGTTGGTCACAGCTCTAGGAAGTTAACAGCATGAAATTCTGAACAGGAAGGCTAAGTTTAACCCCAGTTGCCCTGTTCCAGTCTAGCCTAGAGCTGGAAAGAAAATAGCTGGAAAGGAAAAACAGCTTTGCATGATGGCATTTGCTGCTTCCTGAACAGCCCCAGACTCTCAGGGGTGAACGTGGGGGTGAGTGCTCCCAGTTTCAGGCACCTCAGGTCACACTGGGTTAATTTCTCTTCTGTAAATGTAATCTCCACTCTTAGGAACAAGCAAGCTGGGGAAATGGGGCCTGTCCAGTTGATTTTTCTGGCAGTATTTTGCCTTCAGAAACTGCACAGGAACAGACTCAGACATATGCTTAACATCCTTAAACTAGAAGGTACTTAAACACGATTAACTTTGGGCACAAGTTTCTGAAGCAGACTTGTTTAAATACTAAAAGAAATACAAGGAAACGGCTGGTTTGATCTTCTGGCCAAAATGAAAGGAAATAAACAGATCTTTTGGGTCAGCCTGATATAAAAGCAAAAGGCATTTTGACATCAAATGAAGGGTGGTGATGGGAGCTGAACCAAATACTAATCACTGAGCTGCATTTCAGGTGCTACCAGTTCTTTAATCAGCTTTTCTTATTTTGCATTCTACAGCAGTCAAGAAAGTCCTTCTGCAACACAATATATCCAACCACATTTCCAAATGATGTTAAGCTGGACCTGCTCTCTTTGCAGGAAATAAATAGTTTGTTAGCATGTGTTCATCTACTTCTAGAACCAACCCCAAACTGGGACCAGCTGGGATAGGGCTACAACAAAAGCAATCACACAGAAGCCAAAGGAAGAGAAAACCCCAAGAAAACCCAAGAGAAAAGCCCTCACTCTGGGCTAAGAAGCAGGGATGGCTGTTTGTCCCAAACCATAGCAAGCATCCACAGAAAAAAACAGTTCAACTCATGAAATAATGGCAGAGCTTGACCTACTTTGTAAAAAAAAATCTTCCCCTTTGTCTTTGCAGGTGTGAGCTACATCTGCACTATTTCCAGAACAATGGGAAACCACACAGTACAAGCTGCTTTTGAAAGATAAGATGGCAGAGATGTATTTTCACTTCGTTTTAAAAGCATCACACAAAAATTCAGTTGAAATTTACACAGGAAAAATTACATTCTCTGGTTAAAAAAAAACAACTTAGATTTAGGAAATTTATTACTGAAAAGAAGCTACTGAGTTTTATTGTCATTTTTATAGTTTTATGTTGTGGCATAGTAAATGTAGTCTTAGCCAAAGAGGTGCTAAACAGAGGTAGTGCTCCACTGCTTCCTATTTAGGAGAATTTGAAATTTTACTGCCTCCACTTATTTCAACAGAAGTCAGTGGTGGAGAAATAAAAGGTGAATTTCACCCACTGTGAAAAATGAAATTTAATTAGGGGGCAAGTGCTGGAAAGAAGTCACGGATAGAAAAGACACAGATAGAAAGAAAGACAGTTTAAAAAGTTCAAAGTAAGATTGAGACTGGTGAGGCTGTCAGAATAACTATAAGGATACTTGAAGTAGGCAGTTTAAATGTTTGAAAAGATTTTAAACAAACATGTTTTAGTTTTAGAATGCTTCCAGGAAGCTTCTGCTTGGAAAGGAAATGAAACATTACTTTTTCAGTATTTGCAAGCATATGATGTTATATAAATCAATCTAACTTTTTATTAATTAGATTTATTTATTCTTCTGCTCAGTGAAAAGTACTTTCCAGGTTTCCTCAAGTGAAAACAATGCATTGCTATTCAGGAAAAAAAATCTGACCTTTGAAAAAGGTGTTTTCTACCAGCATGGAGCTTCGTGGGCATCCTCCAGGGTCAGCCCCACTGAAGAGGACAAGGCTGTCATTGCAGGGTCTGGCCCTGGTCAGCCAGAGTGCACAGTATGTAATTGGCATGAAAACCTTCCCAAATATTGCCAAAACACCTTGTGAGAGGAATTTTTCAACTACTTTCAGAGGGCAGAAGTCTCTTCAGATAAGGACAGAGGCAACTCCAGCTTATGATGTTGTTTCTAATGTACACAGAAAACCAGAGTTTCTAAAGTGTCACCGCAAAGACCTTGAGGTCTATGCTTTAAGCTGTTAATCCATAGCATGGTCCTCTTAAGTTTTAATTGTGCTTCAATGGTTTAATTATCTTCTATTATAGTTCTGGATTGTTTGATGGCTCACATGAGTCTATCTCATCATTCACATGAGAAATCCTTTGAAGTCAAGGGCAGGACCATGTGAATGAACTCCTCAGAACCTCTGGTGTACGTAAATAATGGAGCCATATGATGTAGGGGAGAAACTGTCTTTTCTTTCGGGTTTGTGAGTTTCTTACTGCCCCCAGTGGACACTAGGGATTTAGGCATCCAGAAAAACTGAGAAACAATTTTTGGACACAAGTTCCCATGTTTGCACCACGTTTCTCTTTCAGAAGTACCAGCAAGCTTTGCTTTGGGGGCAAGTGGCACATCTGGAGCCACAGGGTTCAGTGGATCAGAAGAGTCATTGTTCCATCCTAATGGAAAACCTATAAAATATCAAACTGCCAGAGAGTAATAGATCTTTCAGGGGTTTATTAGTTTTACAGGTCTTATAAAAATTACTGGAAAGCCATAAAACTTTAATAGCTGAAAACTGAAAAGGTTTCATGAGCTTATGTTTGTCCTGTTTGGATCACAGCATCACTTTGCTTCTGCAGCTGGGACGTGGCACACCAGCTGCAAAAATCCCCCAGCCTCTCTTGCTTTTATTTAGCTGTCCTCCAAGGTCACACAAAAGCTTGTGGCTGGAGTTTCCCTTTGAACACAATTTAACAAAAATATTTAGAGCTCTGGCTCTAGCTGAAGTTCTTCCTTAGTCAGAGCTTGCCTGGCGATTTCTAAATATTAAATATCTAAGTATTAGATGTTTAAATATTAAATATCTATATATTAAATATCTAAATATTAATGCCACAGACTGAAGTTTGCAGCTGGTGAAACTGCCCAGGAGTGTTACAAGTCTAGATGCAGATATGTGTATTTATCTACACCCTATTCTCAAGGGGCTTACCAGACTAAATTGCCAACCAGAAGTATCAATTTAAGTGAAAATTTACATCATATTTCCAGATCTGAAGAGGCACCACAGAAATTACAGACTAGGCTGTCAACAGGAATGGGACCCATCATTAGGGGCTACAGAACGGAACAATTACCCTGACTTTCAGTCTCAGATGCAAAGGCCATAATAATTAACTACACCCAGCTACAATTAGCTGTAACAGTAAGCAGAGCTAATTGCCTTGGCCCAGAGAAGAGCTAAATCATTCTCCTACACCACTTACAGGTGGTGTAATTCTCTTACACCACACAGGATGGTGACAATTGGATTGTTGCTGATGACAAGGCAGTCAAAGGCAGCTGGGTGACCATCGGGTTGGCAGTGGCAGCCTCCTTTACCCCATGATCTGCATAGAAACTGCCAAACATGCAGAGTGTGCAGGTGTTAGGTTTTCCTTGGGGCTGATGAAACTACAGCCAGGCAAATCCTGCTGTTTTCTGAGTCTTTTCCATTACAGGTATAAATATTCCAGAAAAAAAGCCCCAAACATTAAAATTAAGCACGGGGCAGCCTTGTGCACCCAATCTGGACACATGCTCAGTGCTTCAGGTGGACAAACAGCAGCTCTGCCCATTGCTGACACAGCTCCTCTGGAGTTACCTGGACAATATAGAAAATAAACTACATGGAAAGTAATGTTGTACACGTGTAAGAAAGCTGAGCTGCATCACAAAGGATTTTTCTTTCTCTGATAGGTTTTAGGTCTTTGAAAGGCATTTATTTAAGGTGGAGCACATCTACCCTGTGGCATCTCCTACTAATTAGCCAGATAAAAATGAGGTATAGCACACATCTCACCCAGTGGATGGAGGAATTTATCCTTCAGACAGCTGCAGAGGTCACCCAAGCAGAGGTTCACTCTCCAGTGACATCAGGAGTCTTGATTTGCCTTTCTCTTTTTGGAAAGCATCACACTGCAGGCAACTCACCCAAATGCAGGGATGTTAATACAGTCTGGTACTTCTGAACACCTGAAGCTTTATTACTTTGCACTGAAGTGGCCCACTTCCTGTAAGAAAAACAGGAGAATAGTTACAAATTTATTACTGAGCTGGTGTGTCCACAACTATATTTTGTTCACAGAGATTATAAAAGCATTTTGGCATTTTCCTTCTAAAATGTATGGCAAAGTGAACAAGACTTGGCTTAGTCATGTTAATGCTCAAAATAATTTCTAACTCAGGTTATGATGAAATTGTTCCAAGATCTTCCTCTCTGCAAGAACAACTTTTCCTCTCCAGGTTTGGATATTTAATGCCATTTTACCAGATTATGGGTAATGAGATACACTGTCATGTTTTGCTTCCCCAAAAGCAGAGGGACTTTTTTTTGTCAAATGGTTTAGTGTTTATTTTCATAACTGCAAAGTGTCCTGCACCAAAAGTCAAAATAAATCTATTAGTAATTAAGCCCCACCAGATGGTCAAAGAATTAGTTATTCCTGCAGCTTGTTGCTAGACTAAGTGGAAACAATGGCCTAGATGAGCCAGTTCCTGTGGGGTTTTTTGCACTATGGAATAAACAGCAGACATTAATATTAATTTTTACTAATGCATTCGGATTCACCATAAATTAATCATAAAATTCATCATAAAATTAATGAATTTGAGTTTCCAGTGGATGTCCATTAGGGTCTTGTGTTCCAGCTGCCAACACATCTGGATTTTGTAGGATTGGATGAATGGGTTTAACCACAGCGTAATTGTTGTTTGTAAAAAAATAATTAAGCTGTGGAAAAGGTTTTGTTAAAAGCATTCAAAAAAAAAGGAGAATTCCCAATTGCCTCTTGTTGCTTTCAGCACAATGATATGTATCCTCTTATGCTTGGTCTTAAATTTGTGTGTAATTTTCAGAAATTGTGATATAGGATATATTTACAGTCTCACAGTACTAGAAGTTAGAGAAAGAAGACTATGAAAAGGGAAACCTTTGTCAAAACACAGATTCACATATATTTCAAGCTGTGACAAAAGACAGTCACAAGACAAGGAAGCAGTCATGTACTTTCTAAAATAGAACTGAGAACAAAAAGACAAAACAACTGATTATCCCCTATTTCTGATTTCTTTTGCTGCTATGAATTCATTTCACAAAGCACTTTATGTGGCATGGAGGATGGGTTACAAAGAAGG
Organism: Heliangelus exortis; assembly: GCF_036169615.1. Lineage (NCBI taxonomy): Eukaryota > Metazoa > Chordata > Aves > Apodiformes > Trochilidae > Heliangelus > Heliangelus exortis. Next base: position 3,792,363 of record NC_092425.1, read on the forward strand.
AAGAACAGCTTAAGCAGCAGAATTTGTTACCCTATCACAATAAAATAGCCCTGAGAGAGAACTCAGGAGGTCACTGCACCAAAGCTGTATGACAATCTGACCCTCAGCACTTTAGAGTAACCCCTGTTAAGAGTCCTTGAATTATGGCCATGTCACACCATTTCCATGTCACCTAGTCCTTTAGTACCTTAAGGTCATTTTTTTTCCATGAAGAAACTGAACTTTGCTTTATTTTGAGAATATTGGTTCTTGCCCTGGCTTATCAGGACATGGAGAAGCATTTCTTTCTTTCAAGTACAGATCTACACTTTATCAAAGGGCAAATGGGGGCCTGTGCAAGATGCCTCTGCATACTTTGGGTGTAAAAGCTGAGAAACTTAAAAATGTTAAAAATACTTAAAAAATACTTAAAAAAGGTTGTTCCAGTATTTTAAGATGCTCTGCATACTTTGAACAAGGAATAGCAACAGTCAGAATGGGACCATTGGCTTAGCATACGTGCAAAGTATTTTTTAAAGTATTATTTAATGGAAGATGTATGTAATAATCAACAGGGAAAAAAAAGCATATAAATATAGATGGAACTGGTATGTAACAAGTGAAGATAATTCACTGTCACTGGGCTTGTTCTTGACCATAGCATCCTGGCATATGTTATTATTGTGCTTTTGACTTCTGTACCTAAAGTATAAAAGATGAATGCAATGAATTCAGACTTCCAACAGCATCTGAGTGAAGGACAGGTGACAGGTAGGTGGCAGAGACAGACACACAGCCAAAATTCAAATGGTTTTGTGCGTGACCAAGTGCACAAAGTGCTAAACTGAGATCCTCTGCCAACAGGGGAGCCTTACCAGTGCTTCCCTTTGTGAAGAGGACGGAAAAGCCTGGGCACAGAGGGAATGTGCAGGGAAAGCACAGCTTTGCCTGGATCCACGGGAAAAACAGTAAGGGGTGTAAGGACCGGGTATGGGCCTCACCCACCCTCAGGCCTCTCCGCTTGTCTGTCCCTCAGGCCTGTCCTGAGGAGGAGGAGAAGGGAGGAAGAAGAAGGAGAAGGGAGAAGGAGGGAGAAGGAGGGAGAGGGAGGGAGAGGGAGGGAGAGGGAGGGAGAGGGAGGGAGAGGGAGGGAGAGGGAGAGAGGGGGAGGGAGGGGGAAGCAGGGAGGAAGGAGAAGGGGAAGAAGGAGAAGGGGGAGAAGGAGAAGGGACGAAGAGGAGGAGGAGGAAGAGGAAGGAGGGAGGGAGAAGGGAAGAGAAGGAGGAGGACGAGAGGGGAGAGGGAGGACGAGGGGGAAAAGGAGGGAGTAGGAAAGAGGGAGAAGAGGGAGAAGGAGGAGAGAGAGAGGGAGGGAAGATAAGAGGGGGAGGAGGGAGAGAGGAGAAGGAGGAAGAAGGGATGTCCGGGTCCCTTCCTCTCGGGGTGCGCAGTTCCTCGGAGGTGCCGCCAGAGGGGGCTGTGGGCGGCGGCGTTCCCAGCCTCAGGTCGGCGGCGGCGGCGGGAGCGGCGCTGAGGGCCGCCTGCGCGCTCCTGCCCTCCCCGCTCCCGTGGGGCGGCCGCGGCCTCTCGGCGACCCCGGGCTGCCGGCTGCGGACGGCGAGGAGGGAGAGAAGGAGGAGAGGAACGAAGCGGAGCGAGGGAACCCTGCCAGAAGCCATGTCTGCGCCCGCCGGGCTGCCTCCGCGGCCCGCCGGCCCCGCTGCCGCCGGTTATCCCGGTGGGCCCGGCGCCTCCCGGGAGGCCGCGGCCCCTCAGGCCGGCCCGCCTGGCTACCAGAACGGTGAGGAAGCGGAGGCCTCCGCGGGGCCTAACGCTGGCGGGGGGGTGCGGCGGGGAGAGGCCTCACGTTTCCGCTCTGGGGGCCCCATGCGGGGGGTGCCGCGGGTGGGGCTGCTCCTTTTTCCCTTCTCCTGAGGTGGCGGAGGGGAGAGGGGTGGGGGGGTTACAGGGCGGTCGAGGCCTCGGCTGTAGGGGAGAGGGTGTGTGAGGGCCCGGTGGTCCGCGGCGGTGCCGGCGAATAGCGAAAGCTTTTTTTTAAAAGCAGCAGAACCCGCCGGAACCCGCTCGGGAAAGGCTCGACCCGGCCCGGGCCGCTGGTGTGCGGAGTTAAGTTTGAAGAAGAAGGAGCAGCCGCTTCCAACCTCGCTAAAAAAGCGAGGGAAAGGGTCTGGGGGTACCCACCGCCTTCTCTCGGCGAATCGGGAGCCGCTCCGGGTTGTGGCTCCCGCTTTGGTGCCTTTCGGGAGTGCTCCGGAGGCCAAGGCACCTCCAGGCCTGGGTTCTGGCGGTTCTGCGGGAAATGGGCCGAAGCCCACGTAGTTTGTAGCTGGGAGAGTCCTTACGAGCTAAGGATAACTGTTTATCAACTTGAACGTAGTAGGCGTTCACACGACTGGATCTTTAGCTTGAGTAAACAAGCTTGGACCAGTGAAATGTGGGTCACTGAAAAGCGAATAGAAGTCTCAAATTTCCGACTTGCTTTTTTTTTTTTTTTTTTTTTTTTTTTTTCAGATGGAGAGGTATTGAGGCTCACTTGAATGTAAATTAGAAAAAGGAGCATGCTTCATTTTAAATTGGTGTGCTATAAAATCCCTGCTTGATTAATACACCTCGTTAACTTTTCCGGGTGACTGTATAATCTTTGTCCTCACCTAATCATAGTTTGGTATCTAAATTGGGCCTCTTTTTCGGATGGGCTTTTATATCCTACTGTTAAACCCTTTATTTGTAGTCAGCCGATTTTGTGCCTCTGTGTTTTTTTACTGCAGAGATCAGTACACAGCATAACAACCTCTAAAATTTTTTACCCACTGATATTTTTCATGTCCAGAAGGAGTAGTTTGGTGATAAGCACTTGCATGCCTGTAAAGTAGGTTTTGATAGAATTTGCAGATAAAGCAAAAGTCACTGAGATGAATCAACCTGAACTTAAAAAAAAAAACTTTTTTACAGTAAAGGCAGCAGAGCACTGGGACAGGCAGCCCTTTCTCTGCTTTCTCTGTCTTTTTAAAACCCACCTCCATGCCATCCTGTGCTCCCTGCTCAGGATTCTGCAGGTCAACCTACTGGCAGGCTCTCCAAAGGTCCCTTCCAAGGCCTAGCATTCTGTGATTCTTTGGATGAAAAGGAAAGTAATTAAATGGTAGGTTTTAGGGCAATACTGGTGCCTCAGATCTCTCCAGGCTTTAGTATTGTAATGCTGAGTTTTATCAGTATTATTCAGAAAATACTGATTTTTTTTTTTTTTTTTTTTTTTTTTTTTTTAATGGTGTTTAATAAAAACTGCCATTATCGGGAAAAGAGCTACTACAGTGTCACTACTGTGGAAGCACTTTTCACAGAAACAAATAGAAACTCACGTTGTATGTTGTGGTTTTTCAACTGGATGAAACAGTAACTTTAAAGAGGGTCATTACTGTCTGTTATTTTAATTTACTTAATTAATTAGCTCTGTGTTGCTAATACTCTTTAAGAACAGCTTGTAGACCATTTATTTTCCCTGAAATACTTTTTCTTTATACACTCTTTGGTAATAGCCCTGAATTTTTATTGTGTAGCTTGCTAGCTACTCAACTTTGGCTTCTGTGTGCCTGAAGAGAACTTGCAGAGATGTCCATATGATAATTTTTATGCAAGAACTTTTTAATCTGTCATTCTGTGTCATTCTGCAGCAGTATGCCACAATTGTTACATTCGTGTCTCTGTCTTCTTTCAGTACTCATCTGCTGGAGTTGTAACACAGGATTTGAGGCTTCTTTTTTATTTTTTTTTTTTTTACATCCTAAAAGTAGGGGATATAGAGGGAAATTGTATCAGAAAAAGGCTGCTCCTGTCCAATCGAAATTAAGTTTCACACAGAAAGTTATCATTGCTTTTATAGTTGAATTTTATGTCATTATAATGGATTTAAAATGTAAGATACTTAAGTCAATACAGCTGTTCCTATATCAGCTTTAAGAAAACACCATTGCATCCTTTCAGATGTTTAGAGTGCTCAGTGTTTTGTTTTCACAAAATGAGGATGTTTTGAGTAAAACTTTGAAGTTGCTGAAATCTGATGAAAGAGGAGCTGTTACGGGTTTGTTTTTTATGGTTTTTTTGGGGTTTTTTGTTTTTTAGAAAGTAAGCAACCTGTTGCATGTACAGTGATATTAAAAAGAATTTTAAGTTTTGGTTTTTGCCTGGTCCAAAGACCAAGTCCAGTTGAGACCCCTGGAGACAAACTTCAGTATAACTTTAGTGGCTTTTTTACATACAGTTCATCTGAGTAAAGTGTTTCAAGTTTAGGATGTGGCTTTGTATCTGATTGGAAAATTACCTGTTTCCTAATTTCAGCATAGTAGAATATTTCTTGTTTAATCAGTACTGTGAGAGATGATGAATTTTTCCAGTAGCAATGCAGGACTTCAGTGCTAGCAGTGTACTGAAATACAATGCTGGGAAGATAAAAGGTGAGGTATAAATGGGGGAACTGTGGTAGGTGAAAGGATGTTAAACATTACAGAAGATTAACAGGTGTTCTTTATTATCAAGGGGACAGAAAACTTCAGATAATGGGAATAATCTTTCATCTGTTATAGTAAAACTTGTTTGCAAAAGACAAGGAGTTTGAAATTAAAAAATAGTAATTTTTTTGTATGTTGGATATGTCTTTCATAGAGAGGACTTAATGGAATTTATATTCTTGGATACTCATGTATAGTTTTAAACTTATAAATGTGTCCACTTAAAAATGTAAATGAAGATGATGGGAATTCTGTAAGGTAGAGACTGATTGTATTGGTAGTTTAATCTGTATAGTGTGTGTTTTTAAATCAGAGCTAAATACTGCAAAACTTTGCAGTAGATGGTTTGAGATGCAACCTTTATTTAGAAGTCAGGTGCTTCTAAACCAGTTTCTAAATTATACCTTCTCAGTTTATTCCACATATTTTAGTAGAAGAAGTGCATGTTCTTTAGAGAAAGCATCTTTTCTTGGCATCTTAAACAACATAACAGCTTAAAGCAATAAGCATTGTCAGACCTAAATTATTGGTGTTTTTTTTTTAATTTGGTCATTTATACTGAAAAAGCAGGCCCAAAGTCTGCTGGAGTTCACATAGCTGCTAAGCACTTACTCAGAATCACTTTCCTTTAAGGGAGAATAAACTGCATATTTATACTTTGACAAACATCCTTTGACTGCAGCTTTTAATTTTCCATGTTCAGTTAGTTTCTTTAAGGCATACTGCTGTATTTAGATACTTAAAACCATCAGTTTGGTGCTTACTGTTGTTTACTGTTTGTTTAAATATGAACTGTTAAAAATACTGAAAATGCAAATGTGAGGCATGCAGACTTGGCAAGAAAGCCTCTTTTGGAAGTGGAAGCAATCAAGCTTTTTGTTACTTCTGGGTGAGTGTTTGCAAATTACTTCAAATGTTGTATTTGACAATCATACTCTTTCTGCTGATGGAAATTACTGCAAAGTTGTGACAGAAAGCAAGGAGAAGCTAATTGTTTGTCAGCTAGAGTAAGCAGGGCACTGCTAGCAGATGCACCTTTAATATCTGTGACATTTTCTCTGTGTTTCAGGTCCTGTGCAGAATTGGATGCACTTACCCTCTGGCTATGGCTCACATCCTCCAAGCTATAGTGCACCCTCAGGACACTATTCCCAAGTGCCCAGTAAAGCTGCTGCTTCCCATTTGGATGACCAGTACCGAGCCAGTTACTACCCTCCTTACTATTCAGCACCAGCACAAAATGCTTTGACACCTTCTGTGGCTACCAGTGTGTTGCATACACAGGAATCACAGCAGTTTTACCACAAAACTACTCCCCAGACAGTGGGGTCAGCTGAAGGACCTACCCAAGGAGCAATATCATCTGCATCCTACTTGATCACCAGTGCTCAGCAGTCATATTCAGCATTTGGTAATCACTACAGCACTTCTGTCAGCTCTTCAGTTGCATCTCAGGGATTTCCCCTTAATTCTGATCACTACACCATGCCCGTGGTTTCTGGTGCCATGTATCCTCATGTTTCCTACCCTGTGGCTGCTGGCAGTGTCTATGGGCAGGCATTTACCTCTCAGAGCCTGCCTGCTGTTGGACAGTTCAAAGAGACAAATACCTTTTCTACCCAGAGTACATCAGTACCTCATTCACTTCAACAACGTGTTCCAGTGGGATATAATTCCACAATATCAAATGTTTCTGCCCAGCCTGTCCAGGACAACCTCAGCAGGAATCTCACTGGGTCGGTTGCTAAAGTAAACAACCAAATAAATACAGGTATGGTATTATTTGAAGCTTAGTGAGCTTCCAGGTATGTCTGGGAAACACCAGAAATGGTGTTGATTGTTCAGTATATGAAATTCTGTACTATAATTCTGAATTCTGTCCTTAATCATTCTTGGAACTATTCACATCTGGTTACCACAGTAGCAGCTAACTGCTGACATTTTTCTGGTAAGAGATAAAAAAGATACACTATTTGCCATCTCCATGGTCTTATTTTGCTGTTTTTTTTCATACAAGTGGTCTAGGGAATTTTTTTCATGTGGTTCTGACAGAATGTGTAGTTTCTGAAATATGTCTGTTAATCACAAGGGAGCCTTTTTCCTTTTCTGTCTGGAGAATAAGTCATGATTCACATTTTACCTAAGTTAACATGCATGCACTCTTCTCCAGAAAGTTCAGAAAAAGCAGAAGCTTACATGGATTTGGAGGCAATAAATAATATTTTTGATAAGCATTTTAATGAAAGAGCAATTTTGGTGATTTTAGATGATTTTTGTAAGAAGCAACTTGAGGTTTTTAGCAGGGGTTTAGCTGCAGAGAATAAAGTTGCTAAGGTGCCCACAGAGTAACTCAGTCTTTGCCAGTAGCTGCTGCTTCTCAGTCATGGGAAAACTTAAATGTATAGATCAGACAGTGCTTGGTAGGAAGAGTGGAAAAGATTAGAGATGTGGGAGTGCCTCCACATTAAACTTCTTATGGAGGAAAACACTTTTCCTTTGTATAATGGTAATTTTCTGACTTCATGCAGCTGATGCAGTTGTGACTGGTAAGCTGTGGTTTTCTTTTTCTGATTGGATATTAGAGAATGCTTCTGTTTCTATACCAGATATTTCAAATTATAGTTTAACACTGGAATGATTTTAGGACTTCTTGTAGCAGAGGTTGTTTAAGACCAAGGATTAATGAAAGAATGTGGGTTTGATTATGGTGAAGCTTTGCCTAGGAAAGCCAACAAAGCTTAAATCAAGGTCATTCCATCCATACTAAGGTTGAGTTTAGTTCCAGTGTTGCTTTTTTCCCCAAAAGATTAGGATGCAGAGTGTCCTGCTAGTAGTTTGAATTAGAACTACTTTGTCAGGAGTAGTTTGAAAAGTTTGAGAGATGCTCTGTGCCATTTTCTGGACTATTTCACAAACATGAAACAAAATAAGGTTTAACAAAGAAAAATAGGACCTTCTGAAGTTCATGGCATTTCGAGGCTGAGAATGAAAATGAATTTTTCAAGGGATTAAAGGTTTAAAACTCTGCCCCCCAAACATTGATACTGTTGAGCACAGAATCCATAGGTTGTCTTGGGAGAATGCAAGTAACATTCCAGAACAGTAAGATTTGCAGGAGTAATGTGAAAGTGACTTGTTATTCTTTCACATTGTTATTGTTTTAATTACATAAGCTTTTAATTTAAATGCCTGTTAATTTTATTCCCTTTGAGGATGTTTTGAAATACATTATTTGTTTATAACAATCCCTTTTTATGACTAAGAGTTGTTTTAAAGATGAAAGTGGAGCTGACTCAACTTTGAAGAGCAGTGTGATCACTGGATAGTCTTACTTCTGAACCATCCAGTGCTGCTTTTAAGGGAGTGATTATTACAAGTCTTTCAAGAAAAACTAGTAATATTACACTTGAATTTCAAACAGATGATGACAGAAGTGGTTGTGGTAGTGATGTGTAATAGGTACACACTTTGCAGTTATGAAAATAAACACTAAAGCATTTTTTCTGTTACACTTGATTAATATTGCAGTACTTGGTTTGTTTGCTGGGCTGTAGACATAATTACTTAAGCCACATTCACACTCTTTCTGAATTTGTAAAGATTCTGAGATAAGAATTCTCTGAGATAATTCTAGAATTCAGCATCTTTGGCTAAAAGATATTAAAAACTCGATTGCTACAATTGCCCAAACAATAAAAGACTGCAGATAATTGGTCATGGCATAATTAATTTACTTTTTGGGACATGGATATGCTTTCTAAATTTCCCAGTGCAGTCTTATTCTCATATGGAGGCATTTGATACATAGTATTCTAGTTATCTGCAGCCTTTAAAAAAAAGGAGTTGGATCTTTTCATTTGCTATTTCTCCTACATCCTTGGAAAGTGTCAGAGTACAACACACAAGGAATTTGATGATGAACTAATGGTAACAAGGAATTTTTCTGCATGTTTCATCCTCTGGGAAGGAAACTGGTAGTCAACAGGTGCAGTCTATTCAGAGTTCTGTGCATGCTTTTTAGCCAAATTGCTTGAAAAAATTTAAGATATACTGTCATTTCTAAGTGTGCTTTCTGACACTGTTCATGTAAAGAAATTTTAATACAATACCCAACCATTAGAGTGCCAATAAGACAGTTGGCTGGCACTGTTGCTGTGCTGTGAAAGAGGTCTCCTCACAATCCTTAAATCCTACAAATAAGCAAATCTTAGCTGTCATTCAGGGTGCTGCTTAACATATTTTTCAATAGCAGTTTTCTGCAGCCAGGGAATGCTGAGAGCTCTCTGTGATGAAAATGAAACAGTGTCTATATGTAAGAATGCCATGCTTTTAATAAAAGGTGTGGTTTTAAACAGAAAACTTGGTCTTGCATTCAGAAGTCTGGTGATTTCTGAATTGTTTTCTGTGTCAATCAGCCAAGTCCTAAGCATTTCACTTCAACTGGAATTTTAAATAAACCAATTTCTGTAGACCCTTGGAAAACCTCTAAAATGCTCTACCTATTGAGACGAAACCCCTCAGCTACTCTTTGTCAAGTACCGAGTACACAGAACTGTAACAAAATCTTTTTTTGAAACTTTGTTATCTGCTGTGTGAAATCCCTCAAGTATTTTCAGGGAAGTTTGCTGAATTCAGAGGCATCTTTGCCTAGAAGTCAACCTGTTTCGATTAATAATACCTAGTGAGAATAATTTTCTTGCTTTAGGAAGTATAAATAATATAGAATTAAATTATTTAATGCTACATTTTTTTGTTTGGTTGGTTTAGACTAATTTTATTTAGCAAAAATGTCCTGTTATACTTCTAAATTCTGTATTTCAGCTGAACAGTGTTGATACAAATCTGTCCAGAATCAGAGTTATGCTGTGTAAATAACACACTCTAATATTATTTAGGCTTTTAGTCTTTCTAGGTCAGTAGCTTTCCTTAATATTTTTCCAGCTTGTTTCAGCTGAAATCAGCACACATTGATATTTCTTGGTGCTTTCCAGTCAATGTGGATGTCAGCCAGGATGCCCAGATTTTATAGGACTCCTTGAAGAGAGTGAAATAGAGAATTTCTGCAGGTGTAGGGGTTCCTTTGCTTCCTGGATGTTGTCTTCTCTCTGGTAAGAATAGGTGGTCCACTTGAGCAGAAGACACTTTAATTTCTTTATCTCATGCACATACTTCCCCTCATGTCAGATCAGGATCTAAAGTCCTTGCTGCCCCAGTTCCATAGGAATGTAGGCTATAATCCTGTAAATCTGCTAATATAGGTGGGGTTGGAAAAAGGGGAAGGGCTGCAGCTGAAATACAGCAAGTCAGGGATAGAGGATGCTTGGTTGAAAACAAAGCAACAGGGAAATAGTAAATCTCTCAGTAGGAATTGTTATATTTTGGGGGAAGCAGGGGGCAGGAAATCAAGATGATCAAATTGGAAATAAAGTAAAAATAAAGTCACAGGAGATAGGAAAATTATGCATTACACTGCTAATTTGCAGAGCTCTGTGGACTCTTTCTGTAACATAGCTCCTTGCAGTGCATGGCTTCTGTAACTGATATACTGGGGCATTTTTAGTGCAAGAGATGTAATGGTTGAAAGGCAGAAGAGGAAACCTGAGAGCATGGTAAAGATGAGAAGAGTGGAAGGTGAAAAACAAAGCACTGGCCCTTGTGATTGGCTTTGATATTTATTGCAGCCTGACAGAGGTCTTGGCTTCTTGTGGCGTTGGGTTTTGGGCTTGTCTTGAATAAGTTGATGGGAAACCTTGTCCTCTGAATTACTGCTCAGTCCAGCTTTGTTTTGAGCTAAAATACAGCATGCTAAATTGATCAGTACTTGTATGATTATGTGACTTTCTTACTGGCCAGAAATTAGGAAAATGGATAGCATAATTACCATGATTGTAGATTGCCTCGTGTGATGATAGCTACTACTTTTGAAAGATAACTCTCCAGTTGTTTCCTTTGGTTTTAGGTAGTTATGGCTTTTAAAAAATAATTCAGCAGAGAAAGCTTAACATGTGATTCTGGAGGTTGGATTTTTGTACAGAGAAAAAATGATGCTGTTTTATTGCTGAGTTTAAAAAACATTTTGTTACCTACATGTAAAGGATCCAGATAATTTTGGAGGATATTTGGAGTAACTTTTGCTGGAGAATAGATATTAATACTTGGCAAGAAGGTATTAGATCTTTAGCTAATCTAGGAGTAAAGGAAGCCTCAACTCCCCCATAAAATCTTTTTAGATACCAAGTCCATTATTTAAGGAAAAGTCAGGGACCATATGAACTGCACTGCTACATAAATATATATATGTACAGGAGAAGCAAAGTTAATAGTACATGTGCATCCTAAACTGAATTCTGTAATTTAAATAAGTACTCTGTAAATAGAGTGAGTTTTGTTCTTGCTTAACTTCTGTGTTTGTTTACCAAGTAGTACTGGTCAAACCATTTCCTTTCTGTTCTCATTTTTAGCCATTTGGACTATCAGCTTGTTTAAGAAGGAATCATAATATGAATTTTTTTCCCCCATTTATAAGCAGAGTGACCCTCTTAAAGGGTAACTTAATTGAAGTTATATTGTCCTTATCTAACAGAAATTTCAACTGGACTGTGTTAAATCTCTCAAAGCAGTAATCTGACTTTTTAAAGCAGATTATATCTAGTCCAGATGTTTAAAACACATCAGAAGTTCTCTGGAATACTCAGGATTGTCTGAAACAGATTGTTTGGAATTTGGTCTCATAACTGACTACCAAAAATCACAAAATGCCAGCCCAGTGAGGGAGGTAGAATACTGGTCTGCTCCCCAGCTGGCTATCAGGTTTTCTTCCAAAGGGGGAATATTGAGAGGGAGCTACCCTGCATGAACTGCATTCTGCTGATCTGGGAAGAGGGACCTGTGAAAGAATGGAGTTACGGGAATGAATCAAAATAGTTTCTGCTTAATCTTGATTTTACTACATCATGTTTTCTTTTTTTTTTTCTGTTGGTTTTCAGAGCAGTTTGTTCATTTTAACTTTAAAGGTATTCAATTTTCCATATGTTCTTCCTTAAATTTCTCTCTTGGAAACGTTCTATTGCTTTTGTAGGTGTTGTGAAATCAAATGTCATTGTGTAAACGTGCAAAACCAAAGCATTCCTGCTCTCTGCTGTTGTTTTTAGGTGGCACTGATTCTTCACAGCCCGTGCACTCTGTGAGCCAGAGCATTCCATATACAAAGTCTGGTGCTGGAACATCATCTTCCCCTGCTGTGACCTCCTCAGTAAGGACACCTGCTCCAAGCCTTTCCTCACAGCCACCACCTTCACCTGCTCTGACACAGTCACCAGAGTCAGCCCTTCAAGAAGGTACTAAAAGGGGGTGGGGAAATACAGAGCTATACCCTGCTCCACAGGCACATATGAATGCTGGAAGCTTTGTTGCTGCTTTTCTGCACTTGTTTGGAATACACCTCTTGCATCTCATCAGGTTCCCTTAGTGTTTTGTATCACCTCTGTTCTAGCTTCTCTTATCTCTTTGATTTCCTTTGACAAAGTGTCTTGTTTGTCTTGGCAGTCTTAAATGTCTCTTCCACAAAAAGCCCTTCTCTCTTCTAAAAAGTGGCTCACCATTTTAACTTACTGGAAGACAGTCTTAAAAGAAGCTCTTGAAGTCAGCCTATCCTGAAAAATCAGGGGTAAACTACCAGTATGCTCATTCTAGCACTGGGAAACAGAGCATGTTTGAGGATTAAATTCAGGCTGATAGAGTTGTTTTTTCATTCCCTAGCTTTAAGCTCCCATGGAAAACTGCTGCAGTTCTTGTGGTAGAACAGAGGAGTTCTTGTATAAGCTCTTTCCTCTTCTGATGCTGATAGCTTCTTGACAAAGAATCAGCTGGGTCTTAACCCTTCTTCAGCCATGTTAATTCTGCCCTGATGTTTTGACTTGTCTCTTGACTGTAGCATGTTTCTGTATCTGGTATTCCAAATCTAATGTACTGCACTGATTCTGTGTGTGTGTGTGTGTGTGTTTTCTCTTGGTAATTTCAGAAAAATTCAGAAAAATCAATATGTAAGGTATAAGTAGGGATTAACTTTGTCCAGAGCACTGTAGTATCTCTAGTATTTAAAATAATTCTTAAAAGCCTGGTGTATGACTAGATATCATGTTTCTTATTCTTTAGTTTCAAAGTCCTCTGAAATAAATGCATAAGTTTTCCCTGTGCCTCCATTCCCTCCTTTTTCTGGCGAGTGGAGAATGTAAAGAAAAAACTTCTGTGGATCAAGTGTGCCATTTTAAGGAAAATAATAAATTTTTGCAACTGTACTTGGTTCTTACACAGTTTTACAGGTGATTTTGGAACTGTGTAGGATTTTTGCTCTAGACTTGTACTTGCTAGGAAAAAACATTACTTCATCTTCCAAAGAAACTGCGTGACCATATTTCTGATAAAAAAGAGAGGAACATTTTAGCTGTTTACTGTGCTTGCTTTTTGTGATGGGTATTTTCTTGCAGTGCTTCCTGTGTGATGTCTGAGCACTTGGTACATTACAAATCACTGCAGTCACTGCTGAACTCTTCACAAAATTCAAATAGTTCCATCATCAAACTTCAAACTAAGGCAAATGGGCAGCTGAATGAGTACAACAGCAGTGAAACATATATACCTATATTGGTGTATATGTTCTATATGTTGGTATATATGTGTATATATATAAAAAGAAATATATATATATATATATATATAAAGATAAGTTGTCAGGAGTATATTGATATCAATATAATCAGTGATAAGTCCATGTACACCTCATCACATGTGTATGTTTCTGTGTTGAGATATGAACATTAAAAGACTTCAAACTCTTCCCCCAGTTTCTTCTGAGGAGTCTGAAGTGCATAATATATTCTTCCAGTATCTTTTTATCAACAATTATCTGTGATAACTTCACACATAATTAACCTGCTGAAAAAATCCAACATATATACTGAATGTTTGTCTGGCCATTTAGAATTCTAAGTGAGTTTCTGATGCAGAGATTAAATAGGCTGATTTTTTTCCTACAGAGTAGTGTTGTCTACATAAAAGCATTCTGGAAAACCTGTGTGAATTAACTTTGAAAGCAGATTTCATTGTTTTAAGCTCCAATGTGGGTGTTCCTATACAGAATTAAAATATGTTAATTGTTTACTTGGCTATGTTCTAACAAGTCAAAAAACTTAAAATATATTAAACCCTATTTAATCTTACATAAATCTTGCATAAATATCCGTAAAGTTAATGCAGATAAACAGCATCCTAGAGGTGAACTTTGAAAATGTTTGGCCTGACTGGAAGTTATTTGTTGGCTTCCCTAGGTTCTGTGTTGATGAGAGGAGCTGATGAGTAAATGAAGATAATTTAAAGAGTTTAAGAACAGGGAGGAGAAGGCTTCATTTTGTACAAACTACTGTGTGTAATATCAACATCTTAATGCTGTAGTAAAATAATTGAAACTAAGAGGGTTATGGTAGAGAGCCATTTGTAGAACTTCAGAATATAGTTTATTTTTGCATGTGCTTATTTAATTTTTTTTTTGGTGGGGCCTCCATTATGAAACTTAAACTGCATAAAATATATGCTTTGCTTTTTAAAGTCTTTCATGGTATAAGTGATTGTACTTAAAGTACCTAAATAGTTGATTTATTCCATAGGCAAACGAGTTCTTATCTCAGTTTATTCTTCCATGTCCTCCCACCCACATTTGTTGCTGTAAAATCCAGTGGGATAAAGCCCTGGTGTGGTATTTTTATATTACAGGTCCACTGGTAGCAGGGTTTAGAAATCCCAGTCCAAGAAAATTGCAGCTATTTAGATTACATGGTTCCATGTGAAGACAGACCTATGAAGTAATCTCACTCAGTGAATTATTTCAAAGTAAGCTTTTGCAGTTTTAAGAATATTAGACTTCAACATTATTGGCAGCTCTGGAAAAGGTACTGAGCAGAACTGGGTTGTCACAACAGAAATCATGATAAGGCACATGGTGTTTGCAGCCACACAAATGTCCTTCAGTTTCTTGCTCCCCTCTACTGGCAGCACTGCAGTGCAGTAAACTGGAAGCTTCTCCACCTGAGAATTATGTTTTAAATTAGTTTATTTTCATCCAGATCAGTTCCCAGATTGTTTTTGTGGCTGGGCAGTTGTGCTAGCACAATACAGGAGCATCCTGAAGTCACAAGTGTGTAGAACTGCTGGCAAACCAGGAAAATAAAATTACAGAAATTCATAAGGCTGGTAAGAGTCAAACCAGCCCTGTCTCAATAGGATACTTGGTGATGTAGCTCATGGTTACTGCATTTCTCTATCACTAGAGTATTTTTAAATCTCTTTTTTTTTATATTGTTTCTGAAGACGTGCATCCTTTATGTATGTGAGCAGTGACTGGAAAAGGGGAGTTTTAGCAGTAGGAGGTTGCTTGTTTTCCAAAAAACATACCAAATGTTGTAAAGTAGCATTAATGGAGTGACTAATTCAATCTTTCTCTCATCTGCCCATGCTTGGAATTTTTGCATTGCCATGACTTTTCCAGGTATATTTGCTTGCTTTTTTTCCTGTGTATGTTGTGTTTGTTACAGGTCTGCCTCTGCCCATCTTTTACTTTGCATCTCTGTGTTGCAGTGCATCTCTTCTTTCTCATCCTGACTTTTTTTCCCTTTTACTTGCACGTCAATTATTTTGGGTTGTTTTTTCTCCTCCCCAATAATGCACTTGTTCTGTCTTATTTCTCAGTAGCTCTCTCAAGCCTGAGAAAAGGCATGTTCTCCTTGGCTGAAGGGTGGTTTTGCACAGAGAATGTTTTTCTTGTATCTTTCTTATCAAGTGTATCCAGTAGCCATCATAAAAGATGGGTCTGTGAATCACTTGAGTTAGTCCTGTGTTTTAGCATCGTGGAGAAACTGAAGCATTGTACCTCATCTGCTCTTGGGTTGATTCTTGCCTTCATCATTGTGATTATTTTTCTTGTGGAGAAACTATTGGAATTGTAGGAGTGTCAATGCACTTCATAGGGTGAAATAGTGCCAGTCTCTGCTTGCTCTGACCTTTGTATAAAAATTCAGCTTCTAAAGAATTTTTTGCGATAGTTTTGCTTTGTTTTCTTTACTTCCAGTATTCCACTCTTCACCTTGACTCTGTTTTTTAAGTGAAATTGAAGTTTTCCCCTTGGGTTCATTTGCTAAGCCTTTTTAAGAAGCCATGAAACTAACAGCTTTTTTAGCCCACATTTAAATAAAATAAAGGTTGATATAGTTGATTTAAGTTGTGGATGAGGGGATTGTTAATTACCATTATGGTTTCAGATTATATATAGCTTAGAACATTTCTGTAGTGTTTTAAAGTGTTAAAATAAAGAACTATTGTCATGGTTCCAAAGTGCTGCTACAGGGAAAAAAAAGCCCAAACTCTCCAGGGTCTGAAAAATTTGGAAGAGTTTTGAAGAATAAGGATATTTTCTTGCAATAGCTAAAAGAGAATCAGTGGTCACTTGCATTTATTTAGGATGTCTCATCCTGACTACAGGAATATTTAAAATCCTTGTAACCTGCCACGTGGCAAGAGAAACTTAAGATACCTTCGAGGTGCTAAAATTGCATGAATAATGAGTAATGTAGGAAACTAATTATAAGCCATTGCTGCATGCTTTTCTCTTTTTGAAAATGGAGTATGTATGTGCTGTGTTTGTGTATATTTCACATATGTTTAGAGTAGAACATTAGAACAAAGAACTGTAAGAACAAAACAAAAACACAACAAAAATGACCCACAACCAAAAAACTTCAGAGGTTATGGTTTGGAGGTGACAGTGGTAACAGTTGTTGTCACCAGATCTGAAAAGTGAGTAGTGTATTTAAGTGCTTAAATATAGGTCTGTAAGCCTGAATTTAGGCACTATTTTAGGTGTAAGACCAACCAAGTTGTCAGGCTTACCTAGCTTCATTTTCACTGAGTGTGAAGGTGTGTTTGTACTCTCACATGGTGCAGCAGCAATGCATTTCATTAATATCTGACAGCATCCAGAAGTTCAAAATGAATTATCCCTGTCTTAAAAGGAGCATGCGTGCCAGGCAAAAGTTTGTTCATGTTTTCATAACCCAGTTTGGACTTACCTGGAAAGGAACAAGTTAGTTTCAATATATTATCCTCCAAAAGTATTGCAGTGGACAGAGATTTTCTATGTATATATTTAATATCCATGTTTAAATTCCTCGTGTACCTCCACGTTCACACACACGTATGTAAAATTCCCTGCTGATTTCCATGTGCTACTTACACTTTGCTAACCTAGCCCACTAAAAACTGCTTCTGCTGCTCATATAGTTCATGTAGAAACTAAAGTTCTGTAGCCTAGGGTTGTAGGCTTAACTTTCTGCATGTTGGGATTTTCTCTAGAATGGCTAATTTCTCTCACTTTTAATGCAATGATTTGAGACTTTCGTTTCTCATCTTTCTGTCTGTCTGACTCTTTGTGTTTGTGCTTTCCACTTCACAGGCATGCAGTATGGTGGATATGTTAATAATCAAGCTAGCTCTGCACCAGCTCCCTTGTCATCAAGTTCAGATGATGAGGAAGAGGATGAGGAGGATGAGGAAGCAGGTTGGCTTTAGCTTTACACCAGTATCTTGTTCTCTTCCTACTCAAGTTTTGTTCCGTATTTCCATCCCCTGAAGCTTTCTTTTCCTTTAAGACAGAAATATCACTTTGACTCATCACGTATCAAGTTAACTAGAAATTTCCCAGTTGTTATTTATATAATAAACAAAAAGGTGTTTTGTAGGGGTCAGCAAACAGTCTTTTTATTTGTCATCTTCATGCCAGAGGTTTTATGTATCTAACAAAGTATTATTCACAACTTACAAGACTCATATTCTTAATATTTTGATTTGCAGTCAATTTTAACTTCTAAACTGAAGATAGGACTAGGACTTGGGCTGGTAATTGCATATGTTAATCAGCTAGATGCCATTTGTGTTGTTACATTGAACAGTGTTTGCCTTGTTTTCCATTTTACGTACAGGGAACGCTTAAAATTAAGGTAGTAAAATAAATATTGAAAGGTAATAGGTGCTTTTTAAGGTAGTAAATTAATCTTTGCTGCTTTTTTTGTTCCTCCTTCTAAAGTGTCTCTGTGGTTAGGCACATAAGTTCAGTTTTAACCTGCTTGCCTTATGGGAAACTAAAAATTTTGCTTTTTTTTTTTTTTAAGAAGCTGTTCTGAGAGATCAAAATGTTATGTACTTGGTTGCAAGGATTCTGCCTGTATTTTGTCAGAATTGCCTAATTTTAGTTTTTCTCACCTCCTTAGTTTCTTGAATGGTAATTTTATATGCGAGTGATAAAAATGTAAAAAGCTTTTTGAGATTAAACATTAGGTATTAATATAGATATTCATTATTTTCATATTAATATGCATACCTTGTGTTGATACACTACTCCCATTTTCACATGCTGTCTTTAAGTATTAATTTGGATGGCAGACTTTTGTAACTTTTGCTTTAAACTTGTAATTCACACTGTAACTGGGCAGATAAAAATCAGTGCCAGGCAATGCTGAACTTTATTAAAGTAATCATAAAATCAGAAGACTTTGAAAATAGCTTAGTGTGCTCTAAGCAGGCATTTTCATCTGAAGATAACTTTCAGCCAGAGCATGACAGTATTTGCAAACTGCAATAATATCAGTATAAGTGATATTATTAACCCCACCCTTAGTGGAGCGTAAGTATTAGGAAACTTTGCATGTCCTGTGTAATTCTTACTATTTCAGATTACTGGTTCAGTTTCTTTACTTTCTTAGACTTCACATGGCAACAACCCCTTCAGTCTTTCAACAGGCTTGAGTGTTCAATTATGCAAAGTGACTGTTGAATTAACATCTTTATAAATCTGAGGATACTTCCTCACTTTAGATACCAGTTTTTTTCCTAATGCTATGGCTGTGATGAGACTTGACCAGCTGAAAAACAATTTTACTTTGGGATATAAGGTTTGTGTTGGCTGTTGTGATGCAGCTGCTCTTTGAACTTTGCATTCTAAAGAGGGTGCTAAAAGAGGAAGGAGATCATTTGGTGGGTGTGGTTTTTGTTTGGTTTTGTTGTGGGGCTACCTACAGAATTATCTACAGGTAGTTATCCTCTTTGCCTAATCCCATGCCAAGGTTTCTGTCAAATGACACATTGGAATTTTCCTTCTTTTATCAGCTGCAACCTTTGTCTCCTTACTTTGTTCACTAAACCTGACAGAGAGAAATTTTTCATACACCCTGCCACCTTTCTACCAAGTTCTGTACTTGTGTAAAGCTTGTAGCCTCTGAGCTCTCCTTCTGTTTAAATTTCTCTCTGTGAAATTTATCTTACACACCCAGGTTTAATGCATAGGCTACCTAATTAATAAACATCCTCTTTTATGCCCTGCCACCAGGAGTTAATGCAAATCCTGAACAGATACCATAGACAGGTTTCCAGCTCAGACTGTGCCAGTGGCTTTACAAAAAAAACAGATGCTGGACATAAAGTTGCTTATATTTGTGTACCTTAGTTGTTGTTTTTTGTGGTTTTTTTGTCTCTTTTTAGTGGTTATATCTTTAGCTATGTCACCAAAATGGCAAAATCTAAAGTTAGACTTGTAAAATAATTACCTAACTGTAAAAGCATAAGTATTACTTTTGTACAAGCAGTATTTTGTAATATTTTTTCTTCATAAAACCTTTTTTTTGTCTTTGTAACATTTTCTTTATCTTATTATACCAAACTGAGCTGCTGTAGCTCACCTTAGGCATAGGAAAACTCATTTAATTTTGTGGAAGTTCTTTTGTTTTTTATTGATTGGTAATCTGAGATTTCCATTCCACATGTGATGAGCTTTGAGTTTGAAGCTACTTCTGGTCTGCAGAAAACTGGACAACTCATTTTTTGAGTCAAGTATTTATTTTCCAGTGAAGAGGGAACATAATTCTTTTAATTCTTGAAGTGAGGTCATGTTTCTGTATGTGGGAAATCTTAACTGAAAGGGGAAGAAATCTTAAATGTTCCACCCTTGAAGTTCTCTATTAAAATACATTCAGCTTCACAATGGAATGTGGGATTAGAGTTTATCTTTGATAGTTAAACAATATCACTGAACCTCTTCTGACTCTCTTCTGCCACAAGTGTTACATATGTAACTGTCTGGTTTGATTTCTTTGAGTATACTTTTTGTTTTCTGTTGCACTTCATGTCTTGAGGTGTTTGAGGAGCAGATACATTTAGCCTTTATGGCTATTTTTCTTTTGGAATTAATTATATATAAAATGCCATTGGAAGAAAGGGTTTTAAACATGGTTTTGTTTGCAGTGCTTTGCAGGAAGATATTTAAGTTACCTGCATAGAGTGAACTAAAAATTAGGCATTAAGAAGTCTCTTCACAACTACCTGTGTGTCCCTGTGGCTTTTTTACTCTGGCTACTTAACTTTTCCAGAGTTACTGCTTGCTGTACCAAGAGTACCTGTTTCTTCTGGCTGAAGCTGAAACCTCTTGTCAGTGTTCATTGGAAAATAGAAACTTTCAGTTGGAAACAAAACAAAACAAGCTCTGAATTATAGCAGCACAGAAAGGAGGAAAGATTGAAATACTTGAGAGTTTTGCTTGGAGGTGGGGATGGTACCTAAGAACTCTGGAGACAATGGGAATCTTCTCTTGTTTGGAGTTATAGAGACCATGTTAAAGACAGTGGACATTGCCTCAGTTGATGTAGTCTAGAAAAAACTTTTGGTTTGATAGAAAAATACTTTTTATTTAAGGAAACAACCTTTTTCTTTGTTTTTGTCAAAATCCATTGCTTTTCTCTCTTGCTGGGCATGTGCTTGTTTCTCTTCTAATATGTAAATTGTTTTTCTCTTCCTCCCCCTCCTCTTTGCAGTGGTGATAGCTTTCAAGTTTTAGGGCTGAACTTTTGTTTGGTTTGGTTTTTCCCAGGATCTTTCTTTGACAGTTTCTTAGCAAAAGTTTTAGAAATTCTCACTCTCCTATTTCTCAAAAATTTGCTATTTCTGACGTACCTAACTTTAAACTATTTTCCTCCCCCAGCAATTGATAGTTCCTCAACTACAAGCAGTGCCTCTCCTGTTCTGAACAATTATGATGCACTGGAAGGAGGTGGCTATCCAGGTAAGCCATTTATCACATGTTACTGCTGAATTGCTTGTTTAAAGACTTAAATGTTTATGTTTTGGGTTTTTTTTTTCTGTTTCTGGTGTTGTTTAACATGTAGGTGAAAGGAAACACCTGTGAAAGGAGTGAGAGAGATCATCAGGGAGAACATACCTTGCCTTATCAATGACTTTTCAGTTTAAACACTAAAGTTGGACTGACAATTTAATGAAATTTACCTGTATCAGAAGTCATACTTCCCATTGTAATATTGAGTGTAATGCTGAAAGGATGCTCTGGGTGAAAACAGTCACCTTGCTCTGGTTTCTACTGCATACCTGAGTATAGACATCAGCTGACATCCCACTGGAGATGTTCTCAATGAATTTATGAGCTATTACCTCAGTCTTGAAGTCTGTAGAGCTTTCATATTGAGAGCAGGAGGAAAAGACATTGGTCAGTGTAGGTTTGTTAGCCAATATTTTAAATAACTGGATTATCTGGGGGGCCTTCCCTGGCATTGCTCTGCTTCCTGCATGAAATCAATCAAGTGGCCAGCAGGTCCAGGGAAGGGATTCTGCCCCTGTGCTCAGCCCTGGTGGGGCCACAGCTTGAGTCCTGTGTCCAGTTCTGGGCCCCTCAGCTCAGGAAGGAGATTGAGGTGCTGGAGCAGGTCCAGAGAAGAGCAAGGAGGCTGTGAAGGGATCCAGCACAAGTCCTGTGAGGAAGGGCTGAGGGAGCTGGGGGTGTTGAGGCTGGAGAAGAGGAGGCTCAGGGGAGACCTCATCACTCTCTACAACTCCCTGAAAGGAGGTTGGAGCCAGGGGGGGGTTGGGCTCTTTTCCCAGGCAACTCTCAGCAAGACAAGAGGGCACAAGAGGTCTCAAGTTGTGCCAGGGGAGGTTTAGGTTGGACATTAGAAAGAACTTCTTTACTGAGAGGGTGATCAGCCATTGGAATGGGCTGCCCAGGGAAGGGGTGGATTCTCCATCCCTGGAGATATTTCAAAAGAGCCTGGATGTGGCACTCAGTGCCATGGGCTGGGAACTGCAGTGGGAGTGGATCAAGGGTTGGACTTGATGATCTCTGAGGTCCCTTCCAACCCAGCCCATTCTATGATTCTATGATTCTGTGTGCCAGTATTGCTGCCCACATAGCTCAAGCTGTAAGGGTAGCAGAGGACATGGCTTCAGGATTACAAGTCCTGACTTGTCACTAATGACTAACCCTTTAGGTTCTGCTGAAGACATGTTCTAAACATAATTTTGTTGGTTTCTTCACCTGCTGCTTTTCCTGGTGGATTATACCAAGCTTAAATTCCTCTGAAACTGGGCTTGAATTTGTAGACCTTTGTAAAGAGTAGTTTTGTGTCTTTACAACTGTTATAAATTTAGATCTTTGTGTTACTTTGTTAGCCTTAAAAATAGTGGGACCAAACTGTGCTGCAGGCATATACATGAGGGGCTGCATTACTTGAAGAAAAGCACTATGTCTACTTTTTGGGAGTTCTGTTGCCTTATGCTTTAAAAGTATAGGTATTATTTATATGTAGTTGAGGAGAAACTAGGCATGAGTAGTCTCTTTGTGGTTTGTATCAAGTGCAACTTTTGGAATAAAAAATTATTCTATGGGGGT
This sequence comes from Heliangelus exortis, assembly GCF_036169615.1. Taxonomy (NCBI): domain Eukaryota; kingdom Metazoa; phylum Chordata; class Aves; order Apodiformes; family Trochilidae; genus Heliangelus; species Heliangelus exortis. Next base: position 3,814,638 of record NC_092425.1, read on the forward strand.
TCTATTTCTTTGGTCATATGACATTTTAAGGTCTTTTGTTAGTAGTTATACAAGTCTGTGGTCATCTTCCTATGCATCAGCATAATTATCAGCATAATTGCAATAATCCTCCTTTGGTCTGTGCAAATAAACAACTTGATGGATAATGTAAAGCTTATTCCTGGACAAAGTGTTGTTTGTTGAGCATCCAGGAGTTTACATTTAAACTAATAAAGAAATAGTAAGTAGATTTCTTTTTGTCCTTCCAGAGACACGTTCAGTGACCAGTAGCCCAGTTCCTGCTCCAGCAGTCCCCCAGACATCAAAAGCTTCTAAACCCTTTGGCTATGGCTACCCAACACTGCAGCCTGGCTACCAAAATGCAGCCCCACCTGCTCCTGTGCAGCCCAGTAACCTGGGACACCATCCTGGGTTTCAGCACTATCCACAGGTGTGTATTTTTAATTTAAAAGTGACTTCAGGAAGTAACTCCACTGGAAAAGTCTTTAGGAAGAGATTTTGCTGTGAAATCTTCAGTCCTTCACTATTTTCAAACTCAGCTGAGCAAAGTTCTGAGCAACATCCCCCAACTTAGATGTTTGCCTTGCTTGAGGTTGGATGACCAAGCCTCAGAAGTGCCTTTTTTCTCCTTTTCCAAAGTGTTTTGCTTTAATTTAAAAACAAATATATAAAACCAGTTTCTGTAACTTGGAAAAGTTACATTGTAACATTGGGTGGAAGGGTGTGTGGAAGTGTTTTATTTCTGACTTGCAGTGTTGTGTTTTGTCATGAATTTGAATTTTGTCCCATGTTACCTATGAGAAAGATGTGCCACATTTGTCTAAGCATTTTAAAATTTCTCCCATACAGCTCTTTTTGGTTTTTTTGAGTTGTTATTTAAATGTGATTGTGTTTATCCACTTGCAATGCTCTTGCTTTTTTTTTTTTTTTTCAGCAATATCCAAGTGTGAACCAGCTCTCCTCTTCCTTAGGAGGGTTAAGTCTACAGCATTCTCAGCAGCCAGAAAGCTTGAGACCAGTCAACCTTACACAAGATAGAAATATTTTGCCTGTGTCTTCAGTTCCAGCACCTGTGCCTAACTTGAATTCTGATCTTAGGAAATTAAACTGCAGTCCAGAGTAAGTTTTCTGTGTCTAGATCAGCATCTTACACTTTGCAGAGACTAAAGATTTTTTTTAGTGTCAAAAAATGTCTGAACTGACTCTTGACTTTGAAATCTCTGTGATAAGCTAATAAAATCCCTTCCACCTCAACATAAGTTTATCTTCTTCATCCTTACACAAATGCTCAAACTGTCCTGCTATCAGAATACATTATGTGCAATTTGAGTGTAGCTCACTTACTAAAACATTAAGAAACCTGCTGAATCTTTGACTTTTTATCCATCTAAAAAAAATATAAACACCTGATGTTATGCAGTACATTGCATAGAATATTTTTGTAATATTGCATAGGATTTTTTCCCAGAAAATTATGGTGATCATGCCTAAACACACTGAGTAAACTGAGTGTGTTTTATGGAGGTAATCCTGAGGTATCCTTTTGCCTCCATATAACATGAAGACTGTCCCCAGTCAAGTACAGGAAGTACTTTTAACATGAAGACAGTCCAAGTCCCAAGGAGTCCCAAACAGACTTTTCTCTCACCCAAAGATCTTAATTCTAATTCCAGAGGTTTTATTCATTGCCCCAAATTAACACAGTTTACTGCTCTTGTGACAATGCATGGTCCCATCAGAAAACAGAAAACTGGGGGTCTTGAAGTTCTTATGCTGTCTTTGGACAGCACTGTGTGTGCATTGGGGTGTTTTTGTGATCTTTATTTATCCAGAAGTCCATCCTCCACTTTAAATACACAGAAGAAAAGATTTTGATTCTCTCAGTATTTGTGATCTTTGTGATTTATTGCTTTCTTAGATAGCTATTACTTTCTAAAAACTAGTGAATATTGTATTCTTCCTTTGGTTCCTTTACCCAAAAATCTATATAGTTAATTAAAAACCAGTTTACATTAAGCATTGTTCCTAAAGCAGTTTTATTGCTTAATAAATATATAGTTCATTTTGGTATGCTTGCATGGCTGAACCTGGGGAGCAGGGAAATATTTTTTTGTTTCTTCATGAGGCTTTTTTAACCTCTTTGATGCATTATTTTTTGAATTAAATCACCTTTGTGAAACAGGATAATTCTGAATTTCAAAGTTCTTTAAAATCAGATTTCTTTAAAACAATGTTTTTAACATCTTTTAAGCTTTCATTCTTAACATAAAGTTTTTCTTTCCTTTCAGCTCATTTCGATGTACACTGACAAATATTCCCCAGACACAGGCTTTGTTAAACAAAGCTAAACTTCCTCTAGGTTTGTTGCTACATCCTTTCAGAGACCTAACGGTAAAGTGCCTGAATTTTTTCTTTCCATTTATGTATTTAATATGTGCCTTTTTAATTTTTCATTCACACAACAAAATACAATCTATAAAATATAACTATGTCTTCTACTTGTGTTAAATTTCACCATTTGCAACTTAAAGAAGAGAGGAAAAAAAAGCCTTCAAGTTGCTGCTTCATTGAAATTAATGAGAAAGCTCTGGATAAATCCTTTGTAAATTTTTCCTTATTGTTGGAAGTCTTTGCCTGTGGTTCTCTGAAGCTCTGAATTATGTTTGTGGGGCTCAGAACTGTCAGATACCTCTTGAAAAGTTGTTTCCAGTGCCTTCTTGAAGAGAGGTGCTCCCTGTCCTGAGTGTGCATGCTCATATCATGCATCTGATGTTATGGATGTATTGCTGGCATGATAGATGCTGTCAATAAGAGGTAGCACAATGTAAGATTAAAGCTCTAATCATAACTGTTAAACAGCTTCTCTCCATCTAATTTATTTGTGTATATGTAAAGAGTTAAATAACTTGTCTGTTATGGTATCTTTTTGTATAATGTGTGCTCCTTGTGTAAAGTTTACTACCTGGCTAATTCTTCAACCCAAAGTTTTCTTGTCTTTCACAATTCCTCCTGCCACAGTAGCTGTGTTGTTGTAAATGTGGAATTTAAAGTAATTTAATGAAAAATATTAGGAGATCTTTGAGTTTGGATTAAGACAGTTAATTGTTATTTCTGCTCATTTTAAAGGGGGAGGGTATTTTTAATAGGCATGATTACTCTTTCTGAAAATGAGCTAAAAAGATAAAAGGAAAAACAATAGAATATTTAGTCTTAATGAAGCTTTCATACACTGAAATGCACAGTAATGTTTTCCACTAAAGGTGTTGTGTACCTTTGTTACAGCTTTCTCTTGTTTCTTTTTAGCAATTACCAGTAATAACATCAAGCACAATAGTAAGATGCAGATCCTGCAGGACATATATCAACCCTTTTGTTTCTTTTATTGATCAGAGGAGGTGGAAATGCAATCTGTGCTACAGAGTTAATGATGGTAAGTTTATTAGCAGGAGATGCTGGCATTTATAAAATTATATCATCATATATCTGCCCATGGGATACTTCAGATGAAAATAATGCCAGTGTTCTTAAGATGTTTTTTGAAATCTCTGGGTTGTAAGTCAGATGTGCTGGCCATTTCCTGAAACAAAAATTTGCTTTGCAATTTTCTGGGAGATGAAGAAAATGTAATCATCCCAGTCACTTGTATAACATCATCAATTTACTCAGCTTGGTTGCTGTGGCAGTGTGCAAGTGGAAACATGGTGACAAACACTGTCTGCAATCCCAGACAGTTTATGAGAAACAGTGAAATTGTAGCTGCTTGTTGTGAAATCCTCTATTTGCATCAGTGACTTGAAGTTTGGCTTAGTAATTGGGGCTATATTGCTGATTTTAATACAACTTTTTTGTTTCCAGTTACTTAACTATGGTGTTGCTTGGTATGCTTGAAATGTTCCTTTTGTTTTATGTGCCTTGAATGTGAATTTTTTTCTATTGTTAGTGATAATTGAAGTATGTCTGGATTGGTTTGCTTTTAGCTGTCATAATGGTTTTTATTTGCTGAAAAATATATATTTTTTGTGGGTTTTTTAATAGTTCCTGAAGAATTTATGTATAATCCTCTGACACGATCCTATGGAGAGCCTCACAAAAGGCCAGAGGTCCAGAACTCTACAGTAGAATTCATTGCTTCCTCAGACTATATGGTAAAAAAAAGTTTTCATGGCAACTTAATAGCAATTGCATGTTAACATAAATGCATTTAAAATGAATGTTGCATATTCCTTCAGTGGTGTGCATTGATTTTCCTGCTCAGATCCTCTTAACAGCCAGGAATAGCTGAAATTCATTTTTATTTTGAGTTCTGGCAAATGTAAATATTCAGAGGCTTGCCAGCTGAAGGCAGCTGCAGTGTGTGTGGTCATTAGTCTGGTTTGAGTCTGATGCACTGCAGTTTCTGTCTCCTTTGTCTGGAACAGGTTTGAAAGACCAGTGATGGAATAATGAGATAATTAATTTGGTTCCAAATTTTTAGTTAGTAATTGTGACAGGAACAATTCTAACTAGCTGGGAATCAACCTACAATTGCTCTGGTAGTCTTGAAAAAGGAAAGCCTGGGAAAAAGCCCTGCTCATAATGACACTGTTAACAGCAAAACCAAATTTTTCTCTTGTCTTTGAATTGGAACCCTGTGGCCAAGGCATTTGACAGTGAATAAATTCAGCTTCTTGTTTGACTGGAAAAAGGATGTAGGGAGGATATTTTAACCCCATTTAATGGATTGCATTGCCCACATACTGGAAGAAAGTGGTTTTTTGAAGAGGGGATTCCATATCTGGCACCTGAGAGCCACGTTTGAGTTGAGAGTTGGAAGGAGAAATGAAAAAACCCAATTTTTTTCTGAAGCATAACATGCTCTGCTTTTTAGAAGTGGTGGTTATTAATTAACCTCTGGGAATGGTGTTTCAGCCTTCCTAGATGACTCTTAGTAAATCCATTTTATTTTATTGCATAATGTATGCCTTGCATTCTTCTAAGTATTCCTTTTTCCCACATCCCTTTCTAATGACTGATCGTTTAAAACATTTATTTATATATGATTTTTGAACCTTTTTTTTATTATTTTTTTTACTTTGTAGCTTCGTCCTCCTCAGCCTGCGGTATATTTATTTGTTTTAGATGTGTCTCATAATGCAGTGGAGGCTGGATATTTGGCAATAGTCTGCCAGTCATTGCTGGAAAACCTAGACAAGTAAGAATATAAATAACCTTTTTAAATGAGATACTGTGTTATTATGAACTATTATTAGCTATCTTAGCATTTTGCATAAAACTTACATAAAATGTTTAAATTTTATGTCCCTAAAGGACAGAAGTTCTGTTGCCTAAGATTCTGTCAACAGAGTACTGAAAACATGCTATATTATTTTAAGAAAATTAATAAAATTTCATGTTAACTCCATAGGAAAGTCAGTACATGCAATTAATTTATATACCAAAAATGTAAAACCAATATTTGCTTATATTGCTTTTGTTTGCCATCATGCTTCTAAGCACTTGCTGATGTTTTGTTTTTCATTTGAGAAGTCCCATTTAGTTTTTCTTTTTGTATTTTTAATGCCATACAAAGAAATACGGTCCATGTAAGAAATAAGCATGTTGCATTTTAGAAACAGTGGATTGTGGTTTAGATTTCTGAGTACTTTGTAACTAGATTAGTAAATGGAGTTTTTGATTTATAAAAAAGCAGAATGTGCTGTTTTCTGTTAAATAACTGATAAGACTATGTTCTTTCATGTGTCAATCTAATGTTTTAATATCCTTATTAAGTTCTGTCATGGAACAAAACATCAATAATTAGTGAGTCCTCATCTGTAACACTTATCCCAGCTTTTCAGATAATATTGAAGAAATATTACATTTGTTCATATTTCAGATCTCCTTTCTTTTACTCTGCCTTCTTAGCTGAGACTCTGCTAATATCAGCAGGAGCTCTGTGTGTGTGTGTCTTGAGAAAGAAATTTCAGGCTTAATAGTTTATTTTTTAATGCTTCAGGCTGCCTGGAGACTCGAGAACAAGAATAGGGTTCATAACCTTTGACAGCACTGTTCAGTTTTACAACTTGCAAGAAGGTTTGTCTCAGCCTCAGATGCTGATTGTCTCAGATATTGATGGTAAGTAAAAATGGAAACTAAATTTTTGAAAAGCTTTTTTTCCCATATAAGAATCTCTCAGGTGTCCTGGTTTTAGCTCGATGTTATTGAACGTAGAGGGAATATAATTTTGAAAATAATCTTGCACTAACTACTGAGAAGGAGTTGTTTAAGAAGTGAAATTGAAATGTTACTTTTGCTTTGATAAAAGAACCTTTGTTCTGATGAACAGACTTTATTATTCCCTCTAATACATATATCAGAAAAGTAGGTTGTATATCATGGTATATAGAGTCAGTGGAATGTTTTGTTCTATTCTAATGTTATTTTTATCTTTAATAAAATGCTTGTTTCTGTTCTCCCTCCAGATATTTTCCTACCCACACCAGATAGTTTACTTGTAAACCTCCATGAAAGCAGAGAGGTATGATTGTTCAAACTATCTCATTAATATTTAATATTCAAAGTAGAGGTTCTTTTTACACCTTGAACTCAATCCAGTCTTCATAGTCTGACATTCCAATGCTACTTTTTAATTACAGAAGTACTACATGCTGCTTGTTTGATAAATCATTGTTTTAAAAACCATGAGTTTGTTTTCCTCAGTGCATTGAAACTAGGCTGAAACATTTGTGCTGATTGTTCCTCTTCATTTATGACAATGCAGTTTTTTTAGAAGTAGTAGGAGCCTGCAAAATCTCAAAGCACTTTCCAATCTGCTCTGCAGCTGATCAAGGATCTATTGAATGCCTTGCCAAATATGTTCACCAATACAAGAGAAACCCACAGTGCTCTGGGCCCTGCTCTTCAGGCTGCATTTAAACTGATGTCTCCCACGGGTGGTCGGGTATCAGTGTTTCAGACACAGTTACCATCCTTAGGAGCAGGGCTTCTGCATTCCAGAGAAGATCCCAATCAAAGGTCAAGCACAAAGGTACAAAAAAACTTCCTTTACTACTCATCTTGTGAGAACAGGGACTGACTGTGACTTCCTGACTTGCATAGTTCTGCAGATCAGCTCCTGTGGGATTTTTTGTAGCAACTCCACATTTTAATTATTCAGTGTCTTGTGTTTAAAATCATTACTTTATGCACATGTGTGGTATTAATTGTTTCAGAGTGCATGAGCTGTCTTCTGAGCCTTTGCTCCATAGCTTTTGGTGGCAAGCTACAGAAGCTGCAAGTATCTCTGTCTCAGTTAATATCAACCTGGGGTTTGAATCAAAGCAAGAAATAGTAAATTGTAGACCTAAAACACGATTTTTTTTTTTTAATGGCTTTTTATTTTACTGCATCTGGTGTTACATAGTTACATGAATGTGTATTTTTATGAGAACCTTAACTTCCTTGGCAGTAGGATTATAACTGCTTGTAAATGCAAACTAAAATAAGGTGTAGCATTAGGAAAACAATTTCTGTGGGTGGAAATGCCTATAGTTTATTGCTTAAAGGAAACTTAAAATATTTTGCTAGTGATTTTTGTTGATTTTTTTTTTTTTTTTTTTTTTTTTTTTTTTTTTTTGCTAGATACTTTGCTATGTCTTTTCTTTTATAAAGTCTTAAAAAAGAGCATGCTCATTGACTTAACTCTTTCCCATGTAATTTATTCACCAAAGGTGGTCCAACATCTTGGTCCAGCAACAGATTTTTATAAGAAGTTGGCACTGGACTGCTCAGGCCAGCAGACTGCTGTGGATTTATTTCTCTTAAGTTCACAATATTCTGATCTAGCTTCTCTTGGTAAGGAGTACCTAATGTATGCATTCACTCTTTCCACTCTCTTGTCTGTCTTCAAAAGCACAGAGTACTTCAGGAATTATTAAATCATGTTAATCTTTTTGCACTTTTGGAAATTCATCTAATGCTGTGTAGCGATTAAATTTGAAGTTGATATCAGGAGTATTGGCTTGGTGGTATCAGGTGTTACTCTGGGATTTTAGAGTTCTAAATGAGAGAATACCCTCCTGCTCAAGGAGAGGAAACAGCCAAACAGCAAAGAATTAATAAAATTAGGCATGGAATGGAGTTCTTTCAATATTAAATCAAGATTTGTCTCTAGTCACACACGTAATTTTGCCCCTAAACTATTAATTATTTCTGTGTGCACTGCTGCTTTGGTTCCCAAAGGTAAGGAAAGTATATTATTGATGAAGGTAAAAAAATTAGATAATTCTTTAATGGGGTGACTCATCCCTGCCTTCAGTGGCCTGGGTGCTGGCAATTTCTGGTTATCTTACTAATGTGAGTCAGATGAACTTGAAATACGTGACTTGCGTAAGGTTGGACACAATGTTTGTGTTACAGTTTTATCTCCTAACTGTATTTTTTCCTCCTTCACAGCTTGCATATCCAAGTATTCTGCTGGATGCATCTATTACTACCCATCTTTCCACCGTAGCCATAACCCTGCTCAGGCTGAGAAGCTGCAAAAAGACCTTAAAAGATACCTGACCAGGAAGATTGGGTTTGAAGCAGTTATGCGCATTAGATGTACAAAAGGTGTGTTTGAAATCCTGACTCACATGGAAAACTTGGTGTGAGCATATTAATGGCTGTGCTTGAGTCTTAACCAGCATTAGGTTTCAGGTTATTTGTCCTCCAGTGAAGACAGGTGCCTTCTTTATCTGAATTCTGTTACATTTTGCCTTTTTTTTTTTTTTTTCTTGTTTTGTTCTTCACTCAGCTAAATGTGAAGAATCAGTATTTTTACTCTTTTCTTAAACATAGCCTGAGGGCTTTGAATTTTAACTATTGATAGGAGTTTCTTCTCGTGCTGTTTTTAACCTCTTTCTAAATTATTTTATTTGCTTCTAGGTCTTTCAATACACACTTTTCATGGGAACTTTTTTGTACGCTCCACTGATTTATTGTCCCTTGCCAATGTCAATCCTGATGCTGGATTTGCAGTGCAAATGTCAATTGAGGAGAGTCTGACTGACACATCTCTGGTTTGTTTTCAAACAGCTCTTTTGTATACTTCCAGCAAAGGTAAATAAATTAAAATGAATTGGCCACTGAGCTTTTTGTTTATTTTTCTGACCTAATTTTTGTGTGGTTAGGTCCATAACCTTTTATTGTTCTCTGTACCCTGAGAGAACCTTGTCAAAGGTAGTGAGCCTGTTTGAGTTAATCACATAATGCAAATCTCTATAAACTCTGTGTTGATGGGAAGATGCAATTTATCTCCATCTTATATAGAGCTGATTCAGCAAGATTCCTTTACTCAAAAGGCTTCCTTTTATTAGAAGCAAATGACAAACATTCAGCATGCACTTTGTCCAAAATCACAGACCCGTGATGGAATAGACTGAGCTGGTAGGACCCTGCGGGGGGGGCATAAAGACTGGCAGCTGCTTTCTATTGTGGAACATGCCACAAAATTTTGGGATGGATTTGTTGTACTTCATTTATAAGATCAGGACACTTATTGTGGATTTTACAAGGTAGTTTGTGTTACGAAGTTATGAATAAATGTGTTTAATGCTTTAGAGCATTGCAGAATTTGAACTGGTTAAGAGATAGGAACAGGAAATAGTGTTGGAGCCATTTCCTGACTGATTTTTTTTTTAGCATATGAATGCATCTTGAATGAGATGTGATGTGATGAGTGAATTTGTCTACCTGTGCCAGGACATACTGCATGATGATTTCTGCTTACCTTGATCAGGTGAACGGAGAATTCGAGTGCACACACTCTGCTTGCCTGTAGTAAGTTCACTGACTGATGTATATGCAGGAGCAGATGTACAAGCCATCGTATGCCTCTTAGCAAACATGGGTGAGTAGAGACCAGGAAGATTAAAATATATATTCATATGTTCTTAGTTTTACCATTGGAGCCTGAGAATCCAAAAGATAAAATCAAAAGTTACACAAAAACTGTTGAAATATTCCATAGTCTGAATACTTTGACTTCATTCTTTAAAAAGAATGACTTCATTCTTTTACATTGTTCTCTAGAGTTTATTAAAGGGCAAAGATTGATGACACACTTGGATCAAAACTCTTATTTTTGGATCATCAGTGTGGTTGTTACCTCAAACTTCAGCATGCTTAAGAAAAAGTCATTCACTTTAATGAGTTGCTAGAAACTAAAGGGGAACTTCTGACTTAAAGGTGCACCTGAGGAATTCTTTATGTTTTTGTCCTTCTGCTAGATTAAGGATTCTTGCTTACCCCATACTTACAGGTCATAAGTACCTATTTCATAGACTGATCTCTGCCACTGAGCATGTGTGGCTCTGTAAAGCATTTTAGTATATGCTACGTTGTATATTAATAGACAAATACATCAGAGAAATAGAGAGTGCTTCTGTATCTTGTCTTAAGTATGTGTTCAGTCCAGCAGGTGGCTTCCTCCAACCAAAGGCTTTGCAGCCCTTCATTAGCACAGAAGTATTAAGCCTCTTTGACACTCATCATAATTATGCCACTAAAATAACAGGGGTGGAAAAATAAAAAATAATTGCAGCAAAACTTGACAGTAGAGAGTCTCAGCAATAACTAACCTTACATAAGGTTTAAACCAACCTTTTTATTTATTCTTGATTATATACCACAGCTTTAAACAATTTTTTAAATTCTCCAAGAGCAGGAACTAGGTAGTGGAGATGAGCCACGTTTAAGCACATTTCTGTATGGAGAATCATCTTACTTGCTGCTGCTCCTAGAAAAATTAGGACCACAGGTGTTCTTGAAAACCTTAAAAAGTATCACCCAAAACCACAACAAATATTTTCAAAACCCAGGCAGCATTTTCAAAACCCAGCCAGTATTTTCAAAATCCAGTGTTTTCCATGAGGCCAACTCCAGTTATCCTTGTATCCCTCTCACCCCGCAGCCGTGGATCGCTCCGTTTCCTCCAGTCTCTCGGATGCCAGAGATGCCTTGGTTAATGCTGTGGTTGACTCCTTGGCAGCATACATGGCAACTGCCTCAAACCTGCAGCAGTCCATGCTGATGGCACCAAATTCCCTCAAGCTGTTTCCACTCTATGTTTTGGCCCTTCTCAAACAGGTAATCTGATGGATCAGTGGTTAATTTATTGTTCGATTTGAGGATTTCTTCAGCTCCGGATCAAGCTGTGTCTGCACTTTAAGAGAATAACCCAATTTTCATAACTTTAAAATAGAGTTTAAAGGACTTAGATATACAAGGTGACTGTGTTAGCTTACATTAATTAGTGCCTGAATAGTTTATTGGAATAGTTGATTGAAATAGTGTATTACTTGATTTTAAAATTTTTTATATTTTGTCTCGCTTTGTTCTACAATTAAACTAAAAATATATTCTCAGAATTAGCATTTCTCCTGTTTTGGCAGCCAGTTGGTGTTGCCATAAAAAGCCACTTCTTAGTACTTCCTCAATTTTATTTTATGGAGAAAAGACAAGCCAAGTCTTTTCAATGCCTCTACTTGAGAGTACCAAGAAAGAAAATAGATTTCCACAGAGATACAATGAAGTCTTATTACAGAAAGTAAAGTTACATAGTTTAAAGCTCACTTAGAGTTGCTGCTTTTTGATTTATTATTTTTTAGATTCTTTGTATTACCACACAGCATACTTAAAAATAAATAACTTACTGAGGGGTTTTATTGTCAGTAAACCTGATTGGTTAAAGATTTTTGTGTCTGACAGATCTGCCTGTGATATCTTGCATTGGTGGGTTTCACAGGCCTTTAACATTTGCCAAGAGTAAAAATGAGAAATGCAGGTCCAGTTACATCAAAATTTTCCACGAAGTGGGGGGCAAAATTTTTTCTTCTCCTTCACCAACAAGGAGGAAAAACTAATTAAGTTTTAAAAGGTATTCTGTTTGATTAAGATGCTAATGAGATACCTTTCTTCACAAAACCTTTGCCACCTTTGCCTGACACTCTGAAAAATCTGAAATATGCTGTTTAAATGTGACAAAACACAGGATTTTTGTGTAACAAGACTGTTCTTTCACAGAAAGCATTTAGAACAGGCACAAGTACACGGCTGGATGATCGTGTGTATGCCATGTGCCAGATGAAGAGTCAGCCACTTGTTCATTTGATGAAAATGATACATCCCAACTTGTACAGAATAGACAAGCTGATTGATGAGGTGATGTATGAAGCCTGGTGTTTAAGATTTCCTTGTTCTCATAGTTAGTTACATCTGGTGTTGTGCTGCTGTAAAGTTATTGTAATGTAAACTGTATTTTTCAGAAGTAACAAAAAAATCAAGGAAAACATTTCAGGGTTTTATTTCCAAGTGCAGTTGTATGTTATGAGTAGAACTGTGGGTTTACTTCAGCTTGTTTCAGTGACCCCAATACTACCATCTTTTTCTGCTATACAAAAAACACAGGGAAGATTGTGTGCATTTTAACAATTCCAGTGTGGGTTTGTGTTTAGAACTGTCTGGGGGAATGGGTGAAGTAGACTTGGTGGTAGATTCTGACTTTTGTGTAGTGAAACCAGGTAAAGTTGTCTTCAATTACAGACTTCCAGTGCCTTTTCAGACAGATGTGGTCAAAACAGAATTGTATTTCTGGATGGTCATGATCAGACTAATGAAATCCTATATGTATGAAGTCAAGTTTTATTAGTAGTAGCCTAGGAAATTATTTCTAATCAGCATTTCTAATAGTAAGAAGTAAAACGAGATTTTATTGCAGTTCAAAGTTAGTATTTGCAAAAATAAGGGGGTTTTTTTAAGTTTTCATGAGCTTGTTAGTCACTTGTTTTGGAAAAGCATAAGTAGAAGTTTGGGTTTAAGTATCATAAAAGTTTATATGATAACTAGAGTAGTTTTTTGGGCAGTTTCTTTCTACTTCAGCATAATCTCTGAGGTATTTATAGTCTCAGAGTTTCTTTTAAAATATTGCATAAACACCTGTCTGTGAGTCTAAAGTCAGTGTCTTCACTAAAAAGTGAAACCTTATAGGGAGAAGAATTTGATGCAACATTTCTAGTGAATGCATTGGGAAAAAAAATCTATGGAGTTTGTAGAAAATTTAGAATTCTTTTGAAAGTTTAGTATCAGTGCAGGAGAAATACTGCCTACACAAAATTTTGCTAGATGTTAACAGTGTTTTTTTCCTGTTTTCTTTTTCCTGATTAGGATCAAAAATAGGATTTTTCTTTTTTTAATATTCTAATGTTACTGAGTATTGGTCTTTGTTACAGAGCACGATACACGTAAATGACAGAGTTGTTCCTCAGCCACCTCTTCAGAAGTTATCTGCAGAGAAGTTGACAAGAGAAGGAGCTTTTCTTATGGATTGTGGTTCAGTAAGTTATCAGCTAAATTTTTTTTTAAGAGCAATGTATGCTGAACGATTAAAAACAGTCAACTCTCAACAATAACAATATAATGAATCAGGATTCGAAGTAACCTGGAAGTAACTTGTGTTCCAGTGAAAGGCTTTCATAATTTGGTTAGGGAAGTGTATCTTTGGTTACATATTAAGGCTTCAGAGGTTAATTTTTTTCATGCAAGACTGATCAGAAAATGCCAAGACTTGGAATCAAGTTCTTTTTTTTCTGGAAATAATGGATTTCCGTTTTCCAAAAGTTCTCTTAATGGTTATTAAGTTTTATGTACTACAGTCTCTCTTAACCAGCCACTTCAGATATAAGTTGTATGATTTGTGGCTTGTGTGACATAAGAGTTACAAGAGTGAGGGAGTTGTGGAGAGTGAATGAAACCCATAGGTCTAGTTTAAATTATTAGTAGAAATTTTACTAAGCCACACTTAATTGGATAAAGCATTATGCTACTCAAATAGTAGCATAATATGAAATCAACCCAGCCTCTGTCTCTAGATACCTGAAATAATTAATGTGTTGCCTCCATTGATGCTTTTCTGTGACTTTAGATGAGGAAATCAGTGTGCAGTAACTGAGGCAGTGGTGTAAGTTTATACAATTGTAAGCTTTTAACTTGAGGAGTGAAATGTAGTGCATTAACTGTTCCTTGTTCTTTCAGTAGTTGCATTCTGTCTATTTTTTTTGTCATTTAATTATCTTACTCCAAAAGCCATAAATATATTAATAAGTAAATGTGCAATTAACAGATACAGAGCTGTATATATGAATTACAACTGGAGCTCTCAAGTGTTGAGAGTTATTACTCCAGTACTATTACATTTATGTCCCCACTTACCTCTTTCTCTCTAATGTATGCAAGGCCTTTATTAAAACTGATTCTAACATCTTACAGATTTTTTACATTTGGATTGGAAAAAACTGTGATAACAACTTCATAAAAGATGTCCTTGGATACCCAAACTATGCCTCAGTACCACAGAAAATGGTAGGCATTTTACTGATATAACTGATTTTTATTTTTTTTTCATTTTAAGCTGAAGAAAAAAAAATGTGTATGTAATCCATGGCTGGTAATTTCATAATAGAATTTGTGGCTTGGGTCACGTTATGGATCTCTGCATATTTTTCAAAACAGTTTTGTTAAGAAAAGATGATGACTTCTTCCTATTCCTTGACCCAGACACAGCTTCCTGAGGTAGATGCTCTGTCTTCAGAAAGGACACGATCCTTTATATCTTGGCTCAGAGACAGCAGACCCTTAAGTCCAGTTCTTCAAGTAATAAAGTGAGTATGTCTGTTAGATACTGAGTAATTATCCACTACTTGTATTTACAATTTGTAATTGACACTCATGAAAACTGGGAATATCTGACCCAGAAAAAAATCCACTTTTTAGTCTGTAGACTGCTGTTACCTAAAACCCCTTAGCAGGAAAGGTTCTCTTTTAATCTACTGCAAAACCAGTTACCAGTAGTTTTATTGATAGGAATTAGTTGCATAATTCCATATTGTTAAGAATGTACTAAAGCAGTGGATAGCCTCATGATCAACAGGATGAACCAGGTTAGTTTCTGGTACAGCTTTTATCATTTCAATACAAGCCTATAAAAAACTGAAGTGAGGTTAATAGTCTGTAAATTATTTGCATTTGTTACTGTGTCCAGTTGTTTTGTGACACAAGGCAAGTTCTGAAGTGTTTTCAAGCTATGAGCCACTTTAAGAAGTTTAACTTGTATGGATTGTTTATACTGGAGTTTATATTTGTCTTCTCAAGACTACTTGATGAGCCTGATAACATTTTAGAGAATGTGATATTTTCTTATGCAGATAAATAATGTTTAAATATGGGACTGAGGCTCTTTAACTGTTGGTGTGGTGGTTGCTGCTTGAATTGGGACTGAGTCTCAACTCCAAAGAACAAGAAAACAATTAGAATTTATGCCTTTGCTTGAATTTAGAGTGGATTTTTACACAATGCTTGGACTAAAATACCTTCTTGTCTTCTTTCAGAGATGAGAACCCTGCCAAAACAGATTTTTTTCAACATTTAATTGAGGATCGGACAGAAGCAGCTTTCTCATATTATGAATTCTTACTTAATATCCAACAGCAGATCTGTAAGTGAACAAGGATGAAAGAGAAGAAAAATCCTGACTGCAGATAGATGCATGAGCCAAGAGAAGCATATGGGAAGTTACAGAAGTGGATACTTGTTCTTCACAATATACAGTGACCAGTACTGGTTTTTTGGAAGCTTTACAGCTGAAGTTCACCCTTCCAAAAGAATTTTGCAGATTGACTTCCATCCAAAAGCACTAGGAGTGATGAAGCTGTTTCTCTAGTAAACTTTAAATTGGTTTATACACGTTTCCAATTGTGCAGCAGTATGGTGCTCTGTCTATTGCAAGCTGGTGAATTTATGTAGCTATGTGGGATAATATTTCTTAACAAAAGGTACAATTAGGTAAAGCCTTTTTTTCTTACATTTATTATAGTTGCCCTTCCAGATCCCAGTTCTTAACAGAGATGTCAAAAAGGGCAGTGCTGTATGTTGGTTGTTTATATGAATTTCTTTTTAAAAGGAATAATTCATATTTACTAAAGACTTCAGCAGATTCCCTGTGAAAGTTGTAGAGTTTCAGTAAAGTACAATAAATTGTAGAAATAAAATATATAATGTATATAAGTATTACGTTTGTAAAGAAAATGTAAAAAATGTAACTAAAAAAAAAAAAAGGACTTAGCTCAGTGTGCAGAATTGTTGAGTGCTCAATGATGAATTGTTTTGTCCCAGGCTAGACAATGAAGTTGACTATTAAAACATGCTTAAAAAAAAAATCCATGTAGAAAGAACACAGCTGCTTCTTCTGTTAATTTTAGGTGAATTTATTTATGATTGGCTTACTGATTAAAAATATTTTGCTTTATCATGTGTTTTTATATTTATGCAAGCATAATCTTGTTGCAACTAAACTTTTACTGAACTGAATATTGAAGAGAACATGTTTACCACTTTATTTCCTAGACCTCTGGAAGGGAGGAGAAAACACTGCATAGTCTGCAATGAGCTGTTGATATAAAATTCCTAAAACCTTTCTTATCTGTTATCCTGCAGAAGGCTTATCTGTTAACCTTGTTTTATGTTTTGTAAACTACTGTAGTCTTGGTCTGGTTTTCTGTAACATGTGTTGTCTGCCATTTAGAGTAAGCACAGGTAATAACTCTCACTTATTAATTTGATTTCTGCTGTGGTCTAAGGAAAAAAAAAAGGGGTGGGTGTGTGTGTGTGTGTGTGTGTAAAAATTTAATTACCTGATATCAATGAAAGTAAAGGCTTTAAAATGTCAAAAATCAAAATGTAATCACATGGTTGCATCTTTCTGAAACCTTGTTCTTGCTAATGTTTTAGTAACTTGATGATTTGGGCTTTTTAATAGATTTATTCCAGATTTTTAAATTCAGTTGTTAAGTTGGGATGGTTTTGGTTTGCTTTTTATAGAGGCACATTAGAAATAATTCATAAAGCACACTCTTAATATTCTGAACTTTTTTTTATTTGATTTAATGAAATGTCTACAATGTAATAATTAAGTACAAACCAGTAAGTTATTATGAGTATGATTACATCTTATTTTGAAGTAGCCTTCATAATGTTAACATTGCATTTTAACTGCCATAGGCCCTAAATCAAATAGTCAAGAAAAAAAAGTACTAGCTTTGGATTGCAAATGCTTTAAATTAAATTCTGCAAGTGGTGTTATTCTGCATGTTAGCCCAAACTCATGGTTTGGAAAAGATACCTTTTATGAGTTAAATTTGTGTGTTGTCCTTCACTAAATGTGTTTAAGTTACCCAGAGATGACTTAGGAGAAACTTTTCATTTAGTAAATTAATTTATCATGTAATAAATGTCTGAGATGATGCTGAATGTTTGTCCCTAAATCAGACCTCCAGGATTTCAGTACTTGTTTTTAGATTAATTTGCTAAGTGATGCTGAAGAGTGAGTCATGCTAAGAATCATTTGTAATCTGAGATGGGAAGAGCATGTTACAAATTTCAGAGCTAAGTGATGGATGCTTCTGACTTGTGAGCTTGGTATTGAATATCTGGGAACATACTATGCCATGATTAATTGCAACTTATTCTGTAAAACCATTACTTAAAGCTTTATTATTCTATGGGTTTTGTATATGAAAAAAAATTATGAAAAGTACATCTTGAGAGCTATTTGTTCAGTAAAATTATTACACAGCAGAGAGAATCTAGTGATTTTTTTTTTTTTTTTTTTTTAATAGCAGAGTGCATCTCCATTCCAACTGATTATAGTTTAAATTTTAAAAAGACAGTCCTCTGGAAGTATCTTGAATTTGAAATATTTGAGGATTTGGTGTTCTGAGCAACAGAGAATCAGCAGGCATGGCAAAAGAAAAGGATTTTAAAAGACAGTTTTACTTATGATGGGCTGGATCACACAACTGTACCAGCAGAATCTACACCACAGGATTCATCCCTGCTAAGGGATGCACTGGGAAGCTCAAAAAGCTTTTTGAGCTCTGTTTTGAAGGGGCTGCTTTTTTATCTCTTTAAATAAAATCCTGAACTATCCAAGGATGCTCTCGAGCCATTTTAGGAACTGTGAACTCTTCCTAAAAAATTTTCAACCTGGCATGATACATTTCATACCTTTTTCATGAGAACTTTAAGATTGGTTGGGGGAAAAGTTTCCCAGCCCCCAATTAGAGGATGAGTTCAAATTCTCAGCATTTAAAATAAGGTGTCCCTTTCCATCTCTTAATTCTAACAGCAACATCTTGTACCTCTTTTCCCAACTAGGTGGCATGGGAGTCCCTGTTGGAGAAATCCCAGTCCAAGAAACTCTTGGCAGTGGTAGGGCACACAATGCAGCTCCCAGAGAATTATTACTGAGTTTGATTATTGTGCCCTTAAGCTCGTTAGGAATAAGCTAATCATTAATCTTGATGTCGAGCTTCAGGATAATGAAGAAATGATGACCAGGTGCAGGTGATTTTGTTTGGCTGTAAAGACAATTTTGTCAGAACTGTTTGTTTTTTTTTTAAAGCCAGAATCCATTGTTAATAATCCTTAAAGTCAAGAGTTCTTCAGTAATTTTAAATGTAGAGTTTTACTGTTTTTCAGGCCAGATACATTTTAAGAGGAGGAAGAAGCAGGTTTATGAGGAAATAATGACAAGCTCAGTTGCTGATTACTTCAGTTAGAAGTAAGAAGTTAGAAGACATAAGAGTCCTGAAATCTATCAGTCTGATTTCAGTTTTAGAGTATATTTTGCTGTGTTCTGATCATGGGCAGGGTGTAATTAGCAGCCCTGGTATTTTCCTGTATAATGTTCCTGTTGTGTCATCAGCTAAAGTTGGTTTTGTGCAGCATTGCTTGGGAGGAACACCCCAAAGGGCACCGCTTTTTCCTGTGCGTTTCCCTTTTCTAACAGGATGTGTTTGATCTGCTTCAGGGCTTTGCACTGAACCCAAAAATCTGGGTTTCTGAGCATGCAGGGTTCGGTGGTACCAACCAAATGAGTGACTGGGAAATGGGCTAAGCCTTGCTGATGGCTCTCCTGCTGTACACCCAACTTTACTGAAAAATAACCAGCCCCAGGGGTGTTTTCCTTCTAGGTTTTGCTGTTTCGGGTGCCAGAATGTGTTTGTTCCACTGACAGGGGGGGTAACAACAGTCCCCTTCCTCAAAAGTTGGCAATTTGCAAAATAAATTTTACATAAAGGGCAGGTGCTCGGGTAGGGCAGAAATGCGTAATTCCCTTAATTGCGTTTATAAACACGGCCGATGAAATCGTTTTTAATTGGCAGGGGAGGAGGGGGCAGCACCTCTGCTCTCACCTCCAGCAGCCGGGGGCCCGGCGGATCCCCCCTCCCCGGTTCGGACCAGAGGAGCTCGCAGCCCGGCACCGACGGGACCGAGACCGAGACCCAAACCCGCACTCACTGCCGCCCTCCTCGGGGAGCGCTTGGCTAATGGGGCCGGAGGGAGCTGCGTAGCCCAGCCCCTCCTCGGCGGGGAGGAGAAGAGGAACAGCGCACAAGAAAAAAAAAAAATAAAATAAATAAAACCACTCCGGAGCGGAGGAGGAGACGCCCTCTGCTCGGGCTCGCCCACTCCCGGCGTGGCAGCCAACACCGAGCGGAACGCGCCCCGAGGCGGCCCGGTCCCTGCAGGAGGTGGAGGTCCAGGACCGGGACCGGGACCAGGGCGATGCTGTCGGGGCTGGGGCGGGCGGTGCGGAGCTGCTGGTCCCCGGGCAAGCGGCGGCCCCCGGTGCTGCTGGGCGTGTGGGACGGCTTCTCGCTGCCCTCGGTACCTCCGGTAAGGTGGGGAGCGGGCCAAGTGCACCCCGGGACGGTGCTGGGAAGAGGCGGAACCGCCCCCCGGGGCTGCCGGAGCCTCGCCTGGAGCTCCGGTCGCCTCCGGGGCGGCGGGACGGTGTTAACCCCGGCTGGGCCGGAGCTGGAGGGGCTCCGCGGATCCAGTGCGGGGCTGTCCCGCTGCTCCCTCGTTTCTCCGGGGCTTGGGGAGAGGGCGGCTGCGGGTCGGGCCCCGGGCCAGAGGCGCGGGCAGTAAGGGGGGTGCGGGAGGAGCCCCTGTAGCGGCCGCGGGTGTCGGTTCGGTGCCAGCCCAGGGCGGGTTCCGTTCAGAGCCGTTCCCGGGACGAGTGTCAGTTCGGGGCCACCCCGAGGCGGGTGTCGGTTTGGGGCCATTCCCGGGCGGTGTTGGTTCGGTGCCACCCTGGGCAGCTGTCGGTTCGGGGCCATTCCCGGGCGCGTGTCGGTTCGGTGCCAGCCCAGGGCGGGTGTCGGTTCGGTGCCAACACAGGGCGGGTGTAGGTTCGGGGCCACCCCGGGGCGGGTGTCGGTTTGGGGCTATCCGGGGCGGGCCTCCGGGACCGGGACCTCGCTGTCGGGGTCTTCCGGCCGCCTCCCTCCCCCCTCCCAGCTTTTTGAGTTGTTTTTCAGGCATTTTGTTGCCTTTCTGAGTCGGAGGTGGTTGAAGTGTTGTAGGTGAATGGTTGAAGTTCATGGGGGAATGGTGCTGCTGGGTGAAAGTGGGAGGAATAACAGTGGGAGCGGGGAAAAAACAAAGTTTTCCTTCCGTGCTCTCCTGGAAGTGCGTTGTAGGTAAAAAAGTAACAAAGTCCATCTGTCTCTGAGCTTTCCTTGGCTTCAGGAAATCTCAGAGATCCTAAGAGGAGGAGGGATGAAGGAAAAAAAGGTGGCACAGTGACCTGAAAAATGAAGATGCACCAGGAGGTAGGATAGGGTAGTGCTGCAGTCCCATGTGCCTGGGGAGAGGAGGCAGTTTAATCCTTGATTAGTTTTAAATAACAGCTGTATATGCTGTATATGCTTGCAAATGTTGCTGTGATGAAACCTGACAAAACCCGTCCCGGTGTCCAGGGCTGATCCATAACGAGGAAGTTGCTGGGATGTGAGGTGACATCCAGAGAAGGAAGCACTGGGGGGGGAGGTGTGTGTTTCTGGGCGGGCTTCTTCCAGAGCTGGGGTCTCAAAACCTGGGATGGCAGCTGAGGAGCTGTGCAGGATGAACATTTTTTTTTTTTTTTTTTTTTTTCTGAGATTATTTGCACAGGCTGTTCAGAAGCCATTTTACAAAATTCCCTGGTATTTTGGTATTCCCTGGTAATTTGTCCCACCTCTGTTAATGTGAGTGGCTCTTCTTGGCTTTGCCACGTGTGTATGTGAGGACATTTAAGAAGGAAATTTAAGATAAATGTTGACTTAATCTCCTTCATCTGCTGAGGTCCAAACACAGAATGCTTAAAGCATCTTGCACCTCACTCAGCTTTTACACTGTCACTCAGCACATGCTGATCTTACTCGGTTTGCCATCTCTGCCTTACTCAGAGCACTGCTTTGCAGACAAGCTTCCTACTTGTCTAAGGCTCTAAAATGAGACTGAAAGCTGCTAAAGCTTCAAAAAGAGACTGGAGAGGAGGAGGAGGATGAGCTCTTGCTTTGGCAGTGCTGCCATTCAGAGCAGGAGAGGCAGAATGATCCGTGGTGTTACTTCGTGGGATGGATCACAACTGACACATCTCAGAATGGAGTTTTTCCACTGAATAGGTTAAAGAGAGGGGTGTTTGTAAGGCTGAGGGAAATTTCAGTTCAGAAAAATGCTTAATCAAAGGTGCTGTGTATTTCTATAATGGAAATGCTTGGAATAAATGAATATAAAATGCTTTTTATATATGCAGTCCATAGCTCTCGTTTTGCCACAGAATTGCTCACATGAGAGATAATGAAATATTGCTTACTCATTTCCCCCTTCCTGTTTTCATCTTTGGGTACTTCTCAGATTTTTTATGGTGTGTCTGCAAGGGTGCAGGTAGTTAAAACACTTGTTCTCATAAACATCAAACAAATGGCCTGCACCTGGAATTTCAAGCTAGTGGGGGGAAAAAAAAAAAATTAAAAAAAATGTGTCCCAGGTGTTATTGGAGTTGTTTAGCTTGTTAAATTTCAATGTAATCCCCTGCAAACACTCTTGTGATTATTTGGGTGGGGGGGGGGTTAGTGGTGATTTTAAAATATTTTTTGTTTAATTATCACTGCTGTTGTAGGTTGGCTCTGCTGTTTGCTGTTGCTCTTTTGGGGAAGAAATAATTTGTCTCTAGCTCTGGAAGGAAATGTCGGGGTGTTTGTGAGGAAAGCTGAGCTCAGTCACTTGTTGTCACCTTGGCACCTGGTGCCACCAAGGGCCACGTTCTCAAGCTTATTTTGTGCTGGGTTTGGCAAAGAGAATTGGTTTTGCCCCAAATACCTTTTGTGGGGCATTGAGTGTTGGTTTTTATGGATAAAGCTGGAGGGCAGGATTGTGGAGTGTGTCCGTAAGTCATCTCATCCTGCAAGATGTACAGGTATGAGTCAGGAGAGCTGGTGTGGCTCATGGCTCTGGTCCATGGCTCATTTGCTGGAGTTTTTCTTTAAAACAGAGATTGCTGTCACAAGGAGCTGCTTTGCCTTTGGAGCATTGCTTATACAAATTTTTATTTGTATAAAGATATATTTTTTAATATAAATAAGTATAAATAATGTCTTAATATAAGTAATATATTAATATAAATATAACAATGTCTTAATATAAAGATATATTTGTATATTTTTATTTTAATTTATTGCTTTTTATTTTGTGAAGGTTTGTTTGGTTTTGGCTTTGGTTTTTTAAGTGCAGACGCTTAGCTTTTCAAACAAAGTGAAGCATTTTGTTATATTGTGTTTTATGGACAGGTTTTCCAGTTTTGCCCCCTGAAGGGTGCTCTTCATTTTGTTAGAGTCCCAGATTTGTAATGGTGCAGTTATTTCACCTGGTGAAAATTCAGTGTTGCAGCTCTTTCGTTCCCTCTTCACTTGCACATTTGAACTCCTGCAGATCTGCTGAGAGAAGGGCACAGGAGAAGCTCCCCTCACCATATTGTCATGGAGAACAGATGTGTAGACACAGAATCAAAGCTTTAAAATGTTGTGTTGTGGGTTTTTAAATTTTTTTTTAAAATATATTCATAGAATCAGGGGTTAGAAGGGACCTCCCAAGACCATCGAGTCCAAACCCCAGAGCAGGACCATCATAAACCTCCTAAGCCAGGAAACACTGAAGATTTAATGGATTTAATGTTTGGATTTAATGTTTTATATTAGATGATCCTAGTCAGTTTCTCCTCAGTGCTGAGTCCAAGTAACCTAAAATTGTGCTGCTTTTTGTGGCCATTCATACACGTGAGATTCCCAGTTTAGCCCATACTGTGGAGCTGTGTACCAGTATGCCTGTTTCACTGGGGATGGGCAGCAACTGGGGAAAATGAAGCCCAAGTTCTACCTTAAACTGTTTCTATCCTGTCTGAAGATGCTGGAGTGGTGAAACTGCCTCCTGCCAAAGGTAATATTTGTTTTGAACAAGGGAGGAAACTAAAATGGATAAACTTCAATTTTTTTCAAAATGTGAGTTTATTTGACAGTTGATTCAAAACACGTTTTTAATTTTTGCATGCAAAATTCACAGTTTTGCCTCTGAAATCCACTGGCAAGGGGGAAGCTGGCAAGATCAAATTTTAAAGGCATCTGTGAAAAACATTACAGATTTGTTGTCTTCAATGATGAGGATACCACATATGCTTCTTGCTGAGAGGAATTTTCTTCCTAGTTGCAAACTGCAGCCAGCAGGAGAGTCACTAGTTTTGTTTATCTGCAGAAAGCAGAAGGGGGGTTATTTTCTGTTGAGGGTTTGTTGCTTGGTTTTTTTTATTTTTATTTTTGGTCAGTTCCCATTTTCACCCATATCTGTTAAAAATGCTTCTTTTAATGCTGGTAAATTGTTGACTACCCACTTCCTCAGAATGGCTTGAGCTTTTTTTCCTGTCTTTCCTGATGGTTTTTCTAGTAATTCATCTTGCTCCCAATACCATAAGCTCCCAGTGTTACACATACCCAGTTTGTCCCTCAGTTTTATACAATCTTATAAGGGTCTAAATGTGTCCAAGTAGCCACAGGATCATTGAAAACGTGTTGGTTTTCCACGTGGGTTTGCAATTCTGCCCTTTTTTTTTTTTTTTTTTTTTTTGCACATACTTTTGGGATTTCTGAGATCCTCTGTAACAGCAGCAACCCCCCAAACATCCTATGGGGTGCAGAGACTTGTCCTTGTGCAGTCGAAATTTCACATAAATGTGGTCTAAGTTTGTATTTTCAGCCTACTCAAGTCCTTTGGAAATTGAGGTCTAATTATAGCCAAAAACTTGTGGTTTCTGGGCTTGTTTTCCCCTTCTTGCCTTCCCTTTGGAAGCTCTGCACAATAGTTAGCTGGTTGATCCAAGTTTTGTTTCCTAAACAAAAACCTTGTGCTTGTACTGGAGTATATCTAAAAAAAATACAAAACCCACTAAATTGTTTGTTTTTGGAAGCACTGCTCACCCTTACAAATCCTAATTTATAAAAGCCTTTAAAAAGCCATTTAGAAGCTTTCTGGCAGGGGCTGGAGGACAGGTGTCCATCTCAGCAAGTTCATTTATTTGCCTTTGGTAGTGTGGCAGTGCCAGAATACCAGGGTGGCATTGGGAATTCCTGCCAACCATTTGCTGTTCTCTCTTCTCATCTGGCAGCTGCCTCTGTTTGTTCAGAGAAATATTTTGGGGGGAGAGCTCTCATATCTAGCACAGACATTCACCATCCTTTGCATTTCTACAGCTGATCTCATGCACTCCCCTTCTGTATCTTTTCTCTCCAGTCCAGACTCTTTAATAACTCATTTGTTGTGAGTTTTTCTTGTACATGGTGAGGGTGATTGTGTCTCTTCTGCCTTCCTCTGTTTTCATTTGACTTCTGGTGGCCCTGAATTATGTTTAAATAGAAAACTGAATCAAGTTCTTGGAGCTTTTTTGACTGCCATGATCAGCCTTACACTTTTTTTGTGTTACACTGGACTCTGCTTTTAGCTCACATTTTCCCTCTAAATCTTAACCTGCTGCTGGTGAGACCCTGGCTTCTTGTTAGAGCCTTCCCAAAGGCTTTTTTTAGAGTCCTGAGCTATTCAAGCATCATGTTACTTGTGTTTGGGGCACTCCCTTTGGCAGTTTGCTTGTTGGTTTGGAAAAGTTTTGGAAGCATTCCCTGTACTATCCCAAAGAGGGAGCTTTGCTACAGGAGCAGCACAGGGATTCCATGAAGGCTCCCAGTGGGGGTTTTTAGGGGTTTTCACTTCACTTGTGAGATGTCATCCTTGTGGCAGGATGAGCTGCAACTCATTTAAACCAAGAAAAATCTCATAAAAAATCTTGCAGCAAGATTCCTGCCGGGATGTATTCCCAGGCATCGGTACCACAGCAGGATCTTTTATCTGGTTCTGAGTGCTACAGAGTCTCAGCTGCCATGGCTCTCAGTCAAGCAGTTTCCTGTAAAACAGGTGACAGTATTTTTTTGCAGACCTGGAGCTCATCCCAGTTTAATGTGCAACCACTAAATTTCCTGCACTGACTTTTCTACCACTTTTTTTTTTTTTTTTTTTTTTTTCATTTTAATCTCTTGGTTGTGACAGCGTTCTCCTGCATTCTTTATTACAGTACTTTAGACCATTATCTGATGCCATAAAGTTTGTGCTACAGGATATGAAACTACACTTTGTATTTAGGTCTGAATCCAGAGGTGTGTGTGCTCAGTGTTTGTTGTTGCCTTTCTGGGATAATAAAATCAGGTGTGCTTGGATTACAGCCTGAAGGTTGAATTTTCAGGCTTGGTTTTGCAGTGCCCCATGACTGTAAGTACACTGAGAATATGACTGAGCTGGAGATTTCAAATAGGCCAGGCTCTAAAATTGAATTATAGCTGTTACAGCATGGATGCTCCTCAGAGTCCCAGCCCCAAGCTGTTCTTCATGGCAGTGGAAGTGTAAAGTGAATCTATTTTGCTATAGATCAGACTTTAATATGGGCAAATCATCACTGAGGTGCCAATCTCCAGCATTTCATAGTGGTGTGCAGCCTGGCAAGTGTTTCCTTGGGAGTTCCTTACCTTTCTGCAATGGCCAAATTCCTCTTCTCCTAAGGAATGATGCTCTCTGGGGATTCCCCTAAGCCAGCTGCAATCTCATTGCCATTCACACATAAATACAGGTTTGGGTTGTACAAGTACAATGGTGTTACAAAGGCTGTCCCACTGCCTTTCTCCCTCACACCCAAACAACAGTCTGAACGTGTGGCTGATCCCATTTTCTCCATTCCAGCAGGGAGGATGATGAGTTCATAGTCCTGGCTGTGTACACTGCAAATTGCAGATGGTCTTGGATGCAGATTGGGCTCAGATTATTCTTCTCACTGAGGTTTCTTCTGAGTGGGCAGCTCTATCCAGAAATCACTCCATATGGAGATCCTGGGATCCTGGAATGAGGGTGTAGCTGCTCAGTGGGTTGGTGTTCCTGACCCAGAAAATCCTTCTGGAGTGTGTGGTGTGGCTCCAGCAGGCACCTTCCCACAGGATGAGGAGCAGAGCAGTGATGCCAG
Organism: Heliangelus exortis; assembly: GCF_036169615.1. Taxonomy (NCBI): domain Eukaryota; kingdom Metazoa; phylum Chordata; class Aves; order Apodiformes; family Trochilidae; genus Heliangelus; species Heliangelus exortis. The sequence continues at coordinate 3,841,087 of NC_092425.1, forward strand.
AGCTTGTTTCAGGCTCTTGGTTAAGGGGAAGCTTTTTCCTCAGAGTTTCAGATTCCCAAGGTAACACAAAACAAAAATTGTCCTTCACCAAAGCTGGTGGGAAGGTACAGGAGACTCTTTCCCTCTGTAGTATGAGCAGTGTCCTCTGTGCCCACAGTCAGTCCCCTGACAGCAAGAAGTCCTTGAATATTTGGTGTGTGTCTTTCATGGTGATCAGGGGGGTTGAGTTTAATTTTTACCATTTCCTGGCCAAGTGTTTCCTGTTTGCTTTGAAAGTAAACTCAAAATACCTTGACTAGCATGGCATGATAATATGATAATATTGATAATAATACACTTGCACGTTTAATTTGTGGTAGGATAGTTAAAATTATAAAAATATGAAAGAATAGATGGAATGATGCTCTGATAAACATAAAGGCAAGTCTCAACCTAGTATCTAGCTGTGTAATTGCTACAAGGTTTTGCTGTTGATTATTTTCTATATTAGAGCTGGTAGATTTGATAATTAATGGGGAAGAAAACTGGAATGGATTTTTAAATTAAACATTTCAGACCTAGTGGTAGGAGCTAAAGGACTTCCATATATATATATGTACATCTATATATATATATATATATATACACACTTACCTTCTGTGTCTTTGTTGGTGATAATTGTATCAAGAAGCCCTTTCTAATTATGTCAATGCCTTAGCAGAGCCAGTTTGAAAACATTTTTAAAATACATTACTCCTTTTTAAGGGTCTTAAGGCAAGGGAGAAATGAAGTGTTGAGCCAGCTGTTCACCCAGAGAGGCTGTGAATCAAGGTGAGCAGCTTGTCGAGAATAACAAAAAATTCAAAATTGTCTTTTTCTTTGCTAAGGCAGAGGTTAGGCATGCTGCTAGGGCCTCCAGGGAAGCCAGAGCTGCTCTCCCAAAGCAGCAAGAAGTTGATGGGTGGTGGGTGCTGTGTCTGGAAGTGAGGCAGGATTCTCAGTTGCCCTTCAGTGTGGAGCTCTGGGGGAGTCAGGAGCTGGGATGGATCCCTGCCCTCTGGGATGCTGGCCCTGGGCCACTGCAGGCTGAGCCTCAAGCACTGGCAAATAGCAGATGGGTTTTGCACCTGCACCATGGGATGCTGAGCTCTCTTTTGTACAAAGGCCAAACGCCAAGCTGGAAGCTGGTTTTTTTCCTCACCCACTGCCAAATGCAACATAATCATCTGTTTTGTTGCTACTCATGCTGAAGTGAATTTATCTGGTGCTAGGAAAATGCCTGCTAAGGGAGCTCTGTGCTCCCAGTGGAGCTCTGGAGTGGAACAGGTGGCCTAGGAATGAGATCTGCTGCTTGCTAGGGATCTGAAAGTTGATGTGGGAGTGCACTCCTGGCACTAGTACTCTTCTAATGGTGACAGCTGAGCTGGAGTTACAGGAAGAAATTGTGTCCTAAATTCCCATTAAAACCAACGTTTCTTCTCCTGCAAACAGTCTGAGACTCCTGCTGCAAACCCCAGCTATGAATGGAAGCTCCTTGGTCCTGTCTTGGAAGTGACAACTGATTGCAGTGCTGCTCACACCCACAGAAGTGTCCAGAACTTTGGATTTCATACTTTTGTAGCATTTTTATCAGTATGAACTTACATGTTTTGCTTAGCAAAGAGGTTTGCAGGTTGGGAGCCCCTAACTCCAGCTCTTGGGCTTTTTTTCTTTTCTGCAAGCTGCTTCTTAGTGGAGTAGTGCATTTTCTTTGTGACTGGGTTTTTCTACTTCAAATTTTTATCATTGTCTTTGAGAGGAAGGAAATGAGAATACATGAGACTGTAGTATTCATGTTATCAGACTGTGGTAATGCTATTTTGGGAAGGATGCTTATGAGTTTAACTTGGGGCATCATTTGCACCATCTCACACTGGAGGAATAGAATATTTCAGCTGTAGGAGTGCATGGCACTCGAAGAAGAGGGCAGATGAACTTCCTTTTTTGCTTGGGATGAAGGGCACTCTTCCAACACAAATCACCCTACAATTAAAAAAAAATAAAGGAACCTTTCAGTACAAGCATGGAGCAGTTCTGTGGCTGAGGCAGGTTGGAGGATAAATATCTAAATGTTGATTGCAGAGTTACCCAGCAAGTGTCTGTAAGAAAAATTAGCTCCTTAAATACCCTTTAGTAGAAACAACACATTTGTTCCAGGCTATTGAGTATTACTGTGGACTGTAACCAGTGTGAAATCAGTCGTGTAAAATCAGATCATGTGTTGAGTGTTGTCTCCCTGGATATTTCTGAATGTTTTGTGGGTGAGCTGGGATATGGGTCCTGCTCTGCTTCAGGGGAAAATTGTTCCTCTCCTTGTGCAGGGGGAATAGGTGTAGAAGCAGAGGACTTTTATTTCAGATGGTTTGCATCTTCCACAGTGTGGCCAGACTGCCTTAAGTGCCTGGCTTAATCAGAGCACCTTCTCTTCTCTGTTTTGATGTGGCTGTGTTAAGTGTCTTGATGGTTCTCACAGATCCCCCTGGAAGGGATGGGCATGGCCATGCAGGTCCAAAATCCCCAGGACACAGGGGATGGTTCCTGTTCCTGGATGTGTGGCCTTGGGTGTGGTACCAAGGGCTGGTGATGCTGTTGACTCCAGCAGCACCATCTCAGCTGCAGGTGAAACACCTGTTTGGATTTAAAAACTTCTGTACTTTGTGTTGTTGTTACTGTCTTTTAACACCATGAATGTAGCTATTTTCATATATATTATATATGTGGGCATATAGATATTATGGAATTACAAAGCAGAGTGACCTCGGCATGGTCACTAAATAAAAACCAAGGGGTTTTTATTTTACCTGAGATCCTGAAGAATGGCCTTGTGGTTATGATTCAGCAGCACAAGACTTCAGTGAAACCCTGAACACTGCTTGCAATGTGGCCTCTGAACTGCTGCAGAACACTTCTGCCATGGGGCAGACATCTGTCAGTCGGATGCTTTTGGGGTAGAGAAGAGGTCTTACTGTAAGAGCTGTTTGAAGTGCTTCAGAAACACTGCATGGTTTGGTTTTCTTGGGGTTTTTTGGGTTTTTCTTCATTTCTTTCCCTTTCCCTTATGCCTTATTTACTCCACACTAGACAAAAAGTCAAACCATGGGCAGTACCTGAGCACCCCTTTGGCAAACCTTCTGCTTTCTATAAGGATGGTTCTGGTTTTTAAGCTGTAAAGGAGGGGGTTCCCTTCAGAACAACACCTGGGGTTTGGGGTCACCCAGAAGCAAATCAGTCAGGGCACTGCCTTCAGGCAGGGAAACCCAACACACACTCAGCTTCCTAACCCTGGGTCCCTGTCTTGTGCTGCAGGGGCTGGGCAGGGTGAGATGGAGCCAGGGGGGAGCAGGACCTCACAGCACACTGGGGCCATCTGATGGTGAGTCTGCCCAGCAAGATCTTCCTTTGTTTTCTGGGAGTAGACCCAAAATATGTTAATTGCACGTTATTCATATGTGTAAATATATAGAAGCACAGAGTGTCAGGTTGCAAGGGACCCCAAGGATCACCTGGTCCAACCCTTCTAATACTGTTGATATGGGATGTCCCAGAAACCCGTTGAGCTGAGATTTAAAACTTTCCAAAGTGAGGGAATCCATCACTTTCCCTGGAAGACCATCCCAGCGTCTGACTGTTTATCTCCTAGAGCCAGAACAACACATTTTGTGTGGTTTTCTTTATTCATAATATGTTTTTAAAATTGTTTTAAAATGTTTAATTTTTTTTAAATTAAACCATGACTTAACGACACGACTTTTTCACTTAGTTTTCTTTTCTTCCCTCCCTGAGGAGTAACTATTAATTACAGACATGGTCTCCCTGTGATAACTCTCACACTGCCCACAAGAAGTGAACGCTGTGTGTTCACTGTGAAGCCCATGGTGACCACTGTTGGGGCATTCCTGAAGGACCTGCAGAGAGAAGATAAAGGAATCCAGAGGGCAGAAGTCTTTGCACCAGGTATCTCACATCCCTGGCCTTTCCCAAAATGGATATATTCCTTTTCAAGGACTGTACTTCTGCCTCTTTTGCCTTTCTATAGTGCACACGTGGGGACAGATTGAGGGCAGTAGCACTGTGACAAATATTTACAAACAAAAACCTTCATATTTTGCAGCTAGGTTGTTATCTCAAGAATATAGATTTTGAAAGCTGGCAGGCAGGAGGAGCAGTAATATGCTAAAGAAAAGAGGTTATTGCCAAACCTTAGGCCCCTTCCAGCATGGAAACAAAAAGCAGAGTTGGACAAAAAAGATCTTTCAGATTTCACATTACACCTGCCTTTCTGTGTTGAATGTAAAATAGATAAATAAATAAATAGATAAATAAACAAATAGGTAAAATAGATAAATAAATAGATAAATAAATAAATCCATTGCTCATTTGCGTGCAAATATTTTTCCTATTGTTCACAAAATTGGGAATGTTGCTGGAGTTGTAATCTTGGAAGATCTGCTGTGTTGAGAATGCCCTGGGAAAGCCTGTGGTATGCTCATCCTATTTGACAAGAGCCTTTCCATGTGTTGAAATTGTGTCAAATCTTTTCTGAGCCCTAGGCAGGCACAGGGAATTAATGGCTTTGGGGTGAAAGGGCCTTTGGCAAAGAAGGAGTGAAAAGAAGGAAGAAATAGAAAAGCAGGATAAAACCATTAACAGCCAGCTTTCCTGATAGAATGTCACAGTTGCTCCCTTGTCTCTAATTTTAGGTCATTGAAAATAGATTTATATTTTTTCTCACTACTAGAGAAAGCATTCAGGCACATGCAGTCTGTTGTGTTTCTCATTATTTAGTATCAGTTACCAGATTTACTTCACATTTATAGTTCTCTTCCAAACATTAATTATAAAGAACTCCAGCATATTTCTCAAAGGGATATCAGCTAATGTTTATGGCTCTTTATGATAAATGATTTACAACTTACATTTTTCTTCTGCAGATGGCAGCAAAGTCTCTGATGCAACCTTGATGGAGGTTTTATTGATGAATGACTTCAAACTTGCTATTAACAACACAGCATATCTTGTGTCACCTCCTGTCAAAGGTAAGAGCAATGCTTAATTGTCAATAGAATTGTCACTCAAAAAGTCACTTGACCTGATGAAAGGCAAAGCAAAACTAGAACCTGTCTGAAGAAAGGAAGTTTTCTGTATTTTTTTACCAATGGAAAGTCCTGATTTTATGGTGAGAGGTGGGAAGAGGATGAAGGAGGGTGGGTTCTTGAAATGTGTTACATGACAAACATTTTAATTTCAGATAAGCTGAGTAGTGAGCATGCTACAGAAATGGAAGATATCAAATCCTTGGTTCACAGGCTGTATGTGGCTCTCCATTTAGAAGATCACCAGATCAGGAAGGAGAGAGAACTGCTAGAGAAACTGGATCATCTGAAAGGAGAGCTGCTGCCTCTGGAACAGGTTGGAAAGCAGGGTTACTTTTTTTTAAAAAAAAAAAACCTCAAAAGCTTTTCCTTTCATCAGGAGTAAGTCATCTGATAGAAGAAACATCAACATGAATGGCTTGGGGGTGTCTGTTTTCCTTGTTACACAAATGAGGGTTAATTCAAATGTAAATCAAATTATTTCCAGTCCTTTTTCCTCCTTCTGTGCCCTGAGCATGAGGCACAATACCTGGAGAAAGCTCTCATGAACAAGTTGGGGTTCCAAGTCCTCCAAGTCACCTGTTGCCCAGAGTTCTGAATACCCAGTACAAAAAAAAAAAAAAAAAAAAAAAAAAAAAAAAAAAAAAAAATACTGAGGTAGGAATAATCTGTGGCTTAGGTTATGGTTTGCTGTATCACCAAGGCAGCAAAGCCAAACGTTTGGACAAATGGTTGCCAGAATCCAAGAAGGGAAGGTGGATCTGTGGGAGGCAGAGCTGACCCAGTGTGGATAAAAAAGCCAAAAAGAGCCTTACAGAGTGGCCAGACTTTGCCTTGGCTCAGCCCTGCTTTGTGGCCCCAGTGTTAACCAGAACTGCCTTGAATGGTGAATGGGAAACCAGTAGGTATAAATTGCTACTGATGGGCAGATTAAAAGCAGCATTTCTTGGTGCACAAGAGCCAGATGATCTCCTTGTGCTTGGATTCCAGTCATTTTCTTACTTGGCAGGCTAAGTCAGTAAGAAGATTCAGTAAAAGGGTCCTAGCCCAGTGGAGAAAACGAAGTTCAGAATCCATTCATTGTGTTTGCTCCAAGAGGTTTCTGTGTTTCTTTCCCTTAGATGAAAGCTGGAATCACAGCCAGTGCAGATGCAAAGACCTCCAGGCTGCTATGGGTTGGTTTGGCATTGCTGTCAGCCCAAGGAGGAGCTTTGGCTTGGCTCACGTGGTGGGTCTACTCCTGGGACATCATGGAGCCCATCACCTACTTCATCACTTATGGGAGTGCCATGGCCTTCTATGCCTATTTTGTTCTTACCAAACAGGTGAGAACTCATTTTGTAAGTGCCTGAAGTATTGGAAAGGAGGGAAGCTGGCTCTGAAAATGTTTGGGCTCTGAAAATAATTACAATTAGAATTCAGTGAGTAGCTTTGCTAGCAGATAGGGATTTGATCCCCAGTGGGGCTGGATATGGATGCTGCATCATGTAAAAACCAGGTTTTATCAGGTGGTTTTATAAGAGGTGGTAAAATATTACCTGTTTCTAAGAAAACTTGCATCATCAACCACAGGAACGTTTATTTCTAGCACTTAAATGGATTTAAAAGAAAAAAAGGGAGGAAAATCTTTGAAAACAAAATCTAGCAAAGCATTAATTAATTTACAAGCTATAAATCCATGTGTTGGTATAGATCCATGTATTTGCCTTGGATGCCCAAAACAGGGATGAATTCTCTGATGAATTCTACCTCTGAGAGCTTTTTAACACTTGCTTAGTGGGCAACCCATGATGCCCACACATTTTTTTAGACATGAGCTGCAAAGAACTGAGATTTCATAACCTAGGGAATGAACAGTGGTGAGGGAAGTCTCTCCTTTTATTTTAGATTTTTATGGATCACTTTGAAGAGGAAACACACCTTGTTGATTGCTGTAAAGGGAGAGCATTTAGTAGTGCTGTGCTAGCTGGGGAAGGAAGCAAATCACTGAAGAGAAGCTTTTATTTGCTGAAGTTCACACAGAAAGGGTGAAGGTTCCCATCAGCCTGGAAATCTGGCAGTTGCATTATTGAAATATAATTAACCAAGTGCCTGAAAAAATGTGAACTGCTTTGCTCTTCAAAATCTGACTGCTTTTCCTTGACTTTGAATGCATGGAGGTAAATCTTGCACAGCTGAAAAGGGACAGGAAACAGGTTTTGCTTAGAAGAAAAAACCTTGCTGGTGAAAAAAAAACCCCGTATCTTAACTGAGCTGCACAATCCAGATTTGTTCTGAAATCCTGTAAGACTTGGAGGAATGTTTCTTTTTCCTGTTTTCAGCTCTTTATTCCCAGAATGAAATCTCCATGCTGAACGTGCAAAACTCTTTTTGTTAGGGAGGTTTGTGGGGTTCTTTCCATAAAACCAATGGGTCTACAGAGCCAGTGAAATGGGGAGAAATGTCTGTTTTTACAGACAGCTGGCTCTGAATGCAAGTTTTACTGATTCTCACTGATTTTTAAGGGTGAAGACATCTCTGCTTTTTGTACATGAGTAGAGACAGAGATTACTACTGGGGCTTTTTGAACAGCTGCTGGCACCATTGCTTCAGACTTTCAGAAAAGTCTTTCAGAAATAGTAGCTGAATTTTCTCTGACTCCTAGCAAGTAGTGTCTGTTGCTATTATTCCAGTTATATATATCCAGTTATTTTTATGTCTTTATTCTGATTGAAAATTCCTTTAGACATGATAGAAATTATTCCTACCATGTGTCTGAAAGGCCTTTATGACCTATAAGGGAATAGTTTCATATGGAGTCTCTTACCCCAAAGTGTGGGTGTGTTGATAACTCATCCTGAAAGAGGCTGAATTTCTAGACAAAACTCAGTTGTCCAGGTAGTCATCTGACCTTTTCCCAGGTCTCTTGCTAACTTCCAATATGTGCCCTGATTTCTTCCCCAGGACTACCTTTACCTTGATGCTAAAGACAGGCAGTTCCTCCACTACTTCTATAAGAAATCCAAAAAGCAGCATTTTGATGTGGAACAATACAACAAGCTCAAAGAAGACGTAGCAGAGGTATTTAAATACAGTTTTTAAATAATGAAGTAGGCTCTGGGTCAAGACTTTTTCAGTTAACTCTCAGCTAACAAAAAAAATTGGCCTCGAGGTTGGTTACTTATATTCAAAAGTGTGTTGCTCATCAGCCAGCTTGAGCTGCTTAAATAACCATATGTTTGTATAAACTACTTCAGTAACTTATCAGAAAGGGAGATCTTCAAGAATTCAATTTAAAACAAAAAAGCCAGTTTATCAGCCCTATGCATCTTTTTTTTTTTTGATACTCTAACATGCTGCATTTTTGGTCACTTTACTAGAACAGCTGCATTGTTTTTAGAGGCAGTATGTTTGCTGAATTCCTGTGGGAACAGCCTCCTCCCTTCCTTGGAAGGAGACTGTCTTGAAGAGCTGAGCATTTGGTACCTTACTCCTAATTCCTTGGGTAAAAGGTTTAGATTTATAGATCAGGGGTGACTCGATGGAAAAGTTGGTGTGTGCACGCCTAGGAGAAACTTTGTGGTTTTCAGGAAAAGTGTGACTGATGTCTCACTCCTCAGTTCTTCCTCATCCATCTCTAGGGTCAGAATGCCATGAAAGAAAATTGAAACTACCCCTGATTTTAGCTTAACACCTAATGAGTCCCATTATGAGTTTGATGCTTTTTTGGTAGTCTGTGAGCATAAACTTCGGAACTGTGATTTCAGCAGAAAAACGCCACAGCGTGGAAATGTTCAGCATCCTTCATTTGATTCATTTAGCTACCTTTGTAAGACCAATGTCTTCTGAGACAGGGAAGATGCTGGATGTGGGAAAAGAGGAGAAAACAGAGGAGGATGCAGGAGGATGAACTTCTCACTCTTTCTTGCACTGGCAGGTAGAAGAATCGCTGAGGCGCCTGCGCCAGCCTCTGCACCTGAGGCTTCCAGTCCAGGAAATCAGTGCCAAGGACTGACTTTGGTTTTGTATATCTGAGAATCACCCTTTACTCTAGAGAAACTGGATATTTTTTACCACTATAGTTTTGAAAGTTGCAATAAATGGCTTTTAAAAATTATTTGCTTGCTTGATGGTTTGTTGATGGTGGGAGGGGTTTTTTTTTTCAATAATATCAAGAAGCTGCTGATGCAAAGCTCCTCAGGTACTTAGCAAGTTTTTTTAGCAAAATGAAGGCATGAATTTTGGTAAAAAGACAAGGATGTTTTATAGAGCAAAGGTTGCCTTTTTTGTACCCTTTACTGGAGCACAGCAGTATCACATAGAATAATTAACTTCTGCATTGAGTATTAAGGATTATTTTACTGAAATCACTTTCCTTGTTTCTTGCTCTGTGCATTGACTCTGTTGTAACACCATTGAGAGAGGGCAGACCTGCATCCCAAATAAGCTTTTTTAGTAAATATTTGTTGCTATATCTTACATTTCAATCTCGTTTATTATAAAATCATTTATTTTTCACTGTAGCATTTTATTGTAAGAATTTATCAAAACATTCAAACATACGTGATTTATACAATGCTTAAAAGTAGACAGAGTAAGATTTAACACCTGTGACTCAGAATAGTGAAAGATTTAACTAAAGCAGAGCCAATAAACCAGTTATTTTATACCTAAGAAAGTAGATTCAGACAGAGTAGATTCTCCATTGGCCCCCAGAGTTTAGCCTATGTACCAATCATATAAAAAATAATAAAAGAAATATTTGCTTCTAGTCAGTACCACTGAAACTGCTGATGCTGCAGAAGTAACAATCCTACAATGAAATGTCCTCTGGTGAAAAATGCAGTCACTTTTCTGTGAGATCAGCCAAGGGGAGGAAGAGGAAGATTGAGCACCAAAGCCTGAAGTATGAAGGTTTGCAGATGTTGTATTTTGCAGAGCTGCCTTAGAGATGTCCAGCAGTGGTGAGCCTGAAAGCTTGAAATCATTTTCTGTATCCTTAAAGATTTGGTACCAGGTGAGGTTACCCAAAGTCCCACTAAGCAATCTGTACATGGTCTCATGTCACTACTTGGTTTTTTTCCTGAGGATACAAAGCACCAACAAGCTTTAATTGTGCCCCAAACATAAATGGTGTGCAAGCAAAAAGCCCTTTGTCTCTATTAATGCTACAATTGTACTTAAGGAATCAAGTTCCTTTTTAGTGTTGAGGGAAAATACATAAATGTCAAAAGCTAAAAATCCACAAAATAGGAAGGTGGATACTGCTGTCCACGGATAAAAAAGATGCCCTACAAACATATTCCCTGTAAACTGCTCATGGAGCAAGAAAAGCTCATCTAATCCAACATCTGAAATGTTTGGAAATAGCAAAGAGTGCCATAGTTAGATGGCAATCAAGGAAAAACTTGAAACAAAAAAAAAGTAACCCATAAAATCTAAGCACCTCTTAATAATTTTGCACCAGTCAGCTCCCAAATTCCCTGAGATGATCTGACCTTTAAAATTGCTTTAAGATTTTAGAAACTATTAGATATACAAACTATGCTGTTTGATCCCAGATTTTTTGCAAATAGTTAGTTATTAATCTGAACTTAGTTGTGTAGTTGTGTTTTTTCACTTCTGCAGTGAGTATTAACTAAGAGCTGTCATTGTTAAGCAACAATCTACTTAGATTTTGGATGAAAATACAGTTTTTTAGTTAACATTGAAGCAAAACAGGGAATCTGTTTTTTTCCTATAGCACTGATGTCCCTGCACATATCCACCTTACGGTGAGATACTTTCCTGTTAACAACAGTGAGAAGTTCTGTGAACTCCAAGGAAGATCCATGCTTCCTCAGTGTCTCACACAAGTCTTGAATGTACCAGGAGCCATTCACAGTTTCACGATGAGAAAAGTAACCTGTTGGAGAGCAGGAACACAAAATTATATCCAAATCTAAGTAGTGATGACAGTTCAAAAATATTCATGAGGGTTACTGCTTGCTAGCTGCATCCATTAAGGGTCTACTAATAGATATATAAATACTACTCCAGAATTCTGTAATTTCACTGGAAGCAGCAGGTGGGAAATGGCTTTTAAATCAGTGCTCACACAAGAGAAGTGTGGTTCAGGGACCACAGAACTGTATCTGCATATTAGCAGAGAGCAGACAGGGCTGAGGACAAGATACAGGGAGGGCTGCAGAAGCCAGACACCTCATGAGAGGAAATTTGTAGACCACCAGAATCCTACAGAGAGGCAGGAAAAGAGGGGTCCAGAGGCCTGGAAAAGAGGGGAATGGTTGCTGTCAGCAGATGACAGCTCAGCATCAAGATTATGAGGAGAACATTTGTCCTTTGATAAACCTCAGTGGTTTTCTTTCACTTTTTCCCCTCTCTCCCAGGAACAACATCACTTCCCAGGCAGGTAAAGCAGATGATATGGAACTGTACTCATTATTTTGACTGCAAAATGAAGAAGTGTTCAAGCTTGTTATCAGACATCAGATATAAAAACGTTAAAACTTACCTTGGGCCACAGAGTAGCACATGATGAAGTCTGCACCAGCAGGCAGGGTATAGACACCAGCTGCATCTACCTCAGTCTCATTGCCATTGGATTCCTCACTTCCATCTATTGAATCCTGAGCAATAACTGGATCATCGTGTTTATCACCTCGACATGCCTGTTGGGGACAATTATTGTTAGGCTTTCACCTTGGCCAAGCTCACCTATGGTTATATATTTCTATATGGTTATATACTTCTGACACTAATGGGGGACTTCAGGTATTCCACAATCCCATGAAATACCCATTTACTTCTCTAGCAGTGAAAATATTGGTGATGAAGTCCATTGAAAGCTTTGAGATGATGACAGAATCACTGAGATTGGAAGGGACCTTTTGAGACCACTTAGGTCCAACCCCCCTGGCTCAAGCAGGTTGTCCAGGACCTCATTCAGTCAGTGCTCAAGGATCTTCATAGATGGACACTCCACAGCCTCTCTGGGTGACCTCTTTGAGTGTGTGACCACACACAGTGAGGTTACGGAGGTTTGATAGCCTTCTACAGCCTAACCTAGGGCTGTGAGGTGTGAACTGAGCTGAGACTGTACACAACTTTCTCAAAAAAATGGTAGTTTCTTCTCTACCATTACATACACACTGACGCTCAGTCTGACATGGGCTTCATTTGGATCACTCTTCATAAAACTACTTCCTATGAAATCCAGCTGGAATCATAATATTAACACTTTGTGTATATAAAGATTATTTTTTAAAAAGAAAGGAATCCTTGTCTTAAATATCTCTTAAGGAATGTTTTTCCATACCTTCTTGCCTAAAGATGCAGAATCTTTCCCTTGTGGCAAGACTGTATCAGGAAAACTGATTTCCCTATTACAATAAAACACAGCTCAGTGTTAACTCCACTGAATCCAGGACCAGACATCTTACCTGAATGATAAATACCTTCGGTTTTCCTACCAGACTCGGGCACTTGTCTCCTCTGAACATGTCTGTGATTGTCTCAATTTTGATTTGGGCATCATATGCATAAACGTGATCGTTCTCACCGTGACTCAGGAACACGCACACAAAGCAGTCAGCATCACTGTGGTCACCCTGAGAGGCTGAAATAGTCAAGTGTTGTTTAGATGACTAAAGAGTGATCTTAAGGTTTAAAAAGTATTCTACACTTGGATCTCTGATCATTCCTTTTTCAAACAAACCCTGTTTTTCAGACAGTGTAACACTGCAGACGTGTGGAGGTGCAGTTCAACGTGGCTGAAGGTAAGGACCACAATGACTAAAAAAAAAAAAGTTATTAACTTCTCTCAGTCTTCTCTCAGTCTGCTGAAGGTAAGGACCACAATGACTAAAAATAAAGTTATTAACTTCTCTCAGTCTGCAGGTACTTTTATTTCAGCTTTTGGCAACTTCATTAGTTGTCTCCAGAAAAGCTTCACATCCATTGCAATAAAATAACCTGAAGTCTACCCCTGGTTAAGTCCTTCTAATATTAAACAACTCACTTATGCACAAAAATTATTCTGTTAGATGAACAGAGGGAGTGTAATAAAAGATAAAGAGTTACATAACCAGTAGATAGTCTCCTACCTTCATAAATTTTCTGCATTACAGCTTCTGCTTTCAGATCATCAAAATGTCTGACTTCAAATCCAAGGTCTGTCAAACTATTGTTAAAACACAGCAGTATTACTGAAAGTTCCTACCAACCAGTTGCTTTCCATGTGAGACAATGAATATTCATGTTTATGCATTATTTCTGAAAACAAATTAACTACTAAAGTTGATTTTTAACACAAACCAGTGTCAAGTGCAGCAGTAATACCTAAATTTACTGCCAAGTTTGTCCTAAGAGAGGACTCACTGATGCTGTGCCAGCAGTTTCTGTGACCTCAAGGAATATGACTTGAAGCTTTTTATTATGAATTTCTTTGCTAAGCTTGTGAGCAAAATCTTTTGTTCTCTACTTAAATGTAAGATTTATGTAACAGAAATTCCCCATGATTTCTGAAGTTTAGCTTTTTAAGCTTTGGTAGCAAACTCAAGTTTCTTACCTGCGTTTCAGGTTGTTTCTGTCTGCCAGGGTCCCACGTCTCTCTGGCAGCCTTAAATGCCAAAAGAAGTGCTCATGATTGAAGATTAAGGCAATTCCTCTTCTTTGATGGTTCATTTTGTATTGTGCTGCAGGATCAAGTGCTTGCCTGGTGCCAGAGATAGAGAACATTCTCAGTAAATCAGTTATTGACTAATTGAATTTGCTTCCCGTGTGCCTGCTAGAGGAGATCTTTGTAACTGACTAGACTTGGAGGATCCAAGTTCAGAAGACAAGTCCTCAAAATGTTCAACGTATCAGGAAAAGCTTAAATCACTAGGCCTTTTTGAAAAGCTTGCCACTTTCAGCACTTCAGGAAAAACAAAATGTTGGCTGTGTAATAAGTTCTATCAGGTAGGTTGAACAGTTTCCCTACACCATATTTTCTCTTGTCATGAGGTTATCTCATGAGTAACACAGTAAAGGCATTTAAGAGTGTACTTTAGACTCAGTTCCAATTCTCCATGTTATGTGTTTAAATATTATTTTAACATAATTGGATAGTGCATATTTACATATTTGGAAAACCATGTGCTGCATGGTAAGCAATGGGCTTTAAACTGGTGATGAGGTGACATGCACAGTGCATCTTGCAAAAGGAAAAAAAAATTGTATTTCTACAGCAAAATGTAAGCTATGGCAACAAAACTGTTCATTTAAACTTTTAGCAACCAGCCAGCAAAATCCTAAAGCTGAAGGATAGTCTTGTTCTGAAGGATGAAACAAATGACTGACCCAGCTTCTAAGTAGAGGACTCTTAAAACTATCATGGCAAGGGAAATATGGCATGCTTCTATGGTTGGAGGGGCATGCATCAATTTTACTGTTTCATGAACAAAAGACAACATAAAAGTCTGTGATAGCACCCTATGGACTGTACACTTGGCCCAAAAAGGTCATTTCCAAGTGTTGGTATGGCTGTATTCTGAGACACAGCAGTCTTAACAATATTGTAGACAGAGGCATCAGTACAGAAAACAGAAATTGCAGTGGTTCTGGCAAAAGCCCAGGCAATAGACAAGGCCAGTGTTAGAGGTGTATAAAATCACAGTCCAGGTCATGCTGCCCTAGGGCTGGCTGTACTCAGTGCTGTCATTTTTGCCATGTTAGTGGTTTTTATCATGCTATGGAATCTTCAGGTTTGGTGCAAGTTGCTTAGAATATTTGCCTGTAGATTTAAGGTTTGCCTGTAATTAAAGATCACAGTTTCATCAGCAAAATGCTTTTGCTGCACTACAAGATGACCCCAGTTATCCATAAACTACTTCTGCTTCTCCACTTCATTATGAGAAGTCCCTTAGTAAAACATTTTTTGTATCATCTGAGTAAGATACTCAGACACCAAGAATTCAATCAGAGAGCAGCATCCTGGATGATTGTTTAAAGTCAGGGTGGGGATGGGACTGGTTCTACAATATTGGTTGGAGAACCAGTAGGAAAAGTTAACTGGAGTGCTTTCTCCCTACTTTCCCCAATTTGAGTACTTATTATGAATTAAATGCAAAGATGACAAACCTTAGCACTGTAATTATGGATAATATTTCACCTGTACCAGTACCAGAGTTTATTTAGATTCTGGCAATTTATCTTTGTTCTTTGAGGTCCCTTCCAACCTGGTATTCTATGATTCTATGATCTTCCTTAGGAATCAGACATAGAAGGGATTTTGATAGTTAAGTCTCTGGATCCAGGATGGTTCCCTGAATAGTTCTTCCTCTTTTACCTTTTACAGAGTGGAGTAGGAAAAATTCATGGAATCCCTATCCTGTGGCCCCTTTACCTTCTTTCTAGTGGAGTACACTCCTGTGCTACACTCAACCAGTCTGCCCAATTCTTCTTAAGACTCTGGTGGTATTTTTGCCATGGTTTCTGCACATTGCCCAGCATAAAAGGATTTCACTTGGAAGAGTCCCTTCTGCATGACTTCATAAGAAAGATGGGTTCTACATCTGGCATAGTGAAAACCAGAAGGTGTTTTCTAAGTGGGTGGAGTTGAATAATCCAGATACATTCTTAACAAAAATAGGGAAAGCCTGCACTGACCTCAATGCCATGGGCCAGCTCTTTGTTGTTGTCATCTGAACTTTACCTTGTATCAAGAGCATCCACTTCTGTGATGTTCTGATTTCCATCTGTTAGGAAAAAAAGCAATTTATCCACTAAATCATTCTTTAAAATGAACAATTTGAACTTGTGCACCCAGCCTTAAAAGTTAGCTGTTAATGTGACCCAAAAGCTCATTCACACACCAGGTAACTAGGCATGCAGTTCAACAGCTTCATTAGCATTTGCCTGCACCCACAGCTTTTGGAGGCTGTTCTTAAAGTTCTGAGTCCCAATTGCCTGAACTTTAGGTGGACAAGACATGCAAGATTTCTTCTTTTTCTTTTGCTAAATTATAAAGGTGTCAGTATCTCCAGTAAGAGAAAGCACATAAAGGTAACACTGTAGGAATAAGGGGGAACAAGCACATCTTGGGACCACACAGAACCTGCAATTAGGCCAAAATACTTATTCCTTTTGCTTACACATTTCAGTGGGCTATAAAATCACAGCTCCCACTACTACCAGTGGAGATTTAGCTACAACATTATAAAAACTATGGACTTTACTGCACCTGTGGTGGCTACTGTAGGTCTGCTATCCAACTGGACGTGGCCTGCAATTAGAAGAGAAGACAGGTCATAGATACCTAGAATTTACCAACTATTTTGTGTAAAACCTTTTCACATCTGTATTTCTCATCTGATTGAAGCCTTTTGCAAAACAAACAAACACAGCTCTGTCTTGGCAGAGGAGAAAAGGTTCTTAAGAGAAGAGCACAAACTCGAAGACACCTAGACCTGGCTTTAGGAGCTTTTAAGTTGAACACCACATCAGAGGAAAGCAGGGGAATGCCTCAAAGGAAGCCCCATACTTCTAAGTGTTACTATTGACATGCAAAATTCCCTTTGCCAGACATCATTGTCCTTTCAGGTTTTGCCTAACAATTATCACCAGTAACCCAAGGGTACAAACCAAGCCATTTCGGCATCCCTGAAGCATGACATGACAAAAGTGCTGAAAAATTCGTGTATAGAGCAACGCAACCAGCATCGGTGCCTGCTGATAATAGAAAAGGCTGAGATGTTGATAATAGGAAGGGTGAGATGTTGAAGAGAGCATCTGCATGTTTAAATTTACACTTTGTTTTAACTCGTGTACTGGAGATCTGGCTGATGCTTTGGTCTCAGCTTAAGGGGGAAGATTAAAATGTTACAGTCATCAAACTTTAAGGCAGAAAATGCTTGTCATGTAGACACAGAAAGAACAGAACTCCCGAGCCAAAGGAAAAATGGGTTTCCTATTCTTTTAATTTTGTTTAGTGCTTTCTATTTTATCTTTTCATTGCCACTGTCACATTGCAGCTTCATTCAAGTAAACACTATTTAAATTATTACAATTTATGAAAACTTTTCTGCTTGTCTTACACAGGCTTCTTCTAAAAACTGGTTGGTTTCAATGGGACTTGCCTTAGATCTCCTGGAGATGGACTGTTCAAAGGAATCAAAGGTCAGGTAAGCACTGGGTTACACTGGGATCTGACAGCATCTTTTCCTGGATACAATCTCGATAGACTCTACCCTTTGGGCATTTAGAAAACAGCACAAACAAAATGGCACCAAAAAAAAGTCTGACAACATCTTTGGGGATCAAACCCCCACAGCTCAGCAGCTTTCTTTTCCTGCTCTTTGTTACACATCGCCTTTCTTCTTGGGCTCCTGAACCCGGAATATCCACGGCGTTTTCCCTTCATGAGCAGTTTTTCTTTGTTCAGAAAGCAACCCCGCTTCCCCCCTCTCCCCCCTCCCCAGCCGGGATGTGCCGGGGGGGTCCGGCCCGGGCTCCCCATCCTTAACCCCGCTCCCCTCCCATGGTTTCCCCGGGGGGGACCGGGACCTTCCCCTCCGCGTTGTGCGCTGGGTTTTTACGTGCAGATTTACTTCCGCTTTGCTGCTCCCGTCCTTCTTGCCCCTTCCCTTCCTTTCCTTCCCCTTCCCTCCCTTCTCAGAAGCGAAGCGAAACCCCCGCACCACACGGCAGCGACCTGCGGGATGCGCTTCCCGCAGGGAAAACCCCCCTCTGCCGCTTCGGGTCCGCCCAAGGGACCCGCAACCCCCCCGGAAGACACCCCCTTCTCTCTTTTACACACACACACACACACACGCACACGCACACGCACACGCACACGCACACGCACACGCAGCACGGGGTTGGCCTGGGGACCTCAGACATTTGATGGCCCCGCACGGTAGCGGCCCCGCACATTAACGGGGGGGGGGGGTAGGAGAGGGGAGGCGGCCGCAACTCCTCCGGAAGGCACCCCCCTCCCCCTCTTCCATTGAAACAAACAAACCCCCCCCACACACACACAAACAAACACAACCTTCATCTCCAGAGCACTGGGGGCCGCAGATATTTGATGGCCCCGCACGGTAGTGGCCCCGCACGCTAACGGGGGAAGGGGAGGAGGGAGGGAGACGGCCGCAATCCCTCCGGAAGACAACCCCCTCCCTCTCTTCCATCGAAACACACACACACACACACACACACACACACAAACACAACCTTCATCTCCAGAGCACTGGGGACCGCAGACATTTGATGGCCCCGCACGTTAATGGGGGGAGGGAAGAGGGGAGCGTGGCGGGTGGCGACCGCGCCGTTGGCTCCGGAAGATGCTAAACACCCCCACCGCCAGCAATCCCTTCGGATGGGCACCGGTACCTTCTCCCCACCCCCCCGATGCCCACCTACCCGCCGGCCTCCTCCGCTCAGAGCCCGACATGACGGCGGCCACAGGCACCGGGCGTCCCCGCAGTGCCCTCGGTGCAAGCTTTGCCTTCCCGGTCCGTCCCGCCTCCTGGGCCCGGCCCAGGCAGCCCTTCGGGGGCTGGGCGTCGATCTCGTTCCTCCGGAGGGGGCGGGAGAAGCGGGGGGGAGGTGCTGCGGGACCGTGCTGGGGTCCCGGTGGCCCGGGCGGGAGGGACCTTCCCGGAGCTGCGGGAGGGGGAGAAACTCGTAATTCCCGGGGCTTGGTGTGGCAGGCTCAGCTCGGGGGGTAGCAGGGACCACCGGCTGGAGGAGGTGAACGCTGGCCGGGAAAATGGAAGGGTGATGTGTTAAAGCTGCTGTCGGTATTTAAATTTGTCCTGCGTTATTCCTGGGCAAAGGGAAATGTTTTAAAGCTTGAGGAGGGGATATTTAGGCATTTTTGTTAAGACTTTAAACTGTAAAAAACCCCAAACAGTGCACATCAATACTTAAGGAGTGTTGCTGACTACATAAGTGTGCAGTACTGAGTCAGATGCAAAGAGCTGCTATATATAGTATCATATTCATTTACATATTTATATATAAAAATGTCAGTTGTTAAATGGTATGGTTGCTCTTGGGGGGTGATAGCCTTCTTTTGGGGGCCATGACCTGTAAAAATGCATTTTGTATGGTTTACTTGTGGATTTCTGACCCAGGAAAAGCTTTTACAAAGTGAGTAAGCCAAATGTTTCCTCGGGTTTGCAAGCAGAACTATCCAAGTGTCATGTGTTGTACAGTCCAGCAGTCTTAAAGCTCTTTTAAGTGTTATAATGGTTTGAAGGAAACTGGAAGGCTTTCATGGTATAATTACAGGTCAATATAGACAACAGTCAAAATACTGTATTAATTTAAGCATCCAGTTTAAGGTCATTTCTACCCAAATCAACAGTCACCTGGTTGCATTACAATGTTCTGGACTTAGGGGATTCTTTTTATATTTTAAACAAGCAATGGCATTCCCTGTTTTGGTGCTAAAAGACTTTTAGGGTTCCAACCATAGAATTCTAGGGTGATTCGGAGTCAGTTCAGTTCTCTGGCAGAAAATACATTTCACCCAATTTAGAGGAACCACAGTTCTTCAAGCATGGTTTTGTAAAACTCTAAAGTGATGCTTCTCTTGCAGTGCTGCTTCATAACCACAAACAGAAAAAAACAAAACCATGGAGCACAGCAAAAGAATTTCAGCAGGAACTTTATGAGGCACTTGTATTCACTACCATGTACAGTAAGCTCTAGTGGAAAAAAAAAAAAAAAACGAACAAAAATACCATAATGAAAAAAACATTAAAATATTTTTAGAGGAGAAATCACATTGTGATCCACGAGTCAGATAAATTTTAGGCTTTAAGCATGTGTTGTGATTCAACAGTTTTAGTTTTAGCTGGTAGGCAGCCAGAACAACCACACAGCTGTTTGTTCCCTTCCTCCCCCAGCAGGGATGGGGGGGAGAGAACTAGAAAAAGGTAAAACTCGTGGTTTGAGATAAAGACAGTTTAATAGTACAGAAAAGGAAGAGAATAATAATAAAATATAGAAAACAAGTAATGCACAGCAATGCTCACCACCTGCTGACTGATGCCCAGCTAAGCCCCAAGCTGGGGTAGACCCCCCCCAGCCAAGTCTCCCCAGTTCTTATACTGAGCATGATGTCATATGGTATGGAATATCCCTTTGGCCAGTTTGAATCAGCTGTCCTGGCTCTGCCCCTTCCCAGCTTCTCCCTGGCAGGGCATGAGAAGCTGGGAAGTCCTTGGTAAGTGTAAACACTACAGAGCAACAACTCAAACATCAGTGTCTTATCAACATTGTTCTCAAACCAAATCCAAACCACAGCACTGTACCAGCTACTAGGAAGAAAATTAACTCTGTTCCTGCCAAAACCAGGACAATATGACATCCACTCTGTTTGCACATGCTGTATTTTAATTTTCAGTCCTCTCCAACTGAAGATTTCTAAGGCCAAATAAGGGCAGCAGGATAGCAAATAAAATTCTTTATGACACAAGACATAATGCAAGCCAGGGCTGGTGGCTGGAGATAAGCAATAAAAAAAAAAATCAGTAAAGAGAACATAGCCCAAATAATTCAGACATCAGGTGATTTCAGCTAGAGAAGTCAGAGAGGGAACAGATGACAGAATTACAGGCTCAGATGTTTCTCAGCCTCACAGAGGTCATAGGAACAGATGACAGAAACACAGGCTCAAATATCTGTCAGCCTCACAGAGGACGTTTTAAATAACAGGGTTTGTTGGGCATACTGACCCTATAACTCTGGAACTTTTAGTTTTTATTAGAATTAACTAAATGAAAGCAAAGATAAATGCAGTAACCAAGTTGTGCTACAAGACAAATATAAATCAATTTCTCCGAAACAAACCTTTCTATGCATATAATACACAATGTTTTATTTGAAAAATAAACATTTGATTAATTTTTTTAAAAAATAATATAGCAACTATATTCTACCATGTTGTCAAATCAAAAGTATATCCTTAGGTTGCAAACTGTTCATTTTAGTGGTCAAGCCTTAAAAGGATCAACCTATGTGATCTGCAAAGTGCTGTGGAAATAAGGTTGATACAGAATCAGGTAGAAATATATAGAACAGATATAAAGCCTTTCTAAGGGCTTGGAGTTTTTTGTTTGGTTTTAAGAAAAACAAAACCCCACAGAACAGGATACACCAGAGAGAACTGGAGGCAACTGTACCACAAGCATGAAAGTACATTTAAGATGCCACATTAATGCACATGAAATGCTCTTTCCTGTTGGATTTATCAGATGCATCAGCTGTCAGTAAACCTAAAAATTGACCTATAGTAAAAAATAATTTGAGTATCCAATGCAACTCTTCTTGTTTCACTGCAAGCTCTGCTGTGGAGTTTTCTCTTAAACCTTAAAATGGCACCAGTGGTTCCTGAAAACACATCCTGAGCAGGCAGTCACCAAAGGAAACTAACTTTAGTTTCCAAACTTCTGGCATAGCAGGCAAGAGAAGGAAGACTTGTTTCTTTTTTTACCTTAGGAGGAATATGGTAGTGACTTTCAAACCATGTCAGTGTTTCAAATATTACTGTCTGAAAATCCTGAAGCTTTGTAACCAAACACTTGATATGATCCAGGGAGTCTTTAACCTTGAGATCTCAGGATCTTCTTTCAGAGGTCTGTCTTATCCTCATAACGACACATACATGCAGCCCTCTGGCTATCCAGGTATGGTTTACATCCTAAAAGCATAACTGCATCAAACAGCAGCTGAACAGTTGACTCACAAGCTGCAAATAAAGAGGAATTCAGTTAAAAGTACTCTTGAAAGTGGAATGGAATGGAAAATGGAAATGGAATATGGAATGGAAATGGAATGGAAATGAAAATGGAAAATGGAATATGAAACTAACAGAAATTACTGTGGCAAAATGGGGAGAATTCTAAGAAAGAAGCAGTCTTCTCTGGGCATAGCAAAGAGATTGTCAAATGAAAGACTGAACCAATACAGAATCACTTAAGCTGTGAATGAAGATTCAAACAAAACGATCCAAAAAATTCATTGCATATGGGGTGTTATCAGTGTTAGAAACATCACCTAAAACATCACTTGGGAAGATGAAAGAGCTGGTTTACTCCTGCACTTTTTGCTTTCTAATTTATGCAGAGGTTGCTACTTTTAACAGCAGCTCAACAGAAGTGAACAAATATTTACCAGTTCTGACACTAAACACTATCTTGATGGCTTATTTGCAGTTAAATCAATCAGAGAAGTTCAAACACAGGCTTGTTCTAAAAATATATTGCTCTCAGTGGGGCTACTTACTGTAAAAGAGACACTGGCCCAAGTTAAAAAGTCATGTATTCATCAGATGCAGGCCAACAACCAGGAGGAGGATTGTGTGGCCTGTTGTTAAAAAACCCCAAATGTACTCACTAAGGGACAGTATTAACTACTTCCACTATGACAATGTATTAGTTTCTTATCTTATTTCATAAAAAGAAACAATTCAGTATTTTCCTGCAGTTTACTAGCAATCAAATGTAGTAGAGATTTAGAAATCACCCAGTGGATATTCAGCCATTCACAGTAAATGCAAGAGTTGGATGTTTTGGCCAAGTTGTATTCCCATATTCATACTGCTAAATGTTATGTTTCCCCTCAAGTTTATTTTTAACTCTGATTGTTTTCCTGTGCTGTGTCTTTGCTTCGTGGAAGTGTCTGGGCTGCTTGACAGAGGGACAGGACAAGGCATCATTCTTTGACAAATAAGTTCAGTTAAACTTGAAAAAAAAAAAAAAAAAAAAAAAGGCTTTTTCACACTTACCCTGGACACTCTCTGAGATTCCAAGTGTTTTCTGCACATCTCTGCAAATTTTGGAGAGGCAGGACTGAAACTGCTCATCACAATCATTTTTACTATTGCCACAAGTATCATAACATCTGTCATGGTAATTGCAGCACTTGGTCATCGAAGGGATCCCAATGTCAAACTGTGAAGGAACACACACACACTCCATTGGTATTCCAATTAAGAAAGAAATTAAAAACTAATGCAATCAATCCAGCTATCATTCATTTATTATTCACAATATTTCACTGTTCTCAAGCTGTTGTGGTTTGGCCACATCCAGGAGCCAAGAACTCAGAGAGTTGCTTGCTCAGCCCTCATCCTCCTCCAGAGACCAGAGAATAGGAAGAGCAAAAGCAAAACAAAAACCATGTGAGACAAGATAAAGACAGCTTATTGGATAAATGAAAGAGGAAAAAAATGCCCCAAAATCAGAAGCACAAATGCAATTGTTCACTACATCCCCCAGGCAGATGGATGCCCAGACAATCTCTGAGCAACAACCACCTTGGAAGCCAAATGCTCACACTACCACCACCCACCCCACCCTGTTCTTCCAGTTTTTATTGCTGGCCATGACTCTGTGTCATATGGAATAATACCCTTTGGGCCAATTCAGATCAGGGGGGGGCTGTGTGTCCCCTCCCAGCCCCCTGCCCCAGCCCCAGCTTGGGCTCAGGGGTGGTGGATGGGCAGAAAAAAGTCCCCAAGCTGCCCCATCACTACACAACAGTCAAAACCATCAACACTTTTAGCCCCAAATCCCAAACACAGTGGTGTGCACCTTGCTAATGAAGAAAGTTAGCCCCATCCCAGCCAGACCCAGTACATAAGCTAACCTGTATTTTCTTTCTGGTATTAAGGAAAATGGATCAGTCAGTATGGAAAAGTAGGAGTCAGAGCCAAACCCTCCATTCTTACACAGCTGCACTTGGGGTTACTCAAGATCACGACAGCAAAACAGTAAAGCGAACATTAAAATATTAGAAATAACCAAATTCCACTTTATCCTTGTATTTTCTGTAAATTATGAACATGTTCATGCTGTGTTTGTTTACAATACTAACATTTTCCGTATGTTGCTGCCAAGCATGTGTTTGAGCTGATACAAGCAGGCATTGTTCATGGATGCTCTCTAATCCCTAGGATGGGGAGTTGACTAAAGATGAGGTATGAAGAGAGAAGACCCCAAATAGACCCCAAACACTTACCTGAACTCCAAAAAGAGGGGATCCACAACCATTTGGTGGGGCTGGTTTATACCCATAGCGATGAAGGGGCTTTGATCCTGAGAAAGATAATTTATCATGCCTCAAATTATTTTTTTTTTTACACAGAATTTTAGTAATATTAAAACTCACCACAGGGATTTGTTGGGCTTAAGACAGTACCAGGTACATTTTTAACTTAAACATATATTCAGGCAACTGAATATCAACACTTCTTACCAAATTGACAACTTAGGGTTAATAAGTATTTTTTTTTTAATGCGGGACAAGACACCTGAGTGTTAATGGGAACTTCCCAGGTTTAAACAAAACAAAACAACAAAGCTAAAGTTACAACAACTGATGAGTTGGTCAAGTGTAGGATTACATTTTGTATTAACATGTAGGCTTACATTAAAGAACAGAGTAAATTCAGTTATACTGTATTTTATATGCAATCAAGAGCAGTGCTCTGCTGCTTTTAGCTTAACCTTTAAAATGAACTGGAATTAACATCTGTTTTATTTCTACATCTGTAACAATAATATTTAAATGAGACTTTAAAGTCTTTTCTCCCTGAACACCCGGGAGAATTCTGCATCCCAAATTAAGGAAGATCACGGAGTTAATTTGGAAAATTGCCTTTCCCTAGTTTCGGTATTTGACACAAACCGAGGCCAAAGTTAGAAGATTAAAACGTCTTTGAAAACTGCGTTATCCTGGGGCAGGAAGGAACCGTCACGGTGTCCTGTCCATCTGCGGACCCACTCAGGGTGGCACCACCGAACCCATTCCCGACTTAATACATAACCCGACCCAATAAACCACCGGAGACTCGGTTCAAGCCGAGCGAGCGAGACCAGGAGGTTCTGCCCCAACCTCCCGTTCCGGGGCGCTCCTGAAACGCGGGTGATAAGAAACCCGTCCCTCCCGTCCACCCTCGCAGTTCCGGGACGGGTCTGACCGGACCGGACCGGGTCGGGCCGCCTGAAGGGAACCGGCTGGCTGCAGGGCAAGGGTCGCGGTGGCTGCAGCCCCCCGCCCGCTTTACCGTCGCTGCATTTGTAGCGGCAGAGCCCATCCTCGCCTCCCAGAAGGTCGAGGGCCGCGTTGAGGTACACATCGATCTTGTGCACCCCGTTGCGGATCGTTTTCAGCGTCGCCCGCCAGTCCGGGGTCTGCGGAGCCTCCGGGGATGCCGCCGGTCCAGGTCCCATCCAGGCACAGGCCCGCAGGAGCAGGAGGAGCAGGGGTAGCAGGGTGCGGGCCATGCCGAGCGGCGGGGGACCCGCTAAGCCCCCGCCGCCTGCCCGCTCCCGCAGCTCCCGAGCGGCCCGGTTCGGCCCGCAGCCGCCATCGTCCCCGTGGGTACCGCCCCGGCCCGCCCGGAGGGGAGGAGTCCGAGGGCACCGCACGCACCGTCCCGGGAGGAAAAGGGAGCGGGGCGGCTCATGGTGCCTCAAGCGGAGGGGAAGGAGAGTATCGCGTGGAAGTGGGGGTGGAGAGGACTGCGAACAGCTCAGCCACGGCCAAAATGCTTTTAATGCTTTTTTTTTTTTGAGCTGCTGCCGACGGACAGAGGGAAGGGGGGGTTTGGGGGAAGGGCCAGGATGGCGCTGGGGGACAGCCGGGCAGAGCTTTTCGTATCCCCCCTGCAGCTGCAGGAGGAGGAACCGCAAAACCCCGCCTGGAACCGAGCCCTTCGCCGCCGGTCACGGTGTCCCCTGGGCCGTGGAGGGGACCTTGACCCGACCCGTCTGGACACAAACCGGGAGAGCAGTTGGGTGCCGGTAACGCAGGGAACGGGCAGGGTTTGGAGATTATGTTGGGAATGGTGGAAGCGGTGGAAGAGACAGCGATAATGTTTGGGAGGAAAAATAACCAACACCCCCCCTCCCCCCCCCCCAAAAAAAAAACAACAACCAAAAAAACCCCAACTCCCCCCCCAAAAAACCCCAAAGGCTGATTTTTACTGTTAGTTTGCAGGAAGGAGAAGGTTCAGTGCCAGGGCTCGGCTTGGAGCAAAACATGGGCTGTGGGAGGGGGGTGTTGAAAATACTGATGTGGCTTCGTGTATCTGGGGCAGGATTTGTGTTAATGCAGCTAGAAAAATAGGGCCTTTTGGAAAACACGCGTATTCGGGGAAAAAGAAACAAACAAATAAAATAAACGGAACACAAAAAGCAAAACACAAAAACCCCAGAAAATGTAGTAGGGAGTATAGGCGTGAACCATTAAGATTTTAACCCAAAGGAAGGAAACTGATTCAGTGACCTTTACACATCTGAGTGATTCAGTTTCAGGTAAGAGCATCAAACGTGCAAGACAGAGTTGTAAAAGAGGATAAAGTCTATTAAACATGGAAAGCCCAGTCGTGATTTGCTGAAAAGAAAAATCAGACCAAAAATCAACCCACTTGGTAAGAAATGTTTGTTTGTGGCTTTTTAAAATTTGTATGGATTTTATATTTAAATTCTGGGTGCTTCATAGATGAATTAAAGTGGAGCCATGTGGAAATGATTTTTGTAATGAAAGCTTTAAGACATGTGGAGTCCCTCAGAATGTAGTAATATTTGGCTTCAGGACAAAACTAATTGTGAAGAAGAGCAAGAAATGGGAAGAAGAGAGACTTTCACATATCCAGGCAGAGCAGAAAGATAGATGGCAAAATATCCTTCTGGTTTCTCTTTTCAGTCCCATTTAACTATCTGTAGTTAAGAAATAGGTGGGAGAAGTTCTTTACAGGAACAAAGTGAAACAAAGGAGGGAGCTCTTCTACATCTCTCCAGCTTTCCCATATGATTGCAAGGACCCTGATTAAGCAAATTCCTGTGTGGGAATATCACAGAATCATAGAATGGTTTGTCCTGGAGGGGACCTTAAAGCTCACCCAGTTCCAACCGCCCTGCATGGCCAGGGACATCTCCCACTAGATCAGGTTGCTTATAATTTTATGTATTCCTGAACAGCAAGTTTGGAGGGGGGGGGGGTTTAAGCTATTCCAACCATTCCTTTAGTTATTAGTGACTGACAGGGAGAAATTAATGCTAGTAGTTATTTTAGAAGAAAGTGAAAGATAAGGAAAGTTAATTAAAAAGTAAAAATGTTGTCTGAAGCAGACTGTGGTGACTTACAAAAAAATATCACCACCACCACAACTGTGTCTTGTGAACATATGGCCTTTATTCAACAGGATAATTAATTGGGAGGAATAAAATAGAAACTAAAACCATGTGTGAAGTATGTTCTAAAACTATTGAGTGGTTTGATAGAACGGGCTGAGATGGTACTGAAACCATTTGACAGTTTTGTGTTGGGGGTGCCAGTCCACAATACAAATTCTAATACTTCTAAAAAATTCTGGGCCAAATTTTGGCCATAGCTCTTGCTGAATGTGACATTATTCTGTATAAACTGACATTTTCTTATAGAGGGCATCATTACTGCTGTCTAAAAAGATGTAGCTTTTGTAGCAGTCCTCTGGGCTTTGTTCCAGTACTGGTTTCCTAATTATTATGTGGGCAGAACTTCCTCACAAGGTGGGTGAATGCAGTTCCATTTCCACTTAATAATTCAATTTTTGTTGAGGGCCCCTCATCTTTGATCAGTCAGGGCAGTGCAAAACTCCCCCTGACTGCACAGTACTGGGATCAGGGCCATGGTGTTCTTTCTTTGTCACTTTTTTCTGTGTGGGAAGCTTGTTCTAATTTGAAAATCTGGGTGGTTGTTGTTGTTGTGTTCTTTTGTTTTTAATGACTGAGAGTATAAATTTTTAACTTTAGATCTGTAACGTGTTTTTATAGAATCAAGATTATAGGTATAACATACAGACTTTTAAATTCTTATATATATCAATTGCTATATAAATTGTGTATATACATACTCATTTTTACACAAAACCATGCAGTAAAACCCTTTTTGATGTTAAGAGTTTTTTTGGATGCCAGAAATATATGTATACACACAGAGAACTTAAGATAGAAATGATGTTATTTATTTAGTTGAAGATGAAACTTTAAAATTCCTTTGCTGTTTGTGACCAGCTGCAATTAAATTAATAGAATTCAGAGCTACAAAAACTGCACCAAGCTAGATGATCAGGTGAGATATATTAACAAGCTAAAAATGTCTGAGGTTGTAGCTGAAAAAACTGCCACCAAACAGAGTTATTATCTGGGAAATTGTTGAATTACAACAAATTTAATGATCTGTCAGCCAATAGATTGTCTGAAGTCTGGTTTCTCAGTAAGCCTAAAGAATCAACTGTTGAGCAAGGCAGCATCCTGAGGGTTTCTAGTGACCTGCAGTTTGAGATAATGGAAGTTCCTTAAATTGTAATTAAAAATTATTTTGGTTACTGGCTGTTCTGTGAAGTTCACACATTGCCATTGCAATCATTTCCAACCATTGCTCTCAGTTTAAATAAACATACAACTGGAATGCAAGGTGAAACATGGAAAAAAACCCAGCAGAGTTACAACAAGAAAAAGATACTTTAATTTCCCTACTTTTGTTGGAGACTTCTGTGCAGATTCACGTGACTCTTCCTATAGACCGTGGTATTCATGGAAGTGTTAAAATTAAAAAAAAAACAACATTATTTAAAAATTGTATTGACAGCTGCTAAGCTACACGGCTGCTGGTTGGAAAAGAAGAACTTGTGTTCATTTTTCTCATGGTGATGGGGTGATGGGTGATGGGAAGAAGTGTTTAATTTTCTGAATTCTAGATATTATACCGAGAAATGAGGCTCCTTGTCACATGGTGGCTAATCCAGTCATAATAGCTGGCCACTTGGGTATAGACACCTGGGTGCCCAGCCTCCCCACAGTTCTCACCCCAGCTCACAATGCCCCAGACATAGGCCACGTTTTCTGCATCAAAACAAACCAAGGGGCCTCCTGAATCACCTTTGCAGCTGTCGATGGAGCCATCGTAAGTACCTGCAGCAAAAGAAGCAAGAAAAAGCCAAAATAAGTTCATGTACCATCTAGCACACAAAAAAGAGCTTAGGAAGTTGTGTGGTTTTTTGTTTTGTTTTGTTTTGTTTTTTCATGGCCGTGTTGCTTCCTGACTGATGTTTGGCTAATAGCAGTAAAGGAGGTTCCTAACCTCTGCAGTCTCATCTCTTTTCTTTTGAAGCATGGGACCTCTCTTTTTGTGGCTATCCCAAATTCACCTCCTTTGCTTTCATGTCAGGATTGTGAATCTTGTTTTACCCCATGCAACAGGGAAGAATGCAGCTCTATTGCCCGTTGTGTCATTAGAAGTAAAAAGTGAACAGAAGGGGGATAAAAAAGGCAGAAAAATTGATGGGCTGAATTCTGTGGGAAGGAAAGTTCCATCATATGTGTGAGCCTACAGGACTGCTGGTGGTGTCCTCTCTGCCCAATAATTCCTTGGTTGTTTCATCACATAGAGGTCTCAAAAATATTTTCTATATTTATGAAAATAGGTGGGCAGGAGCATGTGAAGGTGGGGATGGGAAGGAGAGCAATTCTAGAGGCAGCAATGTGGACCTTTTGCAACACCAGCTGTGACCCTGAGGATCCTGTGTGCTGCACGAGTTGTTTCAGTGCTCACACAAGTACCTGTTGGCCATTCAGCAAATGTAGTGCTTGTGAAAAAATTAAATTAAGAGTGAAGGGTGTGATATAAACAGCAGCACTGCCACAGAGCTAGAAAACGATTTACGCTTTGTCCTATATACTCAGAAAACTTTAACTGATTGCTAACACCCTTACTACATTTTTTCTGCTTGGTTGATTGACCTCATATGAAGGAACTCATTACTAAGCAGGTGTCTGCAGATTTTTAAAAATGTAACTTCTTTCTTGAACCTCTACATTCTCAGAAGAGTTTTGTGAACTTCTGAGAGTTGGAAATACTATAGTACTACTATATACTACCCAGTATCTTATATATATTATACTGAATTTATCACAAATTATTTGGCTTTTATACATACCTTTTTGTTATTAATTAGTTTGTTTAAATATTGCCTTCAATTTTTAATTGAAAGAACTGTTGAAACTATCTGCCCTCTAAGCCCTTATTGCTCTTTCAGTCATGTATTTGGAGATATCTCTTGTTACTTGAGAAGCAAAAAATGTGTATTCAATATCCTTCATTTAGTAATAGGAGTGACAACTAGTTTCTTGGCTAGAGGAATCTTTGTTTGTAAAGTTAATTGTATTTTTTCTGGGGTAGTAGCAAATGAGTAAGCAGATGAATGGTCACATTCTTCTAGTCCACAGAATTAATGTTCTCAAAGAGAGGTGTTTGCTGAAATATGTGGCTGAATCAGAACTGGCTGTAGTAAAGGTAGGAATTATAGTGGGCTGTAAAGTGCTTATGTAGTTATAAAATGTAACTCAAATTGCTTGCCAAAATTGGCAATATAATAATAGAAACTTGGCATAGTGTCATCTTAGCTCTGTTAATAAATAGATAAATAAGGATAGATGCACTTAGGCCCCCATGGGTAGCATTTTGCTAATGGTGATACCGTAGCAAACAGTTTATTACTCTTCCCAAGATTAAAAGATTCCCAGGAAGTATTTATGACCTTCTAAGCACTGGGTTTGATGGTAGAGAAATATAGTAAGAAAATTGATGCTTGCCTGCACATGCCATTTTTTTAAAAAATCGTCCCGGGTACAATTCAGAACAATTCTGAAATAAATTAACATTGCCCCACTTGAGGATATATTGTTTGGTATAACCTGGAAAAGAAAAGAATACACTTTTCTAAATTAAAATCAGTAAGTACATATTAGACACAATATCATAGAAGTTTATGTATTTGTTAATCTACAGAATATAATCTTTAGTATTATAAATCAGATACCATAAACTGCCACTAACAATTCATATGAATTGCAGTGAATTCACCATGTATTTAAAAATAATGCAGAGTGGTTTAATAGCAGTTTTGAAGACAGTACTTTCATGTTTCCCTTTCCTTGTCTTCCTAATTTCTTTCTGTTTTCCATGCAAGGTTTCCAAACACTGGGAAATTGTTGTGTTTTTTCCTGTGAAGTGGCAATGGGGCTCTGATCATCCCTGTTACCTTTTTTCCAGTTCTACTCTATCTTTTTGGGGATGAGTGAACCAGATATTGAAGATAAAGGTGAACTATGTATTCACAAGGCTAAAGAGATTCTCTGTTCTGTTCTCTGTGATTTGCTACTAATTCCCAACTTTGCATTTGCTGCATGGACTGGGTATGGGCAGGGGAAGCTTCACAGCCAGGATGCAGTAGTGCCAACACCAGGCTGCAAAACAAATACTTCTCAAATCTTTCAAAGTCTGATTCTATTCTATCTATCTATCTATCTATCTATCTATCTATCTATCTATCTACCTACCTATCTACCTACCTCTGTGCAACCTTCCCTGGTCTAAACACAAACCTGAGTGACAAGATGTGCTGAGTTTCAGATCTTCTTGGGCAGGGGACAGATGCCAGGCTGTGAGCTACCACTTGTTAACTTGTTAGTTACTGTTACCAGTCTCCACAGCTAATACCAATCTTAGATTGGCAAAAAGAATGTTTTTATTGTCCAGAGCTATGAGTGACTGAAACAGCAGAGGAAGTTGTATGGAAAGAAAACCAACAATGACATCCAATGCCAAATCACAGCCTACGTTTCCTGTGCTCTTCAGTGTGCTTTGTGCACCACTAATCTTCAACTTTTTCAAAATGAAAGCTCACCACGACTGGAAAACACATAATACATTCTTCTAGCAATAAATTAATTAAACAAAAAATAAATACCTTTCTCTAGTCCCCAGCCAGAAACCTTGCATCTGTCACCAGCCTTGAACATATATTCTGACCAGGGTACACAGGCAGGAGAGCTGTGTGTCAGGGAGCAATCTCCTTCCCCAAGCCCTTTCAGCTCCAGCAGAGCAATGTCATTTTCATAAGTTGAGGTATTAAAATTCTCATGGATTATCACTTGGTTTAGCCTGAAAGTCTCTGTCTCTCTGTCATACATTATTGTATCCAGCAGCCCAACCCAGACACGGTACAGGTGGACTCGATTTGCCCTGGAAAACAAACAGTGAGATAAAGTACTTCATACAAGCTGTAAATTTTATCAAAGTTTCTCTAGAAAGAAACTTTATTCAGATATATTCAGATTATATCCATATAGTTTCTTTCTGGAAAACCTTTCCATTTTTTTCTGAAGTGTGGCAAGAGCAAGGCAGCTGACACACTGCTGATGACTACAATTAACACAGATGTTAAAGGCCACCTCTGTGTTTAGTGCTGTGACAAAGAGAAAGCAGGTGGTGTTGAGATGGATAGGATGCTGGGACTGGTAAATCTTCCCTGTCAGCTCTGGCTTTTCTGGGGAATATATGACCTCAGGGAACAGATCCTGAATCATAGAATCATAGAATTGGCTGGGTTGGAAGGGACCTCAGAGATCATCAAGTCCAACCCTTGATCCACTCCCACTGCAGTTCCCAGCCCATGGCACTGAGTGCCACATCCAGTCTCTTTTGAAATATCTCCAGGGATGGAGAATCCGCCCCTTCCCTGGGCAGCCCATTCCAATGCCTGATCACCCTCTCAGTAAAGAAATTCTTTCTAATGTCCAACCTAAACCTCCCCTGGCACAACTTGAGACCTCTTGTGCCCTCTTGTCTTGCTGAGAGTTGCCTGGGAAAAGAGCCCAACCCCCCCTGGCTCCAACCTCCTTTCAGGGAGTTGTAGAGAGTGATGAGGTCTCCCCTGAGCCTCCTCTTCTCCAGGCTGAACACCCCCAGCTCCCTCAGCCTCTCCTCATAGGATCTGTGCTGGATCCCTTCACCAGCCCAGTTGCCTCCTTTGGACCTGCTCCAGCACCTCAATCTCCTTCCTGAGCTGAGGGGCCCAGAACTGGACACAGGACTCGAGGTGTGGCCTCACCAGGGCTGAGCACAGGGGCAGAATCCCTTCCCTGGACCTGCTGGCTGAACTTCCCCAAGGTGGAAACGGGGAAGAAAGAAGGTCCCTTGTATCTCTCTTTCAGGCAAAGTGTTTATGGCAAACAATTCCTGCCTGTCCACTATCAGACTGAAGAATGCTGTGTCTCTTCAGAGCCACAATTACATTTTCATCCTTTTATTCACTGCCAAAATGTTCTGCTTTCTCTGGATCTTCTCCATCATAAACATGGGCTAGCCAGTGTTTGATTCAACAGGCAAAGAGGAATTCCCACAGAGGAACCTAAGAAGGGCAATACCATTCAAATAAATCTTTCTGCTTTGCAAGAAGAAAATAATGTCCTGGTTTGTTATTTTTACCTGACACAGTGTGCAGCAGTCAGGACCCAACAGCCACCAATGTAAACCCCTCCACAGTACACTGTTGAACCTTCACTGCCAGTGTCTTTAATTGCCACTTGCCAAGGGAATTCACCCTATTCAAACAACAAATACCCAAATAATGTGAAATCATAGTAACTGTACTATTTTTAGTGCCTAAAGGGAAACACACTTCTTGGTATCACCTCCTCTGCTTGACTCATTCAGATTTTAAATTAAGAAAATCTGCTAGCCAGAAACTGTGACTTGGGCTCCATCTGATAAAAGGATATTTTTGCAATAATTCTGTTCAATCTTCTGACTTTGCATGATACTTCCTTCCCTCCAGCTTTCTGTCATCAAAGCCCTTGTAGCCAGAAAAATAGATGCAGAATATGCCTTGATATACTGAGGATATAATTTTTCCTGCATTCTGTCTCAAGGGTGCAAATTTAAATGCCGTTTGGCCATAGCTGTTATTTCTAGCTATAGCATTAAGTATTTTGCTGAATCATTGTGTACTTGCACTGTAATGCTCAATTTCAATTTCAATAATGCTCAATTTCCAATTTCAATTTCAATTTGGAAACTCCATATTTAACTTTCTAAACTGTGCCTCTCTTTACTTTCATTCAGTTCGATGCCATGACTGCTGCAAAACATGACATTAGTCTTGTAGCTCATTTTGTTTTTTCTATATATCTTAACAGAAGGACAGTAATGACCATTTACATTAATGCTGAATTAATTAATATCTGGTAAGGTGGGTTTTTTTACCTTTTTTGCAGTCTGTCCACCTACGATTCTTTTCCGTCGGATTAATGTGTGGTTCTTAAGACCACAGTGTAGTTGAGGCAGAAATGTCTTTATCATTTTTCTTTCTTTAACAAAAAGGGAAAAAAAAAGGATCTCAGAATTCAGGTATCCATTCTCTCTCCTTGGAGACATGTTTATCTTTGTCCTGCAAATCTGAGTGCTGTGAATATGGCAGTAGCTGGAGTAACAGGAAAGCAATGACCAAAAATTTTGGCATCTCTTTTTCCTTTGAAAGTTGTTTGTGTCTTAGCACCACGTTACTTCTCCTCATTTTCTACTGCTGCTTGCATCCAGGCAAATAATTTTAAAGCAGTTCCTCTAGATTTTCTGAGAGTTTACCTCCACCAGTTTCCAGAACCTGCAGATGTTGAGTCCTCAGCCATGATTTATTATGGCATTCTTGAAATCAGTGGAAAGTGAACAAAGCCCCAGAGTGCATATGACTAAATCTCAACATTCAAATATCTGAGTGTTTTAGATCTAACCAGCTGGCTGGTAGCTAGAAAGAGTGCAATAAGAGGATATGCTGCTCATTTTGGAGGGTTGGTTACACTTACCTTCATCCATACTGTCATTTGCAGCACCTTTGTCCTTGCCTGCAGTAGAAAAACAAAATACTAGAAGTATTGCCAAATATCTCTTCTATTACTTGAATATATGTTTGGGTACACATTTTAAATGCATAAGGGCACTCTCATATGGGCAG
Source organism: Heliangelus exortis (assembly GCF_036169615.1). Classification (NCBI taxonomy): domain Eukaryota; kingdom Metazoa; phylum Chordata; class Aves; order Apodiformes; family Trochilidae; genus Heliangelus; species Heliangelus exortis. Next base: position 3,876,010 of record NC_092425.1, read on the forward strand.
AAACTCTCAGCCTGGTGCCTGCTTTTTGCTTTCCAGCTGGACACTCTTTGGCTGCCTCAGCCCACAAACAAGCAGCAGATACACATCCGTAACTAAATGACATTTTCTCTGCTATTCTGCAAAGAAACATTGATAAATAGGGGTCTGGTTTGTTTGTTTGTTTGGTTTGATTTGTTTTTTGGGGGTTGGTTTTTTTATCTCTACATTCTCCTCCATCACAAAACAAGAATCCCTCCTCCTGCCCCATCGACCTTTTGGAACTCCCTCAAGCCCAAAGGAGCATTAGGTAACAGGATTATTTTATTTTTTTTCCAATTTAGATGATGCTGTTTTGTACTGTTTGCCTCCTTTAGCAGGGTAAATGAGGGTATTCAGCATGAGAGGTAAAAGAAATGTTTCCTGAATCTGGTTTCTCAGCTTTTATTCAAACAAAATGCCCATTGAATTCAGTTCCTCCATGGAGGTTGAGGAGACTGAGTTACTGCCAGTACTGTTTACATTTAGGGTTCAGGTTTACCTTCACCAAATACCATTTACCAGTAGTGTTTACTTTTTGGCTTTAGAATTTCTCTTAGCAGAGCAAGGAAAAATATTCTAATTTCAAAATAAAATCTTTTCAGTGCTCTGGGAAACAGCACAGAAGAATGATTATATTGACAATCGAGTTGAATTCCTTATCTGTGAGGAAAATATTCCTGTCTATAATTTCTTCAAAAATAGGGAATAGCAGGTTGGTAGACAGCCAAAAGACACAAATCTGGTTGAAGCCTTCTAGAACATCTGTTTTTTCCTTTAGTTTTCTTTCTTTCTTTTAGTATTCTTTTAGTATATTCTATATATATTCTTTTAGTATTCTTTTTTAGAGGGAGAGGGAGGAAAATGATCTAACATTTCTTTCTACCATGTAAAATATCACACTGGGAAGACTTAATTCCTGCATGCATTTTGTTTTTTCTGCTCTGCTGAATAATATTATGCACTGTGTAGCCTCTAGTTATGGATGATGAGAATGAAATGAAAGACACAAGATGTTTATCTTGCAGAAGGAAACCTGCACAGTGAACTCCAGCTTCATCTTCTCCTGTGAGGCAGTCGATTTCTTTGTTACAGACATTCTGGTGTGGGATACAGATATCTGACCTGCAGTGGAAACTGTTGCCTCTGCACTCTGTAATACAAGAGAATTACAGATGTAAACCACAGGATTCAGCAACCTTTTTAAAATACAGCTTTTTAAAATATAATTCACTATCATATCTGTGTTATGGGGACTTGGCTGTTCAGAAACAGCCTACAAAGCAGGCTCTGTATCTCTAAAATATAATGAGGCTGTTCTCATTTTACAGTCTTGAAGTTTTAGATCTCTTCCCAGTTCAGGACTGGACTTTAATATCACTCCTTACCAGTTTCATACATGACACCTGCCCACACTCAACCTCAGCCAAAAGATCTCCAGTTTTGCCAGCACTGCTGATCATCTCAAATGAGAAATTTATTATTTTGGTGTGTGTCAAATTTACCCCCCAAAAATCGGAGTCCAAGCTGGATTTTGATTGAATGAGTTAAATGCCAAAATGCAGGGTTAGGAATCAAGAATTCATTATTAAATGAATTTAATAATTCATTTCATCTCAAAGTCTTGATTATAGATTATATGAAACAGTACTATAAACCTGAGAACCACCTTCCTTTTAATTCTTGTGATCACTTTGTATGTTATCAAAAGCTTGAATATATGGCAGGGTTTATGACCCACCTTACAATCTTAAATCAATCTACTAGTTAAGGATATTTCTATTTTCTATACTATTTCTATTTCTATAATATTTTCTTTGATAGAAAATAATACAGTTCTCTAAAAGTATCCAGGTATCCCACACAGACCACTGAACCCATTTGAGGGGTTTGATCCCAGAAAGCATTGATTTCAGCCCATACAGCTGAAACAGCCTCTTTTGGTCAAGTGGAATCTAGATAAATATCCTCTAAATATAGGTATTTATTATTAGTTTCTAAAATGCCTGTGACTGTGTTTCCTCAATGATCAGATTAAATTTACTGACAATTAGAAAACTACAAAAGTAATTTAGGGATAGTGATGGGATCTGTGACTCACCTTACTCTTTGGCAAATGAAACTCAACTTCTGGAAGTTATCTTTTGCATGACCTGAATGCATTCCCTTTCCTAACCAAAATTGTTACAGCTGCACTTGCAGATGCTGGAAAAATTACTTCTCATGAGCAAACAGTGTGACACAAACTGTTCAGAGATATTCTATGGATAATTTGCATTCATAATGTATTTATGAGAAATCTTGGTTTGGTTGAAAGATAGTCCATTGCAAAAAACAGTGTCTTTGTTTAATTCCTATTGATTTTTCCCAACTAAAAATACATTTTAATACTAACATGGCTTTTTTTTTTTTTTTTTTAATTGTATTATGCCTCCTGTTTTTTGCACATGTATACATAAACTATGGTTTGCTTTACTGTAGTGACCTTTTGGAAGAGAGACTGTTGCATCACTGTAAAAATTCTTTGGGAGTTTTCTGCTGAAATTATTTTGAAACAGCTGAGAAAGGAAATTCTTACCTCTACAGCACAGCTCATCACTTAGGTCCCCACAGTCATTGATTCCATCACAGGTTTTACTCAGAGAAATGCACTTCTTGTTGACACACTGAAACTCCCTCTCTGAACAAGCTGTGCAGCACGATGAAAATCAAGTTAGTGTGAAAAAGCCTGTAGGTTCACAACTGCCCCTGGAAACATTCTGTAGGCATTCTAGGGGCCAGATATGTAATAAGGAAGCTTAATCACCCTGTTTAATCACCTCCTTTAATCACCTTCTCATCAAGGTGTCAATGTGACCTATTTCCTCCTCCAACTTGCAATAGCCTGGCAAAAGGGAACTCTTAATTTCTTCTAGATGAGGACTGAACCAGAAGAGATTGGTTTGAACCAATCTCTTGTAATTAACTCAAGGGTTTAAGGTGATGGATGTTCCCTCTCTTAGAAGGGAGCTTTCAAAAGGCTGTGAACTCCTCTACATTTGTGCCATAGGAAAAACCTGAGACCACAGGTAGCTGATCTCAGTCTGATGCTTAGCAGTGCCAAGGAAAATCCACCACAGAGAACAAGAAAGGTGTCAGAAGTCAAAATAAAGACCTGATTTCCTTTATATCCTATCAATTCCAATCTGGTCATGCTTGCTGGCTTCAGTGTCCTAACTGAGCTGCCTCATAGGCAAAGGGATGAGGAGGAGGTTGTCACCTTGCCAGGTTGTCACCTCTCTCTTCACCAGTTAACCCAAGAGACCCAAGATTTGTGGGATACAACACACCTTGGTATACTAGGGATACAATATTCCTTGGTATACCTTGGGGGACAAACAGAACTTTTGACAAATATCCCTAAAAAGACTTCAGGAGCAACGCTGATTTTCCAAACTCATAAACTCCAAGCTTTACTGAAGGCTGCTCTAATTGTCTTGAAAGTTTTCAAAAGTGTTATTTTAAAAAAATCAAAAGTTTAAATGTGTGTTTGCTGCAGCTGAAAGTTCAGCAAACTGGGTACTAATTATTTAAAATAAAATCTGAGAATCCCCAATAGATATAAAACTAAAAAAAACCAAAACCTACCAACCTCTGAGATTTTCATGGCACTGGAGGCTAACAAATCCCTCATTCCTATCTCTTGATTTCACCTCTATGTGACATTCAGCAAGACTTGTCTCTAAGCCCCTGCAAGTTATTTGCAGACAGTGCAATGAATTTAAGGCAGATTCTGTGATGCTGTAATCTGCTTGGTAATATTCAGCACCCCTGTGAAGATACAAGTAACAATAACAACAAATTACATCATTTCACAATGGATTGTTCACTGCTTTTATTGTTCAGGATTATCTGGGATTCTGCAGTGTTCATGAATTTTAGTCCTGGCTAAGAGTGGATGATTCCCCATGGAATCCAGGGGTAAGCAGGTGTTTACTTTGGAAGAAAAAGGAAAATTCAGTGCTAATTTTTGCTGCATAGAACTGTCCCTAAATCAATATGTGGCTCTATGGCAGTCACTGTGTAACATGATGGTTAGAAAGCTCTCTTTATGTGGCAGAACTTGTAAACTCTCTGTGTGGGCTGTGAATTCAGGGATATTTGGGAACCATCCTGCACGGTCAGATATCCTTGATGGCATCAAAACCAATGCACACTGAGGAAGCTCAGCCCACTGTAAAGCTGGGATTATTTCATTTTATCTCCTTTTATTTCACTTACCTCCCATTTTCACCTGAGTGGGATCCTCTTTAATAGTCTGTGTGTTCCCTACCTTAAAGAAATGTGGAGTGAGTAAATAAGTAACTAGAGGCTTACAATGGGACTCCAGGGCTGAATGCTCTGTTCTAGGACAAACCCTTCTCTGTTATCTACAAACCCTTCTCTCTTATCTCCTCTTCAGCCATCCCTGGGGTCAAAGCAAGCAGTGGAAGCTGTGTTGACAGAAAAATGTATTAGTCTGGCTGGCTCAGCATAAGAAACTCGTCTGCTCAGAGACTGTTGCTCAGAGCTACAAAGAGGTGGTTCCTCTGTGCTCTTCCCCTTACACAGACCTGAGAGAAAACCTCTGCAGTAGTCATCAGCTTTGTTTTAGAAGTAAAACTACTATGGACTGTAGAGTTGTGATCTGTAGTAGAAGACAGAAATCCATGTTTTGGCTTCCACTCTCAGATGTCCCTTTAAGAAGTTTTATCAGAATATTGTAGATGAATGTATGATTACATTATGATTGTATGACTACATTATTCATGACTTTTCTGTCTTAACTGCTGGCTGGCCATGACTAACACTTAAAGATGCATTGCTACTTTTTCAGACCCCTTTAGATTATCCAGAGATAATTTCCCCAAACTTACAATTCAAAGCCAAGGTGCCTGCAAGCCACATTTGCTTCGTTCATTGTCCACTCGTTAGCACATACAAAAATGTCATTCTTTTGATTCACAGGTTTTACTCCAAGCAGTTTTGAGCCTCCATGGCCCACAGAGATTGAAAATGTTTCTAAAAAAAAAAAAGGAAAAAAAAAGAAGAAAAAAACCCCAAATAAAACATATTATGTGGGAGTAGTGGAAAGACAGCACAGAAACAAATCACAACTAATTTTGTATTGGCAGCAAAAGTTCCCATGGAAAGAACAGTAAATTGAGAATCAGAAGCTTTAAGTATAATTCCATATTTTTCTGAGGACTGACTTCATGGCTTTGAGCCTGCCATTTTCCAAAAGTTTAAGGAAAGAAATTAGGGTGATGTATCCTCCCATGTAAGAATACCCAGAGTTCTGTCGAGGACAGCTTCTTATTTCCCTGACTTCCATTAAAGGGCTTTTGATAACCAGTAAAGCTTCAAGTGAGGTGGCCAGATCCTCATCTGTGACATCCACAGGGCAATTTCCAGTGTTTGCAGCACAGCTGAGCCCCTCAGCTTAATTCAGTGCAGATGTAAAGGGAGGGCACCTGGAAGACACAGAGGCTCTCCTATCCTTTCCAGTGGAATAGGCAGAATCCCAGTGTGCCACCCCGGGGGTGATGGGCTGAGATGCTGCTTCTCCAGGGACCATGAGGGATGGTACTGGGCCAAGAGATTGGGCAGGAGAGCCCTGTGTGGTCCTCCTGTTCCTCCTGTGTGCTCAGTCCCCCTCCAAAAAATACCCTTTTTGCTGATGTGCCCAGCAGACCCATTTCTGCTGTGCTTCCCAACACCCTGCCTGGAGACCTATGAGCTTTTTCCTGTGTCTCTTCCCTTCCAGATCATTTCAGCAACCCAGCAGCAGAAGGGTGACTTGGGGCTGTCAGCCACTTTGTTTTTAGGAAAAGAAGAGATCCTGCCCCTTTGCAGTGACCTCTTCTTTTCTGTTTCATGTCTTTACCAGCACAAGGAAACCGACCGAATTTCTGAGCTGGAAATACCAAGCATCTCCTTGGCCCCAAGTGACAGAGTGACAATTTTTGGGAAAGGAGGTGTTACTACCTTGAGGCATGCATTTTCCCTTGTGCAGGAACTTTGCTTCGGGATGTTGGCACTCGTAGCTCTTCAGGTGACAGTAAGTATGGAAGTGTTTTCCATGGGCAGAACAAACAGAGGAGCCATTCTTTGGGCACTGGTAGGGAAGCTTACAAAGGCACTTCCCATCCACACAGCGTTCCCATGGGTGACAAAAAACTTTCTCACAGGACTTGTGTGTGTATTTGTTGCTCAAGCATTCTCCTATAAGGTGTGTGTCTTGCTCAGCTGGCTGGGCAGGCTCGACCTGCTGAAACTGGTTTCCTTCAGCATTAGATGCTACACTCTGCAAGGCAAAGAAAATAAAAAAAGAAAGGGGGTAAGACTAGGAACCATACCAATTCTGCAGGTCCCTTTACTGACCTCAAAGAGTTAATTTATAAGCATTTTCCTATTTTACGAGCACGGAGGTTCTGAATATAATTTAAACTGTTTATTCCCTTAGCTTCGGTCAGCTCATATTTCAAGTTTTTCTGAACATCTTTTTTCTTTTTGGATCATTCACCTGGTGTGATCTTCACTCTTACTGCTCTCCCACAAACTTTATCCTCTTTAGCCTTCAAACATCATCTGAAGTGCACAGCAGATTATAAACATTTTTTTTTTTTTTTAAGCCCATGGTTTATAACACACCACAGCAATGGGGTTGCAAGCAAACAAAAACATAAGGGGGATTTAAACACTGAAAAATGAATTACTTTTTTCTCTGAGTATTTTTTATTTGCTTGCTTGGCTTTAGGTTTAAATATCACCTGTAAATATTTATTAACTAAGAAGCAAATCAAGGCATCTAAAACTATTTGTTTCATTGCTGAAGTAGCAAGTATCTTACAGAAATTTGAAAATTAGATGGCCTTAATTATCAACTTTTTTCCTGTGGATTTGCAGTGGGGCTGCTGGGCATCACCAGGACAGATTAGGACAGATTCTGGCCCTCTGTCCAACTGTGAGTGACTCTGCACCTGAGTCTGTGCAGCTCCCTGGTGACTTTTTGCTGCCTTTTGCTTACTCAGGTCCACAGGTAAGAAGAGTGTTGAAAAATATATTTGGGTGGATTTAACATAAAAACAGGAGAGAGAAGTTTTTCCTCAGGTGGATCTATCAGTTGTGCCTCTGTCAACAGGATCGATAGAGATGAAGTTTAAAGTTCTCATGAAGAAATCTTAGCCATGGTCAGTGAAGATAAAAAATTTAGTGGAACAAAACCCCCTTTTAACAGTTTTATAATCTTATTAAATTCTTCCTGCTGTGCTCAGGTCAGTAGAATCCAAACTGTCAGCCAGATCCGGCTTGGCAAAACTCCAGGATTGTACCCAACTTTTTCTCCTGAAGAGGAAAAAAAAGGTGCTGATTTTTATCTCAGGGTTTCTTTAAAAGACTCGGGGCACACTTGAACACCCAGCCCAGCCCAGAAGGATTTTCTGGGACACTTTTGCCAGAAAAGATCGTGCAGCAAACCTCCGGGCAGTCTGATGAAACACCGGGCTGCCACCTTAAAAGCTTTTAATGTTTCTCAAAAAAGTGGGGCAGAGAAAATCCCAGCACTTTTCTGTGGCCAACCAGGCTTGGAAATGGGGATTTAATCATGATTAAAATCTTCTCTAGAAGCCACTTAGCATATGAACTCCAGATAAAATCGAGACGTGAAAGGGAAACAGCAAACTTCAAACACTCAAGCTGGGCTAAAACACAAATGTAGGAAACACAAATGCTAGGGAAGGAAACATAAAAAAAAATTCAGCTGGTTTTGCTTTTACAACAATAAACAGCTTTTTAACTATTTGTTGTTGAGTTTTCTTTTTTTATTTATTTTTCTGATTTGTTTTTTTTAATTACTGCTACCACAATAAAATAAAATTCTTACCTCTGATCCACAAAACAAAAAGAAAGAGAAGAAAACCAAGAAAACTGGGAGCACTTGCATGATGAGATTTTCTCTCTTTATAGACAGATTCCTCTGGCTGGGATTCTTTGGAGTATCAGCTGTTGGCTTTGTGTTTAATTTTTAACCTTTGGTAAAATATTTCAATGCGTGTTTAGAAATTAAATACAGGAGCCTCAACTGCAGACTCTGAAATCTGATCTCCCCAAAAAGGATCCCGCCTGGGCTCAAGCAAAACCCTTCCAGGAAATGATTAAAAGGAAGCATTTATTAAGGAGACACATTATTTCTGTATACAGATTTTTCAGGTATTTTGAAGAATTTCACTTTGAAAGACGGTTTCCATGGAAACCTGCACTGAAGTCCTCAGAACCCACCCATAGGGTGCTGAAAAAAACGACCCCGGGGATCGATCTGGGGGTGCTGTTTGGGTCAGGGGGCTGCAGGTTGGGTCGGGGGGCTGAAGATTGGGTCAGGGGTGTGCAAGTTGGGTCGGGGGGTGCAGGACGGGTTAAGGAGGTGCAGGATGGGTCAGGGGGCTGCAGGTTGGGTCGGGGGGGTGCAGGTTGGGTCGGGGAGGTGCAGGTTGGGTCAGAGGCTGCAGGTTGGGTCAGGGGGGTGCAGATTGGGTCAGAGGCTGCAGGTTGGGTCAGGGGGATGCAGACTGGGTCAGGGGGGTTAAGATTGGGTCGGGGGGCTGCAGGTTGGGTCAGGGGGTACAGGATGGATCAGGTAGGTGATCCATCTTCTTCGGTTCTTCGGCACCAGCGCTACAGGAACAGAGGAAGGGGCGTGACACGCTTCGCCCTGCTTTTGCGACACTCCTGTCACTTTACGGCAGGCGGCCGCCTTTCCCGGCGGTGTGGGCGGTTTCCATGGAGGCGGCGGTAGCGACGGCGCGCGATGCCGACGTCACAACCGGCGGCTCGCGGGACGCCACGTGCAGGGAGCAGGTGGGGCTCGAGCGGGGCGCGGGGCTGTTAGTGACCGTTAGTGACCGTTGGCGACCGTTGGTGACCGTTGGCGACTGAGGAGAGGGGGATGGGGGGGCGGGGGGGCGGGGGGGCGGTCTTGGCGGGCATCCCTCAGGCGGGCTGAGGGCCGTGATCCCTGATCCCTGTTCCACCCCCCCGGTATTCCCGGGAAAGGTGGGGACGGCTGAACGTTAAATCAGCAAACGGGACCGTCAGGTAGCTTTGAATTTTTGCAGCGGCTCAAATGTGAAAATATCTTTTCCCTCTGAACTGATTCTTGTCCGAATTTCAGGAGGTAGAACAGAATGTCTTTCCGGGGAAGAGGAGGAAGGGGAGGAGGCTTCAACCGTGGAGGAGGTGGCGGTGACAGAGGTGGCTTTAACCGTGGTGGCCGAGGTGGCTTTGGACGGGGAGGTGGCCGAGGAGGCTTCAACAGAGGCGGATACGACCAGGGGCCTCCAGAAAGGGTCGTGTGTAAGTTGACGAGGAGAGGGTAGAGAGAGATGCCAACACAATCAATATGTTTGAAAGCAAATCCCATTTATTTACCTACGCGGCTGTGTTTATATACAAACAAGTGTGTCTTTACTAAATACACTTAGTGATTGGTTATTATGTGATGACCACACTCTTAACTTTAAAGCTAATTGATTAATTAATAGCAGTGACCACATACAGATTACCTAATGCTGATTCAGTCCACAATTTATCTGTAACAGCTTTTTCCACATCTTGTCTTCTGCATGTAGCTCATCTTCTTTTGTAACTTTTCAGTCGCTTCAAGGTCTTTAGCTCAGCATAATTTACAAAACCACCTTGTCTTTTATAAAACAGCATTGTCTTACATTAGTGATATAAATGACCGAGACTCAATATTCTTCTGTTAATGGTTTAATTTAATTAATAAAATTGCAATATGCAAAACAGTGCTGGGTGTGTGGGGAGTCTCTGGTCCACCCACACGCCATAAAGTTTAATATTTTAGCTTATATTACATATCTTAATTCATATTCATAACTATTCTAATACATATTCATGACTGGTCTAGGAATAGGCTGGATTATGTTTATTATTGGAATGGGCTGCCCCGGGAAGTAGTGGATTCTCCATCCCTGGAGATATTTAAAAAGAGCCTGGATGTGGCACTCAGTGCCATGGGCTGGGAACTGCAGCGGGAGTGGATCAAGGGTTGGACTTGATGATCTCTGAGGTCCCTTCCAACCCAGCCAATTCTATGATTCTATGATTAGTTCTTGGAAGAGGCAGCCTTCAAAGGCGCATGCCCACTTTATCTCTGAGGGTCTTTTTGACCCCCATCTGGTGGTTGTTGGATGAAGTCAGTGTCTGCCTCAGTTTCCCCTCTCCTTACCCGTCGATTCCGCACATGAGCTCCTTTGCTCTTTCCTGTGCAACACTGCAGCAAAACCACCTTAAATTGCAACGCTATGTGGTGAGCCGCAAAATCAGCTTGGATTAGCACAACAGAATATACATTGTAGCATTTTCAAGGTACAGAAACTGTGGATGTCTTGTTTTTTGTTCCCCTTAGCCTTGTAGTTACCCAAAGAACAGATATATGTCATTCTGACGAATTCATAGGTTTGCATCTTTCACATTGTTGAAGGCAGATATATGATTAGTACTCTCAAAATGGGGTTAGCAAACACTTTATAATTATTCAACATGAATTCACAAGCACACACATATATTACATTAGGGTTAAAACAGGGTAAGTTTGTAAAACAGCATAAAACAGCATTGTCTAAACTTATAACATTTTCTGACACTACCAGCACTGTCTATTCATAACTCTCATGGCACACTGTTTAACATTACCAGAGTTTCTCATGGCTCGTTCACAATGTGGCCTGTATGGCTTTTCATCTCGTAAAAACCCCACAGTAAGTGACAGGAAGAGACTGTGCTTATTTGAATGACAGTGGCTGGGCCAGCTCCTCAGCTTCTTTGTGCTTTGTTTCAGTGTTGGGAGAGTTTATGCATCCGTGTGAAGATGACATTGTTTGTAAATGTAAAACAGAAGAAAACAAGGTGCCTTATTTCAATGCCCCGGTGTACTTGGACAATAAGGAACAGATTGGCAAAGTGGATGAGATCTTCGGGCAGCTGAGAGATTTTGTATCCTTCAGAATACGTGTGATGCCAAATATTGGGGTTTTTTATAGGCTGATCAGTGATCAAGTGAAATTTCTCTAGTGTTTTAAAATAGTTCAAGGCTTGGCTGCCAGTTAGATGTGAGCAGGCACAAGTCTAGCTGCAACAAGTAGGTGCCTTGCTCACTTTAAGTGCCCAACTTAAAGCTTTTTCAGGGTGACTGCTGTTAGGCAGAGATTTGTAGTCAGATATCTTTTGGACCTACAGTGATTCAAGGTGGTACTTTTTCTAGCTACCTAGAAAATTTTCTGCTATATGTTGGTCACCTATAAGGCTTGGATCAAGGGAGTGTTTTTTTGGGCATTGGAACATATGTTGCTCCAACTTATTACTTAACTATAAGGGTGAGGTCATGCTGGAATGTCCTAGTGCTCAATGTCCAGTTTATTTACCTACCAAAAAAATGGGCTTGTGCTAGGATGTCCTCTTGCAAAGCAAGCCTGGCAGAGGCACAGAGTCTGCTCTGTTGTCACTGCCAGAGTGACAGAATCCCTGACAAAAGCAGCACGACTGAGGGGCATTAAATGTGAAGTGAAATGAGCAGGTTTAAAGCACTCTCATGCTCTGAATGTTTTAACTTGCAGATTTACTTTTTGTATCAGAATCCTTTGAATTTCAGGTCATACCGTGGCTAAAGGGGTTGTTACTTGCTAGACAAATTTTTTCTTTACAATTCTGATTTTATGTACTGTTTTCTACTGGTATCTTCTTCCTTATGCCATAAAACATGGAAGGAAAAAATTATTTTATCACTGTATTTGTAGCTGTGAAAAATAGTGTCGAAAATCTGAAATGGTTTCTTCTGATCTTTTAACTGTAATTTTTCATTTGCAGTGACATTTAGCTTCATTTAGACAACATGAATTTAGAAAATGTCTGAATATGCCTTTCACATAATAATCCAATAATGTGGAATGTTTTCTTCCTGCTGTGTTCCTTAAAGAAGCTGACAGTATTTTTCCGTGAAGCTTTCTGAGAACATGAGAGCCTCTTCATTTAAAAAAATGCAAAAGGTTAGCTGAGCTCATCCTACTCTGTGTCATCAGTTAGAGAAATCTGTGTCATCAGCTAATGAAAGCTTTGTTAAGTTTGTTTTAATTTAAAAAGTAGTTGTGCTTTGTAAATATAAGGATCCATTTTCTCTTTTGACTTTTTTTTTTTTTTGCCACATTCTTCCTTCTGCCTGCCCCACAAAAAATGTGTCACAAATAAAGCCTGTGCAAGTATCTATATTTTGATAAATTTACAACACAATGACTATTTCCTTTTGAGCTTTTTTTAGTTGCCTGTTTGCAGAGGACAGTTTGACATAAAATGTGAAGACCAATTTATGGATAATTGTAAAGGGAGATACTACTGTACTCTTTAGCCTGGGTATTTTCAAAGCCTAATGGAACTCTCCTACAGTTTTACATTGATCCAGCAAAGCTGCTGCCTCTTCAGAGGTTTTTGCCAAGGCCACCTGGAGAAAAAGGTGCTCCCAGAGGAGGTGGTAGAGGAGGACGTGGTGGTGGACGGGGAGGAGGAAGAGGTGGTGGCAGAGGTAAGATTCCATGAGTAGAAGCAGCAGATTGGTTTGTTTTGTTTTTCCTTTTCTTGTAAAGCTCCAACTGATTGCTTGAATATCAACAGGTACATTGCAAAGAAAAATGTGCATATTTCTGTTTGATGACCGTTTGATAGGTATCACCTATCCAGTATTTAGGCTTCTATAGCTAACTAAATAACAGCTCCAAAGCATAGTGAAGAGAGTGTGCTGACTTATAAAAGATTTATATATTTAATAATTTTATTATTTATTTATTACTATTTATTTTATTATTTAATAATTTAATTTAAGATTTCTATATATATAAAAATTGATATATTTCTGTTTGATGACGGATCCAGTATTTAGGCTTCTATAGCAAACTAAATAACAGCTCCAAAGCACAGTGAAGAGAGTGTGCTGATTTATAACAGCAACTGAGGGTGTGACCACTGAGCAAACACATGGTAAGAGGTTGTAGGTAATACACACTCAAAGCTGTCAGTGAGACCTGTACTTGTAGTATGTTCTGAAAATCTTATTTTGGACAAAATACCTGAAATGCAGTGTTTGAGAGAGGGGTGAATGACCTGGTGTATCTCATCCCTTTGCTTTTTGATGTCACCTGCAGTGTGCTTTTCAATTAAAGCTGAAGCTAATTTTAACTTACATCTCAGCTTCTTGCCTCTTCTTCACACTCTGCCCCTTTGCAGTGAGGCACAAATGTTTCAAAGCTGTTTTTTTTTTAATGTTCTATTGACTTGTATTTAATCAATAACTAATTATTTATTAATAGCTGTAATTAGTTTTTATTCTAATGAAATAAGCTTATTGTGGAGTTTTGTGAGTGTCTTTAGGATTTTGGACACTGTATATCAGATACTAAACAGCACCTAAAATCCTGCAGATGTTCCCTGGCATAAACAAGGTACAGTAATTGACCTGGTAACTGTCCAGCAGTTGAGAGTTTCTGGTTTTTTGGTTGTTCTTTTCCTTTCAGAAGCTGTCACTGGCATAAATTGTTAGGTGTAACAAAGAATTTTATGTGCTCCTGAAGGTGTGATTTTTTCCTGTGTTTAGGAGGATTTGGAGGAGGAAGAGGTGCAGGAAGAGGAGGAGGATTCAGAGGAGGAAGAGGTGGAGGTGGAGGATTCAGGGGAGGAAGAGGTGGTGGAGGAGGCTTTAGGGGTGAGTGTGAGGTTTTTACAGTTCAGTAATAAGAATGGCTCCTGATTTCTAAAGCTTTAAATATTAAACAATGTATTTTTTAATCTCCTGTAGATGTTTATACTTTTATGCAGAAAGTCTCTCTGCATCTCAGTAGCTAGCTTAAACTGAACCACTGTTTTATGCATTTTGTAATGCTTGTTAAAGACCATGCTTAGGTTTTTTTGCATTCAAAAAAGACTGTGAGAAAAGCTAATGATGATAAATTATTTTATTCTGTTAATGCATTTGATTCTTTTTTTTGCTTCAAGTACATCTAAGATGTGAACTCTTTGGTGTCTTTTTCTTCCCCCTTAAAACAGGAAGAGGACATTAAATATGGAGCCACAGCTATTTCCCTGATGTCTTACCATACCAGCTGCAGAAGTGAAGAACAAGGAAAATCTTTTGTAAAAGTCCCTGAAAAAGTTCTTTTTGTAAAGAACTTGGAGAATGAAAATTGTTTTTACACTTAAAGACTGTTGGGCAGCATAAGTGGAGAGTGGAGTTCAGTCAGAACTGAAGACTGCTCAGAATATACTTGAACATCTTTGACTAAGCCAGGATTCAATGTTACTCTTAAACCATTTCTGACAAGTGACAAAGTCACCTCATATGATCTCATAGTGACTTCATGTTGGAGTTTGGAACAAACAATCAGTTGCAGTGCTTTTTTTTCAAAAAGCTCATCAGGTTCACTACATGCATATTTGTCACAATGAACCTGTTACTTCTGTGACTGATCCCCAGTTCTCATCCTCTTTTTATATTGAAACTTCTGAATCTTGCTCAAAAGTGGACATGCTGTTCAAACATCCTTTGTGAGTCCTTTTTTACAAACTAAACTTCAAAATTTTGTGTTGATAGGATTTTTTATATGTAATAATGTATATAAAAAAGAAAGCAAAGGATATTTTGGTGGGGTTTTTTTCTGTTTAAATCTCAATGAAAGCCAAAGGCATTAAGACATATTCTTAGAAGCTGCTGTGTAATGAATAAGACAAGTTCAGTACCATTCTCAGGTTACTTAATTGTATCTAATGACACTGATATTGAAATTTCTAGGGGTTTTTAACTGCCCCACCTGCTTCTTAGTCCATTTCTCATGAGGTTTTGATGTCCTCACACCATGCTTCTGGTGCTCTGAGCTTGCATACAGCTGAGATCAGCACCTTGCACAGGGCTCCTCTGCACAGAAAGCTTTCAGTTAAGCCAAGCTTCAAAAAAATATGTAAAAATCTGCACAGGTCTGTGGTCTCTCTAATTGAACACATAATGAAGACTGCTGAAAGCCAGTATTTCTTCTTAAGGATGGAGATCAAGGTGCCTCTCTGCTCTTTAACTGTGGAAATAAAATAAGAATAGAAAAGAAGAATGTCCCTGGAGTGCATCTGGAGCCAAGAGTTCACAGGCTCTCATGCCAAGCACTTTTGAGAAGGAATCTGTAGAGAGATAAATGTGAATGTGTTAGGAGCATCTTGTTTGATGTGGGAAGAGGTACATTTCAGGATTAATCATACTGCTACTTTTTAATTGATGAATGCAGTAACAGGCAAACGAGATCCATAGCCTTCTGCTTGGCAAAAAACCAGGTTTTGTCAGCACCAGGATGGGACAGTTAGGTGACTTTAGCAAAAGTGACTTATTTTGAATAATTTCTGCAACAAAACTTGCAACAGGGTAGCACAACAAATGTTCAAGAATTCAGTTAAATCTGAACAGATGCTGCACTAGATAACAAAGTCCTTCAGGTTAAAAAGAAAAACCCACATAACACTGGAATTTCTGCTAGAGCAGCTTTTGTGAGAAGCTTTTTTGTGTTCTACTGTTCAACTGCAGAACATTCAGGAATTAAGACATACCACTTACTTTACTGGTATTGCTGCAGAGGAAGCTTTAACTAGGCCACTTAAATCCAGCCCTCTGAAAATATTTATCCTTTTGTTGCTGTGGCCTAAGGGATGTAGAGCTCAGACTTGAGGCATTGTAGAATTGCCCTTTTTCTGGACAAAATGCTGTGCAAGTCTTTGCATCTTTGGAACACCACACTGCAGCTGAACCAATGTGCAGTGAAGCTGGAACAGTCCTTACTTCTGTCATACCTGTGAGTGTATCCTCTGCTGTTCCAGTAGCTGGTTGTGACAGAACAGCCCTTCTGGCTTTGATGGATTAGCCTAACCTAGTTCTCAATCTAACACCCAAATTCATGCTCTTCTTTGCTCTTCTTCCTCTGCTTTGGGGACATTGCTTTTTCCCTGGAAGACTGCACTGCCATCAGCTTTAAATTGCATGATGTGACAGCTGGTGTTTGAGTTGCATGAAGTACCATCTTGCAGCCTAGGACAGAAAGTGTATGCTTTGAATCTCTCAGCAGGTGGAGCACTGAGCCTGAAGCCCTGACTTTTACATCTGTGTGGAGGGGTTAGAGAGAAATATTCATTACCTCTCTAGAGGGAAGATCAGCCTCTTGACTATAGGGAACTTGACTGCAGTTCCAGCTAAGAAATGGATGAGGAGCCCTATGGATACAAACGATGTTGGATGGGACGAACGGAAGTATCTAGAGAATATTTATAATCTTGGTGGAGGTTGTAGGATGCTCAGATGCTGATGGAAGAAGCAGTGAGTGGATGTGAAATGAGCTGCCATATGATGAAGCAGTGTCTGGACATGTGGTGGTGCCTTTTTCTTTTTTGCCTTTTCTTTCCCCCATGCTCAACATGGGAACATGTGTGCATATATATACATATATATAAGGGTCATGGAAAGGCCCATCCAGTCCCTGTTCCCCTTGTCTTCTCTGTGCCATGGTAGAACCCTGTCCTCCAAATGCAACTGTAATAGATGAAAATTCAGTGTCTTAAAAAAATGGAGACAACATGTCTTGTCTGCAGTGTAATGCTGCAGAGAGCTAAAATAGAGGCTTTCTTTCCTCTCTGGCCTGAACCTTCTATTCAAATCTGTGATTCAGTCACTGTGCTCCTGATCCTAGTAATTCAAGTGTCTGGGGTTTTAATCTATGCTTACAGATAACCTAGGCTTTTTTCAGCAGAGAATAGAGGTGGGCTCCCCAGCTCTCTGACAGAAACAGGGAGTTTCAAGTAGCTGTAGTGTCAGGGAAAAAAAAGGCATGGTGCTGCCTGAAGTGATGGGGAGGGGGGGAAGGTGTTAGTGGCAGCCCAGGCTTTTCAGGACAGTTTTGATGTTTCTGCATTTCCTCCCTTCCCTGGCAGCCAAATGGCTGAGCCACCTGAAGAACTCCAGCAGCACAAAGGAGGTTGGTGTCCTGCAGGACTTCCATGAAGCTCAGGATGGAGTTTGGCTTCAGCACCTCCTGCAGTGCTTCATCTCCCACACAGGGTACAGCAGCAGTGGTGTCACCTCCCTGTTTGCTTCTCCACTTGTCAGTGCCTGCATGTGTGCTTGCTGCTGGCAGAGGCAAGAAATGAGCAAATCTCCCTTTCAACCTGTCACAGTAAAGGTGTTGGTGCAATACTTGACCCACACAGCAGTTTGAAAATGGCAGCTGGTAAATCATTGGGATCAGGTTGCTTAAAGATATTTAGAAAGCCTTGAGCCTTTTGTCCTTGCCCCACTAAAATTCTGATTTTATGTTTTGTCTGTGTGGGATCTAAATCCTTGCTAGACAGAGGTTAATGTATGGAGGTGTGTTGTAAAGCATAAATTGTTGCCCATTGAGGATGGCTTTAGCACTTCTGCATTCCTTCTTGGAGGGCTTTTTTTTCATGTCTTCTGGAGTTACTGGTGTAAGTGGTTCAATATAGATCATAGATTTGCTGTGTTTGACAGATAAGAGTGCAGAAAATAATTGGGGTATTTAAATCTGCCTTTTGTTAAACAGAAAGGATTCTCAAGCACTGCTTTGAAGCTGTGGACTATTGGCTGGAGCAATGCTGGGTAGTCACATCCATACTGGTACAAATTTATTTAAGTTGTACCAAGCATTGTCTCAGCAAGAACAATGTTGTCTTTTTAAAAAGGGTGTAATTACTGCACCAAGCATGGCAAAGAGAAAGCTTTGTGGAGTCACACGTTGTAGGGTGTTTTCTTCAGTCAGCTGAAAATCTCTTGAGAGTCAAACTTTTCTAATCAACAGGTTAAATTTAGCACAGGTCTCTAAAAGGGAGGAAAAAAAGTAATTCGTTAGTAATTTCTTCAAACCGTTGGATTTGAACCATTTCCATCTGTGAAAATAAGATTTAAGGGAAGTTCTGCCTTACAGAGCCCCCTCGTGGCGAGGTGCTTAATAAACGTGTTAGGGTTAGGGTTTGTTTTGGTTTTTTTAGTGTGGTTACCACTGAAAATAGCAAAGAGCTTGTGTTTTGGTTATGATTTTGTTTTTTAGTATTTTGATTTTTTTTTTAAATGCAAATCATAAGTTCCTCTACATGCATCACTTGTGGATTGAAATGTACTTTGCACGTAACTGAAATCAACTTGATAAACCCTGTAATGAGATTTTGCATTGTCTCATACCCATACAGATACCTACAAATTGAAAAATGGACTTAAAATTGAGTTTTGTTGCTACTGGTTTGGGACAAATGGGAAGATTGTGTTACCTGAGGCTATAAAGTGCCCTCTAACACTCCTAAAACTCTGTTATTGGAGGATAAAAACAGCCTGAGGTTTAGGATTTATTTTTCTTATTCCAGTATTAAAAAGCAATGTGGTAAGCCATATTTTATCTGGCTTAGGGGCAGTGTTTCCAATTTTCTGGGTCACTTATATACTTTCATATTTAATTCCTTTATAATTTTGGCTTTGTTCTACGAGCTGCAGCATTTTAGAAAAAATCCTTTTAGTTTAATGCTAAGTAATGTCTGCCTTTAATTTTGACTTTTTAATTTCAATTCATGTTGCTGTAAAACTGGTGAAATTTAAGAGAAGAGGAGGAGACAGTATGATGGTACAGGATGAACTGCATATATTAGAAGCATGATTTAACCCACAAACATGTATAATATTTTTATGGTCTCATTAACTGCTACTCTTACGTCTGGAATCCTATCTGATTAAAAATAGAAATGCTTTGCTGCTCTGAGGCACTCAGCATTGCAAGCTCTGATTTCTGTGGAAGCTGCAAGATCTGAGATGCTTTTGAAAATCTTGCCAAAGTTTCAGGGGAGGAAAGCAAAGGGATCAAATTATCACTGTGCTTTTATCTTTCGAGGCAAGACTATGGGGCATGGGGGAAGGGACTTCAGTGCTAAACAGATCATCTTTCCTTCCAGAACCCTCCCACCCTGTCCTGCCTAATCCTCTTCTGACAGAAAAAACACTGTAATAATACAAGCCCCCCAAGAACTGTAAGAGTGATTGTAGATCTCTGGCATTAAGGAAAATGTTTGCTGGTAGAGCTGACACAATTGTCTGTAGTAGTGATGACCAAATGGCATGACTGCACATGATTTATATCAGAATTTTCTTAACCTCTAGATTCAAATAGAGATGCAGGCTGGCTGTTTTGGAAAGCTGAGGAGTGGAAGGGAATGCTCCATGAGTTTCTTGGGTCAGAGAAAGGAGAGCTCTTCAGGTACACTTCCTTTTAATGGGATGGGTGTGTTCCTCACCCATCTGTGTCCCTACACCCTTTTTGCTGCTTAGAAGACACAGCCCTAACCTGGGAGTCTCCTTGAGCTGCCTGTGTACCACGTACAACTGAAGAATCACTGGTTGCTCATTCTTGTTGCTTTTATACCCAGAATCAGTAAAAAACTAGAGGCAAAAACTCCATGAAGGGGAAGAGGTGGGAAACATCTTTGCAAGACAATATTTATGCAGGATTTCACAACAGGTCTTTACTCATCACTGAAGAGAAGAAAACACAAGCTGCTGCTGCACAAGGCTTTGGGAAATGCCTAATAATTTTCTGCCAGATAACATGCTTTGGAAAACTTGCCCAAAGTAAGCTTGCGTGCTTGTTTGGGAGGGTGTTCAGATTTGTAAGACCTATCCCACAAACCAGACCAGGCTGGTTTAGCAGCATAGCCATGCTTCACTTTAGAAAATCCTGGACTGTGGCTTTGTGTCTGATTTGAAGGGATGGATGTCAGAGTAAGTGCATCCTACTTTTTTAGAGAAATCAACGTTTGTGTCTTTGTGTTGTGCTGTGGTTCTGTGCGTTCACTGTGATGATGGGAATTAATTCCAAGGCAAGCTGATGACCAACTGACCTGAGCCAACTTATGTTGAGGTTTCCAAAGCATTGCACAAGAGGTTTGAAGGAAAAAGTCTAGGGGCATGTGACAGTTAATCTCTTTAGTAGTAAGAATGAAGTCTGAGCATACTGTTGGGAATGTACTCAGTTCTGTGATGCTCTTTGTTTTAATTAACAATCTCCTGCATAGATTTGGAGTGTAAACTTCTTTGCACTTTAGTCCAATTAAATCATGCTTGGAGGCTGTCAACGGTGGGGGGAACTCCCCCCTACCTCCCTTTTTTTTAATTGTCCAGTTAGTCAGATGAATAATGAAAGAATTTGCCTGACAGGGTTTTGTAGAGTAGTTTTGTTTCATCGTCTTGACAAATTATTTCGGAGGACAGACGACAGCCTCTGTTGTCCAAAATGCATTGGAATGATTCTTCCAATTCCTCAGAAAGTGACAATGAAGCTCATTCAGCCTTTACACAGACTGAGCACAACATAGTTGCAGCTTACTTAATATCAGCAGGTATGGGCACTGATTGTTGCATAACTTTTTAAAATGGAACCGTGGGTATGAATGCTCATTTTTTTCTAGTAACAGGGGTGGTGTTTTATTTTGTATTAGAGAAATGTCTGTGAGGGCTTTTCTCCATACTTTACTGACAAGTGAGCCTGACTGAAATGTACAGAAACATCTGAAGTGTGCAGAAACATCTAAGTTTTCTGCTCTATATTTGAAGACAGCATTGTGTCTTGAAAAATATATTTTGTAATTATAGAAGAGAGCAAGAATTAATTTCTGCCAGCTTGCAAAAGAGATAAAAATAGGGCATAGCTGTCACATCTTGCATTTTTCTGTGATGTGCTCGAAGCTATCTTGAGATTTCTCCTGGGCCACATGTTCATGGTAATTATATGTGTAGTCTGAGCATGTGAGAGGGTGTCTGTTGGGGGGATGTGAGGGGAAGGGTTGGAATGTAACTTAGAGGGAGGGAGCTGGTCATTAATCAGAGAAGACTCCAGTTGCAGCTGTATTTTTCACTGATGACATGTTAGAAACAGCATGCTGGAAAGCTTGACATTAGTGTCTGCAATGTGACTGCAGTGGCTTTTGGCTAAACCTGAATGATTATGTAATTATTAATTTTTTTGAAGACTTGAAAACTTTCTCGTTGTGATAACCACAACTGTTACAGGTTTTTTTGGTTTTTTTTTCTGAAGCATTGAGTGCAATAGTAATTAAACATCAACCTGACCAAAACCTGAAAACATCTGTGTTTAAAAACAAGCTTTTACTAGGAAAATTAAGTCAGCTTATAAATACTTTATTCATAGATGTTATCATACATTTCTTATGTTATAGCTGGCTTTCAAATATTAATATACTTTAGGGTTATGCAGAATAGTATTGCTGATGGTCACATTTTATTGTGTATCTGTTTGAAGTGGTGAGTACCAAATTGCTGTTCTGGTAATGAGGGTAGTTTTGAATGCAAAGTCAAAAATTTAGTTCAGGTTTTTAGGGAAATTGGTAGAACAACTACACACATATTGGCTGACTTGTTAAGAAGCTGTAGAGATGGATGATGGGTAAGTATTGGAAGGTTAGATACCCCCTGCAGTGCTATCACACTATTTTCAGGTAACTGATTATATTAGGTGCTGTAAATATGAATGACAATTGTTGCATTAATTCAAATTTATTTCATTGTCTGTAACAAGGTGGTCTTTTCAGACTTTAACCACCTGGTATTAGGGATCAGAGCTATCAGAGGTGATCAATGGGATTAGTCAGAATCAATCCAACTCTTTTTTCCTAGCCTTGCATAGAAATGAAGTTGGATTACTTTTTTGCTTGTTATAATTGCAGGAGTCTAGTAAATCTTTCACCTGCAGCTTGGACTTTGCTTTCTTAATGAGGGATGATTCTGACAAGGTCTGCAGCATCTTTGAAAGTATGATTGATTGCTTTGCAAATGCCTTACCACAGCAAATCTCACATCTGGATAATTTAGGCTGTGTTAATCAGTAAATATCTAAGAATAAGAATGAAGTACAGGTACTGTGTTCATTATGCTGCTTCTTAAAAGGTTTTAATGCTTCCCTCTTTTGCAAATAATTGTTCTGTGAGAAGGGAGTAGTTGTTACTTACTACACTCTGCTGTGGTCAGTGTATTAATTCTAGTGTGACAACAGGGATTCTTAGGCTGCAGGAAGCAATACTGCCTCATGGGTATCCTTCAGCTAATAATGGTGAAATGATGTGGTATAATTTTAAAATGCTAAATGGAAAAGTAAATTCTATGTTATGCACAGAGCTAACCACTATTTGGATGCTACTAACCCTGTGTCTTCTGTAACTCTGTTAGGACTTGTGTGTGCCCTTGGTCAGCCTCTAGTTTTCATTGTTTCCTTGAGTAGAGAGAAAATAAGAAATTCTTCTTCCCTTGAACAGCTCATGGAGTTTTTATCTTCATCTTCACCAAACTACAGTTTGTTTAAAGAAATATGGGAGTAAGAACCCTCGGATATTTCACAGACCAAGTGGTGGCATCCCTGTCCTGTTTCTGAATCACATGAGTTGACATCCAATTTAAACAATAATTTAAGTACAATTTGGCTCCATTTTCTTCTGCCTGTGTGTTACTGGCTGGTGTGTGTCTTTGTCAAGTTTCCCTTTTTGTGTATTTTACAGGAGTGCTGAGCCTTTTCAGTAACATTGTTGTGTTAGGCATCTTTGTGAAGTACAAAGAGCTTCGGACAGCAACCAACGCAATTATTATCAACTTGGCTTTTACTGACATTGGTGTCAGTGGCATTGGTTACCCCATGTCTGCTGCCTCAGACCTGCATGGAAGCTGGAAATTTGGATATACTGGATGCCAGGTATTGTAGTTCAGCCAGAGAGAAATTTTTGAGCACTTAAAATCAAAGCAAATAATAAGTAGTAGCTCTACCTGGCAGTACTTTTGAGAGGTAAGATGGAGATATAAAATTTGAATATAGACCTGGAGCTGATGTTCTGCAATATCAACTTCTGGATGTAGGATTTTATATGAATTCAATTTCAAACCCATCATCTGAAAACATTATAGTGTAACCTTCTATTTACTGACTAGAGATATTTTAAAACAAAGAAGGATTTAATAAATGAAGGTGGTTATAGTGCACATTTGCTGACATTTTACAGTTAAAAGACTTTGAGTGTGGTTACTGTTTTGGTGATGAGATTCACTGGACCTAATGAGTGCTGCTTGGCAAATACATCTTCTGGATGGATCAGAGATATCCAGAATGAAGGCCTGCAAGGCTACTGGTTTCCATTAAAAATTTAGCCTGATTTTAATAGCTGCCTGTCTTTAACAACAGACTGACTGGGAAGTTGCACTTCCATAGCAGAGAGATGATGCCCTTTGCTCGCTGTCTACTGTGATTTAAATCTATTTTTTAAAAAGATTCTTGGGCTTAAGAGCCTAGGAAAATGAGTAGTAATGTGAAGGCACATGCTGAAAATGTACTCAAGGGAAATGCAAGCTACTCTATGTATTTTGAACCTTTCTATAATGGATATTTATAACAATCATCTGAAAGCACCTGAGTTATTTCAAGCTCAAATTTCAGTCCCTGTTTGACAGGAAGCCTCACTTTTACATCTTTGGATCTTGTAATGGGTTGAAGTTGATGTGAAATCTCACTACCAGTGCTTTGGGAGTTAAGATCACTTCAAGCATCCCTTACATCAACCCAAACCAAAAGACTCCTGTGAACTGAGATGGCTGAGGTGCCAGTGGAATAGACTCCCACCCCATTAACCCTTCCTGGTCAGATGATGATGGCTGGATATCCAGCCATGGAATGGCTGGGCAGATGCATTTGGAGAATGTTGGGATTGCAGTGTAGGACACATATAAAAATGTGGCCCAATGGGGAAAAGCAGAATGCTGTATCAGTGAAATAAATGTAATTATACAGCAGAGGAAAAAGTGACAATTCAGGGCCTCACTTTTGCTAAAGTCCTAACTTTTTTGATGAATCAAATGCTCTTCAGGTTTCTTTAAAATATGTTGAAAACATGAATTGAACCCCCCCAGCCTCCAAAATCTTTATCTCAAAATTTACTTACTAAAGTATAGTGTTTGCTTTTTAGTTTGTGTTCAGTTTGCTTTCCTGCCTCTAGGGTTTCCAATGTACACACAAGTGGGTTGCTTTTTAAATTTTTTATTTTAAATCGGCCAACTCCCAATGCCCTGCGTTGAATTAGTTCCTTCAGTACCTTGCTTATGGAAAAGAACACTTACTGAATGCAATGTATCCTAGTGCCTTTGAAGGTGAATTTGTGCTTTCACCTTTGAAAGATTTCTCAGAAAGGGTTTCTTTTCTTTGTTTGTTTTAATTCCAGATTTATGCTGCCTTAAATATCTTTTTTGGAATGGCAAGTATTGGTTTGCTCACAGTTGTTGCAGTCGACCGCTACCTGACAATCTGCAGGCCTGATATAGGTACTGTAGTTGGAGTTAAAAATGTTTGGGTTTTTTGTTTTGTTGGGCTTCTGTGAAATATGAGTCTTACGTGTATTGTTTTCTCATGAATGAATCCATAAGTACAGTCCTGGCCATAATTTGAATATAGCACCTAATCTTATAGTACTTGGTTAAGTTACCTGGTGACAGTGAAAATATCACAATTAGGCTCTTGTTCTGTTTCTAAGTTGTACTTTCATGGCTGTTGCCAGCCTTCAGAGCACCTCACCCATATGCAGAAGCACATGAAAAGCCTCTAGCTGTGGGAGGCTGACACCTCTGCCTATCAGGTTTTTGCCTCTGGTGTTGTGTTAATGCTGTCCTGGATGTTTTTCTCTCCTCAGGAACAGCTGTACTGTAGCAGTCAGTTCCTCCCCTGCCATCATGCAAATCTGTACTTGAATGCACTGTTGCACCAGAAGTTTTTTTGGCATAGATTTAGGATCAGGCATTGCCTATATGTTGGAATGTGTGTTTAATGGATATTTAAATGCCATTTAAAGCTGGAATGCTGGAGATACCATCCAGCAGCATGCAACAGGCATGCTATCGTGTTCATGGCCTTTGAAAAGACCATTATTAACCTGGACCTGCTTGCTGGAAGCCACTTGATATTCAAGTTAACACCATAAAGAGGCAAGAGATGAGAATGATTTGTGCTTGTATGTGCTTGGCTCCAGGAAGAAGAATGACTGCCCGTAGCTATGCCACTCTGATCCTTGCTGCTTGGATAAATGCAGTCTTCTGGGCTTCCATGCCTACTGTAGGCTGGGCTAGCTATGCTCCAGATCCCACTGGAGCCACCTGCACAGTAAATTGGAGGAAGAATGATGTGTAAGGTTCCCTTTCACCCTTTCTTTTAAATTTGCTGTCTTACTGAAGGCTAAGGTTATTTTATTCACCACTATATAAGCATTACTATTTCTTACTGAAGTATGAAGACAGTTCGTAAGAACAATTTTAATTCAATGGAAATAATGTAAAGCAAGTCTAGAAAAAGCAGGAATTGAGCCGTGCTTGAAACAGCAAGATTTATAAATGCTAATAAAAACCCCAAAGCTAAAGAAAATTTTCTTAATTCTTTAACAGCTGCTTTTAAAATCACAGAATCAAATCAAAACACCTTCTTTAGTAACTTTTTCTGGGTGGCTATTTGTAAGTTTCTGTGTTTTTGTTTTTCTGTTTTATCAGGTCCTTTGTTTCCTACACAATGAGTGTAATTGCTGTTAATTTTGTTGTACCCTTAGCAGTCATGTTTTACTGTTATTACAATGTTTCCCGGACAATGAAACAATATGCCAGCAGTAACTGCCTGGAGAGCATCAACATAGATTGGTCTGACCAAGTAGATGTGACAAAGGTAGGGTTAATGGGGGCATATTTTGGTTTAACCAGGTTCTTCTGTGTTAAAATCTTGGGGGCAAAGGAACAGTGCAGTCTTCTAAGCATTTCTGTTTCCCACATTCCCCTTTTCCTTTCTTTCTAGATGTTTAAATTTAGTCTTGGTAACAGTGCTTGGCTTGACTGATGTAACACCAGAGTCTTTACTTTTGGCCCAGTACTCTTTCCAGATGAAAAGCTTAACATTAATATTAACAATTAACATTAACACTAACATCAACAATGTTAATTTTCCTCACTTCTGCCCTTTATCATTCCATAGAAATGGATCTCAGAGCTGTGCTGGGAGGCCTTTCACTCACTGTGTCTGCAGAACCTTTAGGTTTTCTTCTAGGTTCCCAAGTGCATTTGGGATGAATTCATCAACTCTGATTTGAATTTATGGCCTAAAAACTAAAGTGCAGTTCCAAGCTCCTGAGCTGTGTGATTCCAACCCCTTTTCAGTTTCTTGAGCTTATCTCTTTCTTATGTAAGCAGTAGGAAATGTGAGTTGTGGCATGAAATGATTTACCCTGCCTGGAAGGTTGACATTCTTTGAATGTATAAAAGTCCTTGAGGAAGTGTGAAGTTTGTTAGCTCCTTTGATTTTGTGTAAAGATACAATTTATGGTTGGGTATAATAAAAAAGTATGAGAGAAGTGGGTAGAAGGGTACCATGTACCTGTAATTTTGAATTACTTTCAATGCAAACTTAACATTCCTTGGAAAACTTTCACATTGCTAAATACTGAAAAATGGTATTTTAACCTCAGAATAGTGATTTCAGCATTTTGCTCTTCTGAAAAACTTTCAGAATGCTTGAAAGTGTTACAAATTTACAAAACAGTTACAAATTTAGGCTCCTGTTTGCAAAGAAAATGCATTTTTCCTGTTTTGCAGTTGAAGACATTGAATTCAATTTTTAAGAAAAAGGAGGGAAAATAAAAAAAAAAGATTGAAGCTTTAGAGTTAAGCCAAAGCTTTAGGTCCTTATTTAGGATTGGAGTGCTTGCCTTTTCACAAATTATCATCTTCTAAGATTTTATGCACCAAACAAACTTCTAAATGAAAGGGTTCTTTCTTTACAGGATTATCAATAGGTACTGCACTTGTATTTAAGTAGAAATCTGTAGAGAGAGTCACTGCTTATTTATTGGTTACATGTACTTCATGTTTCTCATTGAAAAATGAGTTCTTTCTCATGAGAGACTGGATTAAGGGCTTGGGCAAACAACACCAGGGAATCCTCTATGTACAAAGAGCCCTGCAGTTTTCTTTGCTTTTCTACCGATTTGACTAATTTGAGATTTCCACTCCATTTTCCATTACTAATTCATTTACCTGACAAAACCCAGAAAACTCTGTCCCAGTTTATACCTCTCCTACCCTCCAACTACCCCCAGTGAGTTCCTGTTCAGTTCTAGCTGTGGCACAACATGTTCTGGGGAGTGAGACCCAACCTGCCCAGAATGTTCTCTCTGACAGGCAGGCAGAGAAGCCATGGCAGCTCATGTATCTCCTCAGTATGATGCTTCAACACAGCTATCATGGTTCATTAAACTCAGCAGACACTTCTGTGTTCCTTAAGTATGTGGATTGAGTCTTTGTGTCCTAGAATATTTACTTTCTTTTATTTAACTGTACCATCTTTAAGCCGATTGCAATTTTTTTATTAACAACGTTTGGCTTAGATTTTTATCTCTCTTCATATTTACTGTTTCTAATAGCATCCTAGAAGGACCTGTTAAATGGTCATAATTCATATATGAAGGCCTTTCTAGCCACTTAAATTTCTGATGGACAGATTTAACATTATCAGTAGTGCTGTCTGTGAAGGAAGACTGTACCTAATGAAGTAACAGCAAGGCAAATTTTGGCTAGTAAATCCACCAAGTGAGATTTCATTACAACCTATCAAAATATGTTAGCTTGGGCTTGTTTACATGTGGTTACTTGATTCAGGAGAGCTCTGTTTTCACACAGGTTGTGCTTTTGAGGCTAGGTTGTGAGGTCTTTAGGTAATACCAGTTCTGTGTCTGTTCCTCTTGTTTTACAGATGTCTGTTGTGATGATTGTAATGTTCTTGGTGGCATGGTCTCCATACTCTATTGTGTGTTTATGGTCTTCCTTTGGAGACCCAAAGAAGATTTCTCCTGCAATGGCCATCATAGCTCCTCTATTTGCCAAATCTTCCACATTCTATAATCCCTGCATTTATGTTGTTGCAAACAAAAAGTAAGTGTTCCTAATTTAGCATCAGTCGAGTTAATGATTTTAGCACATCATCTACCTCTAAAAGGATCATCTGTAGAATATGCCAAACTTTTTAGCAAGGAGATCAAAGGGTAAGCCACTGCTGATATACCAAAGATGACCCTTTGGACAGGGAAGTCTAAAAGAAATTGCTTTGATCATCATCAGAGCATATTGAATTGCTGAACAATTTTTGAGAGCACATTAACAAAGCTTTTTTAAGACTGTTGAAAGTCCCTTAATGGTTTCTCAAAGGGACTCTTTAGGGAACTTGGGTTGCATCAGCAGTAGATTGGTGTTAATGTCTGTGGCCAAGGCATGTGGTGGCTTAGTGAATCTGTAGATTTCCTTGCTTGGTTTGGGATGTATCTTATTCTGACTGGTTAGGATGGATTGGCATTTTTTGGTGAAGCAAATAAATATTCTCCTATTTCGAGCAAGCCTCTGACTTGAGAACTGGGTTTTGCAAGGAGACATCTTTCCTTTCTCTGCTACAAACCTAGAAGAGGAGCTTGTGATCTCTCTCTAGGTGGATTTACCTGATCCTGCTGAGTCAATGAAAAACCATCTCATTTTTCCTCTCTTCTATAAGATCATCTTTGTCATGGCTATACCCTCTGCTGGCATAAGCAAAACCTCTTGTGTCTCCTGTTGTAGAAGAAGTGGTGAACTTACCTGAGTTATGAAAATTAATTTGACTCAGGTCCTTTTGAATTCCAAATACACCATTTTGAACGTGTTGGAATACTTCAGCTGAGCTTACCCAGTTTTTCTCTTTATTTGTTTTTCCAGCTAATGATCTTTCTGCCTTCCCCTTCTTGTCCTTTGCAGGTTTCGGAGGGCAATCCTGGCAATGGTGCGATGTCAGACAAGACAAGAGATAACTATAAACAGTGCCTTGCCCATGAGTGTCTCTCAGAGTGCACTGACATCATAGAACTCATGTCATTTGCCTGCATAAGCCACATGGAAAGGAGTGAAATCTGGGTTAAAGCTAATTAATCTTTTGGAATAATAACCTGTCCCAGCCAGCCAGCTGTTTTCTGTTAATCGCAGTAATCTTTTTAGATAAGGTTAAGGAGACAAAAACCACTCAGACTTTAGTTTTTGAGAGTGAGTTTTATTGGCCTAATACATCTGTCCCAAACAAAAGAGGGTAGAGAAGTCATCACTGTGACTTTTACAGGGTGACACAGGGGCAGGAGGAAACTGAAGCTGGAAGTGCTCAGGTTCAGTAGCAGATTTTGTGAAATACTTTCCCTCAGCTTCCCTTGAAATTTTTCCAGACTTGAAATACTATGGATTCTCTCCATGTGAATATATTTCTATACCAAATGTCCATGTTGATATGCTTTGCAAGGTTCTGCTTCTGTCAATGTGTAAAAATATCTAGATGAATCCTATAAAACCTATTATCAGCTTTTAGGATTTTAAAGGAATTTAGGGGCATTTATTGTGTTTTTAAAGCTTTGGCTCATGTGACCAAACGAATTTGTAGGAAACACAGCTTTTGTTTTAGTAGTAGTACATTTCTAGTGCTTGTTACTGCACAGCCAATCCTCTAAATGAGACAAAATGTACCCCCAGGTTTGGCACTTGAGAGGCACAGAGAATGGAGTGAATATTTGTGGTCATTTCTCATCCTTCTAAGGCCATCTCATGGTTATATAGTTCTGTTGTGTAATTTAAAAAAAGAATAATTTTAGCAGTGTGAGCACTGGGTTTATTCAGGATGGGAAAGATGGCTGTATATAGATCTATTTGTGAATGGCACTATACACACTCTTGATGATTCTCAGGTTTTGAGAATAAATATCTTCTATTACTATGTATGCACATATCTGGAGTTTGGCTGGAGTTTGTAACTTATTTAAAATATACAGGGTTTGGTGGATTTTTTTGGTAAAACTTTTTTTTTTTTGTACATGATTTTTTAAAAGCTCTGTAATCTAGGCTCCCTATTAATCTATAACCTTTAGTATTAAAGAAAACCCCATGCAATGTCCTCATGCTGTACTAGATTTCCTTAAGGAACCGTGGAACGCTTTATGGCCAGTAATTAATGCATTGCCTCTTAGCAGGAGCAAAGAGATATTTCATTCCCTACTAATCCTACAACCTACATATTAAAATAGCCTTGAAACATGCTGGGTATGATTTGAAACAGAATGTGTTCTTCTGACAGAGTAAAGAATGAGCTGGTTTAACTGATCCTTTCAGGATACATTTGAAGGTTAAGCAACTACAGATCTCGGCTAATCTGCTGTAATCTGCTGTTACTAAATGGATGTCTACATTCACATTTCTAGCACACTGCACATGAGTGCCTAGGAGTAAAGTTTTCAAATTTTGTCACATCAGTTCTGCTGGGAGGAAGCCATGTATCTCTTTGTGTATTTCTACCTCCTAATGAGCTTTTTTGAAGCAGTGTGTGGTTTCTGTCCTTCACAATGCACTTGCGTTTACCATGGCAGAAGTGATGGCACTGGAACAAGGTACATATTTTATTATTTATTATATCAGGCAGTTTCTATGAAAAAAGGGCTGAAGAAATTGGAAATAACATTCTTGTCCATAGCAAATTACTTCTAGCATGGCTGAAACTAGCTGAAAACTAAAGGCATGTTTTCTACTAGTGTTATATTCAGTGTTCCTGAACAGGAGCAGATGGTGATTATGGCTTTGTACTTGCCACATAACCACTCTGAATCTTCAGTATTTGCAGAAGGTAATTTCTTCCTGCTCCGTGATTTTCCCACTGTTGTAATGTCCTTTCTGTTCTACAAACTTGTTGTCTGCTGGTGATTCTGATTTAAAAAAAAACACAATAGTTTATTTTTTTAAAATCTGTGGGGAAATTGTGGAACTTTTAATAATAAAGATTTTAATTTGAAATATGGTGATCTGGGAATTGTTGTGTCAGATTTGGAACATGCTGTTTGTCATTACTGTCTCAATGTATCCAGTATAAAGCTGCAGAAGGAAAATGTAGAGGAAGAATACAGAGAAAAGGGAGAAAAGTCAAGATAGATTTATTGAGGGGAATCTTCAAGCTAATATGTCCAAACGGTGTACCCCAAAGAAATGGAAGCATTCCTGATTCTTGAAAATGGTGAGAAATCCCATTTCTCTGTGAAATCAACTGGAGCAGAAGGTTCTTAGAAATATTTTCTACCTAAACACCAGAAGGAGGGCTGCTAAGCTCTCCTTCAGAGAAATATGCTAACATTTTTTATTTTCAGTGTATTAAAAAAAGGTAATTATAGACAAATACTTTGAATCTTTGTCATGCAGAAAAATTAGACATTGGCAATGCAATATTCTAAATTTTAGTAAAACAGATGGTGAGCAGTTTCCATTTTAGATACATGCTTGGGTTAATGCTTATGCAATGGCTTCTGGTTTTTAGTTGTCTGTAGGATGTTGAACAGAAGGTGGTGCTTACATGCTTTAGAATTAGGCAAACCTAGATTTTGTGTGAAAGTGTTGTTGTTTTGTATTCTTTTTCACTTTAAAAACTCCACATTTGTCTTTTCAGCTGTAAGTGCAGTGGATTGTTCTTTCTTGCAGAAAGTAATTTGCATTCAGATCTGAAATTCAGATCTCTGACAAAGAAACGCTGACATCTCCCTGCATTTTAAATTTTTATTTTTAATTTTTTTTTTTTTCTTTTTCCATGTGATGCTAGGTCTGTGCTCTGTAATGATCCTGACATGTACGAGATCCCTGTGAATGTTCCTGTGGATACAGGAAAACTTCGGATAGAGAAAACCGTCATACGGAGGATTCCAGCTGAAGCCTTTTACTACCTGGTAGATCTCAAATACCTGTGGCTGGCTTACAACTGCATAGCCAACATTGACATCAGCAGTTTCTATAACTTGAAACTACTGCATGAGCTACGCCTGGATGGCAACCTGCTCTCCACTTTCCCTTGGGAATCCCTGGCTGAGATGCCCAACCTCCGGACTCTTGACTTACACAACAATAAAGTCACCAGCATTCCTGCTGATGCTGGAAGGTACATGAGGAACCTCACCTACCTGGACATCTCCAGCAACAAGCTCACCACCTTGCCATCAGACCTGATGGATATTTGGCCCCCCTTCTCAGAAGCTGTTTTGTCCAAGAACACAGACATTATGGCTAGCCAGAGAGTCATTTTGGGTATGTTAA
Organism: Heliangelus exortis; assembly: GCF_036169615.1. NCBI lineage: Eukaryota > Metazoa > Chordata > Aves > Apodiformes > Trochilidae > Heliangelus > Heliangelus exortis. The sequence goes on from NC_092425.1 coordinate 3,908,324, forward strand.
AAAGCTACATTCCTTAGTAAAATGTGCCCAAATGTTAAGTTCTAAGTGAGAGGAGGTAGAGGACTGGCCTGGGATTGCGGAGGGTGGGTTTTATCCAGGTCAGTGTTCTGGTTTGCTCTGTGATTGTTTGCTTATTTATTCATTTTCTGGTGGTGAGAGAAAACTGTAAAATGAAGATAATGACCTCCACAGATATTGTTATCTCAGGGTTATCAAACTGAAGTAAAATCTATGAGAGTCCAGTCCACAGGAAGACAGGCCATCTGGAGTATTCAGTATGCATATAAGTGCAGGACTTCCAGAAAACAGGATTTCTGGTGACTTTTCCCTCATCATGTATCTGGTTGCAACTGCAAGTATGTCCATTTGCAACTGTTTTTGGGTTTTTTTTGTTTGTTTTTTTTTTCCCACTGGCTCACAAACCAAGCAAGTAGCTAGAGGTGATGCTCCTATAAACCCTGTCCTTAGACACAGTGCTGCAGAAGGGCTACAGGAGGCAGTAAAGTAGGAGCTGACTTTGCTAAATTTAATCCTCCTGATGATCTCATGTGGGAGTCCCAGAGGTTATTTGTTTTCATTGTTTTGCAGTCCTCACCACTTAAAAAACCAAAATAAAACAACCAAACAAAACAACCCAGAACAAAACAGCAAAAGAAACCCCCAAGCCACAACCCTTTCACTCTCCTCTCCTTTTCTCTGGCAATCATCTGCAGGCTTTGTTGGTGCAGGTATTTTGGCATCCTCCTTTAGTCCTGGCAAACCTTTTGGTGGTGTGCCAGTATTGAGTTCTCTAGAGACTTGAGATGTGACCTTTGGATCATTTTTATTTGTCAACTACAGTTGGGTTTCAACATTCATCTCCAGAGGGGAATATACACTGGGCTCAAACACTGCCTTCCTTCTTTCTTTTTTTTTTTGGTTTTCTTTTTTGTTTGTTTTTTTAAATGATACTTGCTAAGGGAGGCTCTGTGCAGTCATTACAGATTTGGATCTGAGCATGCAAAATGCCAGGCAGCACTTCCCTGTGTTGTGTTGATTAAATCTACCTTAGGTAAGCTGTGAATGATGAGCTTGAATTTTCCTTCACTGACATCGTAACCTTCTGATGAGTGCATCCCAACACAGACAGGCAGTGCTTGCTATATAGGAAACTCTATAGTGAGTAAGGAACCATCCCCTTCCTCTGGAGATCAGAAAGTGCAGCTCTCTTTATGTCATGGGTTATTTTGACAACTTATTTAGTCTCCACCAAGTGTTAGTTTCATTATCTGTGTTATTGGAGCTTGCACATTTCAAGTAGTGCCACTCACGCTGACTGCCAGAGGTTTGTCCTTGGGTTGCTGCTGATGGACTGTGACAAAGCAGTTGATTTTCAGGAATGAATGGCTGATAGAAACTGTCAGGCTAGCAAGATGACCTAGGAGTTGAGGTGTGTCTGTAATTCTCCAACCATAAGAAATGCCCTCTTGGAATGACAGAGCAAGATGTGCTCTCTGGCATTGCCTCCCCTCTGGCATTGCCTCCCCTCTTTACCTGGATTGTTGGAGCCTTAGGCAGGATAAGGGCATCCCATAGATACTCTGCTCCTGCTCTGACTTGGAAATAAGGATCCCAGAGACACATGATCAGGAAGGGTTTTGAAAAGGCCTCTAGGCTGCTGTTCCAGGTGACCCAAACCATTCTGGTTAAATCACTGTTGTTCTCTGTTAACCTCTTCTAGTGCTTATCTGTCAAGTTAGTGAGAAAGTTACTCTTAATATCTAACCTCAATCTCCCTTACTGCAAACTAAGCTGATTACCTCGTGTCCTACATGAGATGGCCCTACAGAAAAACTAATTGCCATCTCTTAAAGTAACCTTTCACACATTTTCCTTCCCTGTTTGCAGCCTTAACTAATCACACCATTTCTTTCACCAGTTTCTTACAGACTGAGGTGGTTTTTCTCTTTTCATTTTCTACCATAGTTAACTGGTTTCCTTTGGACTCTTCTGGGTTTTATAAAAAAGGTTTCTTTTAAAATGTGGTGCCCACAATTGCACACTTTGATGCTCAAGAGTGTCTGTGCTCCAGCTGTATGTATTTTTAATACTAATCTTATCTTCAGTGTATTGACTGAGCATCAAGAAGGTTACATGTAAGACAAACCCGAGGTTCCCCATGTTTACTTCAGGACTCTTGGAGAAGCCATGGACTTCTTTTGCTGGGTTAGCATCTCCTTATTCCAATTCATAATCTCTGTACTTAGGGTTGTTTTTTTTTTTTTTTTTTTTTTATTACCTCCTGCTCTATGATGTTCCTCTGTGTGGACACTATGCTAAATAAAAGAGGGTCAGAAAATGATTCCTGGCCTTATGGTCAAGTGCTCACTCTGGCTCTCTCCACACAGTTTAGGGCTCTCTCTCAAGCTGTCTGATCCACACTTTGTAAGATTTATCCCTTGATTTCTGTGGGCTCTATGGGGTGCTGCAGTGGAATGAAAATGGAAATGTGTGGGTGGAGGTGATTTTTTCTTCAGATCAAACTGCCTGAGGTAATGTGAGGATTGCATTGCAACCCATAGAATAGTGCTTTTGTAATATAAAATACAAATAATATAAAAAACAAGAGTATGTTGTATGCCTGATGGGCTGGTAGGCATCTGGGATAGTTTGCAGGTGCAAAGCCTGGTGCACTTCCACTGGGGGCAAGAAGGGGACACAGAGAGACATCCTTAGTGTGGTCTCATTTTTAAGCCTTTCAGGAAGCAGTCCCTGGGGTATAAATTGTGCCTTGGAGCCACGTCTGGCTTTGTTTTGGAGTGCACCCTTTGGAACAGTTCAAAACAAAGCTGTGGAGCAAGTTGACAATGAAGCAGTGGAAATGATCAAGGGACCAGTGTGTGAGTTCATCTGGCCCTGTCTTGCTTACCTAGGGAGCTGTAGCCCAATACTTCGATCCAAATCACAGCAAAGTTTCAGCACTGGCTGCTGAACAGAGATTGAATTTTCTGGTGTGAGTGATGGTGGTAGCAGTGAGTCCCTGAGAGGAATCCAGGATTTAACAGAGTGGCAGCCAGCTGAGATCTTGCCTCTGTTGCACGGGGAGCTGCCAAAGATGTAAAATGCTGCAGGTCCATCAGGCTCCCAGCTGTTGTGCCGGGCCACTGGGTAGATAAAGCTTTTCCTGCTTTTCCCCCAGTGATTGCTGTCTGTAGGAAACACTGGGACACTGTGCAAGAAGTGGGTTTTCCTGTTTTGAATCATGGATCAAAAATTTTGTAGCTTCAGGTGGAAGAGAGCTTTGGATAGGTCGGCCCAAGCTGTGGTGAATATTTCCATCAGCCCCAAAACTTTAATATTTGACAAGCTGCCACTTTACAGACACTCCAAAGGAGTACTTTACACAAGTCATGGTCTGAGACTGGTTACTGATTTACAAAAGAAATTTTACTTGCAGCTATTTCAAGTGTTAAAGTCTGTATTGACACAGCCCAGGGAGCTGCTTGCTGAGAAAGCTGCAAAAATGTGCATGCATAGACACACAGACACATATATTTGCTGTTGTACGTGCAAGCATGCATAGAAGTGTGAGAGTAAATTTAAAATATGCTAAATTTAGAATAAAAAAAGTTTTTTAGAACAATTTATAATCCATATTTAATGTTAAAATACAGTGCAGAGGTATATTGTAAAGCATACAGTGTTTGTTTTGCCTTCATTAGTATTTCTTTCTCAGCACACTGAGATGCCTCAATATTTCTACAGAAACGTCCAGGGTTTATAGAGGCTTGTTGCTCCTTCAGATACACATGCCATTGGAGCCTTGTCATTATTTTTATTTTCTCTTCTCAGGAAATTATTTTTTCCTGGGGAGATTCTATCTCATTCTTTTATTAAAGCTCCCGTATTTTTCCATTTTCTTAATTTTTTCCTTTTTTAAACCTTCTCTTTATTCTTTCATATGTTTATTCTCACTTTTACCATCTTGTAAACACAAGCTGTTAGATTTCAGAATGCCCTTTGTAGTTTGGAAACCAGGTTTACATTCCCATTTGTGTTCTCTTCAATAGCTAACTGAAGTATAATCAAATTCAGTGTTTCATCCTTGCTTCCAACTCAGCAGTGCTTTCATCTTTTCATTTTGGGGATTCACAGGATTTGATGACTTTCAATGGCTGTGCAAGCCTACTAAAAATAACGTGGATGCTGTCAGATATTGGCAAGACACAGATAAATAAAAGGAATGAGCTGTAGAGGCAAGGAAGGAATTCCTGTGGCTGTGTATGTTATGCAAGTCCTTCTTTAGCCAGTTTCACTGGTAAATGTGGTGGATAGGGGAGATGAGGTCACTAACTGGAATAAATCTTCCTTTGCACTAAAACCCAGGAGTACAGAGTGTCCTGGGATTATGGTTTTCTTCTGAAGCAGAAATGTGGCTTTCAGAATGATCTGAGATGGTCAAATCTGTATCCCAGGCTGGACTGAACAACCATCTAAGAACCATCCAACTTTGCTTCAGCATTCCTTCTGTTTTGGCAATTTCTGGTACTTATTGTTACAGCTTTGGTCTTCTTTGAGACACTGGAAGGGTAGGAAAGACAGTTTTGTGTATATATTAGGAAAAATTTCTTCCCTGAAAGGGTTATCAAGCAGGCTGCCCAGGGAAGTGGTTGTGTCACCATCCCTGGAGGTATTTAAAAGCCATGTAAATGTGGTGCTTGGGGACATGGTTTAGTGATGGACTTGGCAGTGCTGGGTTACTGGTTGGATGCAATGATTTGAAGGGTCCCAAATTCTAACTACAAACTAAAACCTGTCTAATTTAAAAGGTGAACACAGATAATTACATACACGTGCAAGATTAGGCAGAATTTTTATTATTTTTTCGTTGAGCCTAGAAACATGGAAAACATTTGGATGGTGTCTCTTGGGAATGTATGTGTGAAGTTCCCAGGAAAAAATTGTATTTTGGAGATTTTTGTTTGAAAAGCAGTTGCTGATACAGTTCCTTGATTTCTCCTTCTGTGTTCCAGCTGGCAATAAGTACAGAAGAGATGTAAAATATCTAATGTCTGAAAGGGGCAAAAGTGGATTGTGATGTCAAAGTAAAGGAATCTCTTCAGGTCAAGTCTTGTTTGAAGGAGTGGGGATTAGTTAGGGTTTACCACACTTTTAACCAATCAGTGCTATTGTGTTAAAAATAACCTAATCTTGGCCAGGTAATAAAAGGAAGCAGTAGTTATTCATGTATTCTTTCACCTACAGGTTTCTTCCAGAACAAAAAGCAGAATTTTTTCATTAGCTGTTTTGATAATTCCTAAAAATTCATGCTGAGCAATATTAGCAGGTGTTTCAGGTTTTTTCATCTTTTAATTGTGGTTAAACTAATGACTTTTTTGTTGCAGTAATCTGTAAATTCAGTAGCAAGGGGTTCTTGCATACCACCCCTCATTTCAGAGTTTATGTTCTGTCTATTATTATACTTAAAAAAAAACCAAACCAAAAAGGAAAAGGATATGCCCAAAAGTGTAAGTCAAATGAGAAAATATTTGATCTCATGGTTGTTATGCTCTGTGCTCTTTTACCTGGTGAAGCTGCTGTTGCTCTGTGGAGGTGAACACAGCAGAGTCATCAATACCAGCTGAGGGTTTAGACTTTCTAATCTCTTTCACCACAATAAGTTCAATGAGAAGAAGCCTCCCATTTAAAAACCTTTGGAATCAAGAAGTAAATGTTCTGCCTCTAGCAGAAGTGGAGGGATAGCATTCTGTGAGCCATCATAAAAATACTGTAGTCCTCAGCTTTTTTCAGGGTTCTGCCCATTTTTCTACTCTTCTGCTACTCTTGTTGAATGTTTCAGAGGTCACCCTGAACTGAAGCCAGATTTCTATGAATATTGGTATATTTCAGAGTGAGATAAGAATTACACTGACCTAAAACTTTGTCTCCCTACCCCTTATCCTTTTTTCAAGAGGAACAGATGTTGCTCTAAACCCATAAATCATCATGTGCACTGCAAACATTGAAAAGGATCTAAGATAATCAAATAAAAAGGAGTAAGAGCAGAGAGGAGTGGCAGGATGCAATAGCCCTACGTAGCTATCTTTCCAGAAGGGTACAAACAGGTGAAAAAGACATCAAAGTGTCTTTTTTCCAAAAAAATAGCAAAGCTAAGCAAAGGTAGTGTCAGTGTAGTACTACGTTCCTGTAAACTTCTGTGAACAAAAAGTTCAGCTTAATAAATATTCATCCTCTTCTTCCTCGCCTCTGCAAAATCTCCCCTGCCAATCAGCTGAAAAAAAAAGACAAATTGAAAGAGAAAAGATTAACTAAGAACAGGTCCATTGCTCTCCCAGATTGTACTTGGTGGCAGTCGTGTCATACTGTAGTGACAATATCCAGATATTGTCTGACAACATTTTTTCCCCCCTGCTTCAGGTCTGCAGGACAACCCGTGGTTTTGCGACTGCCGCATTTCCAAGCTAATCGAATTTTCCAAAATCGTGGACAACTTGCTCATATTTCTTGATCCTCTGGTTTCGTGTAGTGGACCCGAGAGCCTGGCAGGAATCTTGTTCCAGAGGGCTGAGTTAGAGCAGTGTCTCAAACCATCCGTGATGACATCGGCGACAAAAATCACCTCCCCGCTTGGAAGCAACGTCCTGCTGCGCTGTGATGCCACGGGGTACCCAACACCACAGCTTACTTGGACTAGGTCAGACAATATACCAGTGAACTATACAGGTATAATTGCTCTTTTCTAGGAAATGGGAGAGCCCCTTGGGTTGCTTGTGCTTTGAGATCATTATAATGAGTAAGAATGGACCAGGTATTGCACCAGTGGGATCCATGCAACAGCTGTTGTGATTTTTTTTTTTCTTTGTTTGGTAACTGCTGTGAGATATTTATGCATTAACTTAAATATAAAAAAATGTTTCTTAGTAATGCAAGTAGTTAGCAGTTATCTTACATCATAGCTCTGAAGAAGGTAATACCCCAAAGCAGTGAAATCTCTTAAGACAAATGTCTGGTGTGTTCAGAGTCACTTGAATTCAGTGCAACTTGTATGTCACTTAGCAGCTTTAAGAGACTTGATTTCTCTTTATTTGTTTTAATTTTGCTCAACAACGCTGCAAATTATATTGGAATTCTTCCAGATATTCAATCCCATTTTGACCAAAGTTGAGCATTTTTCTGCAAAAATATAACGGGGCAGGGAGTTCCATAGCTTATTTGGGGAGTTTGCTTTGGGATTTTTTTGTTGGTTGGGTTTTGGTTTTTTGAGGTTTTTTTTTTTAATGGTTTTAATTATGTCAGGGTTTTTTGTTTACTTGTTTGTCAGAAATAACTTAAGGGAAGAAGTAGTCTAACAGTGTTTACTTTCTCTTTATCTCCCTTTTATAACATTTCACTCTTTGCATTTTCCTGTAGTAATTCAAGAAACACCTGGAGAGGGTGTCAGATGGTCCATAATAAGCTTGACAGGGATTTCATACAAGGATGCAGGAGAATACAGATGTAAAGCCAAGAACTTAGCAGGAATGTCAGAAGCTGCTGTCACTGTCACAGTAGTTGGTGTAGTTACTACAACTCTGTCACCACAGAAGTATGGGAGGAAACAAGAGGCAGAGAAGCAGAATACCACTCAGGAGGAACCCAAGGAGGAGCCTGAGAGGACAACCACACCTCTTCCTACTGCATCAACCACCACAGCACTGGTCAGCACTGAAAGATCCACGAGCACTCGGGTTCCTGAGAAGAAGCAACCCAGACCTGTGATCAATGGAAAGAAGAATTCAAAGGCAGTGACAAATGGAAACAAAAAGCAGACTGGGGAATTAAACAAGAAAGGTGTGGAGGCAAAGCAGACTGGGGAGATGAGCAAGAAAGCTGGGGAAATTTCATTGAATACAACAGATGTGGCTGAGCAAGATGTTACTGTGAAGGACCTAAGAGTGATCAGTGAAACTGATGAAAGGGTGACCTTAACTTGGAAAGTTGTCAATGCCACAAGCAGCTCTGAAGTGACCGTGTTATACTCAAAGTATGGTGACAAAGATATGTTGCCTCTCAGCACTGATTCTAGCAAAACCAAAATCACCATTGATGGTTTGAATCCTGGCACTCAATATATGGCCTGTGTCTCACCCAAAGGAGTGCCACCTACCAAAGAGCAGTGTGTTATTTTCTCCACTGACAGCCTCAGTGATGAAAGCAGCTCTGAGTTCTCTCTTCTGATATTGGTCAGCAGTGCAGCGTGTGTGGTTTTTTTACCTTTGATAATTTTCTTACTCTACAAAGTTTTAAAACTTCACGTGAAACCCAGAACTGCAAAGGAAGCTGAGCTTGCAAGAGAGACCTACGTGAAATTTGAAACTCTCTCTCTGAAGCCTCGGGCAATGAATGCAGGAGAGCAGCTTTGGGCCCGGAGGTACACGGATGAGTCAGAAAGACTTCTTCTTTGTTCTAGGGCAAGCATGGATTCACAAATGACCTTCAAAAGTGAGGGCTCTAGGTCTGAATATCTGTGTTGAACATGGGGGAGGGAGGAGGAGATGGAATATACAGTTGGCAGGTGTAATCCAGAATGATGATAGTGCCCCTGAAAGCAGGTTGGTGGTCAGAATATATTACCTGATGTAATGCAGGCTGCTGGATGGGTAGGGTGGTGGGTAGGAGGGAGTGTAGAAGAAAAATATTGCCTGTTTATTTTCTTTTTGTGTGACTTTGGATGTGAAGAGATGATGTTAAACATAACATGAAATGGTTGCCTGGTTAGGTATCTTCTGTTTTGGGGTTTCATTAAAATATCATTCTATTTTTTCTTCCCTTGTTTTCCTAAAAGATGTGCTAGTTGCATGCATTACTCACAACCTTCATAAAAATGATGTACTTAAACCAACAGGAAAACAGCTTAAACGGCTGTTGAGCTCAAAACCTTATTTGAAAATACACGTTTTCTTCTGCCATCAGCTTGTGCTTTGAGGTGTGATGAAGCTCTGTTTATATATTATCTTGGACTGGAAGTGATCCCAGGCCAGTCAAGACTGAAGCTAGGTAGCCACAGTTTATGGACTCTGGAGAGGTATAATATGCAGCATATTGTTATTTTGCAAGTGCTATGGCAAAGGAGCTTCTTCAGTATTCTGAAGCTCAGGTAAGGTATCATTATGAGTAATTCTGTGACAGATACTATTGATAATATTATTTTACAACAAATGATCTTATTGCAAAATCTCAGCCTTATTAGATGCATTTGTCCATATACCTCAGTTTCAGAAATCTCTAGAGAAGAAATTTTGTGTAACATGACACACTCTTCTATACCTATGTATTGCATATTGCACAATTTTTTGTTCTACACTGTACTAATCAACACATTTTGAAATACAGCAAGAGGAGATTTTGTCTTCAGGCCATGATGCCTGGGGACTGAAGTTCAGTGAGCATAGTGAAAGTTAATTGTGAGCATGCTTCCCAGTGTTTATAAAAATCAAATATTATCATTAATAGAAAAAATGAGTCGAGATTTGCCCATTAGTGGTCATAATGAATTGTCTATTCTGAGGCTATTTATTTATTGCCTGAAGTAAATAACACAAGTTTTATTGGTCTAGGTTCAGACATTATGGTTAGGAGTACATATGCATTGAGAGCTACAGTTTTTCTGAAAAATTACAACTGCATTGTCTTCTTGGACATTTCTATGCCTAGAAGAATTGTTTCTTTTGGTAGGAAATTGGGAGTCTTCTCTTTCAAAAGGCTGAAGTATTACTCAAAGCTACAAACCAAAGCTTAGTTAGTTCCCTTGAAAATAGTGGCATTTCTTGGTGTCACTAGTGCAGAATTCTGCTGGAATGCTAGAGAGCTCACCTTGTAAGGCAAGAGAAAAACACTTTGCCATCATTTTATTTTGGAGGTTTTTTGGGCAGAAAAGGCACAGAGTGAAAAATCTTCACAGCATTTATGTGATGATGCTCAGTGGTCAGGAATAATGGAATGAACATTTGAGGCCATGGGAGCTCTTGTAAGGAAGCAGGTGAGATGTTAAAAAGTGCAAAATGAGCTTACCTGCCATATACTTGTAGAATTAACCCTGATGTTCCTTTCTGTGTTACTGGTATGTGTGGTTAAAGAGTGATCCTTCTTTTTTCCATGGATATTTTTAATTGCAGTGCAAAATGTTTCTAGTTTTCTAAGTGGAATTCTTCTTTTTTGGCAGCTTTTTTTGAAATTCGGGTTCTTTTAAGGAATAACATTATTTTTGTCAAAACCAATGTTCATCTGACAAGAAGGATATGTTAGACCAAATTTTTAACAGAGTCTGAAGTATTAAAATATTTGTCTTTATTTTCCACATAGGTAGTGTAGCAGGTGGTTGTTGCTGAAGGTTTTCCTTGTTCAAATGTGTAAAAAAAGTGATTGTAAAAACAACATACTTGTCATTAATGAGAACCATTATTTTCACTTTTTTTTTTTTTTATTCCTGGAGAATATTTAGTTTCATATTTGAAAGCTTTGCAAGAAACATGAATCCAATTGTGGAGTTGCAGATGATACCTGAATATATTGCACTGAGGTTGTGCAAAGCTCATTTAAGAGAGCTCACTTGCAAATGTAAAACTTTTTGGTTTGACTAATCCTTGTGGAGTTAGTATGTCCTGAAGTTAGAAATCTCTCTGGCCACGTGTGCTATCAGAATATCAGAGATAGAATATATTGTGGAGGGTGTGTTCTTTTGAGAAAACATGGGGTATGTTATTTTTCCCACAGTTCTTGGGATAACAGTTATAGAACCCAGATGTGCTGCTGTACCTCGTGTCAAAAGGGCAAATTTGCTAGGGAAGTTTGATAGGAACTTGATGCAAAGGCCAAATAAAAATGTGTGCCCTGCATCACCCAGGTTTGGTTTACTTAAAAAGATGAAGAAATACTTCTGGCAACAGATGCAAAAAATTTGTACTGGGAATTGTTAATATTAATGGTGGAATCATTATGAGAGAGATTTGGTCACCTGAAATCAATTTGTGTAATATCTTCTGAAATGCAATACTGACTCTACCATCACTGTGAGCAGTGATGATGATAACCTGTGCTTGTCTGGTAGGAGATTCTGGAGAAGATTAAACCAATGCCTATGCATTGCCTTTCATATATTTTGCACTTTGCTAGCTCAGTTCATTCTGCATTTCACCAAAGTTATACTTCTTCTTATGCACTGTACCTGCAAAAGGTGTGTCAAAATTGGGTGGTTAATGAAATAACTGAGTAAAGTGAGCTGAATTCTAAATAGACCTAATTTTTACTTAAAGCTTGTGGAACTTAACACTTGTCATAGTTAACCACATCCTGGCTTGAATGTGCACTTACTAAGCCAAACTTTGGGCATCCATTCAGCTATTTTAGTCCTTGTTACACAGTGGACTTTGAATTCCTTACACTGTCATCAGATTCTCATACTTTTCTCAGGCAGGGAATTAAGAGAGAAAATTCTCCATGTACCATGTGTGTCTGTACCATGTCTGTAATGGCACAAAACCACATCTGTAATAGCAAAAACATTCAGACTTGGGCTATATCAAAGAACCTCAAGAAAAGACACCTTAAACTCAGTACCTTTTCAAAGAAGTAATTAAAATAGAAGTTGTTCTGATGTGAAAATAAAATATTGATTTTATACATAACCACGTTTGCCTGACCCTTTCATCTTCGTGCCTTTAGACAAAATGTGATCAGTGCAGCTGGAAATGTTGCATCAATAATAATTCTGGCTAGGGTGTGAATCCTGCACATAATATACCCTAATAACCCATCATGAACTATGATTTTTATTTTTTTTTTTGTTAGATTTGTGGCTAAGAAGTAAACTAACTTGAATTTCCTTTGTGAGCAGAGATGAGATTTCAGAATGAATCCTTTTTTTTTTAAATTATCTGATGGTGTAGACAGGAAACATGCTGACCTGGCTGCCTTCTCTCACAGGATTAATTGCATTGTTGTGTTAGTCAACTGCAGAAGCTCCAGGCTGGCACTGTCACTTTCCTTAGGTAAATACAAAAAAATATTTAGTTGAATATGTGCTTTATCTTAAGTCACTGAAAAAATTTTCCTCTAAATTTCAGAAGATTGAAATTCATATCAGACTGGAGGCATGATTGATTAATGTGTCATTTTTGTAACCTTTTTTATACATCTGAAAGGCTGCCTTGTGAAAGAGTGGCAAAATAAAGCTGAAATATCAGTCTGAAGCAGCCTTTAGAAAAGAGATTTTTCTTTTTCCTTAGCTTTGTACATTATTCATCAGTGCTCAGGATGGGAATCTTTTCAATCATTAAGAGAGAAATCAACTATGAACAAAGGAGTATTGTGTTTTCCAGTACCTTTCTGTATGTGTATTGAGGGCAGGAGCAGAGTACCCCAATGTTGTCTCAGACAAAGTTCAAGTAGTTTCTTCTGAGGTCTGGTATTTGCTGCTTGTACTTGAGATGTGGCATTGGAATAGATGGAAAATAAGAACACTACAAAATGGCAATTATTGGTAGATTCAGTGCAACTATAATTTAAATTCGTTGGGTTGTTTGTTCAGTCAACTATACACGAGCTTTGTTGATATGTTTTTAGTGTTTTCATTTGCTCAGACAGGCAGTTGTAGGAAGCCTTTAAACTCCTCAAACAGCTGTTTTTCTAATCTGTAAATTCGTAAACAAATCTGTCAAAACTCTTTCTCACTTATTGTCCTGGAAAACAGAAACAAAACAATAGGTATAATTTGCTTTGTAATACTTTCTGGTCTCTAAAACAATGATATCTTTGTCAAAGAAACGAAAATCAAATCCAATACCCGTGGTTTTTTTTTGGTTTTTTTGTTTTTTTGTGTGTGTGTGTGACCCTGATTTATTTAATGACGTTGATGCCTAATGCCATGGCCTGATTGGACCTGCTTCTGAGTCATGTGTCCTGAATTTTATGCTGCTAAGATTTGGCCAAATGTTTGATCCTCTAAAAATAAATTGTACCAATTATGGTTTTTTGTTTCATAGCCCAGCCCCTTGTGCTTAAGGTCACGTGGAAGATAAATCACAGAGGGAGACAAAGGACAATATAAAAGTATAGTAAGCAGCCAGCTATAGAACATGGCAAATTAAAATTACTTTATCTTTTAATATTACTTTTTTTTTTCTTTATCTTTTAAATTTTATCCTTACCTGACTTTGGATAGACCCTTCTTAAATGTTAGACTAATCCTGCAGTGTACTTGCTAGCTTTAGATTACACATGAATGATATTATCCATGGGTATTTTTCCAGAGCATGCTCTCAGATCTTGAGCAGCCTGTTCTGGTTTCTCACTAATTGGCTTAAAAAAAAGCAAAAAATACTTGGAATTTCTTGTTGTCTGGCATAGAAATGGCACGGTGGAGTCATTTCAGTCCTGCTGAAGCAGGAGTGTGCAAAAAGGAATCTTAATACTCCTGCTTCTTCTGGAGCTCAAGCTGAGGCTCATTTACACCTTGCAACTGTAGGGTTTGCTCTTATGTTTTCTATTCTGTCTATATCCACAAAAAAACCTCAATCCCTGGAGTTCTGTGCCAGTCATTCTGAGTTCAGCCTAAAATCTAAGTGTGACATTTTTTAATGCAAGATTACCCCCAAGTATTTCTCAGCGTCAGGAAAGAATCTCTCCAGAACAGCAGAGGCACTTCTTTGTGCAGAAAAGTGCTGCTTATTTATTCCTTAATTTGCTTGAGCATTCTGTATCCTTTGACAGAGGGGCAGGCATTCCCTTTGGATTGGGTAATCAGCAGCAGGAACAATGCAAGCCACGTTTTTGTCACAAATCAGAAAAATAACACCCTTTGTTCTGGTCAGGCACAGTGATTGAATAGATGTTGTGTCCAATATCTGTATGAGCTATTTCTTTGAAAATGTAATGGGGGACTTCATGAGGAGAGGTAACTAACAAAGTTCCTTGTTTATTCATAGAAAAAAAAAAAGAAAAAGTGGCATTTTCTTGTGTCTTTTAACAATGACTTAGCTCTAGAGGTTGCCTGAATGTGAATTGGTATAGAGAAAAGTTCAGCCTGTCACAAGATGAATTACTTTTCAGTTTCTTGCTGCTGAAGATTCACATAGAAATCAAGTCTGGATCAGATAATGTGTGAGTAAAATGGTGGCTCTTAAAGCTCATTGATCTTCAGAAAGAAATAAGAGTTATGGAAATTCTTTAAAGGGTTGATCAGCCAAAAATGCTGTCAAAGAAAGGAATAATGGTTAAACAATTCCTCTTCTTGAAAAATATAAGTCTGGAGAGACCCAGGATCAGTAGATAGACATTTGAAAAGCCACTCAGGACAAGCAGAATGCATGAATGATAGTTTGGTGGCTGGGACATGGAACAAAAATTGTTGGTGTAATTATTTATGTGCAAATCTGCCTTGGAATAGAGCATTAAATTGGCAACCTTATCAAACATGGGCTCTAAACAAGCAAATAGGCAGCAGTGAAAGGGAATGCATGAGCAGCAAAGAAGAAATTCCTACAAGAAATGCAGACAGAGGGTTTAGTAAAGAATAAAAGCACCCTGCTAAGGAGTATTTAATTTGCTAGTGGAAAAACCTCATTTACCAGTCTTGCATCTTCTAAAATCATAGACCAAAACTGCAAGAATAGTCAGAATTTGTCAGCTCTCATAAATGGATCCAGGAAAGATTTCAGTAGACTTAATAGACATCTGCTCTGGGGGACAAAAGACTGTATATGATGTATCCAATGTATATGATTTATCCAATATATTTATTATTAATTCAGAAGTTGAGGTAACTGATTTCCAACAAGATTTGTGGAAGGGGAAAATATAGGCCTAGGCTGAAGAAAAGAAAATACATTGACTTTCTTAGTCTGATGAGGCTACAAAGGCAATGAGCTGTGTGACTGACACCTTTGCCATCAGAGGAGTCTAATTGGGCTGTAAAATGAGATGGGCCACGTGCTAATTGGGAAAATCTAGGACAGTGTTGGATGTCAGCTGCCAGCTTGAAGGATACTTGGAGAGAACTTGGACAGCACTGCCTGAGTGATTTGCAGTCTCAGAGAACACTGAAAGAGGAGAAATAAACTATGGGGATGATTTGCTTTCACAGGATCTGTTGTATTCCAAACATATCCTTGCATATCTTCCTGATCCTTCACAGTTATAGGAAGCTCTAGGCAGAATGAATTGACAAAACTTTGACTAAAGGAAGGCCATTACAGTACAAATAACTTGTGATTCATCAAAAGGGCAGGGGGACAGGCCTGGAGGAAGTTGAATTCAAATGTCACCACCTAAAAATACATCTGAAATGATTAGGTTTCTTCCTCTGATGGATATTTGGAGTGAATTCCACAAAAGACCACGCTCTTTATGAACTGTGTGATGCCAGCCTTGCGTGGGCTGGGGATAAAACAGAGCAATGGGTTCTGAAAAGATGCTCTAAATAACTTATTGACCACATCCTGGGAACTGGCATTTGAGGAGGTTTCTAAGCCCACAGCCATTTCAGCAGATGCCAGTAGCTCAAGACTCAGTGGAGTGGTGCTCCAGTTACAGTGAGATGAGTCCCATCACACACACACTGTCAGGCAGCTTTCAGATGCCAAGAATAAGTGTGCACAAATAGGCAGAGTGCCAGGCAGGAGGTTGGGTCATGGGAGAGATTCAGAAGCAGCTTCCACATCTTGATAATTTCAGCATTTGTGACAGGTAGATTTTAAGCCACTTGCAGAATTGATAAAATAATAAGGGTCGAACAAAATGCCCCTTAATAATGTGTTTCAACCCTACCTCAAAAAAGGGATATACCAGGGAAGTCTCCAGGGATGAGTGCCTGTTAAGGAGGCCTTAGATGACTGAGATTTTCAGCATGATGAAGGTGCAAGTGAATGGCACAGTACACACTTGGTGTGTGGCAGTAACCACTGATGACCACAAATGAAAAATATCCATGTTTGTTTTTTTATTTTTTTTTGAGTTGGCCTCAATAGCATCAGGGACTTATGTTCTGCCTGGCACATTTTTGCAAAAGGGGGGAGCTTTTTGCTTCTGTACAGCATAGCTATTCCAGTCTCCTCAAAGGTCACCTTTTAAAGAAACAGCCCTGGCAGCTGCCATAAATGTGCCCCTCACATGCCTTAACATACCCACTGTGTCATGAGTCTGCTGAAAGGTGAAGTGACTTTTATACACAATGTAGTATTTGCTTCTTTGGTGTTGGCTGACTACTCCTTCTGGTTTCGTGCAAATCCTGCTTCTCAGCAGCTCTGAAGCTCAGCTGGTCACGAAAAAGAGATTACTTTGGGTTCAGCACTCCAGCCTCAAGAGTATTACTTCAAGTCCTAACCACTTTGCTTCAGTACTGATTGCCAAGGGCTTTTCTTCTTTTCTTCTAAGCTACTGACTAGTAGCCACAAAGATGATCAGAGGGCTGGAGCTCCTTTTCTATTGAAGAGAGGCTGAGAGCATTGGGGTTGCTCAGCCTGGAGAAGAGAAGGCTCTGGGAAGAGCATGTAGCAGCCTTCCAGTACCTGGAGGGGCTACAGGAAAGGTGGGAAGGGACTTTTTACAAGGATGTGTAGTGATAGGATGAGGGGGAACCACTTCAAACTGAAAGAAAGAGTTAGAGTAGATATTAGGAATAAATTCTTCACTATGAGGGTGGACAACTAACAGGTTGCCCAGGGAAGTTGTGGCTGCCCTCTCCTTGGAAGTGTCCAAGGCTGGATGGGGCTTGGAGCAACCTGGGCTGGTGGGAGGTGTCCCTGCCCATGCAGGGGGGTTGGAACTGGGTGAGCTTTAAGGTCCCTTCCAACCCAAACCATTCTGTGATTCTGTGAGAAGTGCCCAAAGAACTGGTAGGAATAGTCCAGTTGATTAGTTTGGGAGAAATCTTGACAATTTTGGAGGTAAAATTTCATGGTAAATTGATCTATATTAAACACATGAAGCTAAGATACGGCAATCTTTTCCTGTCTGTGCATTTGTCTGAATTAAATAATAGGCTTAAGCTGATAGGTCTTGGTAAAAGCAGAGTGATGTGAAATATGAATGTTGTGATTTATTCATCATGGGTGCAGCTGTAGCAAGAGTTCTCAGCAGCTGTGCAGGAAAACCATTCCACCTTCTATCCTTATAATGCTTTTCTCCTTTGAATCATTCTGCACTTAACAGGTTCTTCTTCATCTTATGACTAAAGCATTAGTAGGAGCTGACTACTTGATCCACAATATCTGGAACACTTTCTAACAACTGATGTTTTCTGAAAGTATAATTGCTTTATTGTGTATTAATGGTGGCTGCTATTGGCAGGAGGCAAAAGGGGCTGTTAATTCTATTAATTTCTGGTTAACACTTCAGATTGAGACATCTCCATTTCACATGCTCATGCAAGAGCAGCTTGTCTTTGGGACAGGTGTAGAAGTGCATAGCATGAAAAACATATCCTGAAGTATTATGAAGATTGCTCTCTTATTTTGCCTTTACTTTTACTAATATTTTCAGCAATATTAGAATTATCTTTTGATATTTCTTTCATTTCCAAGTGGCAGTAGACCCCAGAGAGCATGTAATGGAGATACTTGCTTACCTAATTTGATTTCTGTGGGAGCAAAAAAGAAAATTACTTTTTTTGGAGCTGTGATGAGAGTTAAGACAAGAATCTGTCCCTTCCATAAACAGTTTTTAATGCAGTCAATGGGGGTTTGATAGTGACTTCAGTGAACCCAGTTTCTCCTTCATGTCTGGAAGCAAAGAGCTGTCACTCTATGTCATCCTGGAACGTGTTTTCTGGGATCCAGCAAATTTGAGGAGAGTCCCTGCCCTTGGTCTGACTGTTTTGCAGCACTGAGGAGCTGTGAGCACTGGGAATGTGTGCAGGAATGAGTGTCTTTGACTTCTGTGCCAACAGACATCATAAGGTAGATCTTTCTGTGAGTCTCTCTGAAGGTTTATAGATGATATTAGAATTTTACAAGTTGGCCCAGGTATTTTGGGTATTTAGGTGCCTTCTTATTACACATCCTGCCTTGCCTGCCAGCCCAGGTCTAAGTAAGGCAAACACAAACGTGCAAATGGAGAAGTTTCTTCAGCATTGGGAAACACATGCAAACTCTCAGAATAGATCTCCCATGCCCCTCTCTCCTTACTGGAGTCTTGTTTCATTTTGGAAAATTGGGTACCCGTGCCTAATTTTCAAAGTCCTGCCTGAGAGATACCCTAAGCCTTCTCCCATGGGCACTGCTGAGAAATATTTGGGTGGGTACTCCCTTTATTAAGACTTTGTCCTGATGCTCACTTGATCTTAACTGCAATAGGATTGCAGTATTACACAGAATGACCTCTTATTTTTTAAGAAATAAAAATTCTATAATGGGTTGGGCTAGATCATATAGATGGTGATTTTGAATTAGCTACTATGTTCATTATTGTTGTGGTTTTAGTTTGGCCAAGTGAAAATTGTGAGGTGACCTGAGAGGGGGGGTAGGCATCTGTTGGTACAGTGAACAAGACAGTGAGTCCCCAAAATGCTCTTTGATTTAAGCTACCTGGTGTATGTGTTATTTCTAGTGAAGGCACAGAAAGCTTCTGTGTATTTTATTCTGTAGCTCTAGAAGGGATTTTATTATACCATACTTAGTTTGCATATAGAAGAAAGAGAAGTTTCTACAATGTAGTGTACTGGGTTTTGGTCAAAATGGACATTTTTACAGATGAAGTATAAGTATCTCCTTTGAAGGATGTATAGCATTACTGTGCTTTTCAGTACAGAAGTAAACTTATATTGTTTTCTGAGAGTAACAAATGATACACAAAGTTTTCAGTGTTATGCAACACCACTTGACAAGAAGATAGGTTTTTATTTCTGCTGCAACTAATATAGAAACACAAATTAATTTTCTTTTTCCTTTTATTTTCTGACCCAATTTTGTTCTTTCTATGTGATCTTAGTAATAAACTAACACTTAGGGATTTTGAATACTACTTTACATAGAAGGATCTCAGAACACTTTGTAACAGTTATTAAATTGACTGAAAGAGAAGCAATGGTCCTTTCTTATCATAGAATCATAGAATTGGCTGGGTTGGAAGGGACCTCAGGGATCATCAAGTCCAACCCTTGATCCACTATATGCCGTGCAGATGCAGAATTTGTCTGTGCATCCATAGACATTTTCATGGACCAAGTTGAACCATCCCTGATTTCCCTGTTGCTTTTCCTGCTTTGTCAGCTGACAGCCTAAGAATTTAAGGCAAAGACTCCTCCAACCAACACTGTAAAGGAGGTAGCTGTATTTTTCAGGGATCTGTTCATTCGCTCTTCAGTTGTTGCTGTGCATCCAAGCAGAAAGTCTGTAAGAATGTGTGTGACTGTTAATGACCTCTCTGCTTCCTGGCTGTTGGCTTTCTCATCACTTGTGTGCTGCTGTTACAAAGTGGTTTTCCCTCCTCCTTAATCCTTAGCCAGTGCTTAGTACTTGCTTGGTTTGTCCCTTAAACCAAACCTCTGTTAGGTTGCTTAATTTTCTTCAAAAGCCCAGTGGGAATAATGCAGTTTCTGACAGCTCCCTGTAATCCTGGGGGATTCCTGTTGGCTGGGATTGTTTCACAGGGCTCCAGAGGCAGAGGCACTACTGTGAAGGGCTGTTTCTTCCCTTTCTGACATCACCATTGTCACTTGAGTCTGAACTCAAATGTTCACTCTCTCACCAGCAAAACAGGATTTATCTGAAGCTCTGGAATATACAGAACCATTATCTAAAAGTTAAACCCCGTGTGGGCTGTTGCCTGCACTTGGTACTCCTGCCTTTTCCCCTTCTCTCCTTGTCCCTGTCTGGATGGAGAATTGACAGCTGTGGCCTCAAGCAGGGTGTGTTTGGTAGCTGCAGGATTTGGATGCCAAGCTCTGGGATATCATTCTCTCCGTGGCATTTGGGTTGGTGAGAGGCTCTGGCACTGCCCTGCCTGCAGCTGTGAGGCTCTCTCTGAGGTGCTCTCAGGTCAAGCTGCCTCCTGCACAGCAGAGCCCCTTGCTATCACTTGCCACTTTCTGTACCACCCAGTTCCTGATATGATACAAGAAACCTGCCTCTGATGGCCACTGTGAGCAGGGTCTGACAACCATGTGTTGTTTGGCTTTAGGTCTGTAAAATTATCTCTCACAGTAAATGCCATCACATCAAAAACTCTGCTTCCAGTGCACATTGACTTTAGCAGGCTCTAGGAAAAATTTTCAGGAGATTCTCAATGCTTAACTATTTCTTAATAATTTCTTAATAATGAATTTCTAAATAACTCCTAATAATTCTTAATAATAACCTCTTTTGGAGATCCCTTAGATCTGTTTTACCAATGGTAGGGAAATTAATATTTCCCTCCCTTAGCAAAGTATTTTATTGCACTTGCTCTTGGTTGCCCACCAATTCAGTGATGAATCCTGGAATCAGCTGCATGGCCACATTCAGAAAAATGTGAAATTTCCATGAAGAGGATGTGGCTTGCAGGGTGCTCAGAAAATCATTGCCTCCTTCAGAGTGTTTGAGTCTGGCAGCAAGTGGGAGCATCCTGCAGTCTTCAGTACCAGTCACTGACAACATCTCTGGTGATTTTGGGGTTTTGAGTTCACCTCAGATGCTTTTGCTCTGGAAAGCTGACTGTAACAATGCCTGGTTTTACTTCTATTTGTTGTCCATCTTGTTTGATTCTGCCTTTGAGGTGTGATACACTGGTTTAAGCCTATGCAGGTGTGTGCTGGTGTAGATGTGCCAAACTGCTGTGATGGATACACCAAGTGAAATGGGATTAATCCAACACAGTGAATTAGCTTGGTAAATGCAGGGATTCTTTTCTGTATGGATAGCAAGGCAGCTGTGAAACAAAACCATAAAGTGTTCCTGGTGTTTGTTTTCTGAAGAGCATCCAGGTCATGAGAAGGATGAACCCTCTGAAAAGTTCTGGAATGCAGAAACTGAAAAACTGATTTTTATTTTTCATTTTCTCAGCCTCATGGGATAAGTGAAGAGTGAAAGTAGCAATACTTGTGATACATGGTCTCCAAATAAAAATCTACAGTCTGATATTTAAAATCTCCATCTCTTACTGATATCAGTGGAGGTGATGAGTGCTTAGCAACTCTGAAAAATCAGAGAAATCAGATTTCATCCAGTGTCTTTGTTCCAAGAGATCTCTCAGAGTTTTCTCCTACGTGCACCAGACACTATTTTGCTGTGGATGAAACTGAGCTATCCCTGGGATGGAAACAGCAAAAAAACATTGGAAGGATACATTTTTTATCCCTGACTGTGAACTAATACCATACCTGTTACCAAGATGCTTTCTTAAGTGTTCTCATGTAGCAAGCTGTAGAGACATAATTCATGGTAACAAATGACTTGTTTTTAATTCAGTTTTATCTCCACTTTGGAGAGCCAAGTGACTATCTCAAAATGCTTTTTAACTGCTCCTTTATGTCTGCTAACATAGAGGCTTAATGTAGTCTTCTAACACTGATAAATGTTTTAAGTCAGTAATGTGCTATGTGGCTTCCCCAGGATGTTTCCCTCTTGTTCTGACTGGATAGGAGAGACACCATATTTTACTTTCTTTCTGAATCCTCCTGTGGATTCCAGTATGGTCTATCTGATGGAATCAATATTTACCATACAGCAACTGGTGAAGGATGCCTGTCAAACTGTTAACCACAAAAATGCTTTAAAAAGGTTATAACAGTTTATATTTAGCTGTATGGTTTCAACTTTTTTTTTTTTGTTTTGTCCTTTTCTTCTCCTTAAGATGAGGTTGCAATAGGAAAAATGGTACCCTTAGCTGAAAAGATGGGGGGCTCTGCTACCACCAAAAATTTCAGTGTTTGTAGTAATTGCTGCTGTGAAAAAAACTGAGACAATTGGAAAGAGATTACTTACAGTAGCACTCAGTTTTCAGAAAGTTTTCATTATTTAAAGCCCTGCTCTTTATTTTATTTTACTATATAAATTAAATTGCAACATCATGAAAAAAAAAAAAAACAAAAAAAAAAAAAAACAAACCAAAAAACCCAACCAAAACACTTCCAAATTATTGAAGAGAATTTTGAGGACAAAAGCAGGATGGCCATCATACCTTGGGAAGAGATTTCAGGGATTCCTGACTTTCAGAGATGACTGGATGACACCCTTCTCTCATGCTCTGCCTCCCTCTGCCCTGTCTGACAGCCATTTCATATTGCATGTTGTCCCTTTTGTCAGAATTATACGAGGTGCAGGCTCAGCATCAATCAATCACTGCCACGTCAGGGAGTCTGGGGCTCAGTCAGCTATGCTCCCACTAACCCTGAGCTCAGGCTTCAGTAAGGAGTTGTAAGACATTGCTTATCAAAATGTAGTGGTTTTTTTTCCCCTGGAGATGACCAGAAATCCCCAGGATGAATATAAAAGTTGCTTGTGTCCCTCAGCTACTGCTCTGGTGGCAATACCTTTCCTGACAGAAGGGCTCATACATGAATGTGTTGAGCCAGGGGCCATCAGGAAGGATCTGGAAGGTGTTTTATGGGATCTGCCTCTTCCTCACTGCTCTGTGCTCTTTGTTCCAAAGGCAGCCTCTGCATATTGCCCTCACTACTTCAAGAAACTCTTGCGTTTAATCACAAATCTATAGTGGTGGTAATTGGGATTGTGATGATTATTAAATATCACTTAACCCAGATTAGAATATGCCTCAAGCCAGAATCAAACTTTCAGAGGCAGTCAAAGTGCTGACAAGCTCATGTAATGTGTGGTAAGCAAGCATAAAAATCAGTGTATGATGGGAACAATCTGCTAATTAATGCAATATTGATACTGAAAGCCCTGGGAAATTGAGGGAGGGCTCTGTCTCCTTCACAGTATAGAAAGAGTTTGAACATACTGTACTTGAACATCAGCTCTTTGCCCAGAGGAGAAGAACCTCTCCATCTAGCTGGTCTTTACCATCGTGGGCAGAGAAAGCCCTCCAAAACTAGCTGAGATAGCAGAAGTCCAAAAAAACAGGAATAAAAATGTTTGGGTTTAGTTCATTGGCCTCTTGAGTCAGCAGACGAAATTCAGCTGAGTCAGTTTGAATTTTTTTCTTTCCATTTGAAGTACTGCAACAGATAACTTTAAAATAATTTGAACTGAGTCTGTGATGAGCTCTACAAATGAGGCTACTGTGCTATTTTAGTGTGATTTATCATATGAGGGTTAGATTAAAGCAAATTGCTGCACTTAAGCCTATAGGTAAGCACAATAGTTGGCTTTGTAGGAACATGTTTGAGCAACTTCTTAAATACCAAATGACTTTAAGTGTGAAGGAATTATTGTGTGTGGTATGCTGAGCCACTTGGTGAAAAATAGTATGGGATTAGTTCTGGTCTGAGCTATATTTGGGTTTTGAGGGTAGAAAAAAGTGATCCCAATATTAAGATATTTTTCTTCCCATTTCAAAAACATTCCTATGAGGAGCATGGTATATAGGATAATAAATTAATGGCTTTATTGAGCACTCTACCTGACTGCAGTGAAGGGTTCTCTTCTTCTAGAAAAGATCATTGTTATATTGGTCTGTCAGACAGTTCTGTCTTCACTTTTACTTTAGAGAAAAAAGAGAAATCCTGGGACAAGCCTTTGACTCTGATTTGAGCAAAGGCAAAAAGAGGAAATGGAGCAGAGTTGGGGAAGATTGAGGGAGGTGTTCAGAAAAAGGCAGTGTGTCTGTGTGTGTGTGTGTAAATGGGAGACCAACAGAATGTGAGCAATACAGAAATTGCTTCTGGGTTTTAATAGGAATTTTAGATAGATGATAGGATTCATTTTGTCTCCTTCAGTGATTTTGGCCTCCCCTGGAAGAGGTCAGAGCTGTGCTGGGCCATCCACCCTCACAGTTTAGCAAACACTCTGCTGGAGGTTGCTCACAGAGAAGTGACAGATTCCTTCTGAGCTGTTCAGGTTGCATTCTCCCAGCTTGAAAACTGCAGAAAATTCTGTGGGGAGGAGCCAACAGCTACAGAATTGGTAAAAGGGGTTCACAAGGGCCATACCACACAGTTCCTGGGCAGTATCCTGTAATCCTAAATGGGATGGCATTCTAGTGTGCTTTCACATTGGTTGCCCTTTTGTGTTCCAGGGGACTATTTGGAGAAGCAAGTGCTGTTTGGCATGAGGCTGGCCCTGCATAATTTACATTGCTGTTATTGTATTTTATAACAGGCAGAATAGAGACTCAGCTCTGAACAGAGTGTGTGGAAATGGGGGCTGCCATTTGTCAGCCCAGATTTAATTTGTTGCATTAGCTGTAGCAGTGGAGATTGCCTGAGCAGAATGTGCCTACACAGAGACAAAAACATCAATATAGTTGCTTTTAATGGAGAGTGGCTGAATTTATAATCAGGTTTCATGCCTTTTATGTTCTGACAGTGTGAGTCTGGACTCATCGATTCTGACAAATACAGGGGGAGGTTTGGATTTGCTGCTCTATCCAGCTCTTGTATCAGTATTTATTCTAACACTGCAGAAATGAAATATTAAAAGAAAAAAACCAACATAAAAAGCCAAGCATTAGAACCAGAACACCTCAGAGTAGTAAGCTCAACAAACTCTGGCACAGTCAGCTCTTTAAACACCTGCTTAAACCTCAGCACATTCAAAATTCAGCAGATCACTTGTGTTTTGGAACTTTTCTGGTCTGGGCCAAAGGACTAGGAAAAGGGAGAATTTTTTTTCTTTTCAGCATTGGAAGAGCTTGTTGCACCTGGAATTTCTTGAGTTTAGAAGTGCCTCTGGAGAACAGGTGTAAGAGCACTGCACCTCAGCAGCAGCACTGATGTGCACATAGAAGTGCCTGCAGTGTGTGTGAGGGATGCATATTCAGAACATGTGCCCTCAGGCTCTGACAGCAAGTGTTTTCCTGGAAGCACAGAAGGGCCATATTCAGACCTGAGAGAGATTGTTGCCACTTCTGTGAAAGCAGAATTACAGTCACATACCCTAGATCTGACATGGACTTGAAGCCAATTGGTATTTGCAGTTGGAGAAAACCAGAGGGATTTTTTTTTGTGTCTGCCTGTTTTGCATGGAATGCTGTGATGACAAAGTTTCTTTCTGGTGGTAAAACACTTGAGATTATCCAAATGTATGGAAGTAACAGTGAGTGACCAGGCGTGGTGTGGATCTGGCTGTAGTCTCTGAGAAAGAAAACTTAGCTGGCATGCTGCAGGTACTTCTCAAGCAGGAGGGGCTGCTTTTCTAAATAGACTGTATTTATTATGGGTGTCTGGGTATCTGCATTCTGGCTCAGTTCCCTGTA
Organism: Heliangelus exortis; assembly: GCF_036169615.1. Lineage (NCBI taxonomy): Eukaryota > Metazoa > Chordata > Aves > Apodiformes > Trochilidae > Heliangelus > Heliangelus exortis. Next base: position 3,933,650 of record NC_092425.1, read on the forward strand.
GTAAGGAGCTGACTACATTACTATTTGCAAACACAGGGTTCACTCAAGTGGTACTAAAAAGAGAAGAGGTGGGGCAAGCAGAGCTTTAAAAAGAAAAGAGGAGCCCGTCCAAGTTTGTACGTAAAAAGCAGCTGCGTTTTAGAGGAGGACAGTACCTGGAGAGCTCTCTCCTTGCACCCAGCTGAGGGTTGTGGTTTTCCAAAAATTTTTGCTGCTTTGGAGATTTAAAGAGCAGCTTTGCTGGCTGGGAGGAAATCTGCAGCGATCCCTGTGAGTGCTGCTTTTAAGCTGCGTTAAATTCGTAGCAAGAGTGTCAGGCATTTCATACTTGGCTTCTAAAAAAGAAAAAGAAAAAAAAAACAAGAAAAAAAACACCCCAAGAAACAAGAGAGAGAGAGAGAGAGAAAGAAAGCCGACATATGTGTGGAAGAAATCTCCCAGGAATTTCTTCAAGGTTGTAGTCAGACACAGTAAGGGCTACAGTGACAAGAAAAGCAAGGAAAAGAAAACTTGGTGTTGTTGTAAGATGTTTGAGTGTAAAGTGGGAGACTGCAGAACCCTTTTGGGATTACATATGCTCATCCTGCCCTGGATATGACTGAATACAAGCTAGTTTTTCTCCAGTGACTGTTCAAAACACCCTCAAGATTATGTTTCTCTTCCTTGTTGCCTTTTTGCCACTGGTTATTAAAATTGGGTTTGTCAGCCTCTCAGCTCTGCAGCACTGGAACTGTCCTAATGGATACAGACTAAAGACTGAAAACTCTGCTTGCATAGGTAAGTTTCTGACCATCCCCAGATTAAGAAAACTGCATTTGTGTTCTCTTAGTTGAACTTGATAATTTTCAAAGAGTTTTTTTTAACAGATTCTTTGTGTTGTACAGGCAGAATTGATAAATCAGCTTCTTGATATGTTTAACTTCTCACAGTGAACATAATTCCTTTTATTAGCCTGTCTTTCAGAAATCAGACACTTGCCTGTCAGTTTAACTATCAGAAAGCTGGATAAAATTTTATGTGATCATTGAGAGATCTGAACTGTCCCCTGGTTACCAAAATCCCTTTCCATAGCTTTAGCATCTCCATATTTTCAATACAGGTGCACTCACATACCCACTTTTCTATAAATTTAAAATTTATATATAGATGTATTTTTGTACTTCTATATGCATAGACAGTGTTATAGATATAGAGAGAGTATTTTAATCATTCTGTATTAGTATATACTTAGATGTGGGCTGGGTAGCTTTAAAAAATACTTTTTCTCTGCTTATCGGTGCATGTAGATATGTTTGCTTATATTTAATAACACTTATCCTACAATATGGGAATTGAATTTCTTTGCTATTGTAATGCTGAAGTTTGAGTGACAGGTATGACATTAACATAGTATAATTACCCTCAGTGATTAGGAACTTCTAAAATGCAGGTTACTGTTCTTTACAAAGTATGAGAGTGTGACAGAAAGCATAAGAATGACAGAACCCTTCTCCCTGCCCTGCTGCCTTGAAATCCAATTGTTTTTAGAAATCCAGAGCCAATGAAGTCGTGGGCCTTGAAGTAAGGAGATGAAGAAAAGCTCTGTAAGGATTCAAACAAACAGAGCTAATAATTGGAGTTGAGGTTTTTGCCTTAGGTTGCTTGGGCTTTGGAGGCTCTGACTTGGTTCTTGACATGATTCCAGCAATTTAATGACAGGTGCCTCCTCAGTGCATTCTGCCAAGAAACACTATCTTCTAAGCAGAAAATAGAAGTATGCATGCTAAATGCTTTCATTTTAAGACAGGAGGAGCTGGGAATTTTTTGTGTACAAACAATAAACAGGACTGAAAGTTTATCTGAGAGCCAGAGACACCTTAGGGTTCTTCCCACTGATGCCTGGGTACAAAGGAGAAGCATAATTCTGAAACAAATGCCCACACTGCCCCCTCTTACTGTGCTTGTCTTCACATTGAGGAGCACTCTCAGAGTGTACAGAGTGGGTTCCCTTGAGGCCAACCTCAAGCAGAAAGTGTTCCTCTGGGAGAGCATCCTTCATCTCTGCTGCCCATGGGACCAGACTCAACCTGGTTCTTCATAACCTCAACCTGAAATATTTGCAGTGTGTGTCATACCCTCATCCACTGTTGCACTTCACACAGCCCCTCCTATAGATCTGAACTATTTGCTAATATGTAGGGAGCTAATCAGGATGGGCATTACTTCTGACTTCTACTTCACTCTGTTGCCCAGGAAAGAGGTCCTGTGCAACAGGAGAATCCTACTGACATCCTGGGAATTGCTTGGATATTTTTGAAAGAGTCAAAATGCACTCTCAATATTGACATGCAAAGGTGTATTTAGTGCTTCAGATGATGTATTTGGCATACAGATGGACACTGCTTTTCCATTAATGGATACACAACCTGCCCTGCAGTGTCTTTTCTGCTGAAAATTGGATACATTCAGCTGTGAATGGGGGGACTCTAGGTAAAGCACCAAAGCAGAATGGCCAGTAGCTCAACAAACAGCAAGAAATAGTAGTAGAAGTCTTTTATTTAAGAGCTAACATTACTATGACATACCCTGAGCAATTCCACATAGCACAGAATAAATAAATAATGATTTGTGCCAGGGTATCTATAATTAGAGACCACTGGACTGGTGAATTTTTGACATGATATAAGGCTGAAGGATGCTTTGGTGGAATGGACTTCCCCTGTTCTGTCCTGCTGGATACACAAGTTTTTTTGTGACACAGGATGAGATGTAAGATATTCTGCTTCATTACCTGTGTGAGACAGAGGGGCAGTGGAAACAAGTGGAAGGAAGCTGGAGGCAGGTTTTGGAGGTAGTGGTGGGGCTAAAAGTGGTGAGTGGGAGAGATGCCTCATACCCCTGAACTGCCAATGTTGGCAGGAAGCTGAGCTGAGGCTTGGTGACCATTCTTGGTGAGCTGTAATAAATACACTAATTGTAAAACCTCCTTTCTCATCTGTGACCATGGTGGTGGCATCTTGCCAGCCATAAGGGTGACCCTGAACTGGGAATGTGTCTGCTCTCTGTTAGTTGCAAGGGACACTTACTGGAAAGTGTGTGGGCTTTTCTGGTTTTGTTTTCCATCCTGCTCCTACAGATGAAGAGCCAGGTCGTGCTCTTCTTAGGTGGCTAAATAGCTCACTTCTTAATTAGTTCCTTTTATTTCTAGGGATATTCAAAGATCAAAGACCTTCTCATCCTGTGGAAGGATACTGAAATCTAACCCTAAGTGTCTCACATAATTTTATACAGTTATTTTTAGAGAGATGAGTTGAACTCTTGGCTTGGTATGCCAAGAGAGGAGAAGCCTTTCAGGGGAGATGTGTGTCCCACAACAGCAAGATCTGTAAGAAAGTAGGGGAGAACAGGTCATGAGGTCAGAACAAGGCCACTTTGGTGAATGAACATATCAGGTTATTGGCAAGTTATGGTAGTGCTGGAAGCATTTCTGTGATTTTTAACATTGTTGTCTTGATTTAATAATTTATTTTAAGCTAATGTCAGGACTAGGTTATCTTTAAATAACTCGTCTTTATCAGACTCCAGTGAAAACACATAATTTTTAAAGAAAAATGCTACGCAACAGTTGTTATTCCTACAAAATAAAAACTTATGCATAGCTGGTCCTGGGATTGCTTTGGTTTCTGACACATTTGACCACCTGAGCCTCCATGGTACACCAGGAGGTTGGGCCTCATGCCTATTGGAATGGGTTGCTTGTGCCCACCTGAAGCACTGTTTTAACAACTCTGTATTTTTATTCTTTCATGGTATATAGATGATTTCCCTCCTTGAGACCAAACAGTTTCCCCCCTAGCACTGTTTATGTAAAGAATCCCTTAAAGCAGCCCCTTGTGTTATCAGTTTGAAGCTAGATCCTAGAGCCTGTTAGTCTTGGGCTACCCTGAGTAAATATTATGTCCTGGGGACTGGAAGGCTGGAGGTGTACTTTGGCATCAGGGCTGACTTGGAATTCTCACTTTGGGAGTTTTAAAAAGTGAATGAAGGCAGCTATTAAAAAAAACCCCAAAACCAACCCTGTGAAAAAGTTTTTGAAGACTAAACACAACTTACGTGGTTGAGGTTTTACCTAATTGTAGGTTCTTAAATTCTGCACATCTCTACTAACTTCTGGCACTAACTGATCAGCCCTTGTCATTTCTTCAGAGCTCACATGCTGCACATTCCTGCAGAGCTACAGCCTGCAATTGAAGGTGACAACTGCACCCTTCTACATCAGCTCTTTTGGTCAGATGCTCCTTCCTGTGTCTCAAGCTTTCCTCTTTTCCTTCCTCCTGTTCACCACTCTCCTGCCATGGATCTCTGGGGATGCAGAATATTAAGCTATTTCTCTTTTCTCTTTAAATTCACTTCAATTAGCTGAATCCTGGCTTCCCTTTGCTCCATGCAGAAGACAGACTGTTGAAACATCTTCTGTTGTCTTCTGAGAAATACAACGTGCCAAAACCTTACTGATTCACAGCTGTCCTTCCATTGCAAGCACTGAACAAGGAGCAGCGAGAGCCAATGAAATGGGGAACTGTTGTCATGACTTATGACATAGTCATGACATAGGGATAAAGCTGTTGAGACCCCACTGTCTCCCTCTGTGTTTCAGAAGAGCTGCAGCTGCATCATGTGTGGGTTTGCCTGTTTTCAGTAGCTGTCTTCCTGCTAGCTCATAGAATATTGCCCTGGGGAAAGATCCTTGAAAATATTTTTATTTTCGTTAGGAATTTTTGACCATGGGGCAAAACCCACAGAAGTTTCCCATTGGATTCCCTGGAATTTGGATCCAGTTGAATGTGGACAAATACGATCTTTAGCTGTAAAAACTTAGATCAAAATAGGAAGCAGTTGAGGATGTTACAAGAAATTACAGAAATGGCATCACATATCACATGAAGCTTAATCCTGATGAGAGCTAAGGGGCAGACTCCAGTCATTATTCTTTTGCTCAGTGGAAAATAGCAGATATTAATTTCAGGTTCTGTTTTAGACAGAACTCACTGCTTTCTAGTATCTAATTTGACACCTAATTTTAAAGGGACCTGGTTGACAGTATTTGCTGCTGTCTTTTAGGGATGACCACCTGATAGCTTTGTGACTTCATTGTTGAAAGGCAATCCAGTAATGACATGTTGAAAGATGCATGATCCAGTAAATAAAGGTCCCTTTTGTAGTTACTAATTTACACACAATTTATTTCAAAGACAAAACCAAAATATGTATTTTTCCATTCTAGTGCCCAAACCCTTGAGATTCGAGACCTGGAGGACAGGAAACTAAAGATATTGTAGTATTTTGAGATAATTTTTTGCCATTTCTCCTCAAGATGTCTACAAGATTCTACTTTATACTTGATTAATCCTAAAATTGCTCTTGATGTCATATCTATGATAGGATCACCTCTGTGGCTTTGGACTAGGAAGTCCAGGAGTTGATAACTACTTTATTATATTCGCATATTTCTTACCATAGTATTGAGCACTTTACAGTCTCTACCCTCTCAAAAATTGTGAGTGATCAAGTTGTTCTTTAAATCTCATTTAAAATGAGGGATAAAAGAGATTGAGCTGTGCCTCACTTGTTTTATTCTGACCTGCTGATAGATGGGCCATCTTTTTCCATTTCTGGATATCTTCTGTGTTGGCTTTTTTTTTTTTTTTTTTTTTTTTTTTTTTAATCTATATTCTTTTAACAAAACAGATAGAAGGGACTGGCTTCTTTCTTTGTAACCCAGATGAAATCTGATGTTCAACCCTGCTGAAAACAATATGGTGGTGGCTAGGTGGATCAGATTGAATTAATCCCCAGTTCTCCACAAGAACCAAACTGGAGTGAGGTTGTGTGAGTGGCTGTATCTGCACATGGATATTTTCTGTTTATAATGTACGTATTTGGGGCCATAATGAAATGCAAGTTCTGGGGGACTGTGGTTTCTCTGTATCCCTGCCAGGCATACTAATGGTTCACCTTCTGCAATCAGAGCATTTCTCAGGCCCCTCAATAAAGTAGCATATTTGTATGCAAAGTCATTGAGGGCTGCCAACACCATGATGACATGACTCCTCGTTTTTGCTGATTCTCAAGGCATTTTTTTGGGGTATAAAGAAGCCTTTGAGAACTGAGCAAAACCTCATTCTTTCTTTCAGGGCTGGCTGTCAGGGCAGTGCAGACAGCTTTTGTGTTCCCTAAGCTGATTTCTTTCACGGGGTAAAGTTCCCACTGGGGGTTGTGGTTGCCAGGACACGTAAAACAGCCACAAGCAGGATGCAACTCTCTGCTTTGCTTTGACACTGAGTGCAGGTGAAGGCACTGCTGGTGACACCTGATGGATGGTTTTATGACCAGGTTCTCCCAAATCTTAAGAAACAGCCTTTATTTATTTATTTATTTAACTTGAAGCAAAAAAAGGAGGGCTTGTTAAGGACCCTCTTCCATTGTGAGTCCCATAAAAGCTGAATGTTCACAGCTTTTACAATAGCACTGTGTCTGTCAGTGCTCCCAGTTTGCCACTGGAAGGGGCATAATCTGGTGTGATTGCTCCTTTTTCAGCATGCGTGGGATTTGCTTTATTCTGTGAACTTCGCTGGGGATGCAAAGGGGCAGAATGATAACCCTGAAATCCTCTCTTCGAGGATCACAGTTACTGGGAAGGCAGTGTCAGTGTAAATGCTTGTTGCCTGATCAATCAGCATGATCTTTCTTGGAGAGCCAGTTTTGTAAACTCATATAAAGCTGGAAAATTTATCTTGTCATTGTCCAGTTACCTTGGTACAGAGCTCAGTAATTTGTGCCTGGTTAAATCATGTCTCCCCAGTCTGAGCTTGGCTTGATGTCCACTGATGTTTTTCAGATCTTCATAGTATTTCTTGGTAGCTGTTTCCCTTAGAGCATCACACTCCCTGTTAATCTGTGAATTTAATGTCTAAATTTTATTTCCCTGGCTTCTGTTCTCACCAATCAGTTCTTGTTAAAGCTTTCCTGCAAAAGATTAGCATCCTTTAGAAAGGTGCTTTTTCTTTGTGAAGGTATTTATAGACTGTGATCAGTCCTTCTCCCAAGCTTCTTTCTGATAATCTAAGCAGACTGAGCTCTTTAAGTGACTCACAGAAAGGCACTTTTCCTTACCCTGAAATCAGGCTTTTTCTGTGTGCTGTATACATTTTCTAATTTTTCAGGATTCTTTAACAATCTGTAGCTGAGGAACACAAGCATCATGCCAGTATGACCCCACCACTGCCATGGACAGAAATGAAATTATTTTCCCACTGTCATTGATTTTCCTGTTTTTTTAAAATGTGTGGTTTATGTGAATTTTCTTGCCCAGTAGCATATTAAGAGGTCAGCTGTCTGCCCGTGATGAATCCAAATCCTTTTTCAGAGCAAGCAGACTTCCAGATACAATCTGCAGGTCAGGCCTGTCTCTCTTATGCAATGTGCCCTTTATTGCAATTGAATAGCAGATCTTTCATCAGTCTTTCACACTGCATGGCCAAATGACCTGTTTTTAGCAGTTTTATGTCTACACAGTTCCATTCATCACCCATATTTGAGATTTCCTCAGAGAAATAACACCGGGTGCATTTAAAAATCCACTATTTTCACAGAAGTGTATTGACTACCCATGAACTGCATTACACAGTGGTTAGCAGCAGCCTTGCAGCTGCTTTTGTACTCGTGATTAAATCAACTTAAAAGTCCAGTTTAGTTGGTTTGTTGCTTCATTAGAGGACCAGTGCATCAGGGAGGGATGCAGTGTTCATTCCTGGAGACTCCCTCTCATCTCTGCTAACACTGACAGCAGCTGTGACAAGGTCACCAAAGCCCTCCCTGAGGGGTTAACAAAGAGCCCCTGGGTTTTAATGCCATTCACACCATGTTAGCCAGGGGTAGTTAGTCCTAAACTGGCAACCTGGGGTTCAGGGTTTACTGCAGACCCTTGTAAACCTTTCCAGAGGGGATTTGGAGGAATTATTTAATGCTGTGGGGAATGGCACATCCATTCCTGGTACATGTGGGGAAAAGATGCTCCCGAAAGCTGCTTGATTTATTGAAGAAGATTGTGGGTTAGAATTAGAGTGCTTTGTGGAATTAACTTGCTGGGAGTGCTTCTGCTTTACCTTCCTAATCTGTTCAGCAGAAATCAGCTGCATGTGATCGGGCTGCTCTGATTATGGTTCAGAGGGAGTCAAATTAGTTCAGGTGCTCCGAGGAACATAACATTGTAGGAAAGCTGAAAACAAGACCGAAACATTCCCAAGTCTGTACAGATTGAAAACAAACTTGTACAGTCTGTAAAGCATTGACATTCTGTTTGAGCAGCCTAGATTCCTGACATAAAAGACAACCCTGGACATTTCTGTGGCTTTTGTAAAGCAGCTAAAGGAGAGGAATTACCCAGACGCATGGGATATCAGAGATCTGGTTCCTTAGGTCTCCCCTGGTTACTGAGAGACAAAGTTTCTTTCAAAGCACGAATGTGAGCTGGTTAAATTGCAATTCCTTGTAGTTACCATGAGGTGCCCTTTCTCTGAACCAGAGGAAACCCCAACACTTGCAAACCTCCTGAAGCACTGTGATAGTTTGTACTTCATTCAAATAATCACCTGAGGTGAGTTATCCAGTGAGAAGAACTTTCATTGCTCTAAATTCTTGGTCAGGAATACATAAATAATAATAATAATAAAAACCAAAAATTGTGAGCTATACTTGGGATAACTCAGTACATTTATTCTATACATCAATGCATACATCAATGAATATATCTCCCTTCAGAAAGGTGGCAGGACCATTAACCCATCTGAAGTGTATTTATACCACTGCACACAGTTTTGGGGGCAAAAATGATGATCTAGAGATCTGTGTGTGGTCACAGGGCCATAACCTCATTGCAGTTACTGAGACATGGGGGGATAGCATCTGGAATGCTGTCATGGGTGGCTGCTTAGGAAAGATGGATCATCAAAGCAGGGTGGCAGAGTGCATGAAAAAACACCTGGAATGTGTTTCCCTTCGAATTCTGACAATTCTGTGATTCTATGATATGTATTTTTCATCATGAATCAATGCCCTTTAGTGGCTTAATCAAATGTGCCTCTTTGAAATAATTTGTCTTGATTCTTTCTGTCTGCAAAGTTGGATGATGTAACAAGACACAAAAGCCACTGACATCAAATAGATCTTAGGCAGGAAAAAAACCCCTGCATCTTAGAGCAATCCTCACAGTGGTTGTACCAGAAATACCCCAGGTACTGCCAGATGCCCAACACCTTGGGAATTTGCTATCAAATGTATTTGTTTCCAGTAGGAACTGAAGTTTTTGCAATTTTTTTTGGACAATCATCTGTGGTACTGCCAGTTTCATTCCTCCCTTGATGTCAAATATGCTCCTCAGTGGTGACCTTTTTCTGAAAAATAGTCTGTAGTTTAGGACTTAATTACTAGTTACTGCCTCAAGCCCTGATAAAACACCATAAATACATCAAAAATCTTTTAATTCTTCAAGGCTCTAGCCTAATCTGCCAGATAAAAGCCAAGTTTCTAATTAGCTTGCTTGTTGCCTTGCTTTGCCCTTGTTGCTCTCACAATATAGTGGGGTTTTTAGTATTTTGTATGTATTTTTAAGAGCTGCCTCAAACCAAAATTAGCTCAATGTGGAGCTCAGTGCTGTGACAATCTGTTTGCTGCTTTGCTGTTTGGCAAAGTTTTTTAATTTGCTGGCAAAATTTTTGCTGTGGAAGCAGCTGGAGTCTGCATTTGCATAGCAAATGATGATGCAAATCACAGAAGTGCAGCATGAGGCAAATCTTTTCCTTGTGTTTGGGCACTCAGAGACCAAAGTGCCCAGACACCGGGGAGAATGGTAATTACAATCTTCTAAAAAAAAAATTTTAAAAAATATCACTGTGTATGTGACAGCAGACAAAACAATAATTCTAATAGCAGTGCATGAAGCAAATATTCCCTTCCTTTTCTGACGATGGAGTATTAATTTTTGTGACCAATTTATTGTTGGATAATTATGGCAAACGTATGCTTCCTCTTTGCTAGCATTTTTTTTTGCTTTTGCTAGCTGAATTTTCCTGATCAGTTCATAAATCTGTTTCAGATATTGACGAGTGCCTTGAAGGTGGTTTGGGAACCTGTGGCCAAACCTGTATCAATATCCCAGGATCCTACATCTGCTCCTGTTTGCCAGGCTACACTTTGGATACTGACAAAAGGTCTTGCTATGTGAATGGTAAGGTCATTTTCTGTTTTGATGGCTAAAAAAGAGCTTTGCAGATTTAAATAATGTTACTTTCCAAGCTAAACCGTGACTGACTGGTCTCTAATGGGCAGTCTGGTTTGCAGATGGATGAACTGCCTTTCCTGGTGTGTAGGGAAGTGACAAGGCCAAAAGTGGGTTCCACAGAAGAGGTGATGGTGAAGAATGGAAAGATGAAGAAACAAAACTAAACAATTGCTCTCTGTGTAGTTAGAACTATAAACTCTTCTATCCCATCCTTACTACTTCCAGAAAAACACAATACCAAAAATTTTGCTAACTTTGCCCCTTTTAGTGTGTTGGAGTTGCTATCTCTAGAGTGTGTTTAGGTTCTGGGGACAGTGCTGTGAAACTGTAAGCAGGAAAGCTTTACTTTTGGTTTGGCCTGCTGGCAGCTTCATCAGAAATATGGGTGGTACTCTGAGTTCTTTCTGTCCCTTGCTCTGTCCTGAGCATAAACTGATTTTTGAATGTGTAAAATGCATTTAAATTTTAGAAGCTTTTAGTCTTCTAAGAGGAAAATATCCACTGTTATGACCTTTGAATAACATTCATTTTGTTCTCAACGAATCCCTATCCAGGGGAAAAAAAAATAGTTGGATTTTATGGATTGATTTAACCCTATGTTGCATCTAGAGTATGATGTGGAAGTGTTCTGAAGTTCACATCTCATCTCCCTACATTGGTTTCCTGAATGTGTGGGTTTGGCTCTTGTCTGGGTTATGCACTTTTCTGTTCCAGGAGCTCAGGTTTTCTTTTTCCAGCTGATGTTTACCTGGGAAACTTGCTAATGCAGAAATGGGACGTGGCAGGGCATGTTTCTGAGCCAAAAAATAGGAGATGTTCTCGAGTCCTGTGCATGGAGCCTTTGGGAACATGAACATAACCAAAAGTATCCTGTGCAGCTCTCATATTGGCACCTGCATGGTTGCTTCAGTCAGCTCCTGGAATTGTTTCTGGCAATGACATCTTACTCCCAAAGACCCAAGCTGGATTTTTTGTAGTCCTGCCTAAACAACTTCAGCCCCTTAAATGGAATTTTTAATTTTTCCTTATCAAATGCTTTGTAAACTCTTCTGAAATGACAACAGATATGTTACCTCTCAGTGATATATGTGCACCCACCTTAATACTGGAGGATTTCCACTGTTTTTTGGTTACTAGTATAATTTATACAACCAGTGGGAAGTGAGTAATGGTTCAGGAGGCAGCTTGATGAACAACCATTATGAGCCCTTCCTTGATGCAGGTGTTGTTTACCTGTTCACTAAACCCCTTCTAAAAGTAGGGCCAAAATCTGGCTGGTGCCTCAGCAACCAAAGTGATTTTTATTTGGCCCTTTTTCCATGTAGAGCCCTCGTTCATGGGTGCCTGGTAGTGAATTCAGAGAGTGGAAAGGACATAAGAAAGTCTATAAATTGTTCTTTGTCAACTAATTCCCAAAAATCCAGGCAGTACAGTTGCCACATTCCTGAGATAAATGGACCTTGCTACACTTCACTGCTCATTGCCATTTACGTCAAGCAAATCTTCACAGTTTCAGTATTTTCACATGGGGTTGCTCAGTGCAAATTTGGAGCTGCATAATTCTTGCAGCCTCTGTTGGCAGACGTGCAATGGTTCTTGTGAACTCTGCCTAGGCTGTAGAATTTGGGATTAGTGGCAGCAACCACTGCAGTATGGGCTTCACCAAAGTTTTCACCAGACTTTCAGCATTAAATGTGAAAGGACCATTGTGTATATGTCTTATTGGTGCTCTGTGATATGCCTGGAAAGATATCATTAAAATATGAGAGATATGGTTAGATCCTGAACTTTCTTTTTGGCCATCTTTATGGGATGGAATACTCTGTTTGGTCAGTTCTGGCATCTATCTTGTCCGTTCCTCCCCAAAGGAGGGATGCAGGTGGGACCTCTTTATGTTTTCCTCAGAGCTGAGCAGTGTCCTTGGCTCTGCACACCAGTCTCTAGCAGTAACTATAAACATCAAGTGTTATCAGTCCTAGAAACACACACTGTCTGAGAAACTTGCTGTTAATTTCAGCAAGAGACTTAGCTAAAAGCAAAAGTACAAGAGAGAAAATCACCTTTATCCTGGCCCAAACCAGGACACCAGTATAACACTGATGGGAATCTAGTGCAGATAAAGTACAATCCTTACCTGTGAATTGGTCTCATTGGTCTCTCTTTTTTTTTCTTTTTTTTTTTCTCCACACCAGACCCTGCACCATTCCTACTTTTTAGCCATGGAAATGCCATCTTTAAAATTGACACTGAAGGGACCAATCATGAAAGACTGGTGCCTGATGCTGGTCAGTCCACACTTATGGATTTCCATTATACAGAAGATAAAGTATACTGGGTAGACTCTGAAAGGCGTCTGCTTCAAAGAATTCACCTGAATGGCACAAAACAAGAGGTAAAGTAATAAGATCTCTGGAATTCTCCAAATTAATGGGCATAAACCTTGCCAAGGAAACCACCTGCTCTTTAGGTATAATTCTGCAATTTCTCTTCACTGATTAACACTTCAGGATTAGTAAATAGTTTTTGCTGTCATAATAGTTATGGTCCTAAGTCTAGGCTGATTTACTGGCACCTGGTCCATTTACTGTATTCTGTGGATCAACTCAAATCCAGTTAAAAATGGAGAGGAAATTCAGGCAAACTAAAACTTTGAAAACAAAGATGTTTCTATCAGTTTTAAATTAATCTCTTGCATTCTGGAAGTTTGCCTTTCGGATTACTCTAAGTTGAACTGGAACAAACGGTATGAGAAGAATGTGCTTGAATTCCTGCACAATTTTGTCTCAAACCTTTTAGTGGTTGCTATGGTTGGATAAATGCTTCTTTCAGTACTGCATCTTTTGTTCAGAAAAAGCTGTGCAGTTCATTGGATCTGGCTGATTAGGAAGGATCCTCAGGCTCTGGGAGCCTTCTTTTGTTTGGGAGAGATTTCCAGTCTTCCTCTACTCATTTGGAGTCTTCAGAGATGTATTTTAGTTTGATTTTTAAGGATCAGGGTTCAGCAACACTGTGTTAGGAAGTCTTCCATCTGTACCACTGCAGGCCTGGGTGCTTCACAGTATGCCAAGTGCAAGAAGTTGTTGCTAAAAAATTATTCCAGTGTGTTTCTCATGGAAAACAGTTTCCCCTTTTGCAGGGGTTCACCCAGATCATAATAGATATGGTTAAGTACAAAGGCCAAATGAAAGTGATTGAAGAATAAGAAAGGAAAAGATTTTCAGGTGTGAGACAAAATGAAGCAGGCAAAGGATTGAAATGGGAAGCTTCAGTCTGGCATTTTATTCCCTATATTGAAAGTCAAGTTTATGGTATTTATGGTTATTGTTGTCAACTTTTTTCTTAATTATTATTTTTTAAATTATTTTTTTTTAATAGAGACTATGTTACATAGACAAAGGCATTTCAGGCTTTGCTGTTGACTGGATAAATGAAGACATTCTCTGGGCCAATAGACAGAAAGCAACCATAGAAGCAACTGACCTGAATGGGAAAAAACGCCGAGTTCTCCTCAGAGATATTGGACTTCCCACAAGGATTGCTATTGATGCTGAGCAAAGGTAATTTTAACTAGGTTAGTAATTTCAGTGAAACACACTAAAAGTATGCAAAGTACTATGGCTGTGGTTTATAGGCTGCTGGGCTGGTCTGTGCACAGTGTATTATCTACAGTCCAATACCTCCTTGAACTTTGACAAAAGAAGATAAAAGATTAATAAGCATAAAAGAGAGAAACAGAGGAGTGAGAAAAGCCCACTGAGGTCTCATGCAGAATCCATACTTCTTGGTCATCAAGGGAAAAGGGAGGGAAAAGAAGCGTTGCTCTTCCTTTTTCAAAGACAGCAAAGTTTCAGAGGAACAGAAAGCAGGGCTGGAGCAGCAAGGGGAATGATGCCTGCAAATACTGGGAGTCCCTTGTGCTCCAAACCTGGCATGCTCAGAATACAAATTGCTTTTCTTTCTGAAAAAAGGTCTGAACTTAGAGTTCTACTCCTGCTTCCCTTGTCTCTTTGGCAGTTGTTCTGAATGCTGCTTTTGCATCTACTGCTGCTACTTTGCTTCTTTCAGTTTCAAACTGTTTTACCCTGAGAACCATGATCATGACCCCCTCAAGAATTATCAGTATGAACTGCCCCTGTGGTCTTTCCATACCGATTTCTCTTTACAAATAAACCTTTTCCACTAAAGTTGCAAAAATAAAGGCTTGAGGAGACTTTGAGGTACTTCAGTTTCATACAGCAAAAGTATATTTTTGTTGTCACTTTTGGTTTACATTAAAGTTACTCAGCAATGTGTCCAACTATTTAAAAATTAGGGCTCATGTGCCTTTTCCTAGCTTATATTCACAAATCCCCTACCCCACTGTCAAATGGCACTGAAATGTGTTACAAATGGCATTATAGGGATATATTTGCTGAACTTCTGCCAAGGTCTGGGGAAACTGGAGTGCATATATTCACTTAGGTGTGATTCACCCTGCATCAAAGTTGTACCCATGTGCTTAAAGGGAGGACAGTAACCCAGCAATAAACTGTAAAGAAGGTAGACTCCAAGACATCATTTTTGTGCCCTATGACAATTTGTTTGTATGGAAACTCTGAGTGCACTATTTTGAATCTGAAGTGAATTAAAAACCTCAGTATGTCTGCATGCACAAGCATAAACATGAACTAAATAGAATATTATCAATGTTTTCCTTTGAATATGTGCAACTCTAAAGTAGCGAAGGTCAATGTCATGCCCTAACAACAGAGTTTTTCCCAAAAGATGTGTCTGGATATTAGCACTGATAGGATTATTTTAGTAATGATAATATAGATATTACTGTAAGATTGATTTATTTTTGATGGTGTTTATAAATGTGAAAAAAAAAGGACTAAGACTAAAATAAAAAAATTAGAGAGCAAATACAGTAAATGCTGTAAATTACTGTATTCTTCTGCCTTCCTGTTTGCTCATCCCGTATCTTGTCTGATGTACAAAAATTGTGCATAGAGTCTATAACCACCTTTGTTTCTTAGTTTCCTTATGTGTAAAAAGTGAATCCTAGCATTTGTCCAAACTTACAGAGTAGTGGTGTTTCTTAAATAAGAAATGCTATAGAAATTTGGGCTTTTCAGCCTGGAGAAGAGAATTCTCTGGGGAGACTCAGCTTTCCAGTGCCTGAAGGGTGCCTACAGGAAAGCTGGGGAGGGACTTTTTAAAAGGATGTGGAGTGGTAGGATGAGGGGGAGCAACTTCAAACTGAAGGAAGATAGATTCAGGTTAGACAGAAGGAGGAAATTCTTCCCTGTGAGGGTGGTGAGACTCTGGCACAGGTTGCCCAGGGAAGTTTTGGCTGCCCCCTCCCTGGAAGTGTCCAAGGCCAGGCTGGATGGTTTTTTTTGTTTGGTTTTTTTTTTTTTTTTTTTTTTGCAACCTGGGCTGGTGGGAGGTGTCCCTGCCCATGCAGGGGGGTTGGAACTGAATGAACTTTAAGATCTCTTCCAACCAAATCATTTTCTGATTCTGTGAAATGAAAAAGTTGATATTAATAAAGTGTTTATACATGGCAGTATAAAATTGGGCTGTTCTGAAGGACGTTTTTACTTAGACATTAATAACAGGTGATAACTGCAGAGTGTGTAACAGTGAGGAAAATCAGTGATACAGGGGCTGATATTTCCTAATGTAGTCCCTTTTCAGTGACACTTCATCTATTTTGGGGTTTATAACAAATGATCAACATAAACATAGTAAAGCTGGCCTTATGCTACATTGTTTTGAACATATATATTCTTCAATTTTGTGAAGACAAGGCAAAGGTATAATGCTTCTTGGAATTTTTGTCCCTAAGAAATGGCAGTAAAGAATTTAAACATTAAAATATACAATCTATGTGCATGAAGGGTGACTTGCTATTTTGGAAGACCTTCTGTTAACGTTAGTCACATTGGTGAATCTGAGTTCTGACCCATAAATAACTTGATGTATAAGCAGCTTGATGCATAAGCTGACTGTTTTGAGGAGTGGAGCTGTATTTTGACTGTGTCTTCATTTCAGAAGAGCATAGTGTGGCTGCTAGACCCAGCAGGAGGGTAAGGAGAAACGAGAACAATAATAGAAAGGGTATTTTTAAATGAAGCACAGAAGTGATGTGTTCAGCTAGAGTTTCAGGAGATAGATTCCTCCCCAGAACCCTCAGGCAGTGCCTATTTATCTGCCCAAGACGTGCTTTTCCCAAGTTTGCAGGAGTCCCCCACGGATCTGAGAGGTTATTCCAGTTTCCTGCTCTGGTTTCATTGCTGTATAAAGCAGAGGGACACCCAGCACACAGCAGGGGTTGAGCTGGACTGAGTCCCTCTTGACCTACGTGGGAGAAATTTCTAGGATCTCATTGCTTCCTGAGCAGAGTCCTGCAGCATCTAAGAGGAACACATCTGTTAAAATAAGAAAACAACTATGACAAAACCCTAGTGGTAACATTGCTTCCGTTAAACAGATACTGCTTTGTTATCCAAAATTATTTCCATTCTTAACAGAGCTATGGTAAGGTTAGATGGGGATGGGGCTTTCCTGAAAAAGGTGAGAATGTATTAAGGAAGTACCTTGCCTTATTAGTGGTTTTTGGCTCTGAAATCACTGTGGTAAGACTGAAAAATTCTGTGTACAGGAACAACTAAGTAAAAAGTATGTAGCAGTGATCTGATCTTCCAAACTACAGCTTTTTTTAAAAAAAATTTTTCCATCTTGCCTGCAGGCTGGTGTTTTGGTCTTCAGAAGGCACAGTTTCCAGCATCTATAGGATGTTCCTCAGTGGGAGTGGTGTGAGAAATATTTTAAGAACCACGGAAAAAATAAAGGCCATCTCACTAGACCTGGTTGACACAAGGCTCTACTGGATCCAACACGACCATGGGAAGGAGGTTTCCCACATTGGATCCTGCAACTATGATGGAGGAGCTGTTCGTTTGCTCAGAAATTCTATTAGGTGAGTTCTCCTCAACTTGGCAGAAAGAAAACACCCATTTCCCAGGGATTCAGCTAAGCTTTCTTCCTCATTCTCCCTTTTACTTTGTCATTTCATAACACAATAAAAAGAAGAAAGTGTAGTGCAACTGGCCTGTGACTGTAAACCTGAAACTCCTGGTAAGAAGAGGGGAAAAAAAAATCACTGCTGTAAGACTGATACTGCCACTCTGTGTAGTCTCCATCTTCCAAGCTTTCAGTAAATGATAACTGCTTAATCCTTAGAAATCCTCTCCTCAGTGTTTAGTAGTGGTCTTTTACTGCAGATAAAGAAGCCAAAAGCAAAGAGATTAAATGATTTGTTCAAGGTCACGATGGGTGAGCTCAGGTGTCTGAGATGTGCTCAAGAGACTGAGCTAGATCAGATCTTTCTTCTCCTTCTCTAAGCCTGTTCTCCTCCTTAGCCACTGGAGGGGAGGCTCAGATAACCCCCTATGCTCAAGTTTACAGCAAGCATCAGCAGATGTGGTGGATATTGCCCTGTGCAGCAGGCTTCTTCCTCTCTGCTCCCTGGTGTGGGGGCTGAGCAGGGGTGAGGGGGCTGTTGGATCCATGTGATTTTGGGTGCCTTTAATATCTGCCCTTTGTGCTTTGCAGTGTTACAGATGCTCTGTGGTGGGCATCTTTTCAGTGAGGCTCTTGGGAAAAGGTCACTGCAGTGTCTGTCAGTCTGGCTGCATCATATGCTGGATGACAGGCATAAAATGCTGATCCAGAAGATGAGGAGGCTCTGAGGTGACTTTATAGAAACCTTCCAGTACCAGAAGGGGGCTACAAGAAAGCTGGGGTAGGACTTTTGACATGGGTGTGTAGCAAGAGGACACAGGGAAATGGTTTAAAACTTGAAGAGGGGAGATTTAGGCTGAGCAGTAGGAAAAAAATTCTTTCCTGTGAGGTTGGTGAGCCCCTGTCCCAGGTTTCCCAGGGAAGCTGTGGCTGCCCCATCCCTGGCAGTGTCCAAGGTTGGATGGGGCTTGGAGCAACCTGGGCTGGTGGGAGGTGTCCCTGCCCATGCAGGGGGTTGGAACTGGGTGAGCTTTAAGGTCCCTTCCAACCCAAATCATTCTATAGTTCTATAATAATAGGAACTGGCACCTGTGAAATGAGAAAGATTCCTGGTTTCACTGGCCTGGTGATTTAAATATGCAGCACATCAGTTGCATAGATGGTTTCTCCATCCATTTCCAGCTGTCACATTGGATTTTTCCTTAGCTTTCCCCTTTCTTCATCATGTTGGCTGGTGTTCACCTGGATATCAGCACTTTCCCTTTGATCCTTTCCACATCCTCTGGATGACAGGGATTCTTCTTTTAACACCTGGCATATACACTGGAAAGGCAAAAAATCCCTCTTTCTGTTGAAATGTAAGATAATATATATATATATATAAATAAGAATACAAAGAAAGATTTTTTTACAGGGAACTTGCCTGAAGTAGGTGCTCAGGAAGCATATGAGTGAGTAAATATGTAGGGATCAAAATGTGCCACTTTGTGTTATCTTCTCTTTGTTGTAGACATCAATTACTTGGTATGTCTCTCTTTGCTGAACACCTGTACTATTCAGAGCTGAAATCTGGTATGATATGGAGAGCCAACAAGTATACTGGAAAAGTTGTAGTCACAATTAGCCTGAAGCCATCATTTTTTCCACCAGCAGAGATTAAAGTGGTGCATCCCTTTAAACAGCCAGGTGTAAGGAAAGATTCTCAGGATTTTGGTAAGTAAAATGTAAAGATACAATTGTATATGTGAGAATAATCATGGCATATTCTCTGAATTTTGCAGTGATTCTTTTTTTTTTTTGGCAAAATTCCATGCCTTGGTGAAGGCAAGGAAAATGTTTCCTATAACCTCCAGTGATCCCTGGTATGTTTAAGACCACCTGGAATATGAGGCTGGAAGTGGGCTGAAGATGAACTGCTCATTTCATTAATCTGAATACACATGGAATTTTCTCCTTCTCTTCCCTTTGCTTACAAAAAGCTGTTTGGGTACTTTCCTGCTAAATGCACAAAGCATACAGGGTTTTAACCCTTCATGTAGATTATCTTCATCAAATGTCTGCTGCCTTCTGGGAATTTTATTCTAATGTGCATCTAAACACCTCTGATTATTATGACACTGAAGGATTTTAAGTGCATAGTAATTCTACCAAAAGATACTGTGGATGTTTCATCTTTGTTGTGAAATAACTGAATTAAAAAGCCAGCCTGTTTTAGACAGACCTGAAGTTGCCACAATAATTATGAAATAAGACCCTTGGGTCTCTTTCATTGATGTCACATCACTGCCTTTCACTGGGGGTCAGAAAATGAAGGGAGTTGACTATGTATAGTTGCCCATCCTTGGGGATTCCTGCTGAGGAAATAGGGGTTGCCCAGGGGAAATAATGTTGTCTTCTCTGACCTCTGGAAAGCAGAAGTAGAGTATTCTTGCTTTAATGGAATAGCTTCTCTCTCCCAGTTTTACAGCTGAGCATTTGTTGACCAACTGTTGCAGAACTCCCAAGGGAAGGTGCCTTGGGTTCCCAGAGGTGCAGATGGCATCAAGACATGGAGGAGAAAGTGGTGTTTGTTTGTGTGAGCAAAGCCAAAACTGTAAATATCTCTCTCTCAAACCATTTCTAAATATGTAATATGTGATAGGCTTCATCCTTCTTCTTGCCAGCTGGCAACTTTGTACAGTAACATTGTCTCTCCTCCTGAAACCTGGTCTGAGTGGGAAAAGCCAAGTCTTCAAGAGAACTTTCCCTTTCAAGTGATTTATTTGCACTGCAAAGAGCTGTTGAGGTGAAGAAGAGAAAGTGTTCCTGGAAATCAAGCTTCTCCTTGTAAACTCAGGGAGCAAATTCAGAGGCAATCCCTGGTCTGTGCCTCCTTTGAGGAAATCAGTTCACACATCTCAGGGTTTTTACAATGAGATTTGGGAGGTCTCATGAGGCTTCCTTGGGGGGACTGGCATACACAGGAAGATGGAGAAGATGAAACAGTGATCTTGTCAGCAGATTAATGGTATTCAGTACATTCTGGTTCATGACAGTGCTCTTTTGAACCTCAGGAACTCTTGGAAGTGTTACACATGTCCTCTCCATGGGAGTCTGCAGCATGATTTCATTGACAGTGCAGTTAGTTTTTATTCTTCTCCCAGAATTGTTTCATTTCTTTGACCTGAACATGCTGAACAAGGTGTTTCTCTTCCCACCTTCCAGGGAAGAGGATTTCCCCACCTCTGTTAATAAACAAACTACTAATGGTTTTAAATACCTTGCAGAACATACCCCTGTATTTCCAACATGTTCAGTAAATTTTTGTACCACAATAACTGTTGTTATCAAAATTCCTTTTTTATTTTTTTTTTCCTTTTGAGTCCAAATACCTTCTTGTAAAAATGTCTGGGAAGTGATGGAATAGAAAGAAGCCTAACAGGCAGAATCCAGATGAACCTTTTGGACTTTGTATGTACCTCACTTGGCTTATCCAGTGCAAGAACTGGGATGAAAGGAGGATGAATGAGCCTGTAGTACAAATTAGATTTATAGCTGATCTTGCAGCAGGGAAACCTGGAGATAAAAGCATACCTAGACTAATTGGATGCTCTGTACAACCTAAGAAATCTTATGTTGCAGTGTAGTGTCAGCTGTGAAATATCAGGTCTTCTTTAAAGCAGATAACGAGTTCCTTCAGATGAGAAGGGAACTGATGAGAAGAGCTCAACTGACATGATTTGATTTCTTTACTGGAATTCTGATTATTTGTTTCACTACTTAAATTCCTCATGTTGCCTCTTCCCTTTCTCTTTCAAAAGACTTCCCTGGATTGGTTAGGACCAGTAAGTACAGAGAAGAGCATTAATTCAACTGTGACTTTGCCATCACCCCAGACAACAACCTTAGTACTGCAGTATTTTGCAGATGGCCTCTAATTTACCTCAAATCTCTTTGATAGCTAACTCTGGATTTTATGACATTATGTGTATTTGTGAAGGCCTGCTGGGACATTATTCACACTTTTAATAATGGTTCAAAAAATATCTTAATTACTTTTAAAATCTCATAGACTGCCCCTGGAATTCTTTGAAGTTATCTTGTCTGCAGATTACATTCTGGATTTTTTTTTTTTTTTTTGAGAATTTACATTGTGGTTTTTTAGTGTATGATACCAGCATCAGGCTACTATCTGAGAACACTCATTTTCCATATGAGAGAAGTGATGGAAGAGGAAAAATACCACCAAACAAACAAGTAGAAAGTATGTTTCATAGTGATCTTCCAAAAAGGATTGCCTTAAAAACTTTGTGATTAATAACTTAGTCAACACTCAGTTTAATTTTTGAAATGTGATTTTTATTTTTTTTTTACACATTCATTTCACAATATTGGGTTCTGATAATTATTCAGTTCAAAAAGAACACCTTGTTGAGATTGCCCAGATGGCAGAATTGTATAGTGACTTTTGGGCCTGATTTTACCAGTAGAAACTAATAGAAGTTATTTTGTATTACTAAGAAGTTCCTTGGGTTTGACAAGTAGCTGTTGAGGACACACATCACTGAGCATCTTTGCTCAAAATAATTTCTTCTTGAAGGCTGATATGGTATGAACTCCATTACATTTTACACTAAATTTGTTCTTCCAGAAAAATCAAGCTGTGATGTGCACAAAGAAAAGTGCAGGAGAAGAATCTGCAGACCAGACTCAAGGACTCATCGGTGTAAATGTTCCAGTGGTTTTATTTTAAGTCGAAATAAACAGTTTTGTGAAGGTAATATATGACTCCCCAGCCCCAGTTTTATCCCATCAGATAAAAAAATTCTCCTGTTCTTTTACTTTACTCATATCTTGAGTATGAAAAAAGACTCTGAGGTCTGAATTCGAGTTGTTTCATTTAGGTTTTGTGTCCTTCAAGGGTCTGAAATTGTCTTATAGGAGGATTTATGGAAATGTCACAAATGCTACTGCAAGAAATTTTGATCTGAGTTGTTCAAGGAGCTTCAGATAAGCAGACATGCTTCTCAGTGCTGATTTAATTTTTAAATAAAAATGAAAACAGATGTAGCACTAAGGGTGAAACATTGTAAAATACTTCATGAATTAAATCCCACAGTCAAAAAGGCACAAATTCTTAGCATGCTCCTAAATGGTTTGATCTGTGTTGTTCTAATAAAAATCTAACATTACTATTAAGAATAGTTAACTTATCACTTTTAGGATCATCTGATTCACTACATGAGCAGATTTGAAAGGGTGTAAATCACAAAAATTTCTAGCTTAAAGACTGGTTACCTGAGCAGCAGCCCTGCAGTTTGCAGAAAATTCACTTTCTGAATTTCAGCTTCTAAATCAATTCTGTGTTTTGAGTGTTTTTCCTGGAGGCAGCCAATTTTTGAAAAGGAATTTTTTGTCTGAAGAAAGTGTCTAATGCACACAGGATTTGACTGACCCTGAAATCTGTATGGGAAGGAATATTTTGATAGTCTTCCAGGCACCTGTGCTGAACATGTGCAACCTGAGTAGGTTTTGCCAGAAGGTTTTTAATGCTTCTTTGAACAAGGTCTGCAAATCTGCTTTTTAATAATTTATTAGGACCATCATATTTTTGTACAACGAAGGAAAAAATAGCTTCTTCTTGAAGACTGCTCTTCTGTTTCTTTAGTCTAATTCCCTGGCAGTGGGTGATGATGTTATTCTGACACAGTCAGTGCTTTATTTGGCAGATATCAATGAATGTGGCTTCTGGAACCACGGGTGCACTTTGGGCTGTGTGAACATCCCTGGGTCCTACTACTGCACCTGCCCCAGAGGTTTTGTTCTGCTGCCTGACAGGAAAACTTGTCATGGTAAGTGCATAATACATAAATACTTCCAGTGTGATATGGGAGAGAGTCCTCATTTAGCACTGAAAGGGAATAAGGAGAAAGTTTTTCCTTATTCTCTTTCTGCTTTATACAAATTCTTTTAGTAATTTGTCATGGAAAATAAAGGAATGCTGCTGCCTGATGGCTTTGTCCCTACAGCTTCAAAAATTGCCTCTAAGAAACACGGGTATATTTTTGGAAGGTTCATCTCCTCTTTTCATTGATCCTAGCTGATACCTTGGAGTAGTAGCTATACTAAAAGAATGTAATTTTGCATTTTAGCTTCCTTGTAGATTTTCAAATATTTCTTTTTTTAATGAAATGTAAATTATTTCTATTTTGATAACACATCTTTATATAATTTAGGAAAATTTTAAGCTTATCAGGTTAATGGCTTCAGGATGCAGCAATGTGGGCTTTGTACTCTGCTATAATTAAGAGAGGATGAGAAAAAAAAATTTTAGAAAAACCAAAACAAACCGAATTCCAGAAAAAACATGGAAATATTGTAATCTCAACATCATGCTTTCCTTTTTTCTCTTCTTTATTTTTTGTCTTTTTCTTTTTTCCTTCTTTTTCTTTTGCTAATTAAGGAAGTGTTAAGATCTCTTTTGCAGATCTTAGTAAGAAACATTATCATCACCTAAGATATTTATTTCCTCTTTAATTACTGTAGAGCTAATTTCCTGTACCAGTAACAACACTGAATGTAGCCATGGTTGCCTTCAAACATCTCAAGGGCCTGTTTGCTTTTGTCCTGAAGGATCTGTACTCAAAGTGGATGGCAAAACATGCACGGGTAAGTAACATTTTTTTTTCTCACTGTAGTGCCTGCCAAACTCTCTTTGTTCTCAGCACTGAGAGCCAGAAGTGACTCATGACATTTCACACTCATTTTGCACAGCTGTAAATGATTGCACAAGAGAGGAGGCAATGGAATGTCAGGTGCTTTGAGTGCTTCATTTTTAGTAGAGGTTTCTTAGCAGCAACATCCAAAGTTGGCAGGCCAAATTATGTTGTCATCAAAACATCTCTGGGATGCTTGTTGCAGGAGACATCTAAAATTTATATTTGAAGGGAAATATAGGTCCAAAAAATTAGGGCTTGGGTGAAATCTGAACATGATGCAACCCAGGTTCAGAGTACCTGTAACTTAGGGCAACTTCATCCAATTACCCAGAGATGGCATTTCTGCAGTGAGAATATTTGAGGCTGCTACACTCACTGATTTGTCATTCCTCATTCCATCAAGCTTTCCAGATTCAGGGGACTGCAGTTTTTCAGCTGTATATTTCCAGTCTTAGGGGTCAAGATAGCTCCATTCGTGCCAGCCTTACACCTTGAAAAATCCCCTTTCCCCTTTGCATCCCTTGTGTACTGTGGACTGTTCTGTTTACACAGACTCATTCAGTGTTGCTGTTCTGCTAGGGGCACCCCACAAATTAAGTGCACATTGTGGATAAAACCATTTTACACCCCCAAGAAAGAAAAACAACTTCTTTTTTACAAAATCTTGGTTTGTTGTATTAGAAAGTTGATGTATTTCATCAGTTCACCTTCCTAGCTTAATTAACACAGTGGCTGTAATCTGCTGGGTTTTTTGCATGGAGAACAAAGGCTGATAAAATCTGTTCTGCTCTTGTAGACGGGATGAGATTTGCATGGGAGAAAGAGTTCACTGAAAGAATAAATACATGGAAGCCCTTTCCACATCATATCCCTACTCCCCTGTCAACCCCACCTTGTGATGTGAATTTTCGGGAAAAACTCTGGAGGAAATTACTACAAATTTGTTTTCACTTCACTGGACTTCTGCTCTCAGTAAATCCTTCAGTCATTGGGATGCTTTGCACTGCAGAAAGTCTAAGCAGAGAGAAACTATCTCCTGCAATTTTATTGCATTCTCTCTTTTGTTGCATTCTCTCACCAAAACCTCGGATTTTGTTGTACTTATTTCTTGGAACAGGAAAGTTAATTTTTTTCAAATGCTCTGTTTCAGGTTGTACATCTCCAGATAATGGTGGCTGTAGTCAGATATGCTCTTCTTTAAGCCCCTTTTCCTGGGAGTGTGCTTGTTTTCCTGGATACAAGCTTCAGCGAGACAGAAAGCACTGCACAGCTATAGGTCAGTACCTTGATGTGCCTGAATATTTTTGCCAAGAAAAGCAAAAGCATTTTAGAGTCCTTTAAAGTGGATTCAATAACAGGGATCCATTTCTGTGCTGTGGCTTTTGGGGTTTTTTTGTTTGGCTGGGGTTTTTTTGTTTGTTTGTTTGTTTTTTGGTTTTGTTTTTTTTCTAACTTTTGTTTTGAAACTTGGGAAGTATCAGTTTGGGAAAAATATTTGGAAAAAACCTATTTTGGAAATATACTGGACCAAGGACCAGTGTATTCTCCCTCACAGAAGATTCAGTCTGTTATCCAACTACATTTCCCTCTGGACTCCTGTAGTGGGGAGGCCTATCTGAAGTATGCAAGTGCCTATTGGAATTAAAATATGTGCAAATTTTAATCAACAGGTCCTAAGCCATTTTTGTTGTTTGCAAATGGCCAAGATATTCGCCAGATCAGTTTTGATGGAACAGATTATACAAGTTTGCTTGACTGGCAGATGGGAACAGTCTTAGCACTGGACTCTGACCCAGTGGAAAATAAGGTGAGGCATTAAAAACGAGAGGATTTTGGTGTGTTGCAAGGACAAATGGATTGGGCTTTCATGGGCCTTAACCTTGCAGCTGTCAGTGATCCAGATTACACATTGTGCTGCTCATTGTTCTGTTGCCTGCCCAGGAGCACACCTGGTACAGGATGCCAAATGCTTGTTGAAGAGTTTCATCCTGTACTTACTGATTGAATGTGCTTTGTAATTCACTGAGAATTTGGATTTCTAAATTCACTCCAGGTATGATGTAAATTTCAATGGACTTTTGTGTGGCTGATAGTTTTCCCTCTTAAGGTTTCCATGCTGTTATCTTGAAATATAACGTGATTTCGGTTTTTTGTATTTTTTTTCTGTGCAGCTGCATCCCCCCATCCCTACTAAACATAGCAGTAATCTTACCAAGAACTACCTCAGATTTCCTGATAATATTGAATAAAAATGCTGTACCCTAGCTGAGTTTATTGCTCTCAGGAAAGAGTGTCCTACTATTACAAGATACTGCTGATTGAAACAGGTGTCTTCTCTGGGTAAAAAGCTGTTTGTCTGCTTGGTTGCATCCCAGTGCCCTACTCCTTGCCTGCAAAGGTGGGAAAAATAGGAGTTAAGCTGTGCTTTGCTAAGCCTTCTGTGTGAGGTAGTTATTATTTCCCATGGTGAGACCCTAAAAAAGTGTTACAAAAAGGTAGCAAATGGTACAGCAAAAGCTGATGAGGAGCTTGGTTAAGTTGCTGGAAACATCTCAAGGCTTGGAGGGACACAAAAAAAAAAACCCCAAATGTTACCAGATCTGGGTTGCAGGAGGAGCTGGGTACATGGAGATTGAGGTCCCCCAGAAATGGAATGAGCTGTTTGGTGCTAAGGCTCCTGCTCTGCTTGGCCTCATGGTTAGCACTAAAACCAAGGTATTTGCTCTGCTGCTCCCATTAGCAAAGAAAACCTCAGCTTTGTACAAAGAATCACAGAATGGTTTGGGTTGGAAGGGACCTTAAAGCTCATCCAGTTCCAACCCCCTGCATGGGCAGGGACACCTCCCACCAGCCCAGGTTGCTCCAAGCCCCATCCAGCCTAGGACACTGACAGGGATGGGGCAGCCACAGCTTCCCTGGGAAACCTGTGCCAGGGTCTCACCACCCTCACAGGAAAGAATTTTTCCTACTGCCCAGCCTCACATAGTTCTGCTGTGCAGTGTTTGGCTCCCTCTGGCTATCAATCATGAGAAATTTATTTTTTCCTCACAAACCTGGCTTCCTCACCAGCAGAGAGCTACTTGTTGTGAGCTAAAACTGAGAAGCCTTTTCTGGAAATGTTAGAGCCTGGTGAAACATTAAGATCTTTACAGACTGAAAGAGTTAAAAGCAGAAGTAAATTTTTGTAACTCCCTTTGCCTTCCCATCTACTTTACACACAAACACTGTCAATCTTTTCTCCTCACTTCCCCCCCTCCCTTTTTAAGGTGCAATGATAACGTTCCGTATTTTTATCTCCTCCTACTTCTGCTTCCTGGGTTGTGTTTCATATGAGGTACCTGCTTGTGGAAACAAACCCACAGGATATGCAGGGGGCTATATATAGGGCAAGAAGGATTTACAGCTAAGCACAAGCTGCCTGTAGAAGTCATCTTGGTTGAAGGATAAGTGCCTTTTTTATTTGATCTGGGATCACAGGTTACCTGTGCAGCTTTTTGTGAATAAGCAGTTCAGAGAGACTTCAAAATGAAAAAGTTCTTGCAGAAGTGGAACTACAGACAAGGGAAATAGAGCAGAAAATGAGATGGGAACTAATAACACCTCATCTGTTATTTCTTCACAGATTTACTTTGCTCACACTGCCTTGAAATGGATGGAAAGAGCTGATCTGGATGGCTCAAATCGTGAAAAAATTATTCATGAAGCTGTAGAGACACCCGAAGGTCTTGCTGTGGACTGGATTAATCGTAAATTATATTGGACAGACAGAGGGTACATGCTCCACAGTGCATTTATGATGAAGCATGCCATAAAATATTTGGAATAAATGACTGGTGACACAGAAATAGCTGAGCTGTCTCTCTAAATTCAGCAACTCTTCACATTCTTGTTGGGTAGATGTAGTCTCAAGTATATGCAGTTGGGAGGCTCTTTAAAACTGAGATGCTGGAAGTTCATTTTGAGACTCCTTTTGTATTTTTATCTTTGTCTTTCCAAGGAGCAAAGGTTTGGACTGAGCTGTAAGGAATCTAAAGCATGTACTGCCTATATATACATATGCATATGTGGACAGGCAAGTGGGAATATATACGTATACACTCATATTTATACACATACACTGCATGTGTGTATATATAGGTATAGATTTATGCATATATATGTGTATATTTATACGTATATAAATAATGGGAATTACTGCACTAAGTATATGTTAGGCAGAAATCAGCATTTTTGACAACTAGAATCATGCCCCTTTAAGCTGATGGAAAGCCCTTCTCAATTATCTCAATTTATCTCGACTGATAAAACAAGAATGACCACTGGCAGACAATATGACTTCACATTTCAGCTGATATGTGACCTCATATGCAGAGAGAAACAAAACTGAAAAAGCAGTGTCTGATCAGAACACACAGTGAAGACTCCTTGAGAGAGTGATCATGGTGTTTCAGTATGACCCAGAATTTATAAGTCAATAAAAAGTGGGTTTGAATGTCCAGATCACCCTCCTTCTCCCCTTTAAATACCCTGCTAGCCCACTTCCTTGCTATTAATTGTGATCCTGTATAAATATTCCAGTGGTTCTTGTGAAATGAGAAAATGGGGTGTTTGTCTCCTAAGACATGAATCAAGGGTAAAGCAGTGAATTTGTATCTTCTCATTCACTGCACTTGCTCTTTGTATTCCACATATTTCTCCTCCCATCTTTCTGTAGCCTTTCTTTGTAGGTTCAGAAAATCATGGAAGGCTTTAGCCTTGCTTTCAGGTAGAGGCTGATATTTGTTTGAAAAGGTGAAGTTTGTAGCAGTAAGTACAGTTTCATGGGAAAAAGACAGACTGGGAGACTAGAAATGTGGTATCTATACTTGACTCCACCTTAGAATTTAATGAGCTGTCATAAGGACCTTATGTTTCCTGTCAAATAGATATAGTATGTAAAATTCTTGTTGATTTTTGGGTGACAAAGGCTATGTAAAAGTATGATTTAAAAGAATTCTTTATACATTTGATAATGCTATTGCTTTAGGAGCTTGTTTTCCTCCTGCCTCCCTTTAAAGATAACTATTAGCATTCATACTTCAAACTCATTATTTGCCAAAGAAAGGAGAGCTTCATGACCTGCAGAGCAGCAGGTATTTTATCACCATGCCCTGGACCAGATAACAAAGCTGTAACATGAATTACTTGTTGATAAAACAACTAGACACCCCACATCAGCAAGATTATTTCCTGTCCTTGTGAAGTAATTTATTAGAGTTTTGTGCTAAACTGAAGCAAAGCAAAAACTTTGTGTATTCTGCCTGAGAAGGTGATTAAAAAGATACCAGGGAGGACCTAACACTGCTGTCTTTGTTGCAGGAAAGGGTGTATAGAAAGGAGCAATCTGAATGGAATGCAAAGAAAAATGATCATCTGGGAGGATATCTCCCAGCCCCGAGGGATTGCCATTCACCCATTTGCTAAGTAAGGAGTGATAAATGTGGTTATTTGCCTAAGACTTGGGGAGGGTTTTTTAAAAATGAGGATGCCAGCCTTGCCCTTTTGGCAGTCATCAAGTGCATTATTCCCATTTTAGGGTAGTCTTTGCCTTTCAAGAATTGTGTGAACCTCAATGTTTTACTGCTGGGTTTCTTTTGTGAATTGGGACATGTTAATTTCTGGTATAAATTAAAAAAAAACCCAATCAAACAAAACCATAAATATTGCAGATATTTTTATGCAGCTTAAGGTAAAGAAAAAAAAAGTGGCTGAAGACACCCTGACAGCTGCAAGCATCACACTCCAAATTCTGCTATCAATCAGTGTGAAGAAGGTGATTACTTTTAACCAGTGGTGCTTGCAAATTTTTTAGGCCAGGTTCATGTTTCTGAGGAAACTAAACCAAAGCTACTGCTGTGGGGATTCATTAATTTGAATGAAGGAATGAAGCTGGGTGAGGAGGGTTCTTAGTTTGATTCAGGACATAAGAGACCTGAAAGAATCTTTCAGTAGAGGTTGAAGACAAGAGAGATAATTTGCAGCAAAACTTATAAGAATGGGTAGATTTAGGGAAGTTGTTTATTAGAATTTTTGGTACAGGCTATAAGATGAAAGAGAATATTAGTGGTGAAAGAAGGAACAAACTTTATAGAGATGTCTGTAATTGTAAATTCAGTATTAAAGAGGGATCTGAGACACCATTAAGCTATTGAAAATACTGATCCCTGCACTGGTTACAGCAAAACTGCTCAGGTAAATAAAGCTAAGGGAATCTCTGGGTTATTTCAATAAACCTGACAGAGGCGGCTGATTCCTGGGAAGACTGGAATCCAGAATTCAGAAGTAATTTTTGTGTTTGGCTATCCCCATGTTGAGCTGCCATCTAACACTATCCATTGAAAGCCAGTAAGCACTCAGTGTGTAACACTCAGGGCTCTAGAGCCAGACCCTGAGAAAAATTAATGTGTTAAAAGAAGAAAAGAGGCTGGACCTGATACTGGTTTATTCTTTAAAAACAAAATATCTTGAGAACTCCTGCTTGGTGAGTAATTTTAGTTCTGTTTGTGCATTGATACACCCTTGTTTAGACGAGGGGCTGGCTAATGCATGGTCCCTGTAGTGTGGGTTGGCTAAACTATTAGCATCTCTTGTGTGAAAACCACAAAAAGCAGATACAAAGACCTGTCAGATGGCACAGATAGGGGTTATTTTTTAATGGTTTTGTGCCAGTGAACAGAGTGAGGATTCTGCATAAGTCCCAGTGTAGTCACCTGGAATCTTAAAGCCCATGTGAAAAGAGCAGCCAATATATTTTGTTAAAGTGTGTGCTTTCCCTCACGTGCCCCAGCCCTGCAATGCTCTGATCTGATCTTTCTGCTTTGAAAGAACTCCATGGGGAGGTGGGCAAACATTTACTTACTGACTTCCTGTATGCATTTTGTTTTCTAAAGGAGATTATTCTGGACTGACATGGGGGTCAATCCCCGGGTTGGCAGCTCTTCATTGGAAGGCATCGATCGCCAGGTGGTAGCCAGCACTGGTCTGGTGTGGCCCAGTGGAATAGCTCTTGACTACTTAGCTGACAGAGTGTACTGGTGTGATGCTAAGCAGTCAGTGGTTGAGAGTGCAAACCTGGATGGTTCTGGTCGTCGAATTCTTGCACAGAATGTAGGTGAGGCTTTGGGGTTGATAATTACTTTCTGCTGCTTGTCTCTGTGTGTATCCGTGTGTGTGCATGTGGGTTACCCAGCAGGGACTGTGCTGCACATTCCATGCAGCTCTGTGGTGAGGTTAATTGCATCACCCAGTTCTTCATTCTGCTACCCAGCTGACTTTTTCTTGTTTCAGCAAAAGAACACCTTGCTGACACTCTCTGATTTTACTAATCGGTCACTTTGCATTGTACAGAGAACTCTGCCTTCACAGAAAAAGGAATAGAAGGAAAAAGTTAAAAATGTGGTTTGTGTGGCTGCTTAGTGTAATTTAGGTTTTGCTGTGTTTCACTGGGGAGTTAGATAGATGCAAGCTAGAAGAGACTTAACCTTGGCCATTAAGTTCTTTGAACCTTCATCTGCAGTGCTGAACACTGGGATAATTCTAAATACACAACAGACACTGAATGGGAATATGATTTATGCAATATGCTGGTAGCTGTTATGGCTGAGGTTGCTATAATTTGGCATGTAGCTGTGTTGTTCTGGAGCAAGAAAACAGAAGTATTGGCACTTAGGCATTGATTTTCTACCACATCTTATGGAATCCATATGTTTGAGAATCTCCTACCTGGCAAATTAGGTTTTTGAGAAGCCAATTTCCTCTTTGCATGCTATCTCTCTGGGGACAGTTCCATAGGTGTGCATACAAAACATGTGCAGAATGAGAACTCCTGGCTCAGTGCCATGGGTAAAGACTCTGCTGAGCAGCTGCTGTTCTAGTTTGTGCCTTGGAAGGTTTGTGTTCATCTCCAAAGTCAGATGCCCTCCCACTTGTTTGAAGTTGAGCAGAGTGAGGTTTTGGAGGGAGTACCCTCTCTAATTCACAGACACACAAATCCCTGAGCAGAGACTCCCCAGCATTCCTCTCTTCTCCCTTGCTGCACATGGACTGCTGGATGCTCCACCTTGCAACTGGACCTTAAAGCCTCTTGAAAGTTCCACTTTGTGTCTCCACAAGGAATGGGACACTGTCTTCTAGGGAGAAAATAGAGAAAAAGTGCTAGGAGGTAGGTTTGGAGCAGTGATATAGCTGTTTGGAGGTGGGAGAGAAGGACATCAACACCTGTGTGGGAAAAAAAAAAAAAAGAATCATAGAATCACAGAATGTCAGGTTGGAAGGGACCTCAGGGATCATCTGGTCCAACCCTTCTAAATATTATTGTTCACATGAGATTTCCCAGCACCCTGCCAAGCTGAGACTTAAAACTTTCCAAAGTGGGGGAATCCACCACTTCCCCTGGGACACCATTCCAGTGTCTGACTGTCCTCAGAGTGAAAATTTTCCTCTTGTGTTCAATTGGAATCTCCCCAGGAGCAACTTGTGACCATTACCCATGGGACTCCTTGTAAATAGGGAGTCTCCATCTCCTTCGTAGCCCCTCTTTAAGTACTGGAAGATTGTAATAAGGTCTCCCCTGAGCCTGCTCTTCTCCAGGCTGAACAAACCTGGTGTTCTCTGCCTCTCCTCATATGGCAGGTGCTCCAGTCCTCTCATCATCCTTGTGGCTTTGGATCCTTTCCAGACTGTATGCATCCTTTTATTTTTTGTACAGCAGGGACCAAAACTGGGTGCAAGGACTGAAGAGCAGATCTCTAGGGGTAGGAATTTAGGAAGGCAGAGACTTGCTAACCTGTTGCTAATGCTGTTAGTGAAGCCAGAATTCAGCTTCTGTTGTTGGGCAGCTGCATATGGGAGAACAGGAAGGTGGCATCTGTTCAGAGATGCTGGAACATGCATTTTTATTACAGCAGCTCCCTCTAGTGCCCCTGTACTGAGGATTCATTCACTACAGGCTGCATGCAAAATAGATAAAATTATGTCTGCTCTTCTGCTAAGCTGGTTTTCAGGTCTAAGCAAACAAGCCTGCAAGCAGAGAGCAGCACAACAGCTCCTTTGGTCTGTTGGGGTTTGCACTGCTGGCGAAAAAGTGCATGCAACTATTAATTTTTCTGTTCCTGGAATCTGCACTGGTGACACTACACTTCTAGTTTTAATCCTTAATGTATTTATGAGCTAAGAGGTTAAGGAATTGGACCCCGTTGGTCCAAGCAGGGTGTTGTTGCAAGCTACAGATCCTAAAAATGTGACAGCATCTGGATCCCGGGTTACTTGCTCAAATTTCATGGAAAGAAAACTCAAGACCCACACTCAGCAATTTACTGTGGTTCATTGGAGGTAATGATGTGCTGACAGAGGTCTACATAAAAAAAAACCCTCCAAAAACCCTCCACAGATCTTAAAATCCCGTGCCTACAAACCCTACCTTTCAGAAGAGCTCAGAACACAGTGCTACAAAGTGATGGGCATGTTCAGACTGTAAGGACCAAGACAGGGCATACCTGCTTCAGGCAAGAATGAAACCAGGTGGACATCCATGGAAGAACAGTCTGTGTTCTCACTTTCCATTGCAAAAATCTTACCCAAAGCCTGTCTTGAAAGCAGAAGATTTCTAAATTCATAGAAAGAACGTATAGTCCCATGCAGACTAGTGGCAATTTTCTATCATGACTGGGATTCTAAAAAAGATACTTTCTGGTACTTTTATATATTTAATAATATTTACTTCTTACCATTACTGTTTCATTAAAGCTGTGTAGTTTAGTTTTCAACCCATAGGTCTCTCTCCCTTATTCTCTCTCCTTTCTTTATCAGGGAGGGGACAGATTAACAGAGAGCATCTGTCACTTGGTCAATGGCCTTGGCACCATGCTTTGTGTTAGCTGTTGCTGTTAGGTAGCTGTCCAACAGACACTAACTAGTCATAATCTAGTGCTGCTGGTTGGTTGAAGTGAGGCAAATTAATCCCCTCTTGAATTTTTCCCTCTAATGAATAGGGGAGTGAATGTCTGTGCATGTTTACATGTGGGATGTGGCTCACAGTATTGCACTTGTGTCTGCTTTTGGCTCTTGCACAGAACACACACTGGCTTTGGGGTCCTGTTGTGGGTCAGTGGCTGCAGTGTCTGGTCCCAGTGAAGGGCCTCTCAGGTCAGGGAGCTGCTTGAAAGAGTCTAGGGCACAGCCACAAAGATGTTGAAGGGAGTGGATCATCTCCCTTATGAGGAAAGGCTGAAAGAGCTGGGTCTCTTCAGCTTGGAGAAGTGGAGAATGAGGGGTGACCTCATTAATGGTTATAAATATGTAAAGGTAGAGAGCCAGGAGGATGGAGCCAGTGGACATCTTCTCAGTGAGGTAATCAAGGGGTAATGGGTGCAAGCTGCACCATAGGAGGTCCTGCATAAATATAAGAAACAGCCTTCTCATTGTGAGGGTGACAGAACATTGGGACAGGCTGCCCAGTCAGGTTGTGGAGTCTCCTTCTCTGGAGACATTCAGAACCCACCTGGATGTGTTCCTGTGTCACCTACACTGGGTGATCCTGCCCTGGCAGGGGCTGGGACTCAATGATCTTTCAAAGTCTCTTCCAACACCTCACATTCTGTGATTCTGTGTTTCAAGAAATGATAATGTCTGAGGTAGAAGCATCCTGTGAACTTGGGATGGTTGGAGGTTTCCATCAGTATAGAGACTGTACTTAGCCAGGCAAGTGTCAGAGCCTCCTCTGCTCAGAGCATAAGTAACATGTCCATCATTCATGGACACTTTTCCTACCCCATGAGACATGGAGGTGGGGAATGGCTGTGCCACCGTGTTAGACCTGTGCACTGCTTTTGTTTTCAAGTTTGTTTTCTTTTTTTTTTTTTTTTTTTTTTTTTTTTTGTGCGTGTTCTACAGCTGTAGAAATGCAAAATCTGATTTCTTTGTAGGCCACCCTTTTCATGTAGCAGTGTTTGAGGATCATCTTTGGTTTTCTGACTGGGCCAGACCATCACTAATGAGGGTGGACAAGAAGAGCGGCCAAAACAGGGTACGTCTTCGAGGCAGCATGCTGAGACCCTCATCAATGGTTGTAGTTCATCCTTTGGCGAAACCAGGTATACTGCAAAAATTCAGCAGTCATTCCCTTCCAGCCTCCTCCTGTTCACTGAAATCAGTAGAATAGATGTCCCTGGGGAGAGGATTATCTGCTCAAAAATAGGCTCTTTAAAAGGCCGTGCGTGGTCAGACCGGCATTCGTTGAAAGCATCATCTGGGCACTGTCCCAGGAATTCTGGATATTTATGGTTATGGCCAAGAAGTGATGCTGATCAGCTGCCACGAGGCTGCCACAGTCTTTCCAATTCCTATTTCTGCAGTTTATTAGCACCCCTCACACACACAAACAGTAACAAATGACACGGAGAAAGATTTAGCAAGATTTATTAATTTTGGATCAAATAACTTGATTTTCTGTTGGTAACAATCTGCCTGTAAGGAAAAAAAAAAGTTATTCAAGAGACCATGATTGAGAGAAGGTAATCACAGGTTTTCTATGTCCTTGTAATGTTCTTTTAGAGAATCTTAGGGCTCTAAATATTAAAGGGGATATAATAAAGGAAATTAAACAAGAAAAATAGTATGTTTATTAGGTATGTGAATCTGCTCTCCTGCTAGAGGCTAGGTGATAATATCTATTCTTTATTCTGTGCATATGTTTTTAATAAAGGATAATAAAAAAGGTATCATTTTTGTCAGTCCTTATTCTTTTTCCAACTGCTTCAACTCTGTACAGCTAAAAGATGGTGTTGACTGAAGAACTTGTTGTTTTTCTGCATTAGGGGTAAATCCATGTCTTCATGAGAATGGAGGCTGTGATCAGATCTGTGAAAACAACTTTGGAGTTGTCCATTGTATGTGCCATCCAGGATTTGGGAAAACTCAAGATCAGAAAACCTGTCATGCTCTGGATGCTTCCAACACAACAGCAGGTAGAGTCCTCCAGTTCAAAAAAGAAAAGACCCTTCCCAAACCCTTAAAGATGCTGACAGATAGCAATGGAAATTTTTCACCTGCTTCTACATGATGAATAATGGTTTCTCTGAAGAATGAAAACACTGGGGTGTTTTCCTGGAACAAAAACCTGTTTTCTGATCATTGTGCTTTTCTCTTAACATATTAACAGTACGATTGGTGTGTGCAGGGCTGACAAGCAGTGTGAGCACTGAGTTCCATTCCCTGCCTTTTATATTTGAGCAAACAGACCAGCATATAGTTTTAGGAATAATTTGAGGCCAGAAACAGGCTAGGTTGGGAGGATACTGATGTTTGTTTTAAAAGGAAGCCACCGTGATTGTTGAAAAATTGATAAGTGATAGAAAATCATAAATTTAGTTAAATATAGGTTTGAATAGCCTGTATTACTTTTTTCTTCTCTTTTTCAGAAAATGTCTCTGTGCCCAAGGAGGCAGTGCCAATGCCAACACCAGAGACCTGGCTGGGGAGCACACAGAGCAGTGGGACATCCAAGGGTACAGAGAGAGGAGGAAAGCAGAAAAAGAGAATTTTGTTGATGGCTGAAATCATGGTATCAGGTAGAGTCTGATTGTCTTCCTTCACTTTACTGTGAGGCTCTGAGCAGCTTTATAGGACATAAAGAAATTATAAGCCTTTAAGGAAGAAAGTCTCAGTGTCCAGACTGCTGCCATTCATGCTCTCAACCCTCTTACAAGAAGTTGAAACTATGCAGTTATGCCAGGTAGGACTATTGGTGGTTTTTGGTTGGGTTTTTTTTTTTTTCTCCATTCACTATTTCAGCAGAAATTGATAACAATGTCCAGGTTTAGAGAACAAACATTTCTAATTTGAAGCACTCCCTTAACTTTCACAAGTATGTTAAGTTCCTCTCAACAAAAGTGCAGTGAAAACATTGAAATCTACATCTGTTACATGCCACTAAGCATCATTAAATCATGATTAAATTAGATCATTAAATTGTACAACAAGTTTTGTGTACAATATTCAGAAACCCTGATACTAAATGTCACTTAACACCATACAGGCAGAGGCAGCAGGCCAAGGATTTTTTTTTTCATTTCTTTTCATCAGTAACCCTGGAGAGCTATGTTTTTTCAAACTCTGACTGTACGTTCTGGTTTTCTTGTTAGTTTTCTGCTTGTTTGTTTGGTGGGGTTTTTTTATATATATAGTGCCTCCTTTGATCTGCCCAAATGCATCTGATGTTTGTTTTTGTTTTTGTTTTTTTGCTATAGATCAAGATGACTGCACTGCACTGGAGTGTGGTGCCAATGCAGAGTGTGTTTTGCTGGAAGATGGGGCTGTGTGCCAGTGTTTGAAAGGATTTACCAGGAAGGGGAAATTGTGCTATGGTAATTAAAGACATTAACACAGCCTTCTGGAAAACTGGGGTGTGGGGGAGAGGAAGGAAATCTATCTTTTCTCACATTGGCAGCTCTGCTGCTTCAGCCATCACAGAAAGGTCAATGGTACTCCTTGTTTTGAAAGGGATGATGAGAGCAGAGAGCATGGAAAATGAAACAGCTAATTAACACGTGCCTTATTTTCCCCTCTCTCAGGAGTGTTAGTCCTATTAATATTAACAAGCAGTAACTGGGATAGCAGGAATAAAAACATAATGTGCTTATTTGTAGAAATCACTTAGTTATAAAAGCTCAGCCCACACACATGGTAGCTGATGTATAATTTAGTAGTATGTATTAGTAAAAATGAGTACACCTGATATTATCTTTATGTAAAAGTGCTGCTCTTGTTTCTTTCTAGCACTAGAAAGAGGCTGTAACAATCAGACAGCACATTTGCACAGAGTGAACTTTAAGTTTTTGGACTTACATACAACATAAAAGGAAGCATTTTGTTTTCTCTTAAAGGCCAAGACAGGAAGGCATTAGGACCAGACCCATTTACCTTTCAGTGGCAGGAAGACTCACAGGAGTCTTTGTTGCTCTGAAAAGGAAAAAAATTGGAACACGAAATGGGTGTAATTTTTTTATCATTCAGATACCTTTTTTTTTAAGCTTATGTGTGAAAACAAAGTTTCTTTCTGAGTAGGTTTTAAGCATATAAACCTAGCTTTTAATTAGGCTCATTGCCTCCAAATGGGATTTTTTTTTTTTTTTTTTTTTTTTTTTGGAAGCAAGTGGTATTTGTGGTATCCCTAGGTCTCCAGTTGAAAATAGCTGGTTGACTGTCTCAGAACATCTCCATCACATTTCTTACCAAGAAAAGACCACAAAACTCCCTTTCTTTCCCCATTTGCTCCAGATGCACGAATGACAAGGGGCAGCATAGTCTGAGGGTGAAATTCATGATGTAGATGTTTTTATGGATTTTTGGGGGGGGATTGTTTTGTTTTTTTATTTTTTTACCTGCTGGTTTCATGGCTCCTGTGTCCTCTCTTCTCCTTTGTCTCACAGATGTCGATGAGTGTGCTGTAAATATGGACCACTGCAACAGAAATGTGTCAGGCTGTATCAACACAGAAGGGGGCTATGTCTGTAAATGCCTGGAAGGCTACACTGGAGATGGAGTCCACTGCTATGGTATGGGCAAGTAGGAGGGCTCTGCTGTGTCCTGGAAGGCTGGGGAAGAATAAATAAGCAGCAGAGATGACTTATGGTTTGGGCTCCCCGTGCATCAAGCTGTGAAGCTGTCACATAAACTGTTCTGTTTCTTTTTGAGAAATTTGCCAGGGGCATGGATCCTTAAAGTGGCTCCCCCAGACAGCTGACATTTCTAATTTCTTGCTTTTTTCATTCTTCCCTTCCTGTTTCAAGTGTGGCAAGCTCAGTAACTGATCGATATGCAACACCCATAGCTGTCAGTGGGTACTCTTCTCTGTTTGCTCTCTTTTTAGCAGCTACAGCAGGAGAGAGAGGGGGAGTGAAGGGGAGGAGGGAAGTAGAGGTGAAGCTGCAGAACTCTATTGGAAATCATTGCCATGAATATAAACGAAAGCAGGTATTGAGTGTGTCATAATACTCATCAAATAATTCCAGGTCTGTTTAATAGGCATGAGGTTCAAGGTGTTGACACTGACAACTTGAGTACATTTAGAGTCCTGTTAATAATCAGACCCACTGATTTTCCCATCTAGCTCTAATGGAAAGTCTTTAGTTCATTCCCTCCATTTCTTAATTTTTTAATCTATTTTAGCAGTAATTATGAGGGAAGATTTTCCCCCCATTATTTGACTATCACACAGTTTGTTCAGAGCTTTATGAGAGTCTTTTCTTCTCTTTTGTCCTTTCATTTTTCTTTTCTCCTTTATAGCTTAATTCAAAGTCCATTAAAATTGTCCCAGTTCTTACAAAGTCTTTACTGGGCCGTGGTTCTTCAGCAGACATAAAGATGACTGAAAAATTAAGAACAAAATAAGTGTTATGGCCAGGGTGTGGAAAATATAAGACACAGGAGTTTCAGGAAGGAATTCTGCCTACAGTGGTCAGAGTTTATATCTTTAACCTCCCCTTGACATCCCTGCACCACCTATGAAGCATTTCCCCAGGTACCCCTGGACTCTCATTGTTGGTGTTATTGTTTCTCAGCTAGAAAGATTGTGGTACCTACCACTAATACTGAAAACCAATCCATCATCTTCCTGAAGTCTTTAAAGCCAGAAGATGGCAACATATGTTTACAGAGCAGTTTATAAATGATGTAATGATGTTGTGATGTAAACAGAATTGAAACTGATTTTGGTTTTTGCTTACTTGAAATGTACTATAAAAAGCAGAAACTGGGAAATAAGTGTTTTTGTACTTCAGTTTTAGACACCTGCACAGTGTCCAGAAATGTGGTACAAGAGGATGGAATGGTAGACTACAAGATGAATTCATGTCATGTTGCTCAAATCACATATTTGGGAATGTGTTGCAACAGTTTTATTCCTGTGTTTTTGCTTTAAAAAGGGTTCAGATTTTCTTGTATTCTGTTGGGCCAGACTCTGTTAATTTTACTGTAGAAAAAAAGTCCTGGTGCTTTAAGCAACAATTTCATACAAATTGGGATGGTTAGATCTGTGATTTTGTTTCTCCAGAGCAGATCTGGCACGTGAGTTCTGCTGACAGTTCCTAAAATGAATCACAGGCTTCCAAACTCTGGGATGTGAAGGGATTTTCAAAATTCCCATCTTCAAGGTGGGTCCTCGGGCCCTTAGCACCATGGAGGTGCTGGTAGGAGCTCCCACCATGGGCTGTGCCAGAGGAGATGAGGAGGCAGAGGGTGAGGGTGTGCAGGAGGGTGAGAAATATGTTCATATATGAGGTGAGAAATATGTTTATCTCAGCCAAATACAGGTTCTGAGCCTGGAAACTCTTGTTTTAACCAGGGAGCCTCTGAGTAATTGAGTAATTCAGTAAGAGGCTCACTTCATTTAAGTATTTACACAAGCTGTAGGTTTCTAGACCTTGTCCTTCTGTCTAAACTTTTTGTCTAGACTGGACCAGGTGGGTGTTGGGTAACTCCCCACTCCCAAACCCTTCTGCTGTCTTAATGCAAGAACTTCAACTGAGAGTACCCTGGCATCCCTCTGGGCTACAAACTATGAGTACCAATGCCAAGAGAAGATAAATACTACAAATAAGTCTTTCTTAACCTCTACGGCACTTCTCTTGTTCCATGGGGAAGCTTTTTTCTTCTTTCTCCCTGGGGAGAGCTTTTGCAGTAGCAAAAAAAAAAAACAAAAAAACCAAAGAACAAAACCTCTGAGAGTCTGGGGATTACTTGGCATAGAAAGTACACTGGTTGCTTTTCTGTGATGTTTTCCATGCAGACATATTTGCAGAAGGATATTTTCCTTCTTTGGTGTTTTTCCTCACTGCCAGGAGACCATAATGCTGCAGCTTCTGCCCTTTTAAGTGATGCTCTGAGGCATTTCCTTCTTCTAACTGCAGCCTGTTTGGGTGACAGATATTGATGAGTGCAAGATGGGGTCCCACACCTGTGGAGAGAACATAACCTGTACAAATACAGAAGGAAACTTCACTTGCTCCTGTGCTGATGGTGCCTCTGGAACTGACGTCGCTTGCAGTGAGTAAATGGAGGGAGCAATTAAAATAAATTGGCCCTTAACTAAGAAATGGGCTCTGGGATAAGTTGTTATACCTGGAAATTAAGGAAACCCTGTATAGTGACACCCTGGGCTTGTGAATCCTTTTAGTATTGCTTTAGGAGACTGTTTTGCAATGGGGTAAGGAGCTCAGCTCTGAGTTTAGTTTTGAAATTATCTATATTGAGGCTCAGTGCTCATTTTTACTTCTAATGGTCTTTACAATCAACAGCAGAAGCAAATGATTCTTGGAGGTAATATTTTTGGAGGTGATTTCAAACTTTCTGTGTCTTCTTTCCCTCTGCAGAAGGCTAGCATTAAAAAAAAGGCACATAAATTATCTACCCATCTAATTCTTCAGAATAAACTCATCTTTCAGATCCAGTGGATAATTCTCTAAAAGGGCTCTGAAACTCTTTAGAATATCTGGTTAAAAGTTAAATGAAAGGAGCTGCTGAAGGTTCAGCACTAGTGACTCTCTGGGCTGTGTTTCAGGGTCTCAGTGTGACATCCACCTTTGTGAAGGTGTGGGGCTGAGTGACTAATTGTCTTGCTCTGTGTCATCTTTCTTTTTTGGGCAGAATTTTATTCCAGACCAAGTGACTGATGATGGAGTAACACTGTGTGTTTTTCAGAGTTCTGTTTCTGCAGAAAAATGGAAGGAAATTATGGCTTTTAAAAGCAGAACACTTATCAGGACCTGCACCCCGTTTTCAGTTACTTAGGTTTTCAGTGGTTTCACTTGGGAAATTATGATTTTAAGTGCCACGTGACTTGGAAGTGATGCCTTCTGGGTCCCCCAGCTGCAAATCTGACCACATTTTCAAGTGTGTCTTAGTTCTTTGTCTAATAAGCTCTTTAGCAAGCTGAAATTTTCTTTGCAGAGTGCAGCCACACCTGGAGTTCACTAAAATCATGCAGCCCTTTCCATTCAGCCTCTTTGCCACAGCAGTTCTCCTGCAAATGAAATTTTAAAAAACAAATGTCACTGAAGGTCATGTTGCCATAAAACTGATCCCATGTATGTATGAGAGCCATTAAAAGCATTTCTGCTGGACCATCCTGCAAAAATTTCTTTTTCATGTGGATGTTTGGTTCTGACCTATAGATATGGGGTAGCATCAAAGCAGGGAAGAAAGCACCTCTTATCTTTTAGGGCAAATCTGCACTGTAGGTAGCCTGAAACAATAAAAAATGCCATCTGCAGTCAACTGAGTGGAAGCAGAGGAGAAATAATCTGCATAAGAATGACAAGAGTTGGGTGAAAACTTTTTGCTCTGAGATCCAAGTGCATGAAATTGAGTCGCACTTCACCTTTACATCTGGCTCTGGTGCTTCATGCACAGCAGAGATTTGCTTGGCCTTAAAAGCTGCCTAGGTGGAAAAAATCATGGAAGTGTAAGTAATAGAGAGTCACTGCAGTTTTTCTGTACTTGCACATCTGAACAGACAGAGTGCAGCTGATCCCCCGTGGGTCTTTCATTGCAAATCTAGAATCCAGCATATTTAGTATTGTGCTCTAAAGCTCTGACAAGTAAAATCTGACAGAATCTGACAAGTAAAATAACAGAATAGGTAAAACATGAGTAACTGTTCAAAATAATAAATTTTTACCTACTTTCCTATCCCCAAGTTCTAGAACTCTCTTGTGTGATGGCGTTGTCAGCGTGGCCAAAAGTTTGAGACATCCCTGTGAAATCCTCTGTTTCAGAATCTACTGTGCCCCCCACTGTTGTCAGCACTGAGCACTCCACACCCCCTGTGCAAGGTGATTCAGGAGGATGCCCTCCTTCCTACGAGTCCTACTGCCTCCACGGGGGAGTCTG
The DNA here is from genome assembly GCF_036169615.1 of Heliangelus exortis. Classification (NCBI taxonomy): domain Eukaryota; kingdom Metazoa; phylum Chordata; class Aves; order Apodiformes; family Trochilidae; genus Heliangelus; species Heliangelus exortis. The sequence continues at coordinate 3,976,601 of NC_092425.1, forward strand.
CAATTATGTTGCTGACCTAGAGGACTATGCCTGCAAGTAAGTACTGAAATTTGGGTTGTCTGGGCTGATCAAGAGGTATCCTTAAGGATTAGTTGAGCTCCTGGAAGTGTTTATCCATAAATTATCTGTTGATCACTCATGACAGCAGTTACCATTAGACACTACTCTTTTTCTTCTAAGTAATCACTGCAAGTTTTTGTGAGTGGTCACTCCATTTAAACCTCCTGCAATTAAGAGGAGGATTGGATTTGGCTTCTGAGCACTCAATTCTCTTGAAGTGATTAACTTCTCCTGCCCCTATGAAAGGAGTGCTTGCTTTTTCTCTTGTACACATCATGCCTATTTGTACCTCCCTGTGAGAATCCATGGAGGTGGGAGCTGTTTAAAAAATTAAGGAGAAACCAATGCTTAGCCATGTTCTTGGGGAGCAGGTTGCCATTCTGACATTGCTGAATCCTCACTAGATGGCAGCATTCATTCATCTGGGCTGGAGCAAATTAAATGCCAAAACCAAGTCAAAGGAAAATGTTATCTATTAAAAATACCTAGCAAAAAATCACATAAAGTGTGATTTGTATTTTAATTGATAAAAGATACACTAGAAAGTGGGTCTTCTAGCTTGTTTGGAACTTACTGTGGTCTTAGATGAAAAATGAGCATTTTTCTGCCTTCACACCTATATGCATCCTAATTTGTGGCAGAATGTGGATGATTGTGCTTGATTCAATATTGAATGGTGCTGTGAAATTATCAGGACATTAGGCAGAAGCTGCTTCAAGTCAAATCCTGCTTCTTTTTCTCATTTGACTGCCTCTTCGACTTTAATAAAACCAGACCAATAAGAATTGTGAGAAGGATTTGAGTCTACATTGCTGAGAGGCTGTTGTGACTTGAGTAGACTTTTTTTTTATGTTTATTATTTTTCTTTTTGTGTCTCTCACCTTGAACAGTAAAACTGGGCAGGGTTTTTTTTATGTGTTTCTCACTTTCTAGACATTTTTCTTTGGAAATTTCATGCACTGATATTTCCATATTGGGTTTTACAGTGGTATTAAAAAACCCACCACAAATTAACAAAAACTGCCTACAGAAGTTTGCATTATAAATAAATGATGGCAGTAGTTCTAAACCACAAGAGGTGTTTTTTTAAAACACTTTAATTTATCTTTTATTTTAAAGTAAGGATTCAGATTAAAATTTGATTCCCTTGACCAGATCACCCTGAAAATACTACTAAATGCTGTACTGTGTATTTCAAAGAAAGGGAAGCTTGCTGCTGGAAACAGTTACGTGGAAAATCTTAGGGAAACAGTACTCACACAGCAGGACTTAAGAGAAAATTATTTTTTCTGTTCTTTACCCGTTAGAATCTGGAAATGATAATCTCACTGTATAATTCTCTGGCTTTACAGTGAAAAAATTTGAATTCTGCAGGTTTTGACAGCTGTTCCTTTAAAGTCATTTTCTCTTCACCACTGCTAAATTCAACCAGATCTTTCCATAGCGGTTGCCAATGGTAAATTAATAGAGAAGGTGCATGAAGTGACAATGTGGTTTTTTTTTTTTCCTCTGCTAAATCACTAATTACAAGGTGTGCTCCCTTCTTTTTGGCAGCTGTGTGATGGGCTACGTTGGGGAGAGGTGCCAGTTCAGTGACCTGGAGTGGTGGGAGCAGCAGCACGCCGAGAGGGTGAAGATGCAGAACGTGGTGATTGCAGTGTGCATAGCAGCACTGCTCCTCCTGCTGCTTCTGGGCTTCCTGCTCACCTACTGTCACAGGTACTGCTTCCAAAGCCACGCTGGGAATGTGGGAAAGCTGCTGGCTTTAAGAAATGGGTGATGGCAACCACAAATGGGTGATGGCAACCACAAATGGGTGATGGCAACGAACCTGAGCTGCTCCTCGGCTGGGGAAAGTTGCCAGATCTTCCCTGCAACTGGTTTGCTGTTCAGTAATTGGATCTCTGGGTAATTCAGAAAGTTCTGGCATGTGCCTGGCCTGCAGTACTAACATTGAGTGAGTCTGGGGGGGAAGAACAGACCTGACCACATTTGGGGAGGAGCCACGGTTGGTCTTGATGAGAAAGTTCAGGATCCTGCTATTTACTTCTTCCTTGCTTTCCCTTAAGAGCTCCAGATGTCTACAGCTATCACAGCAGGGTTTAGCTCTTCTCTGCTGGCTATCCCATGAGTTTGGTTTTGCTTCCCTTTCAGTGTAGAGGGGAACCTGAAATTTTCTATGCCATTGAGAAAAGCAGCATACTAACCTTCCAATGCCCAGCTTCCTCAGTGATGCCTCCAGCAATGAATGTAAAACCAGTTTTCCTGCCAGAAGAAAGAGTAAAATCAGGGATGTGAGCCTAAGGCACAACATTTGTAAAAGTTCTCCCTGGCATTTTCCACAGCTGTCATGAATTGCACAGGTTTGGGGTTCTCATGACAAGAAGAATCCCTACAATCACTATTTAAGAATTCAGTATGATGCAAAATTAAGTGTCATCAGTGTCCCTTGGAATGGGAAGCATTCAGCATTTAGTAAGTTACAGTCTTTTGGCCGTGGCCTTGGCAGATAACTGTTCTCAGAGGCTCTTGTTTAAATGCATGTGTATATTTAAAAGTAAACATGCAAGAAACCAGGCAGAAGCCAAATCAAGTCTCCTGCTGCATGTCACCTTGCCCTCTGTGTGCAGGAGATCTGTTTGTGGTTTAGGCTATTTTTAATATTAGGCTCTCCTAGATAGGCTACATCAGAAGTTAAGTATGGAAGCTAATATTTTCCATCCTTGTTTAATGGCTCCTAACATATTTAGCCCATAAAAGTTGAGAAGCTGCCAAGTTTATTTTCTTCATTAAAAAAATGTAGTATGGTAGACATCCACAGTTAAAGCCAAGTGCAGCCTGGTTCATTCTCATGACCTGGGATTCAGAAGTTAATCTTTGAATCAGAAGGAATGATGCAGACAGGATAGACAGATTGTGAGATTCTTAGTTTCTCATGTAAGTCATATAAACTGGAACAGATTGTCCAGGGAAGTCGAGGATTGTGAGACCCTGGCACAGGTTGCACAAGGAAATTGTGGCTGCCCCTTCCCTGGAAGTGTCCAAGGCCAGGTTGGATGGGGCTTGGAGCAACCTGGGCTGCTGGGAGGGTTGGATTTAGGTGATCTTTAAGGTCCAGTCTATGTTTTGATGAAACTGCCCTGAAAAACCAGCCAGAATGTGGCTGCTTTTAAGGTGTGAAGCTATTAATTCTCTTCCTTTCCTCTCTCTTGGTCATTTCTCCCTGATTTACCTTTTTTTTTTTCCCTTGCCAAAAGCTTTGGATCAATATAACTATTTACCTTGACAGCAAGTTTTCTATGACATGGCTGAATTTGCACTGCAGGTATTACAAGCCTAACTAGATCATAATGAAACCACTAACCTAAAATCCCTGTGTATCTGGAGTGAGGAAACCTCTGCTTGGGTTTAAAATGCTATAGTTTTTTCATGTAATTTACTGTGTTTTGAAATGTACCAATTCATAGCAATAGTCCTGTAAAACTGAGAAAATTGAGACACTTGCCTCCTTCTAATTGGAAGAAACAAAGTTGTGTGTCTACCCTTGCCAAATAGAAAAATGGAAGCCAAGAATACCAAAGTCCTGTGCTGGTTTGTTCACTGACTGTAGGCTGCTGAAAAGCATTGTGTTATTCTTTGAATATCTTTGAATCCATATGAACATGTTCTAGAGACTCTGGGAAGGAAATTGGTTGTAGAGAGAGGTCTTAGACCTTTCTAGCAAAAAGCAAATTTTATTTACATTGTATTTGCATGAGGGGAGAAAGATATAATTATGGCAGAGGTACTTTCCCAGTTCTGTATGTGATACAGAAATAAAAGGAAAATGCCTATTTTCTTTAGTACATATCTATAAAATTTCATTTAAAAGAGGTAAAGTCCAAAGGCATTATAACTTGAGACTCCTGAAATCTGAAGAGTGTAACATTAATTTCTGTGGAGGAGAAAAAATTGTGTGTGCAAAGTCAGTAAAGATGCACTGACTTGGATCTCAAGGAGTTTAAATGAGCTCTTTTTCTTATGATCATGTATTCTATGTTCAGGTCTATATATGGTCTATGTTCAGGGCTTTTAATATGGCTTTATATGTGATTGCTGATTAACTGCAATTCTAAATTTCTGAATTATTTTTTTATTTAAAAATTTAAAATATTAAAAATTGTATATTAAAATAGTTATTTTGAAACTAACCACTTAAAAACCCTAATTGTTTGTATCCTTTTCCAGCTCCAGGCTATACTCCTGGCTTTGTTTCCCCTTGAGCTATTTGTTTTCCCCATGCATTTTCCTGGAAATGTCTTGGTTCCAAGCTTTGATTTTGTTTACATCATAGTAATGAATGAAATTGTTGCTTCCATAAATGATGCAGATGAATGCAGAAGAGACTTCCATAACTGTAATTATCAATGCTGCACAACAACACAGCCAAATTCACACACATGGTACTTTCTGAAACCTAAATATAAGAGATACCCATCATAAATAGAATAATACAAGAAAATGAAAAGGGAAAGTTAAAAACCCTTTTTTTTTTTTTAGTGGATGAGCCTTTACAGATGGCACATAAAAACTAACATTTGTTCACTTCTTACTGACTTTCTTTCTACCAAGCTCTTTTAAACAACCATGTAGTAATTCAGAGCAAGAGACCCTTTCAAACCAATGAAAGAAAAAACCCACAGCATCCCTCCTGTATATACATATAAAATAATGGGTGAAAGAAAGCAGCATCTGTTCCTCAATTTGTTTCTTTTTTTTTTCTGTTGCAGAAGTCAAAACTTGTATAAGAAGAATCTCTATGCTGAAGTGGTAGGAGATGGCAGCAGCCGTGCTGACAGTGAGAACGTGACACCTACCAGCAACAAGTCTCGGGTAACTGCAGCAATGTGGAGTGGAAAGGGAAGAAGGAAGGATCAAAGAGTGTTAGGGATCCACTTGAGATTATCCATCAAATAATTCACATCTTAAATATATTAAATAACTGCTCGAGTCATCAAGTGCTTTGCTGTGAACCCTAGTTCATCTTACCTCATTGTTATCCCTGAAAGTTCACAGCTGCCTGGATGTCTTGCAACCATTAGCCAGTGTTATTGTTAGCTTTGAACACAACAGTTGAGGGACTGTGTTCTAAATTAAGGAAATGGCAATGTGATGACATGGCATATCACAGAATTATTCTCACAGGAAAATATGCCCTCCCTAAGAAAAGGCTCCTTAGAAGCCAAGTGTTGCGTGTGCTACATGAGATGTGCTTTATTTTGAGGGGCTGATGAAATGAAATGTCTTTGTGTTAGAGGCTGCTGCCTTTTCAAGGGAACAACCAGGACATTAACAGGCAGTTTTATACTGGTGTAGGTAGAATTGATGTGGCCACAGTGGCCCGTTTCTGTTGTAATTTTTGAATCTGGCTCCATAAAAATCTGATCTAAGTACCTGGTTCTCACTGGCATTAAAATCCCATGGCACTGCTGAGGGAGCAGTCAAAACCTGGAACTGGCAAAAGTGAAACAGTGGCATCTGTGGCTACTTCTGTGCCCAGTCTGAGACTCCTTTCTCAGAATGGCATAACTTGGCCCGAGTTTTACCTTTTTACTGGGATAACTGCACATGTTTTCTTAGTATAGGTACTACTGCAAGGTTTTAAAGCCTTCCATGTCCCACTGTGGTACAAAGTAGAAGAATTGTGTGCATAATAATCATGGTCACAAAAGAATTTGACTTTAAATGGCCTGCAGTTTGACTGTGATCCAAATCTTTGAGTCCAGAAAGAGATGAGTTTGTTCTACTTGAGAGCCTGTTTGAGAAGCTGAACATCATCGAATTTTGTAGCACAAATCCAAAGATTTTTTAATCAATGTGAAGAGGCCTGGAAAATTATTTAGATTGAGTGTCTGGCAGGATTTATGAGTGGGTAGTCATTGAAGCACATTCTTAAACATATGTTGACTTGACCCTGGTTACAAGATACTGTCCTTAGCTGGTCAGCTCCATACTCTTGTGGACCTTTTATTCCCAGCAGTTTGCTTCTCCAGGTAGTGGGCAGCAAACGTGCTGAACTGCAGTGATGCCACCACTTGTTCACAGCAGAGACAAAAAGCACAGCTTGCAAAATATATGAGGCTGGGAATATTTGTTGGAGTTGAGAACAGGCTCATTGGTTGGGAGCAATGCTCCAGGATGCCTGCAGCTCCTCAGCTCTATCCCCACTTGGTGTTGTCCCCACAGTTAATGCCAGGAAATGCTATTTTTGCAGAATAGAGGACCAATTTGTCAGCTAAGCAATTGGCTGAATCAACAGAAACAACCAACTCATCTGTTACACACTCATGTTAAATTTCACTATGGATTCTTTGGCAGGGAGACATCAAGTACATTAATAAATTAATTTATTGCAAATGACTTGTTGCAGGCTGCAAGAGGAAATCACTGAACAATTGCTAATTATTGCTGCTTACATAGTAATGGATTCCTGTGGTTTCATGCATGGTATTTTCTCTGTGCTGATGTAGCCACTGAGTGTTATATTCACTGGGGCTTCATGCATGCATGCACCATAGAGACTCTAGAGCTGCCAAAAAGGCAGCAGGAACTTTCTGCTGTTGAGTTCAAGTGGATTACTGGGGAGCTTTATGGAAAAAAAAGAGATTATACTACACTGGGGACAGAAAACTCCACAGTACCTGAGCCCGTGAATTACTGGAAAAGGTTCTTGGGTGCTACTGATATCCACAGCAGTAATAATTCTAGTGCAGAACTTTATTTAGGGACTGGATGGTGTGTATGGAGTAACTGCAGAGAGCTTATGAAACCCACTTGCCTTGCAGCCCACAGTGCTACTGCTCATTTGTGAGGCTGTGGAGAAGGAAGCACAAAGTCTTTCTTGCTCTTGCCACTCTACTTTAATGTAGAAGATAATGAGCTTTTACTCCATCACCCCTATTAAACACCATTTGTTGTGGTACAGAAACCATACCTGTACATTACCCAAATGCCTTTCAATTTTCCCTTCTATTCTGCCAGTTGAGGCTACATTTAGCTGAGGGTATGCCTGGTAATTTTTTTCACATTGATATTAGAGTTCAGTAATTTGGGCTGGGTTTGTCTAGGGATATATAAGCCTTGGTAAACTTCTGCACGTGCCTGAATTTTTGGGCTATTCTGAGACTTTTCACCCATCAAGTGTTCTGCTTTTCACAGTCAAAGATATTTTGCAGAACTCTGTGCAGATGAGTCTCCTCCAGGGGTCTGTCACATGTGGCTTAACAGCTGTAAGCCTCCAGATTTCATGTAAATGAAGTGATGCCTAAATAGTCACACCTGCTACATCTGTGATCTGTCTGCCAAATATCCACCTGGCAAGAATCTGTCAGTCCTTCTGTTGGAACGTCTAATTCAGAGATATCTTTCTCTTCTCCATTTGAAAATCTCCATTTTGCTGGATTTCCCTCTGTCTCTCTATACTATTTCAGCAGAGTGCTTCACACTGATTTCCTCTATTCCTGTTTTTTTCTGTTTTCCCCCTTGTCTTTTCACATGCTCCCCCAGAGGGCCCCACCTTCTCTTTCCGAGGTGTCCCTTTGACTGTCACCATGGGATGATGGAATCACACGCCCTAGGTGGTGCTAAGGGCTGGAAAGGAATGTTTGCTCCTTTCCCTGTGCCTGACAGGGTTTCCTGCTCTCTGCTTGTGAGGTTCTCTTACACTTTAGGTGGCCCTCAGTACTGTAGAGAGGTTTGGTGTTCATGCACTTTTGCTCTTGCATCTTAAAGGTTGATTCACAAGGCAAGAGTTTGGGTTGTTCTTTATTAGACTGGGACTGCACTCTTTCCAAAGAAAGACCAAAGCTGTCATCAACTCTAATGTTTAATTATCTGCAGGGGAAGGGTCATTCCAGAAGCCAGGATGACTTTTTTTTCCCCCTGCTGTGGTTGGAGTGTGTGGCCCTTCTGGTTTGCCTCTTGGGTTTCAGAAATCCGGTTCATTTTTTATTAACATGGGCTCTGTCTCTTTTGTGCACACTGAATGTCTTTGCAGTTTGTGGTTGTTCAGGAGTGCAGCAGATCTCTGGAGGCTCAAGGGGTTGATCTAATTGAGTGTGAGACAACAGATCCTCATCCTGCCTGTCCTTCAGAATATGGTGAGTAGGATTTCCTTCCTTATGAGATCTCTCCTCAGCCTTGTAACAGCAGGAGCTGGTAGAAGAGGAATCAAAATTCTGTTTCTGACCTGTTTATAGCTACTGTGCCATATATTGCTGTGAAGAGACCATTCCATCCTTCACTTCAAAGATTACTCACAAGAAATTACCCTGCCAGAGTTCTTTCACACCTATAAGGAGCCAGATGCTTCTCCTGATAGTAATTTTTGCATTTATATAGAACCTCACAGGTTTGTTTCATAGCAAGTGATTTATGCCCATCATAATGGTGGGGAATGTATATCCATGGAAGTACACATACCCACTTCAACATTCCTTATTTATTCAGGCAGGATAATTGACATGGTATGAGGAGTGCAAGTCTCCCCAGAAATCTTTAGCAACTACAGTTCTGCACTAAACAGCACTACAGTTCTGCAATTTTTTTTCATTAAACAAGGTGTTTGCCTGCTTGGGGAGATCCATGAGGGAGAAATGCCCACCATCCCTGGTGCAAAGGCAGCAGAGGCACACAAATGACTTCCAGGGTCCAAAGATTTTCACCTAGACCACTGAATTTTAGGAAAATCTGTCTTACAGATGGCAAGTGAATCTCCTAATTGCTCAGGTGGTGAGAAACTATAGTGAAAGACTGATATCCTTAACCATTTGTCTTATTAACCATATGCACCTCCTGACTACAGAAGTTACTGGAGAACCCTGTTTGCATCACTTTTAGAAAAATGCAAACCCGTATGTTTGGGCAGGAATGGGCAAGGAATATTGCAAGATTTTAAAAATGACCATTCCTGTCCTTACACATTTGTTGGGAAGTCACTTTATTCATCAGTAGAAAGAATGCCTCACATTTATTTGGTTGGACTAACATTGTGAACATGTGCAGAACTGCAGTGTCCATGAAGGAGGACTCGTGTTTCCCATTAGGAAGCTCTGTTTTAACTTTTATCAGATGCAGCCATTGGAACAGAAATTTCTCATGACAGGTGTCTAATTGTTTCCCAGTTGAAAATTTTAACAAAAGTGGTCAAACCATTACACACAAGGCTGGGAAATAATGTGATGTTTTTCTAACATGTTAAAGAAATATCTAATACCATGCCAGTGAATAATTCTAAGATCTTTTGACTCTGGAGCGAGGGTTTTAATTTTGCTAGGAGGGTGGTTTTCCTGTCCCAGACATGCATTATCCCTGTTCTTGTATATTAAAACTGAAAGCCATGAAGTTTCCCTAGGACAAGTAATTTCTTAAAACCTGGACCAAGTTTTTGGCTTTGCCTCATTTTTTGCTACTTTGACGTGAATTGGTTTTGTAATTTTCTGAGCTCAGTCTTCTGCTTTCCTCTCTCAAAGCTGGCATTAACTTTCTTTTAAACAAATTACTGTGAAGGTTGTTAAATAGCTTTCAGTAATATATATCAATTTTTTCCAGTGGAAGAGCAGCCTGTAACATACAACAAAGCAGAAGAGGAGCAAGAGCAAGGCTGTCAACGAGAGGTTCCTGCTGGTGAGAAATTGTCCCAGACCACTGGAGTGGCAAAGTGTCCTCCTCAGGTTCCCTGGAGCATCCATCCCAAGCCCCTGCTGGAAAGGGAGCCCTGTGAGCTTGTCCCAGCCAACCTGCTGATGCAGCCAGACTAGAAGCAGCCTGGGTTTGAGTAGGAAAAAAAGGAAGGATGAAGTCAGTAGAGAATGGGAACTCGTGAAAAACTGAAGCCACCTTCATTTTTTTCATTAAAAACTCCTCTAGAAAAAACAAAAACAAACCCAACACAAATCAAAGCAGAACAGAGAAGTCCTTGCCACTTCTGTGTCATCTTGGCTTGGAAGGATTACTGTGAGTAATGTGTTAGCAATGAGTACTCTCTAAGTGTCACTTTTAAGGGACACCCCTGATATCTTCATTCACTGCCTGCTAAAAGGACATTGAGGGGAAACCTGATTAGTGGGGGATTTGTCAGAGAGAAGTATTTTCTAATGGTGTTCACTTCAAGTAGTGGTCCTCATGCACACACACACAGCAGAGACCAGAAAACTGCCCAGGAATAGGGCCACGAGCACAACTGTGGAGAAACTGGAATGGAAGATGATGCAGAAAAATCAGTTAAAACTGAATCTTTTTGTTAAAATGTTGTTCATGGACACTTTAAGCCTCTTCTCAGCAATGCTGTCAGGGCAGTGTAACTTCTGGGACTTCACCAGAGATGTTCTTGTATTTGCTTCAGAAAGTGAGCACCAAGTGGGGTCCTGCTTTTCTCAGGTTTGGGGGGGCTGGAGACTTGTTTGTGAGCACATAGAAATAGTGATTGTCATGGCTGTGAAGTGAGAGGTAACATTTGAGGAGAAAGGCAATTATTCCATTAAATTTTCTGGTCTTCAGAGCACTCCAGGATTGTTTCTGAACTGAGGCAGTGGTCTTCTTTCAGCCCTCTGAGGAAGCTGAACTGAAGTGTGGCTGACAGCAAAACCTGGTCCATTTTACAGGACTCGGTGTGGGGAAGGAGGTCCAGCCAGTTCCTGCTCCAAAAGTACAGGAGAATTGGGACAAATAAAAAAAACACCTCAGTTTTCACTGCCTTCTATGTGACTGAGTTGTGCTGCCTGATAAAATCTGTGGGATCAATTGGAAAAAAAATATTTCCTGTAACTGACTTTCTAATATCTATAGTTCCCTTCTAGTTATTTACTAAGAACTAACTCCTTACACAGCTGTGTTCTATACAAAGTTGTAGCTTAGTTGTTTATCATCTCAAGTGATTTTCACCACTGGTCTTGACTCCTTAAGGCTGTTTTCAGAAGGTTTTGGAATTGGTTTTATCCATAGAAAGTCACCTGATGTTTTTTGCTGTTCCAGAATGACAACTTGATTAGCTTGCTGAGATAATTACTGGTTTTTGGAATACCTGCAAGGAAAGAAAAGAGAAAATGAGATCTTGTTCTTAATACAGAGCAAAAGTGTTTGAAAAATTACCCAGAAACTTCCTTTCTTTTCTGACACCTCTTACAATAGAAACTTTGTGTGTAGGTCTTGGTCTGATAATACACACACTGCTTTGGAGTTCAGTGTGCTCCAGCTATACTTCTGGAAGTCAAAATTCACCCTGAGGTGGTGAAACACTGCCACAGGCTGCCCAAGGAAGTTGTGGCTGCCCCCTCCCTAGAAGTGTTCTCTGAAATCTATAAATCAGCTAAAACTAATAAAGTTTAAATTGTAGGGCATCTCTCAGTCCTCTTTGAAGCCTCCTGCTCTAACTATTGGACACTTTCTTTAAATTCCACTGCAATGCCTACCACTAATGTTCCTTGTAATTCGTTAGCTGGCAAATAGTAGTAATTTGTGTGCTTACATCCTGATTTTTGGATTTTTCTCTAGAATCCTGCCAGGCAGGTATGGCATATACATTTGGTTACCAAGTCTCTAGACCAATGATGGGAAAGAGTACAGAAAGAGTCTTACTTCTCTTCCAAAAGAGTTATACACTAAAGTAACTTTGTGGAGTCAGTTCTGATTTATGTAGTCCAAGGTGTCTGAATGACAATAAATATGATGCTCTGTTTTGTAGAGAGTTGTCACTTATTTGTTTATCTGCTGATTTTTTTTGCTAGTGGCTTTGAATTGCTGGGTCTGTTTTCTAATCACATCAGTTCTAAATTCAGAAGAAATTTGTAAAATAGGTGTTTCCAGAGATCTGTTGGAACCAGTAGCAATGAAGACATTCTCTTGTGTGAATGGCAACAAGGGTGCTTCCATGGAAAAAAGTAGTTGAGGAGAGCTGGCATTCTAAACTGTGTCCAGGAGAGGGCAAGTACTGAGCTGAACCATCATTATTTGGTAGACTCTATTTTAAGTTCAATATAGTTTAATTTCATTAATATTGTGAAAAGCATGTAGTTTGGATTCCCTGGTCTTTCACAGTTGGTCACTGATCTTGTGTGTTTTGATGGGAAGAGGGTTCAGCTTTAAAGGCCCTGATCAGTAAAACATTTCATTTCCATGAGAGCTAGACAGTAAAATTTCTTCAGTCCCTACACTTTGGTTATCTCTGGTGAAATATGTTTGTGTGCTGAAAATGGAAGTGTTGTGTTGAATGGCAGCCAACATTTAATTGGAGCTTTCCCCATTCAAAGGAAATAAAGATTTGTAATTTTGAATCTTGCCTGAACAAAGATGTTTCAGACTCCTTACAAATTAGTTCCCTATTCTATCCTGTGCATTCTTTACTTTGCTTTCCTTCAGTATAAGGATCTATTTTTAAATTTGATTGTGCTCTTTACAGAATAAGATAGAAAAAGCAAGATGATGTGTTTTTGTGATTAGGGTATTTTGAGTTTTAAGTGTTTCCTAGGCTCTACTCTAAACTCAAAATAATTTTTTAGTGTAAAACCTTGAGATGACATTTCAATGCAAATATAATATATTGGATTCATTTGTATGTTTATAAAGCTATTGGTTTATAAAATAAAATTAAAAATTATCCCTGGCATCCATTTTATTTTAAAAGAAGAGAATGCATAATTCTGGTATCAGTTAACCTATGTAATATTTATTGATAACTTCCTTGGTTTCATACAGCTGCAGGGTGCAATGTGTTGGTGCAGCATGTGCAGGTAGCATGGGGTTTTTCTTCCATCACATGAAGACTCTATAATAATGAGAATTATCTTCTGCAGCTCACAGGTAGATCCCAGCTTGAGTCTGGTAAGTTTTCATTTATTGTTTTAATTACACATTCCCATAAACCAGGAGGAACAATGTACTCCTTTTGGTGCTTGCTTCAGTGACTCTTATGAATATTGCTACTTGTTTTCCTAGAAATATTATCCCTGACTTCCCAATGTGTTTCCAAGCTGGTCACCAAGATGTTCTTCTCAGGCTTTACATGCAGATCAGTTGAGGTCAATTTGTTGAATCTTGGAGGATCTTCAGATTTTTGGGTAAGGTTTTTTCAGGTACACAACCCCACCCCCAACCTTTCAATATATCAGACTTCCTGAGCATGTAGCTAACTTAGTAGTCATCTCAAATCCTACTGGTATACTCTAATTATTTAAATGAAATTAACGTGTTATACTAAGCTGTAAAAGAAGTCAGAAACATAGTGGGGAAAATCTTGTGAGAAACCCGTTGAGTAATTTTACAAGGGAGAAATGTTTTAATCTTACAAGGGAGAAAATGAGTTTGTTTAGCTTACTAAATCCTGATTTTATTGAAACTGACATTTCAATTCTCTGAAGCTGTATTTTCATTGTAAACAAGTGAGGAATGATTCATGCTCATTCATAATGAACATAGGCAATGCAGTGGTTCCTGGTTATAGGAATGCACAACACATCTCATTTTAAGTCCCTTGCAGCTCTGCAGAAACAAAAATTTTCCATCCTGGTAATCACTTTCGGGATGAAAATATTTCTAAACCAGTTTCTAGGTAAATAATAAAAAAACTATTTGGAATGGGGCAAGAGTAAGCCTCTGCCTTGTTAACATATATTGTGGTTTGGTGTTATTTGGAGTCATTTTATCTCATGTTATTTCACAATGATGCCTGCACTGTTCAATTAGTCTTCAGGACACACTTGGTGTTACTGCTTCCCTCCCTGATAACTGGCCATCTTTATCTCTGTGCATGTGAACAGGAGAGATGGTGGTGGTGTTAGAAGCCTCCCTCAGAGTCCCAGGAATGCACCCCAAAGACAATCTGCAAGGGTGAGAGCCTAACTTGGCTTATGTTCCTCTGATCTTTTATTGAGACTGCTGTTTAATGCCAGTTTTGATGTGGACCAGTACCAGCCAACTCTGTGAAGAGCATTCATCATGGGATTAACTTCCAGGCACTCCTCAGCGTCAGATTCAGACCAGTGAAAAGCCTCAGTCCCACCTAAACCAACCTTAGGGGCCCTCAATACCCTGCATTTTGTAGGGTTTGGAACTTGACTTTTGAGGCAACTGCTACAGTAATCATTTATACAAAAATCATTACAAAATGCTTTCTCCCTGCCTACTTTCTTTTAGGAGGGGCTGGTTCTGACTCTTTTGTTCCATTAGATGCAAGCAGAAGCTAAACTGAAGCCTAGGAGGAATTTCTACACTTTGCAGATGAAGCCTGGCAGCTTTTTCAAGGTAAGAAGTTAAGAAATGTCTCCAAGGTTGATTTTTGAGAAGATCCTGAGTCCTAGATTCTAGTCTAAAACTCACTGCTTGTCTTGGACTCCCTGCTCCCTTTTTCCAAGCATTTGGCTTTGTGCCACGTGCCCACCAGGAGCTTCAGGTGAGAGTCTTGTCCATGCCACCCCTCATCTGTCCCCATCAGCCTCACCAAATCCCAGTTACAGGTTATGGAATTCTGTCTGCCAGGCAGTTGCCAGCCCTGGTAGCAGTGCTGTATTCACATGGCTTTTATCCAGACAAGTTTGGAATGGTTTTGGAAGTAGGTAAAAGGGAATTTCTCACTTGTAAGGGAATTTCTCAATTTTATGAAAACAGCTACTGGAAAAAGAGCAGCTGGAGACCTGGTCTATTAATCAGTCCCCTAGGTATTAATATGATACAAACAATGAAAAGGACACTTAATAATTTATAAGATAATTAGCTCTTCAAGCCCACTAAAAATATATATATTTATTTTTAAAAAGCCAGTTCAATAGCTTCATAGTTCCATGACCTACCAACTTTTGTGAAGCTCTGGATATTTTATAGATTAAAACCAACAAGTTTACTGTGCTGTAGTAAGCCTACAGAGTAGTGTGCACATTTACTGGACATGATTTTTGTTACTACTGATTGCACAGTGCAATCCATTTGAGTGTGCTGTAATAGATGGAGAGAAAGCACAACAGATATTTCATTATTCTATTATAATAGATAATAGTTGGTCACTATGTAAGAGTGGTGAAAGTCTGCTATATATAAATTTATCCTTTGTTCACTCAAGAGAGAAAAAGGAATGTTTAGACTCTGATTTTAATGGTCATTTTGCTGTTTGCTTCTTGTTTGCAAAAAAGAAAGTTGGGCCCAGTTGTCTGCAGCCTTTGTGCCTGTAAACAGTAAGAGCTGAGAAGAAACATGAATTTTAAATGGGTCTTGAAAGGTAACCATTTAAAAAAGAAATCAATAAACCAAATAGAGCCAGATGCTAAACATCCCACTGGAGACTAAAATCACGAATAATTCTGGGAGATGCAGGGTTCCCTACAGTATTTGTATAAAATAATAATAGAGTTCAAACTTATTTCTGCTGACCTTAGTGTTGCTCAAATCTTTAATGAGCAGAGACCTGGATACAGTTGCAGTCAAACGAGGTGTTTGGAATTAAAATACAGATAAAAGGAAAAAGGTTAATCCAGGTCAAGGGAACAGACCAAAACTGGGGTTGCATAAGATTATAGTATCTTGCCTCATTTCTTCAATGATCAACAGCAGTTAGCTTTAAGTAATTCTCTTCTCTGTAAAATCTCCTAAATGAGACCCTCAACATGGTATTAACTGGCAGTTTTTTGGCTTTGTCAGGATCCTTAATCACTATAGAATGATTTTTGATATATAAGGGAATTTTGTTCTCCCAAACCCAGAAATGTGCTATATACCACTTCCAGGCAACTGAGATAAATAGCAAGGGACCTCCTACTGCTTATTTTGCATTGTAACCATACTAGTTCTTCTCTCCTTTCTCATACCTAATACTGATTGTGTATCAGCTGTAGGGAGGGTGTACACCAAAACACACAGTGAGACCAATTTTATAACAGCAAAGGAACCATCACCCCAGAGCTGAACAAAATAAAAACCTGAGGTGGTTGGATCTGGATCTGATCTACCTGGGTGTACTGATGGCTGAACCCAACCTCAGTAATAATAAATATAATAATATTAATTAATAATAATAAACCCAACCTGAAGTTTTCATCCAGCCAGTGGCTCCCTACTCTTTTTCTGTATCCCATAAAACATTCCCTCAAAATCCAACTTCAGAGTTTTGTGGCTGAAGATGCTGCTGAGAGGCAGAGAGCAACCAGGAGCACTTTGTTCTCATCCTCACCCCACTGCTCATGGGTTGGCATCAGGGGAATAACCCAGTTGGTCCTTGCAAGCTTCCTCCCCACTTGTAGGCAAAAAAAGAGGTGGAAAGAAAGAGAGAAGGGCACAACAATTCTTACCTGTATTGTGCTAGCTCTGTGTGGCCTGTTTTCTCATCCTGGAAATTCCCACAGAAGAGCTATTCTTATAAACAAATCTATTCTTACAAACAAGTTTCATGTTCAGATCACTGCTCTTGGAATCAAGAGGTTGAGATTTGTGTTTCTTGCTGCTTTACAGACAGATTAAGACCTCTCTGCTGTGGATGCAATTTTAGCACAGTTGACTCATGCTAACCCCATCCTCATGCTATGTGCTCAGTGAGGACATAGCATTTTTATTTTTGTGTGATATCAATTTTTCTTGTTAAAACTGTGATTTGCCTAGATCCTGGTCACCATAGAGTCCAACCTAAATCCTTAAGCAGTTAAACTGTGCCAGCCTTTTGTGCAGAGGTGAATACACCCTCTGTTTATATGTGTAATGAAAACAGAACAAGACCTAAAATATCAGAAGTACTTTAGAGAACAGGAGTACTGAAGCATTACATCAGGAGGCTTCAATAAGCAAAACACAGGTATGTTTGCCTGTATTTTAGGATGAAGGGAGCCTTTAAGCATTTGGATGTATTGATGTGAGGTCTTCTGATCTCCAATAACACAAAGTGTGCAGTGGGAAGTCTGGTTCAGCAGTCCCTTCAATTAATTTCAGCCAAATCCATAATGTGTGAGCTGGGATATGTGGATACCACCCAGCTTGCTCTGAGCAAAGGAGGGAAGAGTGGCTGGGTTCTCTGAGCAGTTAGATCTAACAAATGACACATTTTGAAGCCTTATGAAAGAATGTGTGCTAGAGTGCATTAATGCTGGCAAACAACAGAAGAGAAATGGATACGGCCAAAAGTTGGCAGATCTTCTCTTGGAATGTAAAAGGAAGGGGGGGGGGGGGGGGAAAGAAGCCAAGAATAAAAAGGTTAGGTGTTATTCTTTCCACATGTGTTTATAGAAAAAAAGGATAGATTTCATGTTTCACCTTTTTCCATTTTAATGTATATTTTTTTTTCTTCTGGTTTGGTTTTTGCTTTTCTTTTTTTTTTTACCATCCATTGTTCTGTTACAGGTCATTCAGCCTTCTGTTCAGATGGCTCTGCAGCCCAGGTAGTATCCCCCTCTCTCCCATCTGCAAAATCAAAGGGTTGTGTTTAGAACACTACTAAGCACTGGCATTTATCTTGCATGCTGTGCATAGATAACAAGCAGCCACAGTCTGCTTCTTCCAAAACATGAAAGCAAAGCAAATGCCCAGAATGACAGGAAACATCTTCAATGGCAATGGCTGGCAGGTTTCAAATCTCATCATAAAAATAAGAATGAAATAGGGAGTTTAACCATTCTGCAAATGGTCTAGAAGAAAGAGAGGGAATGGAGAAACAGTGGTCAGAGGCAATGGTTCATCAGAACAGACCTTCCCAAAGAGAAAACTAAATCACCTCCCATATGACATAAGCTCAAGTAAGTTCTTCTTTTTAGACCTCTCCTTCAATTATTTCTGTTTGTGAAGCCACCATTCCTGGTGCAACGTTTTGTGGTTCTTTTGCAAGCATGTTTTTATGTTTCTGCCTTGACACCAGCACACAGTGAGTTGGTTTCAGGATTCATTAGCACAGATCAGGTCATTGTGCTAATGGACAATGGGTCTCCAGGCGAGCTATCACGAAGCTATAAATACAGCCAGAAAAAGCTGTGCTCTTTCCAAGGGTACAGAGTCCCTTTATTGCCCCCACCAGTTGATGGGTGCAGGCTGTGCTACCCCTGGGGGTTCAGCAGCTCTGGGCAGGGTGTGATGGAACTGCCCTGCAACATTTCTTCACACATTAGACACATTCCTACTGTCATACTCAACTAATAAATAGTGTAGATCCAGCACCCATACACTTTTCTAGGTTACCTGTCTGAACTCACCATATATTTACCCTATACTCACCATATACTGTCTACCACAGAATCATTCTTGTTGCAAAAGACCTTTAAGATTATCAAATCTGACCCCTAACCTACCTCTTATCTTGGTAAGTGACCACCTATCCCTATCAAAACCCAGATTTTTGTAGTAAGGCTTTTTGTCTTCTCCACCACCATGGCTAAGGAGAAATATAAAATGACAGCCTGTCAATAGGAGCTGCAGATATTTCCAGAAATATGTCACATAATTTAACTTTTTCCATGCTACTATATGAAAAGGACACAACAGTGAATTGCTTCTTTATTTCAGATGTTAGATGAAAGTGGCATCTGCCTACTGGTACCCTTGCTGAACAGAACAGTCAGTGCTGAGAAAACTGAGAGGCCAGGTAAATGTATGCAAGATTTCCATTCACAACTCCCCATATGCAGAGTATGAGACTTTCAGCTTTTTTCTTTTTTTCTTCAGGACTTTCTGAAAAGTTTTTTCTCACAGAACTTTCCATATTGCCAGGGTTTGGCTAAGATTCAGGGAATAGTCCTGTGAATGTATAGGATCATAGCTGAAAGGAACCTGTCAAGGTTCCCTTTAAGTATATGGTGAATATCACTTAAACCCTTTGTCTTATAGAACTTTCAAATCTTCTTTATTTTTTAAGAGTGTTTGCATTCATTAAAATTTCTTTCTGCAGCTTGAAAATCCATTTATTTTCTTGAGGAGGGCTTTGGGGTCTAATTTTTAAGCAAAATTCTAGTGGACAGTATGCGTTGGCTGTAGAATCAGAGAAAAGCCTCAAAAATATTTAAATTGATGGGCAAATGCTAGATAGATAGTAGAACACTCACAAACCACTCACAAATGAAAATCTCTTTGCTGAGCAGCAAAGCTGATCAGTTGAAGATTATTAAATGTTGTGTTCAAAACTGTCCAACATCAACTCAGTCACTTTATGTGTGTAACATTGCTTTATGTTATTTTTATATATTTTATTTTTATTTTTTATATATCTTTATATTTATTTTTATATATATATGTGTGCTGCATTGATTTATTTTCTCTGCTCCTATGGAATTCACTTAGGAACAAAATGTCTTAGTGTAGATTTTACACTAAAACATTATTTTTGTGCTCAGTCCTGATTGTATTTTACCATCAAAATCCCTGTTTTGGTTTTAGAGAAGGGGAGTGTTAAAGTAATTTAGATTAATTAATTACTTTAGAAAGTTTAAGCTATTTTAATAGAGCTTGGACTTGAAAGTTGGCTTCTGCTGTGTCTTCTTTGCCACAATTAACCCACTGTGTAAACTGTGAGCAGTGATGTTCTGTGTTGTCTCTCCTCCTGCTTTACTACTGCTGTGGTTTTTTTCTCCATCAGGAAACCTCAAAAAATGGAATTACCTCTGATACATCACCTCAGCCCAAAGCTTTGTGCCTGTTGTGTTCAGCTTTCAGTGAAGCAATGAGGCTTTTGCAGAACTTGTTCCTGTCTGAGTTGCAGAAGTTAAACACAGTGAGTTTAGGAAAGGATGGAGCTCCAGCTCAAACTGTGAATTTCCTGACTTGTGATTAAAACCAGATGCTCAGTGCTGTTATAACACAGAGTTTTATGGGTGAGCACAGTGATATTTTATTTCATAAATGTGTGCTTTACAACAAACCTAATGGGAATTGTAAAGTAGTACCTGACAATATCAGTGTTTAAATGTCCCAGTGTAGCACATTAAAACAATAGCAATTCTTTGCTCGTGACACAGCTGGGGTGCAAATCCATATGTTGATACCCTCTGAAAAATATGTCAGGTGTAAGAGAGAAACACACTGTCCCAGGACAATATTTCAGGGCCAAATGCAGTCCCTTAGGAGATGTCTCCACAGATCGATTTCTTAGGGCTATGAAAAATAAATGTAAATGTTCTGGCAAAAGCCTGTCAGCATTTGTGGCTTTGCATTATGTATAAACTTCTGTCCATTTATGGCAGAATGAAACACCACAGCATCTCAGACAGACTTTTCTATATTACTTACTAAATATTGCCTCAGTGTGTCAACTGAATTTCAAAGAAAATCTTGCTGAACTCAATGTTTGCTTTCTTGGGAAGAATTAATTGCACATCCACATCCTTCTCTAAGGGATAATCCCATGTAAAGCACTTTTCCTTTATCTTCTTTTTTTTCTTTTTCCTTTTTCTTTTTTACCTTTTTTTTTTTCTTTTTTCTTCTTCCTCTTTCCTTTTTCTTTTTTTGTCTTCTTTTTTTCCCTTTTTTTCCTTTTTTCTTTTTCCTTCTTCTTTTTTCTTTTCTTTTTTATTTTTTCTTTTTTCTTTTTTCCTTCTTTTTTCCTTTTTCTTTTTTTTTCCTTTTTTTTCCTTTTTTCCTTTTTCTTTTTTCTTTTTTCCTTCCTTCTTTCCTTTTTATTTTTCCTTTTTTCTTCTTTATTTCTTCTTTTTTTTTTCTTTTTTCTCTTTTCTTTTTTCTCTTTTCTTTTTTCTTTTTTCTTTTTTCTTTTTTTTTTTCTTCTTCCTCTCTTCCTCTTTCCTTTTTTTTTTTTTTTCACTTTTTTCTTTTTTTTTTTCTTTTTCTTTTTTTTTTCCTGGCTCAGATGGAGCTGACCTGGCAGCCTGTGCCCTGCCTGCTCTGTTAAAGCCAGGGCCACCAGATGCAGTGGCTCCTACAGGCAACAAGGAGGCTTTGGCTGTGTCAAGGCTGCTTGGTGCCTCAAGTTTTCACCTTATAGTGCATTTTATAGCAGAGGAAACATATAAAAAGATTTAAGAGCTATAACTTTTACAGTGTTCACCCCAAAATATTGGAGGAAGAGAGCTGACATGAAGCATCAAGCCCCATTTTTCTTTAGGAATGAGAGGACAAAACATGGCCAGGATGTGTCTCCCTCATTCCAGGGTTACATCAGTCAAAATGCTGCAGTTTTCCACCTGTAAATCTCAATTCCTAAACTGGGCATTTTGCTTTTGTTCCACTTTACAGCTGATATGGCTGGAGAAGGGAAATGCTGGGATGGGTTGATGCCTTCAGCCTGTCTGATGATTCCTGTGCCAGGGAGTGCAAATGAAGTCATTATGTAGATGAAAGTCTGGATCATCCTGGGCAAGGTCCATCACTGAAACTTTCTGATCTGTGGGGGAAAAAATATCCTTTTATGTTAGATCTATTTGGTGTTTCTGAAGACATATGGAGTGAGAATACTGGAAACCACATGCCCACATTTATCTCAAGGTTGGGGATTACCTTCCTGACAGGTGAGAAAGAAGTTGTCTCAAATCTCATTCAAATGTTTCCTTTGTTTCAGTAAACCTTGGAAGGGAGACAAATTATTGCAAATACGTAATTTCATGAAAAACAGTCCAAAAGGGCCTGAAATGAAACCACAAATTCCCTTCAGCCAGGCACAAAGATTGAGCGTGGCTCTTTTGCAAAGGATCTGCTCTTGCTTGTTGAAATTCCAAAGGTTGTCTCTCTCTTTCCTTTTCTCTTTTAATTGGAAAAAAAAAAGGATTACTCCTCCCCTACCTCATTAACGCTACCAGTGGTATTAAATCTCTCTTCCTAGTAGTTTAAAGCAACTTTTAATGTCAACTTAAACATATATCAATGTAAGCTTGTTGGGAGTCCTGCTTCTAGGTGTCAAATCGGGAGTGGTACCAAGGGCAGGACCTCAAGGAGAGGATCTTCATGTTCTGTCAAAGCCCTTCTGACCTTAACAGAGAAAATATGTCCTAAAGCACTGCATGAAACTGTGCAACCCAACAACAACTCTTCCCTCTGGTCCCAGATTTCCTTCTAATTTGCTCTTTGATATTGGACAATGTGCTTTACCTGTGTCTGGCTGTCCTGAGACAGCTACTTCTTTGGGAAAGAGCAAGGTGGATGTGTTGGTGCAGCAGGATGGGTTGAGACCTGGAAACCAATTCCTGGGTTGAGACCTGGAGAGCCCAAATGCTGGTGCTGCAACATGGGATGGCTTCAAAAAGCCCTAGCAAATGGTAATGATAAAAATAAAACAAGTGGTGTTGCTGTGGAATGCAGCAGTAGTGATTACCTAGAAAATTCTAGAAAAGCATTTGATTTTTCTTTTAACTCATTTTCCACTGAAACTAGAAAAAAGTGTCTCACTGCAATGAATGGGAAAGCTACCCATCTAAATGATCATCTGTACCAAATCACTAGTCCTTAGCATAGCTTTTTTAGGTAAGAATTAATATATTTCAGTGCCTGTCTGCTGCCAGCATCTTTTTTATTACTGTACAGGCTGAGACATCTTTGCTCTCAACACCTAGCGAGTGACAGACTTAGAAGTGTAGAAAGCTCTTGTTATTTTGTTTTTTCCTTCCTCACTGAAGGTTCCTTTCCTTTCTGTTTTAGGTTTTGAGTTGAAGAGCAGCATTTTACCTTGCTGGGGTTTTGCTCAAAGCAAAGGTTGGTGCAAAGGGAATCAGTGACAGACTTTCTCCTCAAAACAGTGGTGCCACAGCAACTTTGCAACCACTTAGTTTCTGATTTTGACATCTCTAGCATCACCCCTTAGGATGTGCTGTGGGAAAATAAACCAAACCCAACCATAGAGTTCCCATGTAGGCAAAAAGCTTGAGCAAACTACTAGAATGGACTGAAAACTCTGCACTGAGGGGCAGGCTGCTTGTTGAGCAGGTTGGAAAGGAGGAGCAATTTACAAAACAAGGTGTTATTTCTGTGAGCTCTGTGCAGGCCTCTGGAGGGAGGGAAGAATGGGGGGAGGTCTCTCTCCTCTTTTATTATCTGATGAACATCAGTCCCTGCAGTCAGACTGCTGGGCGCCTCCTGGAGCTTAACCTCAGATTAACATCTGCTTCACTTCAGTGTCTGCCTGATAGTGATATCAATAAACATCATCATCTTACTGTAAAAACTGATCATTAAATCTCTGCCTGCTGACTCATTATCTGTGCTGCCCCGAGGAATAATTGTAGGTAGTGAAGATTTAATAGATAGAAAAATATTTTGTATTTCACTGAATAATGAATGGGAACCCCCTGTAAGCCATGATCAGGGATTTACCCTGTGTATCTGTGCATCCTGTGAAGTGCAGCCAGAGGCAATCTGAATTTCCTTGTGTTGGTTGGTGCTGTAAATGGATAAAGCCAACTTTGGGCCCAGGAGATCTGACTCCTACCTCATTTCTTCTTTGCAAAAATCTGTGGCAACTGAAAAGGAGGAAAAACCCAGACGAACACGATAGGACATTGCATATACATCTGCAACTAAGAGCTCTTACACCCTCTAGTAAAGGCAAATCTATTGCTGTAAGGCTTTATTTGGACAGACCCACTTTTGAGTTACAGAAATCCATTTTTCATTATTTTCTTCTAGGCTGCCCTATGGTGTCACATCTCAATGTGATGGGGCTGCATCAGAGCCCTGAGCTGAGAAGGTTTGGTGGCTTTGTTGAGAAGACAGAAGAAAGGAAAGAGAGAGAAAGGCAAGCAGTGAGTGTTTAATTTGCTCATGTAAACAGCCAGCCTATGTGTTTGGACATTCAGAGAAAGTCATTGTCAGGAAATGAAAATGCAGAGCGAGAATCAGAACAGGAGTGCAGCAATGTAGTTCTGCCAGAAGCAAGAGAAAATGAGATACCTTTTTAATTTTAAATCAAATTCTGTCCTGCTGGTTTGGGAAAAAAAAATACAGTAGGGGATGTTAAACTAGGTGTATAAGCATTGATTTGTTAGGTTTTTAAAAAAAACAAGTAGAAGTGTAAAAAAAGAGTTGTGTGCACATTTATCTTCTTCAGTCTACCTGTTGAAGGGGGATTTGAGCCATAGCAATGTTATTACTTCTGTAGATGGACCAAGGGACATAAATTGTTCTTTTGGTGATGTGGGCAATATGTCACTGAACATGCACAAGGCTTTGGGTTTATTTTTAAAATCCTGTGTGCAGGGGGCATTTGGGGTGCAGTTAGCAAGGGGTGTGCAGTGCTACACAGAAAATCTATCTATGAATTTGGGATCTGCTCTGCAACCCAGGTCACGGAGCTGGAGTGATGGCTGAAACTGCTCCAGGAAGCAATTAGGGTTTAATTTGAAGGTCTGAGTTTAGTGCAGCTTGAGCAGTTTGGGAATGAGGATGTTGAAATTGACATTTCTAGATTATACTGTAGTTAAGATTTATTTAGATTTTATTGAAATGTCCGAAGACTGAGAAATTCTCACCCCAAAACCCTCAGTTCTTCCCTAACACTGAGTGTCTTAAGATTGTAACAGTGGTAGGTGAAGCATCCCAGTGATCTAACTGAGGAACTTGCAAAACAGGGATCTAGGAACCCATAGTTAAGAAGCCTTTAGAGATCTGAGATAAAATATTCCTACTTTAGTGAATCTCCATCATCAAAACCCATGAGTTTATCATGGATTAATCCATACCATGCTATGAAAGCCTGCTCCTGTCAAAATCAAACTTGTCCCTTGATCTTGGTGGGCTATAATTTCAATTATTTAAATACTCTTTTAATTTTTAAAAAAAGAATTAGCTGTAGCTGTCTGTATGTATTCAATGCAGAGAGAGCCCAGTCCCAAGATTTTCTGTAATGCTTCAAAAGAAGGCCCAGAGCTTTTTTGGGATGAATGCCTACATTTCAGTGAGCATCACTAACAGTGAAATGGGGGACTGAGGAAAGACATTGGGACACATTTGTCAAAGTTTTCATTGACAGGACAAATCTCCTTTGCTGAGGTTTGGGCTAAAAGCTTTTGCATTACTTTCCCTGAGTGGATGGTCCCTGGGATTTTCAGCCTTGTGCATTAACCCATTTAGCTGCCCAAACTTGTCTGTTGAAAGAAAAGAGAAAGCCTCCCTCTTCCCAGATGAAGGAGGGGACACTTGAAATTTGTTTGGCTGAGCCTGCCTATAATTGTGTCTTTGCATTAGGGAAAGAAGCTTTATGCTCAGGGCCAGGTGAGAGCAGCAAAGCTTTGGGAAGGATGTGTGTGGTCTTGGATGGGCTGAATTTTGAACTGTGCTTCCCTGGAGATCCAGGGCTCCCCTATCCTGCCCTGAGGGAGCTGGAGGGAAGTGGGGGCTCCCGAGGGGCTGTGCTTTGAGGATGTGGGGGCTTTGGCTCCCAGGGGCATCCTCTGAGAGTAAGCTGGGTATAGGGTAGTGCTGAGGGTACAACCCCATCCTGCCCCTACTTGCTGAGTTCCAGGCTCAGACCAGGGCTCACCTTTCCTCTAGGACCATGTCTTTGTGGGGTTGCAATCCCCTGCTGTGGTTTCCTCCCTGCTCCAGGAGCTGGTGGAGCCCCTGAGTGTATTCAGGAGGTCCTGAAGGTGCTGCTTGGCTTTGCTCATTATGCTGCTTTACAGCCCCAAGGAGGGGGGGGCTTTAGGAAAGTGGCCATCCATGGAAAATCTTGCTAGGAAAGGTGATTCTCTCCCTCTACTCTGCTCTTCTGAGACCTCAGTTGGAGTACTAGATCCACTTCTGGAGTCCCCAACATAAGAAGGACCTTGAGATCCTGGAATGTGTCCAGAGAGCCACTAAAATGCTCAGAGGGATGGAGAACCTCCCTGTGAAGCCAGGCTGAGGGATTGGGGTTGTTCAGCCTGGAGAAGAGGAGGCTCTGAGGTGACCTTAGGGCAACCTCCCAATATCTGAAGAGGCTACAAGAAAGCTGGGGTTGGGCTTTGGACACAGGTGTGTAGGGAGAGGACAAAGGGAAATAGTTTAAAATTTGAAGAGGGGAGATTCAGGCCAGAGATTAGGATGAAATTCTTTCTTGGGAGGGTGGTTGTCCAGAGAAACTGTGGATGCCCTCTCCCTGGAAGTGTTCAAGGCCAGTTTATATGGGATTTTGAGCAACCTGATCTAGTGGGAGGTGTCCCTGCCCATGGCAGTGGGGTTTGGAACTGGATGGATGGTCCTGGGGGGTCCTTTTCAACCCAAACCTTCCTATGATTCCATGTAATGCAGTTCTCATTTGTAAAAGAACTGTGTACTGGGGTTAGGTTTGGGGCATTGTGCTAACATCTTTCATTTTATTGACCAATCCAGATTAAATTAGGATATAACAGCTGGTGTTTAGTCTTCCATTCAAAAGCAGGGCCATTTAAAGGGAAGCAGCTTTAGGAGGGCAATGAGTGCATGCCCAAAGGGACTGTCACTTCAGAGAAGTCTGAAGGCAAGTTCCTTGTGTGGGAACATGGAGAGATGATTTCTTTATGATTTACTTCTTACTACTTATAGAATCAGGAATCCAGGAGCTGTTTAACCTGACTGAGTAAAATATATTGAATTCTATATTGAAATATAACGCTGATAGGTATTCAGGATCTAATATATATTCCTTGGTATGTAGGGAAACAGTGACTTCAATCTGCATTCATCCCATGAAAGTTGGCATTGATCTGGTTATTGACCAAGTTCTAAACACATATATATTCAGTAATAACATATAGGTATGGATGACTGGGTTAATTTATTCCCCTGGATTTATGACTCTGTTTCCTTCCCTCTCTCTCTGAAGGAAGCTGGTATAACAACTGTAATTAAATAAAAAATATTTTTTACCTTAACACTATCAACAACAGGCCCTGTTGCTGTCTGAGGGTGTGTAGCTCTATGCTTTTAAATACTGCAAAAATATGTCTGCCATGAATTAACATTTGAGTGGGGTTTGGCAGCGAGTTTTATGTCTGGTTTTGTCAGTTTTCTGGTAAAAATACTTCATCAGGAAAATATCTAAGAGTTAATTCTGAGCTCTCATGTTGAAATATTCAGTGGAACAGAAACTGTGAGCTACAGAATCATTTTTGCTGTCTCAGCTAAGGGCTGGAACCAGTCTCAAGCAGGACCATTAATAGCTGAGTCTGGAACATGAAGTATTTGGTTACAAGCTGATTTAGCAGATAATTATACATCCAATTATTGTAATAATTGGTAAATTAAACAGCTGCAGAAATGTTTGCAGGAGGGTGTTTAAAACTTTACAGGACAAAAATACTTCAGCAGTGGTAGGACAAGAAATATATTTGAGGAAATTACTATTGGTCTAAAATATCCTAGAGAGGGAAAGGGGCTTGTATGCCATGGGATGCAGTGTTTGTTGAGAATGAGTTGTTCCAGCTCCATCTGTGGATGAAATACAGAATTTGAACTAATCAGGAATTTGAACTGATCCAAAATCACACAGTGGTGTGTGAGGTTTAAAATTCAAGTAAGTGGCAGCTCAGAAGTTAAAAAAGAGCTATTTCTGCATGGCTGAATTGAGATCATGACTTGGGATGAGATCCCTAAGGCACAGCCTTGGTCCAAGCAAGAAATTACCTGAGGAGACTGAAAGAATCAAAGGTGTAGAGAGCACAGGGAGAAGGTGGAGACAAAAGGATAAAGTCAGCTGCACTCTTGCAGACTTTAGTGAATGCTTTGGAGGAAAAGAAGTTGAGTGTGAAAGCTTCAGTCATATCCTCTTCTTCCCAATTTTTTTTTTTTTTTGGTCTCCCATTTCAAGGAATTTAAAGAAGAAACTTGAGCAATGTCATGTTAGCCAACACTGCTGCCAAGACTTGTATGATTTTTCTTGTTAGTAAGTCAGGGAGCTTCTCTGAAGCTGGTGATGTGAAGGTGGCAGAGCAGTGTGCTCAGTTCACTGGGACATGCAAGTTTAGCTCTCCAACTTCCTGATATCTTGCCCAGTTTCTCCTGGGGAAGAACTCATTCCTCAAAAAAAAAAAAAAAAAAAAAGAGAAAAAAAAATAACCCCTCCCCCCATACATATTTTCCAGTATTTGGAGGATCATCTCCATGAAGGTTAAAGGATTGGTAATACAAGATATCTCTGGGAAAATGGCATCTCCTTCAGCCAGATGGGAACCTCCTTAACATGCAGCAAAACATCAGGAAACAGCCTGAAACGCAGGAGTCCTCCAAAATCTGGATAAAAGGTCCTCTGATCACCTCATGTGTGGAACAGGTAAGGGATGTGCTCATCAACACATGCAGCAAGCTTGGCCACTCTGTGACTTGGACTGGTCAGGAAAAGGGCTCCCTACAGAAGGGGAAATGATGGAAAATTGGGGTTTTTCAAAGAGGAGAGACAGTTTTCCGTGCAGGCACTCTGGTGGCATCAGGACACAGCTTTCTGACATGAATTCATTTGCAATACTTAGGATGGAAACACAGAGATGGGTTTATTAGCTCAAATTTGTAATGCAGGGAACATCTGACGTTTCTTATTTGTGCCTGGACCAGTCATCTCAACATGACTGAGACAGTGTTTTTATGTGTGATAACAGAATGTTCCTCTGTTGTCACTCCATCTTCCCCATCACAAGATGTTTCAATAATTGTTATAAAATATGCTCATGCTGAAATGTAGCAGCAGTGATTTGACATTGAAGGCAGCAAGGATTGAAAACCTGAAAAGGTTTAAAAATTAAATTTATGCAGCACCTAGAATTGAGCCTCTATATCATAAGACTTATTTATTGCTCTCAACGGGGGTTTTTTGTTTGCTTTTTTAAGTCAGTTGCCATCACATGGAAAATTAAAACTCCATGAAAATTATGAAAAAATGAAAACTACTGGGCAGGGGTGGCAACTAACTTAGGGCTTGGTTGTCTTATGGCAAAGCCCAACTGGTCCTGCAGCTCAGGTGCTTAATTAGTACTGCTCTCAAGTGCTAATTAAACCCAGATGTTCACTATGCAGGAAGATGCTTCTGATGAAAAAACCTCAGGGTTTTCTGGGCAGAGATTGCTGGAAAGACCCTACTGACCAAAACTCCATTGGCCTGGCTCTGAGGGCAAAGAAACTGGAGGAAGAGGAACTTCAGCTGTCAAATGCTTGCTCAGAGCCTGGCTGAGCTGGTCCCATTGCTGTGATTGTCCTGCCTGGCTGGATTCAATCCAAGGAGAAGCCCCAGTCCCAGATTACCCAGTAAATTCCTTCATCAGCAGGTCCTTGTATGCTGGGGGTCCAAGGATGTGAGCAGGTAAGCCTGGGAGTCAGATCTCCTCCTCATTCTTTTTCTCTGGCTTAAAAAACAGAAGGATGAGCAATGCTGGTTTATTCCTGCAGAAGGATTTTGGGGCATGGCTAAAAAACCCCACATCTAATTTGCTGCATTTTGCTCACAGGTATTGTAGTTAATGTTCTGAAACTAATTCTGCTGATGCTCTTTGATCCTGCTCCATTTGCAAGACCTTTACAATCTTAACAGTAGTTGAGTCATGTCTTTAAATAAGGATTCTTTACTACTTTTTTATCATTGTCATTTTAAGCTATTTTTTTGATCCATAATACAGCTTTTTAAAAAAAGTATACAGCTCCTAAAATTCCATGTGGTATTCAAGCTATTGGGGAAGATATATTTGCTTCAGTATGTTTTGCCAGAAAATAAATAACCACGTAAGAAAAATAGTGATGTCTATTCCCAAAGGAGAGCTTGTCTTGTCAGAACCTCTGAGCATCCACTTTGCTTTGAGTGTGAATGTTCATTCTTTCTTTGATCACTTCATTAAAGATGGAGAAATGATTGATTTGCTCTACTTTGTTCTGGCCTTAACAACTACATGTGCTGTGCAATACAAAGGCTCTTCAGAAAGGAGAAAAGGGAAAATGAGGAGGAAGGAAAATTCTGAAAAGGTCTCCTGGCACTGTGAGCTGAAGCAGAGAGGTTCAGTTATGACAGTTCTTCTAGTGGCAAAACACAGAGCTGTAGTAACCAAGTGTTTCACATCTCAGGAGATTGGTCTCTTGGCTGATGTATGGCCATAGGCATTAAGCTGTCCTAAGAGGAGCACGTGCTGTTCAGACACTTTGCCCTGACCTTTCTGCAGAGTAAAAGATCAAGGATTACTCCCTTAATAAAAAAAAATTAAAAAATAAAAATAAAAAGAGCTTGTTCCTACTAAAACTTGTCTTGGGTTAGTTGGCTTTAGAAGCAGGAGGTCCACAGGGATGGCTCCTGTGACAAGCTCCCCCAGTTCCCCTGCCCAAGGCCAAGCAGATGGGAATGGGAAGCTGGGTGTGCCTCTGTTTAGCATATTTAAGAAAGGGGAAAAGAAACTGCACTTCCATTCTGCTCCTTGGACTAGATCCCAAGGATCAGGAAGATCACCAGGGTCTCTCACCATGGGTGCCTTTCATGGGCTTTCCATTCTGGTTTTTTTCCTGCCCCTTCCAACTCAGGCTCACACCATCTTCTCTCAGCAACCTGAGAAGTCTTTTCCAGGGGGAGAGTGGTGTGGAGTCACCTTCTTGGTTTGTGTCTGTGGGACAGCAAAGCTTTTCTTTTCCTAGACTTGGGTTTAAAAACAAAATATGAAAAGCAAAGCCATGAAATGCAACAGGGATGGCTGTGAGTGCTCCACCAGCATGAGCTGTGCTGCAGGCAAGGGTAAAAGTGATGCTCAGGGCAGAAAAGGAAATGATTGTTCA
Organism: Heliangelus exortis; assembly: GCF_036169615.1. Taxonomy (NCBI): domain Eukaryota; kingdom Metazoa; phylum Chordata; class Aves; order Apodiformes; family Trochilidae; genus Heliangelus; species Heliangelus exortis. Next base: position 4,007,282 of record NC_092425.1, read on the forward strand.
GAGAGAAAAGGCTGAAATGTGACAGAGCAGGCAGTGCCATCAGCAGCTGGAGGACAGCACAGGATGGGCTTGCTTGGCCCCTCTGCTCAGGTGGTATTGTGATGGAGAAGGATTTTGTTTCTGCCCAGAGATGCAGAGATTTGGATTTCTGAAGAGTAAGGTGTGATATTCAAGAACTCATTATCTGTGTGATATGCACTGTATCATATGGGTGCACATACAGAATAAAAAAAATGCAAAATGCCATCTATGTGGTACACAAGAATGTGAACTTGATAGAGCATTGCTGGGAAGTGATGAGTAGCTGAGTTGTAGTCTTGTAGATGGAGGAACAGCTTCTCTTTTGCAATAGATGGACTTGGTGGCAGTATAGGGAATGAAAGGGACATTCCAGATTAATAAAACAGAGACAGATTTTTATTTTAGAACCAAAAGTTAAAATTTTATTTGGAATATCAATATACCCCAAAAAATAAAAATAAAAACTTCCTTTTATGTAGTGAAATAGCCATTTGAAAATGGTAAAATAAAGATATTTCTTATACTATTCTCTCCTATTTATTGTACACATATTTAAGGTTGTGTTTTTTTTTTTTTTCTGAATATAAATCTAGCTTGAGCTTTAAGGCTCCAAAAAGCCTAAAGACTGTAGTGGCTCGTTTGAGAAACCAGTTGAGTCAATCAGAGCTGTTTTTTTTCAGCAGACAGACCTGTCTGAAGCTGTCCAGAAGTGAGACTTCTCAGGAAGGTCACTGTTTCAGGAGAGTATCATTTAAAACCCATTGGGAAATACACTCTAACCCCACTTCATGCAGCATTTTGTTGAGCTTTATGATGTATTGGGGAAGGCCCTGGTTTCCTGTAGCTGTAAAGTTCTTGCACATGCCCAATCTTCCTTGTCTTGGTGCAGTTGGTTTAATTCAAGAAACCAAACCCTACCTTGTGTCATTTGCTCTGTTAAAAATGAAATCTGTAACAAGGCACTGATCCTGCCCTTACCCCTGGAAGTGAAAGCTTTTTGTGCCCATGTTCAGCTGCACTGACTGCAAGGGGCATTTCTGACAGCAGGGTCAGGGACTTGTCCTTTACTTTGCTTATAAGAAAATAAATGGAATGGAAAAATGTATTGAAATAAAACAGTAGAGACCCACCAACAGTTCTGAGGGGTAATTCTGTGCTTTAGGAGGAATCCTTAACCCTAGGCTGGAAAACACAACTAAAGACCCATGTCAGGGCCTGAGTGATGCCCTGAAGGGATCACTAAATAAATACAAGGGGATTTAGGTCTTGTATTGCCCTTTGCAACTGGGCTGCAAAGCTCACTGAAGTTGCTGGACATCTCACTGGACATCTCACCAACAATCTCACTTTTCAGTAGGCATTGGACCAAGTCCTTGAACTCAGGCAGCATGGTCTGCAGTCAGCTTTGGTTTCTTCCTTGATCAAAGCCATTTTTATGACTTAAAGAATATCTGTATTTCTGATTTGTCTATAAGGATGTTGCACTTCTGTTACTGGTTCTGATGTATAGGAGTGACTACAGCTACTAGAGGTATTACTGCACTGAAAGGTTCTATCTGGCACTGCTCACAAAGGCTTCTGTTTCATGGGCACAATAATTGGTGTCTCATGTTCTATGCTGATTGAAAACCACCTGAATATTGATCCCTGAGGTACTATTGCTCTCCACTAAGAAGTTGTCCCAGGCTTTTACTTTCAGGAGAGAAAAATGAAATATACACCCAGGTCTTGAAGTTCTCAAGTTGCTGGGCCATGGATCTTCTTCTGAACAAATACACAGACCCATGACTGAACTCAGGAATCCCCTGCATCACTAAATTTGGCATGAGGGACTCAATCATGTAAGCTTTATCTCACCAGCCAGCCAGCCTGGCACTACCCAGCCTATATTCCTCCTGCTTTCCCATTCCTCATCTTGGGGATGAGGATGGGGATTCCTCATCTTTCTTTCTTTCAGCCTGAAAATACTTTCTCCTGGGATATGGAATAAGTCTTCTCCCTCTGTGTCTCTCCTGTAACTTATTCTCAATACTTTATTCCTACTACCCAGCACGGCTCTTTCAAGTGACTCCTTTTGCATGCTTTGCTTCTTATCTTGTAAGTAAAAGCTTCTATTCATTTGCTGTGAGATTCTGGTGAGAGGTTGCTTTAGGAGCCAGCTGCTCTTAGTTGGGTGTTATCAGTAAGCCCAGACATAAATCATCTGTGACTCTGAGTTACAGAAGGTCTGTAAGCATGAGGCTTCTCATTGCAGGCACAATTTCAAGAGGCTGCAGAGTCACCCAAGTTTTTATTCTTCCACTAGGTAGTCAAAAATATTTCCCTTAAAGGCTTCACTAGATAAACAGAAATAGTTCAGGAAGAGCCAAGTTGTCCTTGCAGCTGCCTGAGCATGAATCCATACCAACTCTTCTGGTTTTACTTCATTACACTGTATTGATGTATCAAAACACAAAACACAGACTTTGACCCTGGAAGACTGACTTTAGCACCAGTGTAACTTTTCCTGACTTTAACAGTGAACCTCATAACAGCATTTCCAGCATCTCTGGTGGTTGTCACAGGTCCCATGATGCCAGGTAATTTATATAAAGCTTGAGTTCTCCATAGTGTATGTGTGAATGCAACAGAATTATAGCCTTACTTTAGATAATGAGGGGGGAAAAAAGGATTCCCACAGTGGACAGAAAAGATTTGAAACTGTGACTCCAGGGGAAATTAATTGTGTTTATATCTTGTGTTTATATCATAGGTTGGAACAGCTGGAGCATTGCTGAGGCATCATCATGTTAGGCTTGACTGGCTCAGTGTTTAAATGTCTAAAGATCATGTGTATATTTTTTTAGGGAAAAAAAAACCCCAGTGTATGTTGGCTTTTATCTTATTCTCAATTTCTTTAATGCCAATTGGCACATTTGACTCCTGTGGAAAACTTCAGAGGAAAAGCCCAGTTGTACAATAGGGGAGGGATACAGGACCTGTGTAAATGTGTCGTGTCCTAAAGCAAATGGCAGTGTGACAGCCAGCTTCCAGCATGATCATCAATCTACCCTAATTTACCCTTGAATTTACCTAATTTACCCCTGTCCCTTCCATGCCTGACCTTGCTGCCCTTTCCCTACTCATATTCTTGCCTGCAGCCTCATCACTTGCCAGGTTGGCCACCGAATTCAGTGCCAAGTTCCCCCTGCAATGCCTGGGCTGCACCTGCCCTGCATTTTGAGGAGGTTGTGCAGGATGCTTTGTGCACTGGAGGTGCTTCCCAGGCAGCAAGGGAGGTTGGCAGTGGGCACATCCTGAGCAGGCACTGGGAATGGTGCAGGGAAACCCAGAGAGGGCTTTGGGAGGATGGGGTGAGAACGGGTGGAATTCTTGCTCAGCTGAAGTCAGTGTCAGTATTGCCAGCCTTGATGTCCAGCATGCTCAGGTGTTTGGCTTGGTTTTTTGGGGGTTTTTTTTCCCCTCTTATGCAATTAAAGAAAAGTGTATGAAACTTTGTAAGTCGTTTGCAACCCACTGTGTTTTCTGCCTGTGTCAAACTCAGGCTGCAAGCCTTGCCGTGGTGTTTGTTGCTTTTAGGGATAAAATTTAAGGGGCTTTTAAGTCATTAGCCATAAGCCCCAAATTAGCAGGAGATGTGTGCTGTTCCTTCCCCTCTGCCCAGATCAGACACATCACTCTGTTCAAAGCAGAGCAAAACCTCCATTGACTTCACAGGGTCCCAGATTTCTGCTTCCACCCTCAGCTCCAGGCACTGATCAGCTTCCACCTCCTCTTGCTCTATTTGGGAGACCTAAGACACACTGGACTGAGGGTCTAAATGGCATCATGGGTGGGTTTCTACCAATGCTTCTCATCTAATTCCAGTTGACTAATTTTGCCTTTGCCACTCCTAACTGGTCTTCTGATTCTGCTTCTTAGCCAGGGCAAAATCAAGCATGAGGAAAAAGGCTTATTCAGCATTACAATTACCTAATCCCAAGCTGTATAACAAAATGCTTTACACATTTAATTGGTTTTTGTCTAATATTTCCATGTATACAGTAGTCCTATTAATGAATATCATAGCTTCATTACTGCATATCACATTTTGCTGTTTGCTGTGTACCATGAAATAATGTCAGCACATCAATAACTTAAGTAACACAAATGTAAACTCATTTTCTCTTCGTTATAATTATGATTTGAGCCTGCAAAGGCTTTTTGATTTGTAAGACCATTCACATAACAAGGAATGTAACTTTATTTGTTTTCTTTTGTATATAATGAGACACCGAAAGCCCTTAAGTCATCTCTTAACAGGATACTAAAGCAGCTCTGTTTCATGAATGACATGACAGCACAATTAAAGCTAAAAATTGTAATTAAAAAAAACCCAAACCCTTTGTACTGTACAATATCAAATTAAAGCAAGAAAGATAATGACAATCTTTTGCATTAGCCAGGAAAGGTGATTCTCTGCCACTGGGCTTGTTTTTCTTGTTGACAATTCACAGAATGTGGATATGGGTGTAGTTATAGGTGTGTGTATATCCTATGCAGAACAGCAGTCCCTATTTTGTTGATCTAGTTCTTCTAATTGTTTAGTTAAACTACCTAACTGATACAATTTAGAATACTACAGTAACACATTTAACATCAAGTTTACATACTTGCGTCTTTGAAATACTAGGAACTTTTAAACACATTTTATTTGGCTTTGTAAAGGACTGGAATACCACAGATAATGCAGCCTGCCTGTCTTTGAAAGAATATGGCTGTTCTCAACTAACTCTCTAAGGTTCAGAGTGAAACAGGTTTCTCCTTATATCTGTAGCTGACTTCAGAGAAGAAAGAGCATCCTCAGCAGTGGTCAGTCTGATGGGACAGATTCTGCAGACCAAGCTTTAATGAAGGATAATTCTCTCTGGACTTTAGAGTTAAGCTGTTGCAGCAAAATTACTCTGTTTAGACTAATTTTTATATTTTTTTTTCTATACAAATCTCAAGAAAAAAACCCTATTCCAAGTATGTTTTGTAGTAGTATCTCCACATGACCAGAGGAGGGCACTTGGAACATCTTTGCACCGCCCCGGCGGCAGATGCAGAAGCACAGTGTTACCCAATGTCACCCAGTCCTGCCGCCTCTTCCCACCCTTCCAGGTATCCTGGTGGCCACACAAATTCGGGATCCGGGTCGTACCAGGGGGCTCTGTTCTGAAACAGTGGGCAGATAAATCACGCTCTTCTTGCTAACTAGGATTTCTTCCCATTTCCCCCATTTAATTCAGCGTCGCCATGGGTTAAAATTGAGATTAAAGGCTAATTCCTAAAAATCATGAGGAGACTTATCTCCCTCTCCCTCCTGAACATCCCTCTCCTATTAGCCCCTGATAATTTAGCATATAGTGATTGATTAGACCTTCTATGACTAATCCTGCTGCCGAAATTCCTTGCCTTGAACTGAAAAAATGCACTTGGAAAAATGCACTCTTTGAGATATGTATTGCAACAGTGCATCTTTGCACATTAAACTCTTGTAAAAAAGTACTGCTCCTTTCCACCTCCTGAGGCAGGCGACTCTACATCCCAGATCTGCTTCCCCAGCAGAGTAACATAGTGGAGAAATCAACCTCTTCTCTTCTCTTTTCCATTCCTGACCACTGTGTGGAGTTCAGCCACATTCCATGCAGGAAACAGCCTTTTGAGTTTCAGTTTGGCTAAAGGTATCAAGCTTCTATGGAAAATAATTTTGTGATTTTACTGTTATCATAGACATATTATTTTATTTTTTTTGCCACTTTGCTTTGCTTTGTTCAAGTTTACTGCTGAAAACTTATTAGAAAGCTTTTAGAAACTTTAAAAAAAAAAAAAAAAAGTCCTCCACCTTGGGGAAACACACTCCTTAATTAATGTACTTCTTTCCCCCTCAATATTATTCCTTTCCTCTTTTCTCCTCTTTTTTTTTTTTTTTTTTTCTTTCCTTTTCTTTTTTTCCTCTTCTTTCTTTTCTAGAGCAGACAGGTACAAGAAGGAAGTTTGTCTTTCATCAGCCGTCCTTTGAGATAGAGTAGAATTCAGTGAGTCCTCACCATGATAGGATCATAAACTTACTGGGTTAAACCAAGCTAACTTTTCCTAAGCTGCCAAGTTGTAGCTGCACCGTACATGTATGTGTTTCCTTGTGCCATTTGCTTTTCTGGTGATTTTGTCGTTTTTTGTTTGTTTTTTTTTTTCTTGATGACCCTGAGCTATGGCTTCTCCTTTCCCTAACTACTCCACCTTCCTTTCTTTCCTAGTTTTGCCGATGTAGGCCTCAAAGAAAAAATGGCAGAAGAGCACAAAGTAGCTGAGGTACATGAGAGAGGACCAGATGATGTTCTGCACGTGGGAATGGCACTGGCTGTGGTGCATCCAGGAGAAGACCAGGTAATTGATCACGCACCCGATCAGCATCTGAGTGATCTGTGACAAGGTGATGAACATGGCAAACTTGCGTGAGACTCTGAAGCCAGCAGCCCTCAAGGCATAGTAAGAGTACATCACAGCGTGTACTCCATAGTTCATGGTCATGAACCAGCCACCACCAGCCACCATGTCCTTGTAGGAATACCAAGAGTAAAGTAAGACAGTAATGTGGTGGTACCAGTGTAAGAAGATGAGCTTCTGTTTCCTAAGGATAATGAATATTGTATCACCTGCAACAAAATGAGAAACAAAACAAAACAAAACAAAAAACAAACAAACAAAACAACAACCACAAACAAAACAAAACACCAAAAAAACCCAAAAAAAAACAAAACAAAAAAAAAAAAAAGAAAAAAAGGAGGGAAGGAAATGAGAAACACATTGTACAATCCCATAATCACGGTAGCGCTCTCTTCCCATTGCTGTTGCTGGATTATACATTATTTTGGAGCATGGAAAACCACCTCAGCTCTGTATCTCAGAGCCTGAAGACCCAAGAGCAAGTTAGGCCCATAATCTTTATGCAATCTTTTGGAAAATGGAAGTATTGATATTTTTCTGTGTGGATATACCCCCAGTAAAAACTCATCAGAACGCTGCACAGCCCTTTGCAGCAAACATAACCTGTGAGGGGGTGGACTCTGACTCTGAGATTCTGCACTAGGATGGAGAAGAAGATCTGAAGAGGAACTGGTAGAGTATTTTCTGATTCAAATGCCCACCTGCAATCTGAACCCAGTTAAACTCCATGGAGCCTTTGGTTACTACACAAAAAGCTACTGTGTATGCAGCCTACAATACTGAAAGGTATGTAAGTGACAGGAAAAAAATGCTTCTAGAAAGAAACTTGGTTTATTTTGAAACACACATACTTTTTTGAAAGTTCTTATTGCTATTGTATAACAGGAGATTTTATTCCTCTTTCCTGCTTTTTTTCTTCTTTCTGCTTCTCATAATTGCACTGAACATCTCAATTAGATAGATGTATATATGTATGCTGCTTGTTTCTGTTGTTATAGACACAGTGTTTCCAAAAAGATCCCTGAAATTTGAGTTTGGGGACTTAATTCTGTGTACATGTACCCCAGGAAATCAGAATCATTTATATTAGTGAGGAGTGGGACCAAAACTGCACAGTCTGCACCAGACAGGTAATAAGCCATAAAGCTACTGTTTACTTCATAAGCTGCAAGATGTTGACTCACGTTATAATAACTAATAATATATTAAAATTATTGCTGCTGTGCAGATCTAGCAGATGTTTTTCAGTTTTAACAGCTAAATCTCTGTGTTTTTGCAAATCTTTAAGCAGCAAGAAAACAACAGATTCTGACACAGCAAGGCAGCTGCTGTCTGTTTCCAGTTTTTATGCTGATGAATTGCTGTCCTCTGATTTGCTGAATTGCATTATCTGCTCAAAGGTAAAGATTTATCTCTGCAGCACACGTGAGCACAGTGAGGTCTGGTAAGGACATCCTCCAAAATGAAACTGTTGGGATGTTAAATCACTGCCTCCTCCTTCCAATTGAATCATCCTTTTTTTCTCTTTTTTTTCTCTCTACAGGGTGAGAACACGTTCAAGACTGGCTATTAAGTTGGCATCATAACTTACATCATAAGCATCCTTACCAGAAAAATTGCTGGAGAGACAGTGCTTTATAAGAAGCAGGACTGGAAAGGCTCAGGATATTAATGGAAATTGGTTTCTAGTTGGTGAGTGACTGCCAATTATAATATATTATATACTCAGATTCACCTATGAGTAGCTAAGGAAAAGCTTAGCTTAGATTGGCCCAGATTACTTTTACTTTTTGTCTGCCCTGCAGTTCATCATCACTGCAGTTTACTCCTGGGCTGGGAATGGTCTCACTCAATTCCACATTACTAACTTTAGCTAAGGTGGACTTGACTTAACTTCTAGAGACCAAAACATGCAGAATTTGGAGCTGGTTTTGTTTACTCAGTTTTTCTAAGACTAAAAGGAGATCCTGGCAACGTTGAGCCCCCTTTTTGTGCTTCCTGCACAGTCAGTTCTGCTCTAAATATGCCTAAGGAGAGAAAGGGAGAGGGGATACTCACCTAGTTCAGGTGCTTTGCTTAGCACAAATGCATATGCCCAGAATTTGCTGACAGGTCCAATGTAAAAACTCTGGTCACACACTGACTGCTTCAGGCCTTTGGTCATCAAAATGTACAGCATGTAAGCACCAGTTCGAACAGCACCAAATATACTTAAAAAAAAAAAACAACAAAAAAGAGAAAATGAAGAAAATTGAGTGGTCACTTGAAATCTACACATGATCACTTTAAAGCATTACGAGAAAAAGGTGATAAATGTGCTGATAATAACAAGTTTTAAACAGCCTTAAAGCTCAATCCACTCTGCTGGCCTCTAGGAAGTTGCTCTGAACTGGACTGCAGCAATATCTCCTGGTGGAAATCTGGAATGATTATGTCAATGTTTTTTATTTTGTTACTACAGAATTGAGCTTCCAGTTTTTCAGGAGCAGGGAGAAACATCTTCAGCTGAAAAAAAACCATGCAGAGTTGTGATGCTGACAGCTGGGAGACTACAAGAAATGAATTGATAAAGAGCTGAACATAATCAGGACAAATTCCCACTTCTGATTTCCTTTGTTTTCCCAGAGGAGGCACAGAATCTCTGAGCACAGACAAACCCAGGCAGGGTGCACAGATTTTGATGGGGGGGTTTATCTGTCAGGGCAGCTATTTTGGTGACTTCATAACTTCATCTCTTAACAGATCATTGCTAACAGAGGAATTTTTTCTTAAAAAAATGTGTTTTCAAATCACCCAAACAGCCTCAGAAGTCGAAATCTTTGGCAGTTCTTATGGACCTTGTAAGGTCCAAGTTCAAGTAAGCCTGCCAAGCATAAGAACTGCTGACCTAAGTTTTTATATTTTTTGCAGAAAGCATTGATATTTCCAGATCTTCTGGATTTACTCCATCACACTGCTTGCTGCTAAGGAGTGATGCACCTTGCTCTCCCCTGCCCACTGCATGATGCCTGGTGCTACTGGGGCATCATAAATGGGGCTCTCCAGCCAGGTCATGCCCAGGGAAGAGTTTTAAATCCAGGCTCCTGCAGCCTCATGGTTTGGTGCCTGAGGTATCACTGGGTCATCAGGATATTCAGACAACAGTGAGCACTGAGGAAGCTACTGTTACAATCTGCTGTTTCCAGGGTGGTATTTGCTCATGGGCTCTACTGTCAGATGAGCCTCTTTGTACCCCCCTGCTGTGGTACAAATAAATGCAGATATTCCCAGGCTTAGGCAAGACAGCCCTTGCAGCCTCTGGTGTTCACCCAGCTCTGCATGCAGAAGATAGAGCAGTATTCATAGCATCTATGCAGCCCACAGTGCATTCTCTTCATGTATGGTTGTTCCCTCCCAGAACTGTGCTCTCAGCATGCTTTTCTCACACCTTAATCAGTCCTTTTGACGCCCCAGTGAGTGCCAAAGCCTGCAGGAGGAGTTTTGAAACCAGGTGCAACTTGTTCTGTGTCCTTTCTGGGGTTTTTTTGTTTTGTTTTGTTTTGTTTTGTTTTTCACAGGAGTTGCAGTTCTCATCCCCAAGAAGACAGGAAATCTTGACAGAGATGGGATCTTATCACTTGATGAGGCAGTGATCTCCCAAGCCAGCCAGGGCAGGCTCCTGCTTGCTGCTATGATTTGTGTGATGGCAAAGCTGGGTGGAGAAAGATCAGGCAGAGTATCTAATAATATTCTGGTTCTCCCATTAGACAAACACCTCAGTGCTCACCTTAAAATGGGGGGGAAAAGGAAATTTTAAATTATGAAATCAAATAGCTGCAAGCAATATGCCTGACCTTGTACAGAAGCCATATTGCTTTTCTACAATACTGTGATTATTAGAGTTTTAAATGCAAGGAGCATTCCATGCCATCCACACAAACTTGGATCAGGAGAGCACTGGTTTGAGCACCAGGCAAACCTTGACTTACCTGTAAGTGACTGACCCATCATCCCTGGAGCCAGGGATTTAATCTGGATTGACAACAGAGCCAAAGAGTGGGGATTACAGTTTCACTCTGCTGCCTTTGAGATCCCAAGGATGAAATTCTTCCTGTTTAGCAGCTACTGAAGAGCTCCCCTTGGAGTGCTCACACACAGCCTCTCACACTCACTTTACTTTCATTTCACAGCATGGTGACTTCTAGTTCCATGGTGCAAGAAGAAGGGACCCCTCCTTTAACTGGTGTGAGTCAGACTAAGCTGGATTTTTTATCAGTAAAAACCAAGTTACTTCACATGGGAATATTTAAGGAGGATGGCAAACTGCAAGTAACTGATTCTATTACTTAAAGAGATGCCACGAGCAGGTAGCTGTTTAGGAGGTGTGCTGCATGCCAGAACACTACCTTACCAACAAGCACAAGCCACTGGAGACAGAAAAAGATGTAATTCATGCCTACAAATGTGCCTTGGAGCCTGAACTGCTTTTTTGTGCCTCTGCCACTTCATCTTGTTTGTTCTGTAAGGTAGGATCAACCAACACATTTCTGTCTTGAAAAGACACGATGTGCATCAGAGTGATGACACTGCTTGCTCAGTAAATAACTTCTGCTTCATTTTGTCCTTGTCCTGCTCTCTGCTGGAGCTTTTGTGAGGTATTGAAATGAACTGCTTAGCAAAGCAGTCTGTCTGCTGGGAATCATCTGCAGGGATTTTAGAAAGAAGGTAGCAGTGAATTACTGCACAATTACAGCCTTTTGCAACTAGAGAGATTGATCAGAAACAAACTGCCCAGCCAAATGCAGCTTTCTCATCTATTCAGAATCAAAATGTCAAACAGTCTCCTCCCTTCAGGCACTGACTTCGATGCCAAATTGATATTTTAGATTGACCAAAACTTGTTCATGAGTAAAATAAAAACTCACACTTTTCCCTCACAAACTTAGTTTCAAATCAGGACCTCAAAAAACATCCCATGTGTGGGTTAGGGACAGCAATAAGAAGGTGGGAAACTGAAGGCTAGGGAGCCAGCTGATGGGAGGACAAAGCCAGAGGTAGTGGCCAAAGCCTATTTCTGTTTTCTGTTCCCCTTATTCTTCTTACCATGAGGGAGTGAAGTTCTATTTATTTTCTCAAAAGTTTGAAGGCAGCACTTCAGTTCAACCCTAGTGCCACTGTATCAGGAGCACACTGCTCATTTTTTGCTAGGGTTGTTCTCTGTGCAGACCCCAAACTGCACTTGGGTTCCTGGTACCTCTGGACATCCTGGTCCAGGATCAACACTGCAGAATTCCACATTAAAAAAAAAATAATAATAATAAAAAAAATTAAAAGTTCAACACCAAGTATGGCAACATTTCCCAGAAAAATGAGAGTGGAAATTTTCTGCTCCAGCTTAAAAAGGCTCTTTCCAGGGATGAAGCACATGAGGATAGCTCCTACCTAAGAAATAGGGCAGGAGTTCTGGGAACATCCATTTGTACAGCAACCACATGGTGTATATATATATATATATACACACACACACATTTATATATAAAAAGTTGTATTATAAGAAGATATACACAAACTATTATCTGAGTAGACAGGGTAGGTACTCAGCTCACAGAGTGCTTGCTGTTCTGTTATTGCTGCAGTGATTATCCTAACAAACCAGTGGGAAAGATGGAAGTTTTAATGAACCATTGGCCTGCTCCCAACCTAAAATCCCTGCTTACATTTTGCAGTGGCTTCAGGTCCCACCAGAACAAAATACTCTGGGAAACTGCTAACCTTTGGGTCAAAAAGAGGCCATCAAACACATGTTTAGTGGCTAAATGAGGAGGTTTATGGGACTCTGCCTTCAAAATCTGTAAAAAAAATATGAGACAGCATTGTTTCCAGTTCTCCCTGGATATGGCTGTAGTGAGCCAAAATAAAAAAAGGATGTCCAGGTTAAAGTGGTGAAGTGGTTATTTTCCAAATTAAATGGATCAGTCTCTTGGTCAATGAAGAAAACACAATGATATGATATTCATCTAAGTGATAAAAATATTCGAAAAAAATAGTCCTCAAGACAGGTTTGATCTCCTTTAGCTCTAAACATAACATCTCTGAGGCATTTTACAAGCATATTAAGAGAGGACTTCTTTATAGTGAGTTACCTTGAAACCCTAGAGAGACACTTGTTCAAATTACAGCTGATAAACTTCGCCCAACTGCTATTTTTGTAAGAAATAGCAAAGAAAATTAATGTAACTAGGCTGTTGTTTCACCCTCCTCCAACATTTCTGAAGAGTTTTCAAGCAACCCCAATGTTAGTGATGGAGAGAGGGAAAACTGCTCCTGCATTAGGACTGTTCTAGTAAAACACCTGTAAAGCAGTTCCCCATTTTACCTGCCAGAACTGATCCAGGTACCTCCTGGAAGACCCTGTCTCCTCATTAATCCATCTTCCTGTAGCCATACCACATTTCCAGAAGCCAGGTGACTCCCACCTCCCCCTTGGGCTGTCATTAAACTACCGACTGCTCAATAATATTCAGGCCAGCAACAGAAAATTGCTAAGTACAAAGCAGTCTTTAAGCTGGGGTGCCTGCAGCTTCAGACCTAACTTCCTTTAGACTTCTTCTGTCAGTTTTGGTATCTCCAAGTCCCTTAGCATTGTATTTGTGAATATTTCACAGTCCTTAATGGCTTTTTCTCTTGTGACAGACTTGTAAGATGGGTAAGCATAAGAGCTGTTTTGAAGATGGAGAGGTGAGGCAAACTGAAATTTAAGTTTCTTGTCAGAAATCTGTGTCTGAGCCAGGATGAGGAGTGATGTGCAGCATCACGAGTTGCCTTTCAGTGCCCTACCCAGGAGGTCCTCTTGACATAAGCAGAAAAAGGTCTGACCTCACTCTGTATCAATGAAAGCAGTGTTATTAAATTAACAGTAAACAGAGGAATTTTTTTCAGAGTCCTTTGACCTACTAAAGATTTTCTTTTCACTTTTTAAGTCACTTGCTAAACCTTCAAGTTCCAAACTCTCCATCCTAATTACCCAACAGACACCTATATCTTTAAAGAGAAATAACTTCTAGACATAAAAGCTGTTATTACACCTCTTACCACCACTTTTTCATTGTCTGCACATCTGATTTTTTTGGCAGCATGCTTTCAACTCCTAAAAATAGAGCAATGCACAGAGACATACAGAGCAAGTTTACAAAGATGTGCTGTCCTAGGAACATGAACAACTGGAAACTTTCTGACCTAGCCAGAAGACCAGGTAAGAACTAGATGTGCCCTCCACAGGCTCAGCCTGACTCTTGCTTTCCCATGACATATTAAGCAAATTCCAGGGTGGATTTGTCCTGACACAACCAGACACAAGCCACAAAGAATGTGACCCTACTCCATGAGTTCTAAAAGCAACTCTGCTTCTACTTCACCCCCCACTGTCCCACCCCTTGAATCTGAACCCATCAGCTGACCTTGCCACAGGAGAAAATATTTGGATTCTTCTTCCTTGTGGAATTTTTAAGGTTATTCTAATTATTGTAGTTGTTTTGTATTAATGCTCCCTCAGGAATGGATGACAATCCATGGTGGGGGGTGCCTAACCCCTTGCAACATGGGCAGGTACAAAACCCACACTAGTGAGGTATAAAATTCAATGACAATGTTCTTAAATTTTTTCCTTATCTTCCCTAATGCCTTCAGTTGACAAAACTACAAAATACAGATTATAATCCCATGAACAGATGCAACTTATCCTGTGGGAAGTCCATTTTAAGAGTCTATCTGCCAAACTCTGTGAAGGAAAAGCCTAAAGACATAACCAGTGGGTCAACCAGGGACAAACCAGAACCCTAAATTCTCACTGCAAAATGAAAAAAAACAGTCATCACCTCAAAGCAAGTCTGGCAGAGGACTCTTAATGCTTGGGGTTTGTAGGTTTGGGATTTAGTACTATCATGACATGACTGTGCCCTTAAGCTGAACTCCTTTCTGCTCTATTTTGTTGGCATTTCACTGGGAATAAAAGTCACACTGGTTATAATTATCCTGTCTTTTCCTTTAACAAAACTAACTCTGGGCACAGATGTGGAAATATTACCAAGTCTCCACTGGTGCTGAGGAACTGTGGTGACTATTTACATGCTCATTCTGTCTCTGGCAATTTTAGTGTAAAGCTGTAAAATCAGGGAAGGATTTGCTACCACAATTTAGCCCTTTGTACCTGTATTTAGACAACCACATGCTCAGTTAACACAATGCACTTGCTAGCAGACAACCAAAAGCACTGACTGCCTTAAGCCTGTGTCCTCCAAGGCCTAATTTATTGATAAAATTATCTGGGACCATTATTTATTCTCTTACAAATGGCAGGAACAAGAAAAAAATTATGGAAAAAGCACCCTGGTCCCATGATAGACCTTTGTCCTATGGTAACTGAACACTTTTGAAAGAACATTTTCAAAAACTAACAGAAGAGTCATCTAAGAGCACTTATGTTAACCTCATTCTTTAAAAAGAACACACAGCTCATCCTCTTCAGCTATTGTGTTTGAAAGGCCATAAGGTATCTATATTCTTAATGACTAAACTATTGTAATTATGAGCCCAATTTTCACAAATGGTTTAGACTAAGAAATGTTTTTATCTTCCTAAACTCCCTGAAAGCCTGAAATGACTAATGCTTTTGTTCCCACTTGCAATTTTACCTCTCCTAGGCTGGAAACTTGAAAAAAATTCCATTTTCTTTCAGGAGGTGAATGCAATGGGCACTCTCTGCTCTGAGCTCCCAGATTTGTGCATCCCACCATGAGCTCTGCTGGTCCTCTGCTGCCTCCATGTCCCCACTGCCTGCCTGGTTGTGCTGGTTTGACTGGTTGCATGATTATTAAGCAGATAAAATACTTCCCCCTTCACTTAATATATATATATTTTTAAAAATGATACGATTTCACTGGTCTCTGTCACAGTGGGGAAAACAGAGACTGGGAAAGTCTTGCCAGCCAGCCTTGGGATTACAGAATTCAAAATGTGGTACCATGTGCTGAGCAGCTACTCTACTTTTGGAAACTACTGAAAAGGCATTTAAAACACTGGTGCACATCTCTCTGCTGGAACCTGTTTCAAATATAGTTCCTTTAGAGAGTAGCAGAAAAATTCAAGAGTGACTCAAAAGACCAGAAATATCCTCAGGATATAAGGGCACGAGAACATCAAGAACCAAAAAACCCCAACAGCAAAACCTTCCTTCTACCACCCTGCTGCCCTGTCCAGGTTTTACCACTCTTTTTGGCAGGCTTTTTTTTTTTTCCCCTCATGTTAATGCATGCTTTGAGGTTTGGGTTCAGTCCTATCAAAATCCCAAAGGAAAATTGGAGATAATTCCCCTTCCATCTCTAAACCTCCCCTCCCCAATCACTGAACTAAACACACAACCCCTGCTTTTTTTGTCTAGCAAGCTCTTCAGTGCAAAATCATTTGAGTTTTCAGTTGAGACCAGAACCTGAAGTCAGGCCAGCTCAAAATGATTTAAAAACTGTGCAAATATTTTACATGGCTCTAAGAAATAATATATCATTTGTGCAGCTTTATATGCCCATAAACATATGCATACATGCCTGGGTGGTTATTACTTTCTTATGTGATAAATTTTGGGGAGGGAAATGAGGTATATTAAAGTGACAGCTTGCTCTGTGGTTTTCAAGTGAGGGCAGATACTGTGCTCCTTGCACCAGTCTTTTTGTCCACAGCAATAAATCCCTCTCCATGGAGCCACTGCTTCCAGCCCTTTCCCTTCCCACTGGCAGATTTCCTAAGTCACAACTCACCTGGCTCCCCAAAACCATTTCTTTGTACTTTTTATGGACCAAACTGCAAAAAACCACCAGGCTTAGCTTATTTCCTTCCCTCTCCAGAGACCTCATTAAGCATAGCCAAACAGTGACATCCCTGCAGGACTCTGGATCAATGGGCACTGTCACCCTGAGATTTTAATCACATTGACACCACAGCAAAGTAAAATCCATCTGATTCTCCCTTCCTTAAGTGGCAAGCTCAACACTTCTGCCAATTGCTGCAACTACAGTTCAGAAGGCTTATTTATATCTGGGGATAAAAATCAATCCACCACAGCTCCCATCTTCCAGCCTCTCCTCACAAAGCCTGAATTCCCTCTCCAGGAAATACAATTTGATCCCTCAAACTTCTTTATGGCTGGGATTAGCTATATTCAGACAATCCTGAGGAGCAGAGTACAAAAATGCTCAACAAAGTGAAGGTCCCTGAGCTGGTGGAAGAGCCTGCAGCACTGATCCTGCAGAGCAGAAATCCCAACTGGATTCCTACACATAGGCTTTGCAACAGAGGAGAAGAATACTTGGTGGAGGAAAAAAGGGTTATACATTCATGGAGAGTCTTACACAGAGCACTCAGTTCTATACGAGGTCCACTGGGTTTTGGTAGAGATAAGCCAGGAGCAGTGGTCAGGCTGAAGGGCAAATGGACTCAATCATTATCTTGGGAACACCAGAGAATAGCAGAAGTTGCTTACAGGAACACCCATGTAACCATACACTGCTGAAATAGGTGTAACTGTTTTCTTTCAACAACTAAAAAATAATTTTTCAGCTCTACCCCTGCATCTCTTCTGGCTTCCAAAGAGTCACTTACAAGCTAATCAATAGTAATCACCTATCATCCTGCCTTGCCCTCCTCAGTGTGCTGTTAGCTGATGCTGCTCCCTGATTATTGGCACATGGAGGGTAAGAACATGCAGGAACACTATTTCTTGATGAAATCTCTTGTTTCTTAAACAGTATCTCACTCCTACACCACTAAATTATTGGACTTCTGTTGCAACTGAAAATCCTTGGCACCTTGGCTGTATATTTTGTGAGATGTTTCTCTATCAAGAAATATTTCCTAGTCTTTAAATATTTAGCATATCAAGTTTGGGCTGTGGCTAAATTACTGAAAAGAAAAAAGTAAATTGATTTTCAACTTAAGCCTGCCTTTGGTGCAAAATCCACCTAAGGATATCTAAAGGAGCCCATAAGGATCCACAAGCACACTGTACCTCTGAAGCAGGCCTTCATGAGTGCTGCAGGGGCATCTGCACTTTTTCCTGTGTCATTACTGAAATTATTCTCAGCACTCAACATTACCTCAAGAAAATTTTAGAGTAACTGTAATATTGCACTGATTTAAATGGTCACAAAAGGTGGCATATGTATTTCTCCTGGATAAATTAAAGATTCTTGCAGGATCAAAGGTATCAAGTTGGCAGAGTAGCTGTCATGTGTAGCACTGCAATGTATGTATTCAGGAGTTTGAAATTATCCTAGGCAAATAAAGCCAAAAAGTAATAAAGTAAAAGATTTAGCAGAGAATCAAGCCAGCCAATGGAGCCAGGCATCACTAAAGCTGTAAAACAGGAGATTACATAGTAAGCAAAATCTAAGTTACAGGAAAAGACTGTTGTTTGACAGAACAAAGAAAGCTTCAGGAAGTTATCATACAGCTGTAATGAGCTGCTCAGATCCATAAATTTAATGGAAACCACAGGCCTGGAGTAATTATCTTCCTTTTTCACTCTGCCCACCTCAGGGCAGTTGTCCTGCAAGCATCTCCAGAAGTTCAGATCTCAGGGTTTTGCCTGCAGCTGGTTAATAATAGATATATTTTACTTATTTATTCATCAGCCTAAGGAGGATGCTGACTGGTACAGGCAGGAGGATGCAGGTTTGTTTAGAAGAAATTAAGCTTTTCACTGCACCACAGCTTGCCAGCCCCCTGCCTGTTGGTCACTAACACATTGGGTCTAAGATGCAAGGTTGGATTTGACAGCTCATGCAAGTCAACACCTCTCCCTGGTTATTGCCCTCCGTCTCCAACAAGCAGAAGCTGTTAAGGACTCACTCAGAAGAAAACACATGGAGATTTTCTGTTCCCTAGGGATTCCCACACCTAATGCCAGCCCCACACACCCAGCACCGAGGCTGAGTAAAATGCAGAAGCGGAACAGATGGGAGCTTTGATTTCTTCTGAATGAATTATCTACTTTCCCTCTAGAGCAGTTCCCTTCTTAAGCCACCAGACAGATGTTCTTTATTCCTCAAATACATTTTTCAGTCTGCTCCCCATTTAAAATGGGGAGGAAAAGTCTCACTCCTTGGGAGGCGCTGCTTGGAGTGGGACATGGATGCCGAGTGGTGCCCTGCGAGGGCTCCGGTGGGATGGGTCAGGGGAGCTCATGCAAAAGGTATAATTCAAGGGCACAAAAAGAGATTGATGAATCAATTTCTCATTGATTGTGAGAGTGGAGAGGGAACAGGGTCAAAACGAGTGCTTTCCAAACAATGTATTGAATTGACTTTGCTAATACGTTTGGTTTTCCAGCAATAAAGGTAAACAAACAAGCAAAGAGGCAGGAAAAAAAAAGTTTTTGAAGAAAGGAGGATTTTTGTAGAAATTTTCAGCCAGTCCTATCTGTATCTCCTGTAAAGTACCATCAGCCAGGTATCACAGTGAATCCTTGGTTGACTTTTAATTAGGCCTGACTAGGTAAAAACAGTAAAACCAGTTTACATTCAAAAGGACTTTGCCATCAAAGTCCTTACACATCTGAGTCCACAGCTGTAAGAGCAGAGTGAACAATGAGGGGAGATTTCAGAAAAGACTGGGCAGAGCATTTTGTCACATTGCATCAATTACAGTTCTGAGAATAAAGGTATTTGTCATGGGATGCTCTTCTTAAAATAAATAAGGTATGTATTGGAGATACATCTTCACTGTATTTTATTGCTCCTAGCCTATAATTTTTATCACATCTACACTGTTTTTTTAATACCAGCTAGCATTTGTTTTGCATTGTGTAAATTTACATAGTATAATAGTGCTGTTTATATTTCTCTTTTGTGACCAGAGTTCAGATTACAGAAAAGAATTTTTTCTTCTTGAACTGTAGTCTCAAGGGATTTTTGTCTTCTATCCAATCATTTTTAATTCCTACTATTCATGCAGCCTTCAACTTTTGCTCCAAAATGCTAAGTAAAGAGTTGTTTCTAGTATCTGTTATTTAAGAAATTCATAGAATCATAGTGACTTTTGTTTTCTAAATATGACCTGTAGCTATTGGGATACTTTGCTTTTGAGGGTCTGGTTGTGACAAGTAGCTAGTGACCTTCCAGCTATGTTTGATACCATTTCTACTACTTTGAAATGAAGTATTTTCCAGGAAGAAAGACATTTGGGAACCCTGCCTTGACTGATTTCCACCACTGCTGAATTTGGATGAGAATCCAAGAGATCTCAAGTGATGATAACTGCATTATAGTCGTGTGGCCTGGCTGGACAAAGAGAAATCCCTCCTCTCCCTGCACCACTCATGGTCCTTCCTGCCTGCAAACCACTGCATCACATTCCATGTCTTCCTTCTTCCTCTCCCACAGCAATGTGCCAGTATTCCTTAAGGAAGATAACTTTTCACCATTACTAATTAGTGCCTTGACCCTGAGACTTCTGCTGGCAGCCCCTTAGGGATGCAGAGCAAGTGAAAATAATGTCATGCTGGTGTCTTGTGTGAAGATGAGGTGATCAAATACGGATTTAAGCTCCTTGATAATGATGCTACCCATACACAGACTCTGGGGAATTACAAAAATCCAGCTGAGATGTAATAAAAACTTGAACGAATGACTTCATGTTCTTTAAGAGCCCTGGTCTCAGCTTTGCTGATTCCTAGGGATGCCAGCATGACACTTTTGTTATACTCCAAGTGAAAAATTTGGTTAATAAGCCTCACTTTCTGTTCAAGGTGGCACAAATACAAAACTGGCAACTCAGATTCAATGTGGTTTTGCTAATTTTTAACCCCAGGATATATTCAGAAATCCAGGGCTGCCTGTCACTTTGATGTGTAGGTGAACCAGCAACAGCTACCTCGGGGTCTTAGGAGATTGAAAAATTAACTTCTTTATCAGCTTCCTAACAGCAGTGTTCCCACTGCCAATGAGCAGCACAGAGCTGCCCCAGGGCCTTGCTACATAACCAGGCTGGGCAAAACCACTTAGAAGTGTAGGAAAAAAAAATAAAACAGAAGACTGAAAACACTTCAGACAACAATACATTGAAACAAGTCAGCAAAACAGCAAACCCAACCCAAGAAAAATATCCCCAAACTCATTTCTCAGGAGAAGATTTTAGATGATGTGTTGGCAGTGGTTTCCAAGTGAAAAGCAACTCACTGCTCCCACTGAAGTTTTCACTGAGAAGTGGTAACTTAATTCCAGAGACAAAATGTTCAAAACTAGCTGAGGCTTCCAAAGGGAAATAAAACTGCTCTTATGCCTCACAAATCCTGCTGGCTGCCAGTGTTGACACAAAACTCACTCTTGACCAAACTCCTGAATGCTCAGCAAGCTCAGTAGGGTGGTGGAGTTGTTTTCTTTATTTATAACCCTGACAAGTTTCCTGCTGTAGCTGCTACCACATTTAAATGATTTTGGCAAGAACGAGGCAGACAGGATACATTCTAAAGAAGGAAAGCGTCATTGTCTGGCAGGCAATTTCCTCTATTTTTTTTTTTTAAAAGTCCAAAATGCATCTTTCCAGCCTCTGCTAAGTGTTACTATTTCTGAGAATATCTGGAGCAGGTAAAATGGAAGGAGTGCTAGAAGGGAGAAAAACAAGAACTCCAGAAAAAAAGCCTCATCCTAACCTTGAGGCAAAATACTGAGGACTCTCCAGGCAAGTTTTGATTCCTCAGTACTGATGAAAGATGAATACATTACTTAGAAGTTCTGCGAGGTATCATAAAACTCACAGCATCTTAGCACTCTGGAAAGCCAAAGTGGAAGTCTTTTTAAAGGAACATTTTCCTGGGTCCATAGCAAGGGTACAGGCAGAACACTGGCATCTAAATCTACAAGAATTGACCTTCAGAAGAAGTGGAAATGTCTTGCAGGCCAAGCATACGTAAATGAAACACCAAGTTATGTGAGTGTGTAAGCACCAAAGTTCTGCTAGCTACAAGCAATATGAAAGTATAATTGGAATATGCATTTTGGGATCCAGCTGCCTGCAAATCACTTTACAAACATATCCACAAATGATGTGGATCACAAATTCAACAGCTGCTGAAATTCAGCAGTTTCTAGAACAAATGATGGCAATTGCTTACAGGACCCTAGCAGCAAAACTATGTCAGACACACAGCCAGAAGTACAGCATCAAATGCAACCAGATGAAAATTACAAGTTTTCAGAGTGTTAGAACTTGCTCTCAAAGTTATGCAGCCTGCTCAAAGTTTTTTCTGCACTAGGACTGGTGATTTTTTGAGAGGTATTGTTGAATTTTAAAAATCAAGTCAACATAGAGCTGCTTCTACTAACATGTCCTAGTGTAGAATTAAATTTATTTTCCCCTGACAGAGTTTTAGAAAGAGTCAATGTCCCAGAATAATTTTGGAGGAAAAGCAAAAGCCACAAAAGAAAGAAAACTTCTCATTTCCTGCTTAATTTTTCTTTGTAGAAAATTACTTTCTTTCTCTCAAACTACCCCCTTTCTGAGAAAAAACATGCACCATTCACAGCTGCTCAGTACACCAACTTATGAACTAATATATTGGTTAATTAATATATTCTTATTAGAAAAAGACACAGATATCAATGTTAGATAATGATTTGTAAATGGTTTCTATGCTGTGAACTATAACTTACATTCCCAGTAGGCACTGAAATGAAGGATAAACCTCAGGTCTTCTGTGTAGTTATTAGTTAATGACACAAAAGGTTGTGTGTTCATAATTTGTCCGTTCTCTTGTTTATCTTTAGCCTCATAAAAATTAGCATATAAAGCAGATAACATGGAATCCAGGATAGTCATTTTTACCCCTGATGTCAGCAGCTATCAAGAATCTGAGCCTGACTTTGCCCACACTTAGTGATTCAGAGCCAACACATAGCCAGAGATGTGCATGACTAAAAACTCCCCTTTTTTTCTACATTCACAACTTTTTTGCAATGGAACCAGTGCAATGGAACTGGGACCCAGATTCTGGTTTCAATTAGAGTGACCTAATTTACCTGTCATCAAACTTTAGGTTTACCTCACTGTAATAGAGATCAGGATCTTGACATAATCCATATATGCACCCATATAAATGTACCAGTAACTAGTAAGTGAGAACAAAACTAACATCTTAATGTCTTTATTTCCATTTGTAGCTTGTATGGTGAATTTATTGCAATGCTAAGTGCTTTTTCTCATGTCCTTATTTTATTTCCACCTTTGTTCTTCAAGTGGGTTATTGATTTCTCATCTCTTTAAATGTTGCATGATCTGGCAAGCCAAAGGGGATGATTTTAATGATGAGAACATCACCCCGAAGAGCAGAACTAAAGAAATGTCACTTCTGGGTGAGCTTGTTGTCACATTAACAGTGCTGTTGTACCTGAAGAACCCCAAACACTTTCACAGGCTACTGTCAAAGGCAATTGATGTTAAGAAATGCCTACCTGAAGACAGCAAGGCTCAGGGACCAGAGCACTAGTGGTTTCCTCAGTTCAAATTTTGCTCGTTTGTTCATTAGGTGCCGACCACCAAATATAAAGGCAGCATAGAGAGCTGAAAACAGGAATGATTTCTTCCTGCAAAACAAAACAAAACAAAACAAAAACACCTGTCAAATATTTAATTTGTAGGAGATACACAGAAGTCACATCTGGACAGAACTGCTAAGGGTTTGTGCATTTCCCTGAAAGGAAACTCTTTTGAAGACACTCCTGCAGCTCAGCTGAGATTATCATTAGTGCCTGAACTTAATGCCTGCACAGAAGGCCAGGTCCAGGCAGATGCAGAACTGACCCTGGGGAAGTTCTCCTGAGAAAGCACAGCCAAGTTTGGCTCCCTTTCTCCCCCAGTTTCTGAAGGCAGAACTCCTGTGAGGAACAGAATCGATGTTGCAGAGCCCAGATGTGCTGCTGCAGGAACAACACGGCTGACACTTGAACCAGGTAACAAACTTTTAGAGTAGATTTTTTCAGTTGGGAGCTTACAGCAATCACCTTGTCCAAATGCCTGAACAATTAAGGACTGACCAAATTAAACCATGTTACTAAGGGCATTCCCCAAATTCCTCTTAAACACTGGCAGGCTTGGGGCACTGACCAACTCTCTAGGAAGTTTCTGGCTCATATTCATATTGTCCTTGGTTTCCTGCAGGCTTCTTGCTACCTGGTAATTTAGTTTCCCATTGGTTTTCTCCAAGAGGACACTGAAAACTGCAGCACAACACTAACAATCTCATGAAAAGCAGAAAAACAGCAAGGGGGGGGTCAATAGCTCCATTGAGCAGGAACTCGGTGGCATCACCCTGCGGCACAAGCCCTGCCTGTGGGTGACTGTCCAGGCAATCCAGGGAATCTGCTGAAAAGCCAAGCAGGGCTTTGTTTGGGAGCTTCAGCAACACTCTTAGAAATGCAAGTTTTATTTTTTAAACTGCCTGATGGTTGTCCAGCTCAGCAATAATCAGAAAACATTTGAACTCTGCTACTATAATTTGCTGCAAATCAACCACGAGAGCTCGAAAATAGATTCAGCCTGGGATTCCTTCCCACACATCACAATATTATAAAGAGTCAGAATCAGGATGCACAGCATTAATGGTGGCCCTGCTGGATGGGTGTACATTTAGGAACAGATTTTATCTAGAAAATTTGTAATTATATACACAAATATCAGTGGGCTATGGCTCTACAGCAGGAGGTGCTGGTTCATTTTGGAAAAAGAAAGACATAAAAGATGTCAAAACATCCCAGAAAAGATGGCAGCAAGCTAAAAGATCCTACATTCCTTTTACCATTGGGAAGCCCAAGCTGACAGACCTGTGGTCAGGGCACAGGATGCTGAGTGGAATTCCCACAAGGGGTGAGGTTCTCTCACATTGTGCTCCTCCAAGTTTTAGTAAGATTTTCAATTGAACATTTATTTATGTTACTTCACCTCAAGAAAAAGACAACTATTGGTACAAGCAGATGCCATCTCCGGGTTCTTCCATTGGTATTAGGTGGCTGAGGGTACCCAAGGCAAGGGGAATGGTCAGCACAGAATGGTTCTGAAAGCCCAGAAGTGTGTGCAGCACAGCACAGAGTGTACCTGGATCCAGTGCCTGGATCACAAGCTCCTCAAAGAAGAAGAAATTTCTTGTGAGGTCCACAAGAACTAAGAAATTCTGTAGCAGCACACCTGGTTGGGTGGATGAAGAAAGCACATGCAGCCTTCATGGAGATAAATGAGTTTGGTATCAGTCTGAAAGCTAAGTAAAAGCAAAGTCCAAAGAGACGTGTATGTCTGCAGCTGGATGCCATTTTCTGCCAGCTGAGAAACTTCTCTGTTTCTGTTGATATGTTTATAGGTCTGAGAAGCTGTACCTGACTGGAGCTTTGCACTGAGGAATGAGGATCTGGTGCCAGTGGTCCCCTGGGGGAGCTTCTGCATCTGCACTGGAACCAAGCCCCAGGAAGACCAAGATGACCACAGAGCTGGTGCTCCCTCACCTTGTTGATAGAGATGGTCCAATTGCTATGGCAATGTTTATCACAAGCAGGTCTTGAAAACCACAGAGCTTTGGCCCTTATTCATCTGGTAATAAAATAAAAAAAAAGCCATTCCTTTTCACTTCTATGTTCTTCAGTTTCCCAGTCAGGGAAGGGGCAGAATTAACACACTGGGCAGAGTGACTGCAGTTTAGTTTGGCAGGAGGTCAGCAAATAGTTGTTAACCAGTCCGGGTAGGGAATGAACCACCTCAAACTTGCTCATACTGAACTGCCTGTTAATATTTACAGGTTGTGGGACAGAAGCAGACTCTCCATGTGAGGTGGTCTGTGTTCCCAGATTTTTCCCTCTGCAGCCTCTTCAGCACCAGCATCCCCGAGCAGCCTGGGCATGGGAAGGCAGCTGGAGTGTGATGGGCTGTGCCCTGGTCTGCTGCACCCTCCTGGTTGTCCCAGGCCATGGGGAGAGGTTTTTTTTCCACCAAAACCTGGGCTTGCAGAGCACCCAAAGCATGGAGGGACACATGGGTGGCCACTCCAACCAGGGCACCCACAGGGACCCCAAAGGAGGGAGCTTGGGAGCTCATGGCAGTGCAGTGGGAACCCCTCCTGCCACAGGCATGGTCTGGGATTGCACTGGTCTGTCTTGCACTGGAACTCCAAAGCAAGTGAGAGCAGTACAGGGTGACATCCCCAGCACCACAGGAAGCATCTCAGGGCCAGGGAAAAGAATGTCACCCGGTGCACACATGCAGGCACCCACAGGACATGGGCTCTGCTGGCTGGCCCAGGGGGAGCTCAAGATTTAAGAGCAGCAGCTAAGAGATATTTTGTGGGAAGGCAAACAGGCAGGAAGCACTTCCGTTCTGGATTAAATACAGCCAAGACATCAACTTATAATGGTTTGACTTCAGTTCCAGCTCAAGTAAAAAAAAAAAAAAAAAGACCAAGCTGAATGAGTTAGCAGCTCAGGTTTGTGCTCTGCCTGACTCAATTCTTCCTGGGCAAGCTATTCCATATATTTACACCAAGTAATATTTCATTTGGCTTCTTACTACTGAGACTACTTTTAGTGAGTTCAGTCATTCTAATGAGCTTAATATTCCACTAATTAGGACAGATAAATTTTAGGACACTTTTTAAAAGCTTTGTAATGAGGTCAGCAATGGTAAATGGTATTCCCCCAGCAGAGAGCTTTGTGTTGGCAGTGGCAGACATGGGAAGCTGTGGCTGTACACACAGAGAGCAGCTGTGAGCAGTTTCAGGCAAGGAGGGATGCAGTAATATTATCTCCTCTCAGAATTAAACATGATATTGAATAAGGATTAGGCTGATTTTGAAATCACCTCTCTTTTTTTTGACACCTGCAGGCAACTTTTATTCTTTGCATCCAAAGGACCTGGAATTTTCCCCTCTGCAGCATGATAAAGCTTAAAAGGACTGGGTAGTCCAGGTGATATAAAGGGGTTGCAGAGGTATGTACTCTTAACATAACCTGTTTCACTGCATTACTGGTATTAACCAGTTTCCTAATAGTGTTTTTATGATGGATTTTCCTGCAATATTTGTAACTACATCCTGTTTCCTGGGCTAGTGACACAAAGCAATGGCAACCTGACAGCAATGAATTAGATCTGTTTTTATCCAAAAGAAGCTAAAATAAAATGAGTCTTTTTAAAGGCAGTTTCAGAGTTGTTCTACAGCACTGTAACTTTTCATTACTATTATCTGGAGAGAGACTAGGTAAAGCAAAACAACAACAACAAAAAAACCACTTGAAATTAAAAAAGAAAAAAATGTAAAGACCCCCAAAGTAATTCAGTAGCCAAATCACATCCAATAACTCCAGCATTAGCACATTCATGTGTTTGTCTTCAATCCTGTTCTGCAGGGTAACAAAGTAGACACAAAGACAGGGCTGCCAAATCCTTCACATTTTTCTGGCATTTCTGTTTCTCACAGTTGTCTCCCACCTTCCTACAGTTTCAGACTTGAGGGACTAAGTACTGTCACTACTGAACACAACTCCATCTTTCCCCATTGGAAGTTGCCAGCTCTTTTCCCCAAAAGGGAAGCACGGGAGTTTTATGGAGAATGTATAAAATGTTCTTCTTGGGTTGGGGGTTAATTCAGGAACTGCAGAGAAGAGTTTGGGGCTAGCAGAGAGATGGCCATATCATGAGGCAAGGGGACAGGCAGAAGCAGGTGACATGATGGGAGAAATAGAAGAGAAAGGATGAATGGTAAGGATGGGAACAAATGAGGGGGAATGTCAGTCAAAAGATGGATGTGGATACAGGACCAGCAAGGAAAGGAAGGAGTCTTGGAGCAGGGAGAGAAGCAGCATGGCGAGGAGGGATATTACAAGAGGAGTAGATTCAAAACAATTGCTAAGGGTCCTTAATTCTGCAAAACTTCAGTACTGGAAAGAAAAGCAAAGCTCAACTATTGTTTCCTGGCAGAACTGTCTGAACCCTGCAGATTATTTCCTGATGTGTGTTTTCTTTCTCTGCTTAAGCCCTTGGAGGGATGCTTCTTGCACCCAATGGACTCAGGCTACCCACACTGGGCACAGAGCTTTGGTAACACTTCCAAAAATCCCAGAGCAGGGACAAGAGGCATTATCATCCCCTGGACCACACAGCCCATGGGTTCTGTTTCTCCCTCTGCACTGTGTAAACCAAAGAGAAGTGATATGTTTTGTTTTTTTTGTTTTTTTTTTGAGGAGAGATGAAGGTCTGGGCACTGATGTGCTTTTTAGAAGCTGAAAAACTTTGTTAGGTCTGGCCTAGAGCTGAGGAATGGAGACAGGAAAGAAGAAAAGGAGAAGTGTAACTGGGAAGCACAAGGCAGAAACTGGGGTGATAAAGAGAGACAGAGGAAACCCACACCACCAGGAACAAAGCTTCTCCTTGGTCAAAGCCAGGGAATCTTGGCCAGGAAAGCCCATTTAGGCACCAAGGAGCAACAGGGAGAGATCACTCATCAAGCCTCAGGCAGGAAAGCAGAATACAGAGAGGGGCAGCAAAATAATCCAGAGAGATAAACAGACTGCTAAGGAGTAGGAAATCCTGAGTTGCCCAGAAGTGTGTTAGTTATAAAATATGGAAAGCCTAAGAATTACCACAGCATCCTCAAACAAGTGGCTAAAGCCTGAAGGTAAACCCCACAGGCAGAGACATCCTGGCTTCTGTTCCAAAGTGAAACAGCCCTGAATTTTGCAGTGCTGCTGAAGAAAGTGGTTTCAGCCCAGATGCACTGTTTGTTTTTCCCCTGAAAACAGGAGCTGAGTCACTGTTGTGGAGTTCTCTGATGTTAATGAGTAAACTGAGATAGAGATGCATGCTATAAACTTAATATTTCCGTGTAATTTTCTTTAATAACTGAAGAAAATGCTTATAGAAATGCACAAAGGACAACCTTATTATAGATATTTTAACTATTCTTGATCACATAACACAGGACTATGGTCAAAACAGCATTCAGCAGGGGAGTAGTAATGTGAGGCAGTATTATCACCCTCTATTTACATTCTACAGGGTTTTCAAAACTTTTTTTTAAATGAAGATGTATTTTACTTTGTGCAGACATAGTTCATCCCTAAATTCATTACCAGATTTTCATGTGCTGTGAAGGAATGACAACAGGAAAAAAACCCAGCAGAGTGCTTCTGGCAAGTAAAAAAGCAATTTCAGGCTCTCCAGTGTTTCTTTTGGCCTTCTTCATCAGGATTTTAATTTAAAATTATATTTTAAAAATATATTTTACTGAAAAGAAAACCAAAAGAATATCCAGGATGCTCAATAGGATGAAAGATAAGGCCCTCTTCTTACTGCTTTCTCCCAGCTTGCAACGGAAAGCAAAACCCACTTGTGTTTATAATTGAATTTCCTAATTTAAGAGACTATTTAAAGTGCTTTAACCTTCACCAGTGTAAATCACACAGCACACCCATGTCCATGGCTCACAAGTGGTGGCTGGTAGCCATGACAAAGTTACTTCTTCTCTGGTGCTATTTAAAAATCACATATTCTGTATGTATGAAAAATGGTATGAAAACGTTTCTCAGTCTCTCAGGCTAAAATTCAGGGTCTTTTTTTTTATTTATTTTTTTTTTTTCAGACAGAAGAGGCAAACTCAGCTCTGAAGTATATGAAGTTCCTTGTTCTTTATAAGTCTCATAGAGGCTTAATGGGACAAACCACAACCCCCTAAGAATCTGAAAGCTGCAATCACACATATAAGCAACATCACCAGAGAAAAGTAACCCTTGAATGGAAAGAACTTCCAAAACTTTGGGTTTTGAAACCACCTCACCAAAATTTTGTCATCATTGAAGACAAATCAGCTTTGTCTCTGGCTCTGCCTCAGATTTCCTCCACTTTCAAGATAATGTAGGTCAGGAGCACTGCTGTTCTGATAAAAAACTACAGGACTTTCACTTCTAATTTCATCAAAGTAAATTTAAACCCCTGGCTTCCACAATAAAAACCTGGAGCTAGTAAGCAACATCCACTGAACTTTGGGACTACTAACCTACATCTCTCCCAGCTGGAGTCATTCTGTTTGTACCCACATCTCACCTGAAAGTGATTAATGAAGATGGTAGTGGAGGTATGTGATGTAATATGAAAATAACAAGATCTCTGTACTGCCCCACTCATTTGATCAGCTTTATCTGATCAAATCAATCAATGGTTATGAAATTCCATCAGCTTACACTTATAGGAGTACATCAGCAGACGGCCTTTCAGATCCAGGAAGATGTCTGAAGTGACTCACAAATTTTATTTAAATAGACAAGCTATGCTTTTTTCACTGCTTTGGGGATATTTATTTCTTTCTTTACCAGAATGCAACACAACATTACAAGGAACACATCAGTAAGAGTACTTTACCAAGGCTACTTTTGTCCCTGTGTCTGCAAGAAGGCCTATGGACCACAGTAGACTCTCAACCATGAAAATGCAAGTTGAAAATACAACATGTAAACAGTCTTGGAAATACTGTCTGTTTGATTTAAAAAAGAATATTTAAGCAGGAAAAAAAAATAGCAGTCACACAAGTGAAACATGGAAAATGCAGGAACTGCAAGGGAGGAGAAGTGTGTTGGTTTTCTACCTATGACCCCAAAGACATTCCAGCCTACTTTGCTCTTTTCCAGCCTTCTCCAATCCAACTTCAGAAAGTGATGTTGCTACAAATGCCAGTGGATTGAAGAAACACAAACAACAAAACCAGTTCTGATTTTCCTAGAGCATTCCCAGCCAAAGAAACCCATGCAAGAGTCTCCCATGGAGCAGAGCACAACCTTGGAAACTGGGCAGCCCAAAGTCATGTATAAATAAGCCCTTACAGCTAGAGCTTGGTGACCATGCTATGGAAAGGATCACTCCATAACTCTTCCAGTGCTGGAAAGCAAATTATCCTGGAAGAAACCAAACTGAAAGGATGCATGAAAAGCATAATAAATCAGAATATACACTTACTACCCTTCTTGTACCCATCCAAAGACCTAAAACTATACAGACAGCCCAGAGCAAGGCAGCAATGCTATTCTCTGGCCCAGGGAATAAAAGGGAATACTGGTACCAGTGATACTGCAGTAATGGAACTGTAGAAACAAATATCTTGCTTTCAGACCCTGTAAATACTCAATGTCCCGTGGAAGAGATGAGAGTGAATGGAAGTGAATCCTATCCTTAAAAAGTTCAGTTTGGTAAAGAAGCAAATGAAAGAATCCTTTCTGGCTTCCTTGAGTGAAGAAAAATCAGGTCATCTGGAGAACAAATGCCTGCTCTGACTGGTCCTGCAATACTTTTTGATATGTAATGTCAAGGGTTCCTTGATGTATCTGAAAAAATCTTCAAGGACACCTGACCCTTGCTGAGAGATCAAGTGACAAAAGATACTAAAGGAAATGCTACAGGGAACCTGGACCTAACTCTTGACTGATAGGAAGCTAGCAAAAAAAAAAAAAAAAAAAAAAAGAAAAAGAAAAAAAATGGGGCAACCTTTTCAACTACCCCTCTAAAACAAAGAACCCTGCCAAACACTCATTTTCCTTCTTACTCCACTGGGAAGCAGGTCAGGAAAAACACAAAGGTGTTCCAGCTTTGCTCAAAACCTGCAACAGGGAGCACATCAGAGGAGCTAGGAGCTACTTTTTATGAGGTTTATGAGCTGCTACTTCTTTACACCACGATGCTCTGCAGCTTGCCCAGTGCATCCAGCAGCAGAGAAGGTGCATGGCCTGGCTACCTTGTCATTAGCAAATGGCATTTTCATGAACTAAACCTCACCACTACTTACGTAAGAATTTTATGCTTTTCATTCCCAGCAGAGGCTCTGCTCTCCAGACAAACCTGCTAATAAATTTGCCAGTGCTTTCAATCTGTCACTACTCCCATGTCACTGATTGTGACCTTGTAGATTCTTTGTTAAATCCAGAATTACTCTACTTGAGAGCAATCGAGGCAGGAACTTTAAAGCAGACCCTTTCAGAGATAAAGGAAGAGGCAAACTGGCATGAATCCACTCAGATTTTTTGAGGAGAGAACATAAAACAGAGTGACAAATTCTGCGAGCAATAAACCAGCAGAAAAAAATTTCTAATTACTGCCAGTTTTCAGAATCTGATGTGGGCAAAATTTAAGAGGGAGGATGACATTCCTAAAACTCTACTGGAAATGATGATGGGACAGAGAAGTGGAAATGAAGATGGGTTCCTACAGGAAGGCTGGACAGGGACTGTGTACAAGAGCTTGTAGTGACAGGATGAGGGGCAATGGTTTTAAATTGGAGAAAATTAGATTTAGATTGGATGTTAGGAAAAAATTCTTTACCATGGCAAGTTTGCAAACCTATGATAGGCCCACAAATAGGTAAAAAAATTCTGCTCTAGTAAAAAGTCAGGCTACAGATAGTATAGTACAACACCCTCCATTCTCATCACCTATTCTTACCACTTTCTTTCATGTGGCTGTTGGAAGATTACCAAAAAGTCTGCCTCCTGCATCTGCCCACTGTCTGTCATGTTATGATCTGATGTTGTAACCAGGCAGGAACCCATTTACATCAGTAGCTCATTCAAGGATGCTTTGTTGCTCAGTTTCTTCCTTCATTTGCAAAGGGAACAGAAGAGTCTCTTGTCACCCAGGTGCAAGATCTGGTGGGCAACAGATTGAGGCAAAAAAAAAGTGATCTTCCTAAAGATCACTTCCTAAAGATCCTCTGCCAGCAGCTGAAACCAAAAACCCTCCCAGACAGCACTCACCCTCACTCCTCCAGCACCTGGCAGACCCGTCACACCACTTGGACACCCTGAGGTTGGGCATCTCCACACCTTCCTGCTAAAACCAGCATGATCCAAGCACCTACCCCCATTCCCATGGGCTGAGCACTGCAGCTTCTGTGCAATAAGTACACATTAACTCTAGCTTGCTTTTACAAGCCTCTCTCCTTGGGAAAGGTAAATGCAATCTCTTTGAGGTTGGTAACAATAAACGCAACTGCTTGCCACCCAGCTAACCTAAGTGGCCAAGGAAAAAGCTGGAACACTGGGCATTCAACAAGTTTTTCCACTTTTATGACACCCTAGAGCAAATGGCAGTTTGCTGATGTTTACTGCTTTCACTTTGGGGTTTGCCTTCCTTTAGCTGCAGTCTGCTTTGAGACTCAGGGGTGTAAGCACACTGGAACGTGTATCAGAGAGTTTCATAACTTCCCTGTGTCTGGACCAAGGTTTCATTCCAGCATGTTTCCCAAAAAGCAGCAAGTCTTGGAATCCAAAATACCAAAAGGAAAGAGTTTACTCATGTTTTATGGACCGAGGTCAGCAATTCCTCTTTTGCCTCGTTGTGAGTTTTTTTTTTTTCCTACTTTATTTTTATTTTTCTTTCTCACTGGGACCCCAGCCCATTAAAAACACAAATATTTCAGATACCTTGACCTCCACCAGTGGTGACTGACAAACAAAGAGACATGCATCCTAGCTGTGGTACTGCTGTCTTGGGGCCAACCTGTACCAGCAATGGGCTTGGCACAACCTCTGCTTTGATGCTTTGGGGCTCTGAGTCCTTATCTCGATTTCCACATGGAAATTGCCAACTCCATCATGAGGTGCCTGTGTTTGTGTATTGGGAAAGGTGGCAGAAGTGATGAAAAATAAGCAAGTTCTCTGCCTTTTAGTGAGAAGGCACAAAGTCCATCCTCAAAATATCTTTGAGTTCAGCAGTTTCAACCCTGTGGGCAGCATTGAGCTGGCACAGAGCCCCTTGGGTGGGTAGAGCCCATGCTGCTCCCATGCCCTGACCAGCAATCCCAGCAAAGCTCCTGTGTCCTTCACCTGAGCAGAGATTAGCAAGCATCAGAGGTTGGGCCAAGCAAAAACACACTCAGTTTTGTGATTCATTGCAATTTATTTGGTTTAGACCTGCAGTTTATGTTTTAACTCCTCTAGCTACCGAGCAAAATATAATCAGCACCTGATCTGCCTTAGGTGTTTAGCAATCTCATAGGACACTGGTGACTTGGTCAAAAAGGTTTCAAACCTCTAGTTGCAGAAGTTTTGGGGATTGAATTCTTATAAATATAGCTTTGAGCTTCTCATTCACATTTATGAAAATTGCTGGATCCATGCTATAGCTGCCACTCCACCCATCCTGCCCCACCACTGGTAGCTTTTGCCCTAAATAAAAGAAGGGTGTTGCATGGCTATAAACCAGATGATAGATCTAGCTAGGCTTCAGTCACAACAGTAGAAATCCTTATTACTTAAATTAGCTGTTTGTGTATTTAAAACTGTGCTGATATACACCAGATTCCCTATAGCACTCTAACACATTTTATTCATGTCCCAGAACTGCTCTTTTCCTTGGGTAGAGGGAAGAATAACTCCCACCTCCATTTCCCACTCAGCCCTGTTAAATTATAACAATGCTACCAATAAAAACCAAGTAATACTGATAATATGTAAGTAACACCCTAAATGATCCTGTTAAACAATAATTGAAGAAAAAGGGTTCATTCACAAAGCAGGTAAGCCAACAGCACTGCTACATTTGCATTCAGAGAAAGACTGTAAACTTCAAGGAAAAATATATTCAAATGATTTGGCTAAATCTGGTGCTCACAGCTTCTGCTAGATTGACACCTTTCTGAGAAAACTCACTAAAATATATTGCTTCTACCTGACCTCCTAGAGCCTACAGATTACAGGTGTTAATAAGCAGGAGTTTAGGAACTCCTTGGGAACAAGAAAAGCTGCTGCTTCTCTTCCTCAGTGTGGAATAGCAAAGCATTTTAAACCGTGGAGTGGTTTAACCATAGGGGTGGCATATTAAGCAGCCTTCTGGCCAATGTCCTGCAGCCAAAATGTGAAAGTCCTAGGATGAAACTTATTCAACCTGCAACTAATATAACCCCAAAGTGGCAGAACACATGCTTGACTTCCTGAGAGATGCTGGCATGGAATTTTCTTGAATGCTGGTCCATTTTGGACAGCATGAACAGTCCTGGAAAACCATCCACATCCAGGGCTCCCTGAGCCCAACAGGACCAGGTATCCTTCCCACAAGGAGGGCTCCTTCAGTGTTTACTTGGTTCCCCAGCAAAACTCCTGAGCTCTCCAAATGGCCTGTCTGAGGGAACAACTTTAGTCCAAAAAGCTGTGGTTCTTCCCTCATGCAAGTCAAAGTTCTGCATGAGACATTTTAAGTGATTTCAGGTCAGCCTCCTTCATAGGCAGCTCACCTAGAACTGCTCAAATGACCCAAACCTCATTCTTAGCCCACCTGGAAAAAAAAAAAAAAATCTCTGCTTCCCCTAAATTAAACATTTTTCAAAGAGGAAAACTAAGCTGGGGAAATATTTGGCTCTTGTGGGTGTGAGGAAAAGGAGAGCAGATGGGCAGCAAGAAGGTTGGGAAAGGGAAGTTCCCACAGCTGCCTGCTGGCAAGGGACATCCATGGTTGCTCCCAGGGCTCCCTGGCTTCCAAGTGTGTGTGTCACATTGAGTAAGTCCATACCTGACACTTTCTAAAATGTTGCTTTCATGCTGTGCCTAGGGGCAAAACACAGGGTGCTGCAGCCCTTCCTGAAGCTGTCAGGACTGGACTAAAAATTTGGAGTAAAAAGGTGGAAGGAAAAACCCTAAGGAAACTAAAGAGTGAAGGCAGATCCTCTTTTCTTTCTTTCTTTCTTTCTTCCTCTCCCTCAATTCTAGACTTGTTTAGCAAGACTCTCCTCGATGAATTTTCTTCTATAATTAACAAATGAAAAGGAAACATGCTTCTCTGCATTAAAAAAAAATTACCACAGCTGCCTTATGCAAGCTATTTCCATTTTTAAGACTGGGAAAAACCTTTGCTGCCTCTTCTTAAATACAGTCTTACTTTTCAGCCTTTTCTAATTTGGAGGGAAGAGGGGAAGAAGTGAGCGTCTTAAATTATTGAGGATTTCTGCATTCATATTAAACCATAAGCATTAGCAAAATAAAAGTGAGAAACAGTCCCTAGAACACAGGCAGGGGAAAATCTTTCACAGGGGGTAGCTGATCTTGCAAGGGCTGAAAGACTGTCCTGACCCTCAGCGTGTGCTAATCGTACATATTTAAAAAAAAAATTTAAAAATCTCTTGATGCTTTATACAGGCTCACACAACTCTACTACATGGGTATTAAAAAAAAAACAACAAAAAACCAGAACTGGGAGGCTGACTTTGTGCTCACGCAAGAGGGAAGGTGAGGAAGGTACATAATCTCTCCATGTTTTTTGGCAGCAGAACAAACCCGCAGACGCCAGCGAGGACTCCGCGTAGGCAGGAAGGCAGCTCCCAGCCATGAGGCCATCCAAGCTCTGGGAGCCTCTGCTTTCCAAGTGCAAAAAAGCTTTGCTGGCTTTACAGATGGAGAAGATTGGGAAAAAAAATATAATTAAAGACTGGGTGAGAGGCTGCCTGACTCGGCAGGTCCCTCGCAATGGGAAACTGGGCTTTGGCTTGGGCATTCCTGCCTACACCCTGTCACCTCCAGGTGACTGGACTGAAAGTGGTCATGGGGAACATAGACCCAAGAGAGGAAAGGCTCAGCAGTGCTTGGCATGGCTGGGTGTGATGCAGAGTGGCAGAGAAGCCTTGCCTCTACCCTACCAGAGTAGAGCAACCATGCAAACCTGGCAACTTCATTTTTAAAAGCTTCTCCCCTGCTTTCTGGTGCTTGCAGTGCCAATCTAATCCCCCCCAGCTGCAGGGCTGGGATTTGCTGAGCAAGATTTCCACAGTGAAACCCTGACTGATGTTCCTGTGCTGCACAATAGCATAGAAACAACAATCTGTGGCCATCCACCTTCCCAGAAAATGCATCTAGCTGCAGAGCTATCAGGAGAAATTCCATGATGGAAAGAAGGAAAGGAAAAGTAAATCTGCAAGCATTAAGAAACAGAGAGATTATGTCTGCCCTTGCACAGCAATATAGTGACTGTCAGCCCAGCCCACTCACTATATCCTTCTCTGCATCCCTTTGCATCTCTGCAGCCCTCAGTGGCTCTTCTGGATCCCTTTGTCCCCATGGCCCCTAAGACCCAGGCTATCTGAACCACTCTGACCCAGTGCCCAGGAGCTGGGAGGAGGCCATGGACCAGTACTTTGGAGTCTGGGACAGACTGGAGTGGCTACAGCTGCCCTGGCATCAGGAACAGTGGGGATCCCAAAGAGTTCCCTGGCAGAGAGGTACCACACCAGGGCCCTCAGACCCATGGGATTTGGCTGGAGGGATGAAAGCTGGTGGTTCAAAACAAAGAAATTAAACTGAGCATTCCTTTGGGGCTGACTCAGAGCAGAAGTGTAGCCTTTTTACTGGACTGAGCTTCCCATCACCCCTGTGTTGATCTCCCCCTCAGGCAGAACCAAGCATTTTCCCTGAGATCAGGTTCCTGCACCATCCCAAGCCAAGCCCAGCTTTGCTCAGCCATCACTCCACATCTCTGTAGCAACACAAATGGTTTAGAGGGCTCCGTTTCAGAAGGCAACTCAGAGCAAAATGTTGAAACACCTCACCTGCAGAACCTCACCAAGCTGTGCCTACATGCAAACTCCTTTTCTTTCTTTTATTTTTGCTGACATGCTTTGCTGCATCAGTGACTTGATTTGGCTGTATTTCTGGGAAATAAATGGCAAGCTGTTAGCTAGCCCATTCCTAGTAAATATGTTATTTGATATAAAAGCACATTTTTGTTTGGCTTGGTTTGGAACAGTGGCATTTGTTCTGCATTACCACAGAAGAAAATACAGATTTTAGGGTTTGGTTCTACACTGTGTGCAGAAAGGTTTGAGAAAGGGAGCCTGGCTCTTAGAGATGAGAGATGACAGGATTTATCTGAGATGGAAGCCTTGATAACGAAAAATTTTTACCAACTGATGCTGGCAAGTCTTTTGTAAGCTCAGCTGCTTTCCCAAGGGAATTCCTAGAAGACAGCACTGCACTGGTGGCATTTGGAAACCTCAGCCATGGCTGTAGTGGTCACCTGGAATAGCTGAAGGGGAATTAACTGAGTCACTCCAGGTCTGGTCAGCCCCAGGTCATGGCTGAGGTGGCACCGTGAGATGAGACCTGTCCTCATCCACGTGCCAACAGGGTCATCAAACTGGTGTCAGCTGTAAATCTACATGGAGAAGAAGCTCTATGCTTTTTCCTCATAATTGTCTACCTGTGACCATGAAAAAGCAGCATTCACAGAGGTTACTGCAACTTGCTGGGCAAGGATGGGAGGGAATGATGCTCACTTAGGCCATAAGCTGGGCAAAAAGCATTTATTTCTACAGTTGGGAAATACAGCTCAGCAACTCTAAGCCAAGCACAAATGCTGCAGGCAAAGCTGCTCTCCTGCCTGTCAAATAAACATATTTGTAGCCTGTTGTCTTTATCTGCACAGGCCCAGTGGGAAATAACCAAGTCAGGCAGCCAAACGCTGCCAGTACACATGGTGAAACTGCAGAGAAGCCATGGAAATGATTAGGTCTGGTCCAGAGCTCAGGGCATTAATGGAAAATTCCCTGCAATTTCAGAGTATTTTGGGAAAAGTTGCATGTTAGTTGAAGGTTTTGTCATTTGCAATCCCTAATGCAGCAAAGCATGAGAGCTTTAAAAAAATCTAATTTCATTTCTTACTCCCCCACGTTCCTCTCCCAGTATTTTTTCTGGATCAAGCAACCTTTCTCATGGAACAGCTCAGCTTTTAGTGATCTCTCCCTTCTGTATGACCCCTTCACAAGCAGAGGTGGATTGGACAAGTCTGTTCATTCCCCTGGGGCTCTTTGCAGTATTTCTGAAGTGTACAATGCTGTTCTTTGCTGACTTCGCTGGCAAAACTGCCACTCCCTGTGCAGGTGTGTTGACTAGATCTGTATTGTTTATTAAGTGAAAAAGAAACATTAAAAAAAAAGTCATTCCTCATCTAAAAAAAAAATAAAAATCACTAGCTTCCAAGAGTGAGTTAAACAAAGGTATCTAAAAATGGGGGAGTTCCTTCTTTGTCAGGAGACAATTCAGGACAATTACAACCTCTGCATTCTTATGGCAGTCATTAGCAGGGAGCCAGAAGGGGACAGACACCCCTGCAAGGCTTCCTGCTTCCTGGAGATGATGCTTCTGTGACTCCCACCCATTCCATATGGATGGTGCCACCCCTGCTCCATGGCTTAACTTCCTCCCAAAACAAGATAAGAAGACCCCAGGCTGCTGAGGAATGCTCCCAATGAAGTAAAAGCAAGGTGCTCTCTGCTAAAGAAAAAAAAAAAACCAAACCAAAAACCAATTTGTCTCTTTCTATTAATTTTTGGCATGTCCAATATATCTGAGCCCATTACAATTAATTTCCTTGGCATTTGTGGCAAGACCAAATTTGCAGGAATGCCAAATAATCTGTGCTGTGAATCTCAAT
Source organism: Heliangelus exortis (assembly GCF_036169615.1). Lineage (NCBI taxonomy): Eukaryota > Metazoa > Chordata > Aves > Apodiformes > Trochilidae > Heliangelus > Heliangelus exortis. Next base: position 4,046,222 of record NC_092425.1, read on the forward strand.
TGTTACTCCTGTAGGGTTCCCTTGCAACAGGACTCCAGAGGAACAGAAATAAAGCAGAATTTACAAGGAGCAACAGTTACTAAGCTTGAATTATGGTTAAAGACAAAGCTGGTTAGATACAGCAGGTATGTTACATATTTAACTACCATCTCATTAACTTCATTGCAGGGCACTTGAAATATTTCAGTTTAGTTACCCAGATACAGAACAAGTCCATAATTAATTTTTCAATGTCTGCCTTATCTTCCCCAATTTTGGAGACACCATCTCCTGCAATGTGGCAGTAACATAACTCTGTTTGCTAGAGCTTGTTAACAACAACAAAAAATAAGGTAGCAAAGCCAGAAATATTTTTTTCCACAGCTTCTCAGACCTGTGCAAGAATGCCACAGCATTATGAGCACATAAAGACATGTTAATATGGATAGAGTCACAGTCATAAATACCATTTACTTTTACTATATATTCCTATACAGTCTATTTCCTAACAGTGGGCTGTTTGGAAATGCAGCTGACTTCAGGCTATCATTACTATCCAAATGGGTTCAGCTGCCTCTAGTACCTTTACAACCTTGTTACTACTCACACTCTTCAATGGTTTTACTTCTCTCCAGATAAGGACAGTGACATTTTACACATAGGAGACAGAAGTGCAAAACCAGAGCTGGCCACATTTTTCTTTGCTTTTGAGTCTCTTCTGTCCAACATCAAGAATTAGCAGAAATTAATCAATGACTTCTTCCTCTTTCTCTCTCCTCCTCCACTTGCTCACTTCATGAAAAAGATAAATATATCTTAGACCTGCAAAGCAATTCCTCCTAGGGTCTGGGATTATACATACAGTGCTTTCAGTTTATCCTTAACCCTCTCTCCTTTGGGTCAACCCAGCCAACTCTCAATCCCTATGGGAACACCATAATGGTTTGGAAAGTCCTGAGACTTGTCTGCAAACCAGTTTTATTCTGAGGTCATGCCCAGAGCTGCTCTGCCCAGAAGCAGAGGAACAGGCTCTTTCCCTGGCCCTGCTAAACACCTCTTGGATCATAAAAAACCACACAAGGAGAATGACTCTGAAGCCAGTGGGTACCTTTAGGTGTGGGCCTCCACAGCATCTTGTGGAGCACGTGCAGGTTCAGGAAGACTTGGGAGAGTGGGAAAGGCAAGATAACAGGAATGGCAAATCACAGGCTCCTCAGAGGCAGTGGGACCAGACCTGCCATGCTCCTATTGGGAATGGGAGGGATGTGGTGGAAAAATTCATTTGACCACCTCCTTAGTCACAATCAGATGGAAATTCTCATGGAAATCACCTGAACAGATACCTTGTGAGCTCCAGTCAGATCTCCTCAGTATTCCCATATTTCATTTCTACACATCCAAACCTGATGCTCAGCTGAGTTTGGTTTTATCCAAGTCAATGATAACCCTCCTGTCCTCAACCTCTCTGGTCTTAAAGACTTTGCAGTGTCCCAGGGAGGAAATAAGGCACAAAACATTGCCCAAGACCCTTCCTCTACTCAAGCACATTTCTGATTATTCGTTTCATTAATTGATTGCATTAGGGAAGTGCAGCATGAAGAACACCACAGTTGGGACACATCTGCATTCTCCCTTTTAATACCTCTTCATGATTTGCAATGTATTTCTCTCATTTAGAGGCAGAATACCATTTCCTAGTGCAGACTGAATTTATTCAGAAGCACAGAAGTCACTTGCCTTTACTACTGACAGCTGCACTTCAATGTAATTAGTTTCATGACTATTAATGAAATAACTCATTTGAACTTCTGCCACTAAAATGTTAATGAGTAAGAAGGGTGGTGGTTTGGTAATGGGATAGAGATCCTTTTACAGTTTGCTAGTTCAGATTTGGCCCATGTCCACCATGACCAAAGGTCATTACTACCTGAAGACTGTTTGATAATCTGTGCCAGACGAGTTGCTAGCATTAAGCCCATGCTTAGCAAGAAACAGCTGCACAAAAAAAAAAAAAAAAAAAAGCAGAAAAGCAAAGTGGAGAGAGGCCACTGCATTGTGCTCCTTTTACACAGCTGGGGTCAGAACATTTCAGTCCAGCACCTTACACCAGCAACGAATTCAATGAAGGTAGAAGAGAAATAAATGAAGTTGAGAAAGCTTGTGGATTTTTTGTGTGAGACACAATTAGCCTCTCTGACTCATTGCTGCAGATTGTTTGCTTTCAGCACACTCCTAAAGAGAACTGGAAAAATAAATAAATACTAAACCCCATAAAAAGATTACACTTGGTGTTTCTGCATCTTACCCCATCACCCATTAGGTTCAAAAAAAGCATTTCAGAGGTGACCCATGTTATTCCTGGTATATAGTTCTCCACTGCCACTCCTGCAAACCAAAAGGTTACAGGACTTCCAGTAGTGGCCAACACACATTGCACCTGCTTTTCTATTTGGGTAATGATATAATTCAGACCATACACAAACATATCCCTAAATTAATAAACTCAGCCTGACAAGCCTTAAAAATGATTCCTTCCTCTTCACAGACAGTAAAGAAGGAAATGCAACAAAATTCTTTGCTCAAGGACTTAGGGAACCGCAACAGATTAAGGTTTCATGGGGAACAGTAGGAAGAACAGGCACAATATAAGTACTCAAACAGAAATTCAAACACTGCACTCAAGCTGGCAACCCTTCTCTTATGTACATTTGCTCAACTGAGGTTACAAGTACCTCCAGTACCATATTCCTTTGCATTGCTGTCTAACTTCTGCCTTTACATTGAGTGGCAACACAGCCACAATGACTCCTGAACAAGTCCCCTCCCAAAGCACTGACATTGAAACAAGCAGCCTATTTATGCAATAAATGCAATTCCCTTGCTTTAGCTTTCCCCCTTTTCAGTCTCCTAAGAATGTATTTTTATTTGGACTAGGTTATCTTCTATAAGGCACCACTCATCATTCTTATTGACCATGGAAAATTAAATTAAAACTGCTGAGTGGCACCCAGGCCCCTGTGGATTGGACACTGTGATGGGAGCAATCCTTCAAATGAAGTTATGGGCTATGGTCCTCAAATGTCCATGGGTGCAGGTGCAGGAGAAATGAAATGCTTGTGGAGAGCTGGTATTCCATTAAAGTTTAAAATTAACAATTGAGATTCAGGTTTCAGTTTTGAGCTCATTTTTTTAAAGTCAGATAATATAGGATAGTGATTCTAGCTTGTTTTTTGTTTGTTTTGGTGTTTTTTTTTTAAAAAAGGGGTTCAGATAAGATAAAAATCATTCAGTCTGGACAGCTGTCATACATTTAAATGTATGTATGTATTTATATGGATGTATAACTGGGCTTGCATCAGCAATTGACAATACCTGAAACAGCCAAGAAGAATTTATTGAGCAGCACTGCCTTAAACTTCAAAGGGGACAGTGGCTGTACATGCCTGTGTCTCTCAGATGCCCAAATCTTTGCAGTGAGTCTGGTTTTCAGAGCAGAGCTGATCAGTGCTTTTTGCAAACAAGACTTCCATAAGGTGTTTCTGACTAGAAAATCTACTGGGGAGGCATTCTAACCATCAGCACTTTGGAAACCTTGAGACAGCAGCAAACACACCACGTTAAGCATCTTATTTCATGCACATTTTGAAGGGAAACTTCCAGATTACATCCCATAGCCTTGTAAAGATTTGCCTGCTCAGAAGCAGTCTTTTTCCTCCATTTCCAGCTTTCACAAAAACCACGCGCAGTAGAGCAATGAATGTCAAACATAAAATCCAAACAAACAACTCATTAATTAGTTAAGAACCCTCCAACCCCCACACCAACATAAACAGATGTATTTTTCCCTGTGTTACTCATGCACACAACAATAACCCAGCTGCTCTGAGATTTATTTTTTTTTTTCACCCAACCATCTCCAGGAGGGTACAGAGTCACCTCTGCAGTCCTTGAGCAAAGCCCTGATTGCACCCAGCCTGGGACAGCCTCTCCTGATAAAACCCTTATCACTAAAAAAAGCTCAAACCCAAAAACCTTTGACTGTCTGTTGCACCTTGATGAGTGGTTTGTCCTTTTATCTACCAAGTCATGCTGGCAGTCATCTGAAGTACAACCATATCCAAATTATTTGTTTATCAACCTTAATATGAAGAGATTGGATGGCAGCTTCTGCAACATATTGATAGGGCAAGGCAAAGGTGACAGAAGGGTTGCCTGGGTGTAGGGAAACTGAATCTGAGTTTAGAGACACAGCAGGAAAAAGTGTGCTTTAAACAGCACTGTTTGAATACTACTTTATTCTCTAGAAATGGGGCATTTTATTCTCTATTCATATTTTTCCTCTTTGCCTATTGGCAGCTCTTTTTGGCAGTTTGCAGTGATGATTTCATTTATTTTTTTTTTCAGTGATTGGGATTCTACTAAAGTGAGACCTGCACTTCACAGTTATGTTCCTGAAATAACTTTGAAGAAGAAATAATAAGCCTCCCCTTACTTTACAGGTTCTCTAATACAATGTAAGCAGCTTTACAGGGCTTAGCTAGTCTCTGCTGACCTAACTGCATAGTTTACTCCTACAATAAACTAAAATAAGCAGCCTGCTTCTGCAACAATTGACTAATTAACAGTGATTTTGCTAGTTTCTTATTAAAAAAAAATAAATCCTAGCCTTTCAAAAATCAGACATAGCAAATTACAGTGGATGAGATGCTACAAAGTCAGGCAGAGACATCATCTCAGTAAGCAAATCATTGTTGTACTCAGGTAGATGTGGGGGGGGTACTTGAGGTCTACTTGGGTTTTTTAAATTTTATTTCCAGGCATTTGGTCTTTATTGTTTGTTTGTTTTGATGGGTTGTTGGGTTTTTTTGTTTGCTTGTTTGCATTCTTTGGGGTGTGGGGTTTTTTGGGTTTTTTTTTCTGCTTTTGTTTGGTGGTTTTTTTGTGTGTGTGTGTTTTTGTTTTTGTTTTTTTTGTTTTTTCCTTTGCTTCTAATTTCTCCAGAGCAGACCCTGTGTTCAAATCCCTGCTGGCTGCTGCCTGTGCCTGCTTGGTGTCCAGGGGGGGATCTGTCTGCTCCTGAGTCACCGTGTCCCTGCAGAGAGCATGAGGTCACTGCTAGATCAGAGCAGCAGCAGGGACAGCCAGAAGCCGAGCCAGGCTCTGGCATCATCTTTTACATAAGAGGCAGCCTCCTCTCCTCTGCCTGCCAGAAACTTTCCTGCTTTTGCTCCAGGAGAAGCCAAAAATGGGCTTTTGATTAACAGACATCTTGAGGAAAGATAAGCTCGTGGAATTTACTACCTGGACTATTTATGTCTCTTGTGCAAAAAGGATATATACACTGAATATACACTGCATATATACTGATATCAGGAGGTATTGGGAGGCATTTATTGGGAAAAAAACCAAAACTCTTTTCTCAAACTCAGCTCATCACTCCTGTGCTGTCAGACAGCATTCAGATGGGATGCCCCCAGCCCACCTCCTTTGTGTTCACCCACAATAGAATCAGCAAAGCTGCCTTTAAATTACTATAATTAAAACTTGCAGAGAAGAAACTTCAATTCAGTTCGAGCTACCTGGCAGGAAATTGCATGTTGATGCAACCTGACCTCACAAGGGTTTAATAATTTCCTTTTTAAGGATTTAATTCTACTGTATCTGAAAAACTTGGTTTCTGAAGCCCCAGTGGCAGCTCTGAGGAGGAGTATTTGATCAAAACCATGTCATCCTTTGGCTTTATCCACTCTCAACACTTCTAGCTTTCAGAAAAAAAAAAATGGTTTGCACTCCATAACCAAATGACCACAGTATTTAGTATTTTTCAATTCCTTATTTTCAGAGCTTCATCTCCTGGCTAATTATTTTGGGCAAAAGTAAATGAACATGACAGTCTCAGGGGAAATACAAGGCAATAGTATCCATAACCATTGCCATATCCATAGCATGTAATAAAATAATGTAGGTAAGAGGCTAAATGTACACTTAAGCTCTTCCCAGGAATGACAGCACTAAGAGAAGCTAAAGAGACAGAGCTTGTTTCCAGTGGTTGTTTATGTAGTGACAAATCTCATGGCCCAGAGATGCCACCATCAGTGCTGATAACACCTGAAACACTATGGGTGAGAAAATGTCCATGGGACTTAGATTAATATGATTTTTTGACCTTGCTTCACTCAAGAAATCCCAGAAACTCAAGGCTTCTAGGTAGGGATCCATTCTAGGTAGAATATACATTTTTTCTAAGGACCAATCTCAAGATGAATTGACAGGAAACATTGATGCAAAGACCAAAACCTTCCAAGGTGCCCAAACCTTTCACACTGCACTTTATGTAGCTCTCCACAGGCTTTACAAAACTGGTTGGGATGTGTTTATATTGGAGTGACCAGGATAACACTTCAGGTTTTAAATCAGCTTAAAAGCCAGAAGGAACCATCATCCCAGCTAACTTTCCATGTGCCTCAAGGCCTCACATCTGACCTCAGAACTCCTACACTGAGCTCAAGAGCAAGGTTTGGCTAAGTTGTATCCTCCAGGGATATCTTCTTTTCCTTCCCAATTTTGGATAAAACCAGCAGACAAATGCTTACATTTTTCCTCAGGGCATCTTCAGTGGCCCTTTGATCACCTCTGAGCTCTTTCACAAGTTCTCCAATCTTCCCAATAACATTGTCAATGCCAGAAACATGCATACTTTTTTTTTTTCATTATCCTAAACGAGCTTTTGCTTTTCTTCCATATTTACCTCTTTGGATACAGACTCTAGCAAGTTCTGTAAAAGAAAAAGAAAAGAAAAACCTGACCTGCCCAGAGCAGTAAGAGCTGATGAACTGATGGATGGGCATCAGTTAAACCTTTGGTTTAGTAGTTAGATTGTAGTGCTGGTCAAATGTTGGGACTGGATGATCTTGGAGGTCTCTTCCAACCTAAACATTGTAGATAAGTTGATCAAGTATGGGTTTGGTGATCAGGTAGTGAGGTGGATCAGGAACTGGTTGAAAGGAAGGAGTCAGAGAGTTGTAGTCAATGGGGCAGAATCTGGTTGGAGGTGTGTGACTAGTGGAGTCCCTCAGGGGTCGGTACTGGGACCGGTGTTGTTCAGTATCTTCATCAACGACTTGGATGAGGGTATAGAATGTCCCCTCAGCAAGTTTGCTGATGACACTAAGCTGGGAGGAGTGGCTGACACACCAGAAGGCTGTGCTGCCATTCAGAGAGACTTAGACAGGCTGGAGAGTTGGGCAGGGAGAAACATGATGAAATTCAACAAGGGGAAGTGTAGAGTTTTGCATTTGGGGAAGAACAACACGATGTCCCAGTATAGGTTGGGGGCTGAGCTGCTGGAGAGCAGTGTAGGTGAAAGAGACCTGGGGGTCCTGGTAGACAAGAAGATGACCATGAGCCAGCAATGTGCCCTTGTGGCCAAGAAGGCCAATGGCATCCTGGGGTGCATTAGAAAGGGTGTGGTTAGTAGGTCAAGAGAGGTTCTCCTCCCCCTCTATTCTGCATTGGTGAGGCCGCACCTGGAGTATTGTGTCCAGTTCTGGGCCCCTCAGTTCAAGAAGGACAGGGAAGTGCTTGAAAGAGTCCAGCGCAGAGCTACTGAGATGATTAAGGGAGTGGAACATCTCCCTTATGAGGAAAGGCTGAGGGAGCTGGGTCTCTTTAGTTTGGAGAAAAGGAGACTGAGGGGTGACCTCATCAATGTTTTCAAATATGTAAGGGGTGAGTGTCAGGGAGATGGAGTTAGGCTTTTCTCAGTGGTGACCAGTGATAGGACAAGGGGTAATGGGTGTAAATTGGAGCATAGGAGGTTCAAGTTGAATATCAGAAAAAATTTTTTTACTGTAAGGGTGACAGAGCCCTGGAACAGGCTGCCCAGGGGGGTTGTGGAGTCTCCTTCACTGGAGACATTCAAAACCCACCTGGACACGTTCCTAGGCGATGTACTCTAGGGGGCCCTGCTCTGGCAGGGGGGGTTGGACTAGATGATCTTTCGAGGTCCCTTCCAACCCCTAAGATTCTATGATTCTATGATTCTGTGATTTATATCCTTCAAAAAAGCTCTTTGAAATCCTATTATCTCCAAGCACCCCTGTAGGTACCATTGAAGCCCACAAACACTGGCCATGTGGGCTTGTTTTCTCTACAAGGCACTTTGCTAAAGACTAAAAACATCAAGAAAAACTGGGATTTCATCCCTTCTTGGCTATAAAGAATTTTGAGGTTGATTTTTGAAGTCTCTGTGTCTTCCCCAAAGAATACAAAACAAATACCAAAGTGGTCATTGGCTGAGCAGCACCAGACAAACTGAAAAAATCTTTAAGATACCCACAAAGGTCTGACTGGAGGTCAATTTCAGCCCTTAGGAAGAAATATAAAAAGGAAAACTGAGAAAAAGAAAAAACTTAGGATAGCTACAACTAAAACACCTTAACCACGGGTAAGAACCACTCCAAACAAAGTGCTGAACACATCTTTTCTGTATCCTTCTTGCATTAGGACAGCTGGAGAATCAAAGGAAATGCTATGCAAACAACTCACTACGCAACTTGGACGTGAAATTTTAATTGCACAAAAATAAAGGCCTTTGGCTTTACCATTACAAAACCATTTTTATCTTTGTCCTCTTGCGTGTTTGAATTGCTCTTGATTGTGCAAGGGAACACATCATCAGGTTGTGCAAGTTCCAGCAAGGTGACATTTATTGAGCAAATATAAGTAAGAAACTGAACTTCTGAAATGTTAGATGCTTCAATGGAATTGATGGCTTTCCCATAATTGTTCCAGGCTGGAATGTAAATATTATCCCTTCAACACAACTATGTAAAAAGATGAGCTCTGCACCACGTACACAGAATTTAAAGCATTTTTTTTTGTAGCTATGGATGTATTATCAGTCCAATCTCGTATCTCATGTTGGATGATCATAAAAATGCTTTTTAAGGAAAATTTATGGGGCAGAATCAAAGTGGCTTTTCACTTCTAGCCATGATACCTTCACACACATCTCAATAATATTGAGAAGAATCACATTGTCAAAGAGTGCATATATTGCCAGTCAAACAGCAAGAAAAGAATATTTTGAATTAGAATATGATATTTATTTGTTCCTTCCCTTTCTGTGCCTTATAAAGAATTTTTTTTTTTTTTTTTTTTTTTTTTTTGCTACAATCCCCCTACTGTGTTATTTCCTTGTTTTTCCATTAAAACTCCACTACACACTTGTGGAAAGACCTTAGTCCTCTTGGGCAACTCCAGATTCTTTCTGGCTCATGTACATGCAGTCACAGATTCCTTTCTCAGATGGCTCAGAGCTTATGTATCTCTGAGGTCAAATTAAAGCACGACATAATTCTAAGATCTAATGATCTTATTCACCACTAGTGATCAAATTCACCAGTGGCATCCTGAGTAGAGTTCGAGTGCTTTTAAATCTGCCTTGGGTCTCTTTTTTTTTCATTCAAGAAAGTGGACATTCCAAGCAGCTGCCAAAAGAAAGCTGAGTTTTATGCTCCCCTGCTGCTCTGCTCTGGCTACTCCTATTAATTATCCACAAATTCCTTCTCCTTTCAAGGCTTTATGGATATTTGGATGTCCCAGTTTCATTTCACTGGCACTTATTAAAACTTCAAAGGACTTGCCAGCCTCAGGTGGTCTTTTCTCTTTCTGCTTTGGAGCTGCCATCACCACCACTGTGACACGGTGACAAAGAGGGAGCCTGGAGGCAAGCAGAGCAGCTCTTCCCACGGATGACTCTACCTGATCCGTGTTGATTTGTGCAACACACACAACATCCTGTGTGACCAAAGGGCTGGGGTGGGCACCCCAGGCTCCCCAGCCATGCCGTGAGCCTCCCTGCAGCCAGCACAAACCATAATCATCCCCATCCTTCTGTGGGAATTCCAGCACAGGCAATTCCAAACCCGTACCATCCCGCCTCCCTGGCAAGATGGGCACAATCTCTCTGCAACTCCTCTTGCATAACCCAGGACTGAAGCCAGCCCTCAGTATTTTTAGATGTCAAAGTGAGCTGAAATACCTTGCATGATGAGAGGAGGGTTGTCTGAATGGGTTCCAAGAGGTGTGTGTGTGTCTGTGTGTGTCTGTGTGTGTAGGCATCATGTAAGTCAATCAACACACCTCACACGACCAAGGGTGCAATTAAGGGGAAAAATTCCCAAATGGCTCAACCCACAGTTTTGCACAGGAAATGCAATGGAAATAGAGCACCACATTTCTTCTCCAATTGTTTCCTGTTTACACGAAGCCCAGAGCACTGAAGGGATGCTCTAAAGGCAAACAGTGTAATTGCTAAGGGCTGCCCAGGTTAATCAGCTCTGCAAACAGAGGTCCAGGCTATGCCTCCCCAAGACTGTCATCTTCTTCTGTTCCAAATTGTCTCTGTCTTGGACTCAGAGGAAAAGGTTTCAACACACAAGGGCCTTTTCTACTGATCATTAAGCACATTTAGGTTTAGTCATCCTTACACTTGGGAGCCATTAGAAGTGATCCAAAAAGACATGACAGAATACAGCAATTTCCTCCTGGCCTTGCAGGAAATGGCAGCATAAAGTTCCTTGCTAATTTTCTAAGCATTTGAGATGTTGACCAGGAGGTTTTGGTGATTTTTTTTTTCCCTGGACTCATTCTCCAGTCTTCCTGCTTACTCCCCAGCTACTTCAACTGCCTAAATTATACCAAACTGAACTAAATCTAATATAGAAATACGTAACCATCCTAAAAAAAAAAAAAAAATCTGTGGGGCTGCGGTCAGAGCATCCAGTGCCTACATGGATTTACGAGTGGGATTCTCCACCATTCTCCTCCTTGATAGTTAAAAACAGCTTTATTGTAAATCTGTACACTGGATAAGTACAACTTCAGCAAAGACTACATCTATCTGATAAAAAATACCCAAACTGGTGCTTCCACTTGGTGCAGAAGTTTTTTTTTTTGTAGTTAGGGAAGGGTTAATGAATAAAATGTCATGTGCAAGTACCTGCAATCTGACTGCAGTACATCTGTGAGGTATTCACATCACCACCTCTTTAGACTCAAGCAGATTTAAACAGAGACTGAGAGGTATTTACTCATAAATCAGCCAAATATGTAAATCTCAAGATTTACACACATTACCTCAAATTAGAAGATGAAAGCTGGTCCAAGGAAGGTCAGAAGGCATTTAGTGCCAGCGTACACTTAAGAAAACAAGAGACAGGAAAACCTGGCAAAATATTTAGGAAAATCACATAAGGATTAATCTCTGTAAGGGAATCAAGACTTTATATGGCTTTGAATCTCTTCTCTTTTTAACATAGGATTCTTTCACAGCTGCTCATGGTAAGGAGGAAACTCACCCCATGGCATTAGTGAAAGCTTGGCCTCTGATACCAACCCCAAAAGAATCCCTCCAAGGGGATGAGCAGTTGACTGGGAGATGTTCTCTGATTTTTCAGCTGCAGTCATACACCCACAGTTCTGAATAGACTGGGAAACCATGAATAATCTTTAAAGTAAAGATGAAACACTGATTCTATTATTTAAATAAAGTAGATGTGTATGTAATGTGCATTTAGTTTAAAACCTGACTTACAGGATCAGAATGCCTGAATCCTGGAGTGCAACCAAATCCTAGCCAGATTAATTTTTAATCACTGCAAATCAGGATAAAAATTGCCAGCTAGCAGAGGGCAGATTATACCATAATGTAGTCCAGAAACTTTGAAACTTAAAATGTAATTGCTGGAGAAGCTCTCTTAGGCCAAAAGATGTTCAAACAACACACACACACAAATAAAAAAAAAAAAAAAAAAAAAAGTGGCTGATACTTATTCTGATGTGCACACAATGTTCCTCCCTGGGAATGTGAAGAGGGATGGAAGTGTCCAGAGCTAAGCTTAATTTCAGTGAACAAGGTAGCATGGTCTGTTGAGCAGCTTCTTAGACCTCTTTGGCTGGTACAATGTTTTATGCCTCATTTGAACCAACTCAAATCAGTTTCTCTCTCTCTCTCTCCATCAGCCTTCCACCCATTGCCTCCATCTGGCAGGCACACAGAGGCACCCTTTTCAAAGTCAGATATTGGTGCTGCTTACAACTCCTCCATCAGGCTTTAAAACCATCAGATGGTTTTGAACTTTAGACCAAATGCAGAGCTGAAATCTCTGTTGGTTAACAACAGCAGGAAGAGTTTCACCCAAGAAATAGAAGCAGTCTTTCAGAGAGCTGCCAAGTCTGAAGCTTTGAGAAGTATCAACATACCATGTAGGCCTGTAAGTACTACTGGATTAAACATGAATGCTAAAGATCTACTAAAGTCATTAAAATTAACTTAACAACTCACACTTAATAACCTCTAAATGCACTAAGATGTCTCAACACGCTTGTAAAATAAACAGCTGGAAAATCTGGCCTATCCATATAAATAATATATGAATAGTTCCTTGACTCTGCCCATAGCCCAAAGCATCTTTCAGAGGTACAAGTCTCTTCCCTTATGTTAAACAAAAAGCCAAGTGGACAGTTTTGGGGCAGGGCAGGGATATGCCACAAAGCTCTAGGGCCAGAAATTCAGGAACCAACATGAGGGTGGGAGCAGGCTTGGGGTCTCCCGCCTGTGAGAGTACTGTAGGAGGCAAACAAAGCCTCCTCCTCAATTTTCCAAAAGAAGGCATTTAAAATGTGGGTAGCAACACCCTCATTTCAGTTTGAAACCCTACACTGGAGCAGCTATTCATGCCAGAAATTCATCATGCACCTGCACAAGGGGACATAAAAATGTTACTGGGAGCAGGTGCTGTGGCTTGGAGGAGGAGGAAAGTTCATCTGCTCCAGTACCACTGCTCCCCCTGTGCTGAGACAAAGTGCCATGCTGAAGGAAAAACTGCTCACCTTAGGAGACAGAAATGAAGAGATATTTCAGTAGAGCAGATCTCAGCAGAGTATGTGTGATTTACAAATAGCTGATGCCAGATGCTCTTTGTCACTCCATACAACACAGATTCAGAGGAAGCTGGGTTAGAGAAGATGGACTAATTGAAGGTAAACCAACAGGATCAGCAAAAACAAGTGGGGACAATACAAGCATACACTGTCCTGATATTGTTTGTATATGTATTTGCTCCAGTATGTATTCAGAACCAATGCCAAAAGTGTCAGTCCAAGAGTAAAGCTGGTTACAAGTCCTTAGCAATGCCACTGAAATGCCTAGAGGGCTTTCAAAGCTTGGTTCAGTAACTTGACAGTCAGAAGAAGACAGCAGAGGAGCTGCATGTTTAATGCCCTTGAGGCAATAATCAAAAACGCCAAGATTTTCATAGCTAGAATTTGTTTCCAAATACTAAACATCACTGATCTCACTGAACCTGGAATACTGCAACCTGCAATAACAAATGTTGTAAATACTGTTTAACTTGAAGAAAAGCAATCATGCCTAAAGAGAACCCAAAAAAAAAAAGGCAACCCTCTCCAGGCTGAAGTTAAAAAGCAAAGCTAGTGTGTCCAGGCACTCAGAAGGGTGCCTCTGTTCCACCAGTGAACAGGGGCTGTATTTTCAGTGCTTTTGAAGGCACTGCCAGTGCAGGATTCTGCTTGGTGATGTTGTCTGTCTGCTCCCAGTCTGACACAAAACTGATGAGCAGAAAAAGGGAGAGAGGGGAAAAAGCACAGTTGCACAGAAAAAGCAATGTTGCTGCTAGGTGATGCTGGGTAGTACAGTGTCCTGGGAATGCCTGTGTAACACTCTTCAAACCATAAGGGAAGAAGTTGTCTGCTAATTAGTTCCCTGGTAACTGGCCTTGCAACGTCATTCCTCACATTAGGATTGCTGGGAAAACATTGGACATCATCTGATTAAAAGAAGAAGAAAAAGTGTTATGTTAAAAAGATGAACTTCAAAGTAGCCCTGAGCAAGATGCACAAGATAAATAAAGGGTAACCTGTTCACAGGAGACTGAGAGGACAAGATAGTTGCAACCACCTGGGATACCCATGGACAAAATTTGGGAGCCTGGGCTGTAAAGAGAAAAAATCCTGAAGACATAATTGTTCTTGCATACTAACCTGGACCCTCAAAGATTTTACATGTGTTATTTAAGAGTAGAGTACCACTGGCACTTGGGGAGCCATGTAGGACATGAGCCACACAGGATCACTGCACATCAAGGATAAACATCCTCTGAAGTGCCAAGAGACACCAGTGCTTAATGGTTTGGGTGAAAGATCAAAGTGGGAAAACAAGCAAGGCTGCAAGACTGCTGCAGCTCACCCAGAGAGGAGAAGAAAGATGAAGATGCCCTTGCAGGAGCGCCCCAAGACCAGGGCAGGTGGTACATAGGGCCTTTGATCACTCAAACACCTCCTGGAAAAGCAGGACAGCAGGGACCCAGCAGCTCTGCCATGGTTCTCAGCCATCTCCCTCTACAGCTCCTGCCCTAAAAGCACTTTCAGACACAGGCTGCCTGTGTCAGTGTCTCCTACATGTGAAAGCACAAGGATGAATTTACAGCAGTTGATCAAAATAGCTTTGGGCAGCAGGACCTGAACAGACCAAATGCAGCTGGTGGTGCAAAGTCCCAGGCAGTGATGCTGGGCATGGCCCTGCCCCAAAAGCAGTGTTTCACAGCCCTCCCTTCCACAGGCAGGGGGTTCAGGCCCCCATCTTTTGCTGCTACCACTCACTTGAAGGTGAATTATATTAACATTTGCATCCAAATGTAGATACTTCCCACCCCCATGGGAGCCAAACACAAAGAGGCTGATGATACCTTGTCTGGGGCACAGCCCTGGTAAGAGAGACAAATATCAACACCTCTGAAAAAAAAGGCAGTGCAAGAGTGAGTCAGCAAATGCAAGCAATATGTTAGTCAGGCAAGGATTTCTGAATGCACTGTGAGGGTATCCACAGACAAGGTCACATCTCTGAGAAAGCAGAGGTGAAACATGCCATGGTGTAGGACCACCCCCCCTTCCCTTCTCTTTTGCAAGGGGACCTCTGCATTGCCATCATGGTTTGGGGGAATGCTTCACAGCAGATTTCTTATATCCCTCCCCCCACCTTCAGTCTGGGAAAGGAAAGAAAACCTCTGCCATGTTCAGAAAGACGGAGAAGGTGGAAATGTGCTAAAGCAGGGGAAGCAAACCCACGCTGCTGGGTCAGGAGTCAGAATAAAGGCTGCAAGCTTCCCTGCCTTTAGCCTCATCACTTTGCAAGCCATGAAATGCTCCACTGAGCCAGCTTACAAATTAGCCCGTGGTTTGGCTCCCAGACCTGCCAGACCATGTTTCTGTGCAAAACAAGTGACTTAGTGCCTCAGAGCCCCCATCAGGGAGGGGCCCAGCCCCTCTGCCAGGGGTTGCTGTGTCTGAACCCCTCCTCTCTCAGGCCACATAGATGACAAAAAAAATGACATTTTGGTCAACGGGCATAGCTGCAGAAAGCAGTGAGTGGGAAGAAAAAGCAAGGTAGAAAGCCAGGAAGTTTTACAAAAGCCACTGGATTTCAAGTGACCACCAAACCTACTTGCAGTTTTCCTGATGTAAATCCTGGTTCTCTGCCACTGTGAAAATGCAGACTCATTAATTCATATTATTATATACTCTGGTGCCCTGAAGAGGATACTTGCTTTTGTAAATGATATTTATAAAGCAAGAGCTATTTAATACCTGCTTAACACATATCCATAACCTTCAAAATGACTCCTGTGAGTCAACATGCCCTGACTGGCACTGGGATTTCTTTCCCCTTTTTGTCCCGTAAGGCTTTCTCCAGCATATGGCCAATACCACACAGCATGGCAGAAGGCAGCCTAAACCCCCCCTGCCTGCATTAACTGCTTCAGCACTGCAGACAGCTTGGTTTCACTCTGGAAGAGAAGTGCTGGCACAGGGAGAACTGCAGACAAGCCAGTCTCTGGGAAACAAGCCCTTTTCCTATTTAATCTTCCTGCTTTCCAGTGATCCTCCATATATTACCATTTTCTCCACAGACTCCTCCTGCATTTACATCCCCTTCAGGATGCAGGAAACCAGCAGGATAGCGGCTTGCTCTGACTCCAGCACCATTCCTATCTCTGTCTGGATCAAAGCCACAGCCAACACTAGTGCCACCTCAGGTACTCATGCACAAAAATTTGCATCCTCTTCCCATTCGAGTCCCAGGCATGTCTCTTACACTCTTTGAATTAAACAGGTTGAACGGGATTGTCTGAGGAGCAGACTGCAGGGTGTTGCCACAGCAGACTGTGAGATCCAGTTAGAGGGATGTTCACCCAGTTCACAGCTTGAGAGGGTTTGACCCCACTCACACAGCCAGAAGGAAAATGCTCAGACCACATAGGTGAAACAATCTGGGCACACAAGGATCACAGGATCATTTGGGTTGGAAAGGAGCTCTGGGATCATCAAGTTCAACCCTTGATCCACTCCCCCTGTGGTTCCCAGCCCATGGCACTGAGTGCCACATTCAGTCTCTTCTTTAAAACCTCCAGGGATGGAGAATCCACCCCCTCCCTGAGCAGCCCATTCCAATGTCTGATCACCCTTTCTGGAAAGAATTTCTTCCTAATATCCAACCTAAGCATAGGTTAAATAGCACCTCAGCACAGATGCTCACATGGGTACTAAATCCCAAAGGACACGTTATCTCCACAGTCTCCAGGACTGCTTTCAGGAAGGCCATGCTGGTAACCTCCAGGAAAGGCAGCTGGAGTTGTTTTTTCACTGCCTCCATCAGTCTTTTTCACTCTGACACAGGAGAAGTCATGACAGGCAGCCCTGGCACTGGTGGTGCCAGTTCCCCTCACTGCAAGGGTGGCTGCATCTGCATGGCATGAGGCAAAAAGATAGCCCTGGGAAGCTACTCCAGTGCCAGCAAACCCAAGGCAACCCACCCCCTTGGCATCACTCCCTTGTCCACCCTGGGTGACAGGGAGGCTGTCCCATTGCCCCAAAGGTTGACTTTTAAGGCCCAGAATTTCATTCAGCAGCCAGGAAAAAAGCCTGGTGGAACCAAGTGCATGTCTGATATGCTCTGGCTTACCATACATCCAATGGGAAGCTCTCAAAAGCATGAAGAATCAGTCTTGCTTTCTTTTAACGTCTTACAGGACCTGGAAGCTCAGAAGAGAGACCTAAGATGACCTAGATCTAAGAATCATCCTAAGTTTGAGTTACTATGTTTTGGAGCAGCTCTTAGAGCAGCCCCAGTAGCTGTGCAGAAGCATGACTTTCAAGCCATCCCTCCTGTTGTCAGAGATGTTACATGATGGAGTTTTCTGTCATGACAGCTTCTAACTCACCAAGAATGTGACTGTGGGGTTTACCTTCAGCAAAGGGTACAAAAGAGCCACTTTAAATTCCACCAAGTCAAGACTCATTCTTGGAAACTTAAACAAAGCAAATAGTTTCAAGATCTCTGAAGCCAAATCCATGTTTCCTGTAAACAGATCCAAGATGATCTGGTTTAATGGGAAGGGACCAAATCTCTCTGCCAGCAATAAACACAGATCATAACTAAGGTCATCAGGACATGACCTGCGAAGCCAAAATTCTAGAAGATAATCTTAAAAAAAAGTGTAGGAAAGATACTTCTGGTCTGACAAAAGCCTCTCTCAATTGTATATGCAATTTTAATTCCCAAGAGTTCATTCAGATCAACCAAAGGACCAAAATCTTATGTACTTTGCATGCCTACCATGCAGCCACCAGCATTTCTTTAGAGGAGATGCTCCATGACACCATAACATCTGAAACCATGGGACAGGTAAGGAAAGAAAAGCATTTTGAAAGCCTGAGGTCAAGATCTGCATTCCTAGCTTTAAAAATGACACATGGCAGATGTTAACAGGCCCTTTTTTTGTTATCCTAGTCCATTTTTCTTCTTGATCAAGGGAATGCTACTACAGAAATTACAGGGAAGATTTCTGCTCATTCACCACACAGTAAAAAGCTGTGCTAGCTCTTCTATTTACAATTTCTCCCTAACCTCTGGATTTCCCACTTATCAGCCTGGTGCACATTTTTTATGAAATGTAGACCCAATCTCTTTTCTCATATTCTTCCAGCAGCTTTTTCAATTATTCCACTTACAGTAATGACCATTTCAAAATATGTGAATTGCCACAACCACTTTACATACCAGATGCTACATCACATTTAGCCAACACGATCAAGATTAGGAACAAATTCTCTTACATTGAAGCCAACAGAAGTTTTAGTGTAGGCTTTACTTAGGATTTTTCCAGTGAATGACTGGAAAGCAGCTTTTAGAAGAGAGGCCTCTTTTATACCAGGATATGATGGGGACTGAGGAAAGCTACAGGCTCCTTTTATTGTTGCCCCATTCCATAATTTAAGGACAAAGGGCCTTCAAGCAGAAGGTGGCAGTGGGACTACCCCAATGCAGGACTTCTTCTGGTCATCTGGAGACAACCCAGGGCCAGGCTCCATCAGCCCCTCGCTAAAACACACACCAGCAGTTTTCCACTGTGCAGGTTGTTTTACCCAAGCATCCAGGACTTCCCCAGACACCAACGCTGGGGGAAAGGGTGATAAGCATAAAAAATCAGATAGATATCTGGAAAAAAAAAAGAAGAAAATCCATGATGGAGAAGAAAGGAAGAAGGATGACTGGAAATAACTGTGGTCCAGTCAGCTCCCTGAAATCTCCCTGTATCCGGTACAGAGAAGGGAGTGGTTTTAGGATGTGATTTATCTCTCTCATCTCCCTATTTCAGGATGAGATGACTCAGATACCTTAGGTGGTGGGTGTCTGTGTGTGGTCAGAGCAGTCCCATCACCAGGGTGCTCAAAGGATTGAGTAAAGAGTAACAGAAGCTGTCTGTGATCACCAAATACCAGGATCCAGGACGTGCAAACCTCCCGAGCAGGATCAAAAGAAATATGTGGAGGAGGCTGGGAAAGGCATGAACTGTAACTATTGTCTTAGTACAGGGGCACCATTACACAAGGATCCCCTCAGGCCAGGTTTTCAAAATATTTCTTTCATTAAAACATTTTCTTTCATTTACTAACAGGAAAAGCATTCCAGGTACAATGGCTGGGTACAATCAGACACCCAGGAATACTGCAGCATGTAGGACTGCTAGGCATTTTAAGCATGAACAGCCAATCCAAGTAAGATTTTAAAATAATGGATTTTACTCCCAGTATTTACAGAATTTTCAAACAACAAACACAGGTTTAACAAAATAAACTGATGGTCTGTGTACACAGAGCTATTGCAAGAGAGAACGTCACTCCCAGACAGTTCTGGCATGATCAGTACCAAAATCAGTATTTTCTCTATCAGGCATGTGATCAAAAAACAGGTTAAAGAACACAGAAGGGATCAGGTCAAACCAAAGGTTGATCTAGGTCATTATCTTGTGTCAGACAGTACAGAACAGCAATATCTTGTGAAAAAAATGAAATGGGGCAATATCCTCACAAAATAACGTAAAGGCAGCATTATGCATCTCAAAATACTTCTACATGTTAAGCAAACTGTTTCATCAGGGGTCTGCAATCAAGACTGTGCACTCTCATCAGCAATCCCACTTGGAACATTCTCACAGCTTCAGCTTCTACCCAGGAAATACAGAGAAACCAGCAGCTTTTACTGGGTTTGGGTCAGTTTTGGAGATGTTCCCACATAAGGGTTAAGTCCCTCTCCATGCCAGAGAGGGGACCCAGCAAGACCCCCTGAAGATGGGACCTTGAGGTTTAACATGGGCCAGGGTCTGGAGCTACTGTGTCAATAAAGTAAAAGTCTTTGCAAAAGTGAAGGTTGCTAATGAAGAGAAGAGGGTCTGGACATCACTGTAGTGCACAAAACAGCCTGGAGGTTTCTGCTTGGCTGTCAAGCCAAAGAGCATGAAAAAATAAGGAAGAAATTGAAATGTAAGGTATCCACAGAATCAGAATTTCCTGCTAATGGCAAATCCCATTCTTGGTTATGACCTGCAAAGGTGTTGAAAAGGATCTGGACTCTCCAAGAACAAAAAGGGATAAAACCCAGGACTTTCAGCTGCCTGAAGATTTTGTCTGTTGGAAACCACAAACTTCCCATTAATGCTGAGAGAGGACCTGAATTCAACAGATGCACAGGAGAAAATTCTCAGTGAAAGATAAACTGAAAATAACACAAGGGAAATGCCAGACTTTGTAAAGATTTGTTAATAAACTCACTATCTGAATGGGACACTGCAACAGCTTTGGCATCTTGCAGTTGTCTATACTTAGGGGATTTTGCTATCATCTTGAGTGCCTCTTCATGGTTCTAAAGAAAAAAAATAAAAGAACATTAAAAAAAAAGAAAAATGAAAAAGTAAACCAGATAATTATGTTAGTCAGAAGCTCAGACTCCTCAATAATTTCATTCTGGTGTTTTTATTCAGATGAACTTGGTCCTCTCTTTTTTCCCCTCTAAAATGTTAATTAGCACTCCCTGGGATTGCTGCTTTGAGGTGTTTTTATATTACTGATGTCTCAAGACATACAGGACAAATATTTGTCCTTAATAATGCTCTTCTCTGACCATAAGTCTAGGGGTAACTGAGGCCACCAGATATCAACACCAATGCATTTAAGTTGAGGAGCTCATAGTCATGTATGATGTCCAATTAATTCTTCACTCAATTTGCAGGCTTCATATGCTGAAACTAATTGCCAAGAATTTAAAAAACTCTATTTAAAGGTTATCATCAGAAGATGTTGAAGAGTCTGAAGCTTTATTGGACTATCTGAAGGACAGTTCCTTCCATAAACTTGCAATTAAGGATGGTCTGGACTTCTGCATTTTAATCCTATGATAACAACAAACTGCCTTAACCCTGATATTATGGCAGCTCTTCTTACTCTTTGCTTACCACAATCAGGGAGACAAATTTTGCCCTGCATCCTTGGCAAGCATAAAGTATTCTGCAGTGCTAGTACAAGTGTAAAGCTGCACAGTAACACTGTAAAACTATCATGTACTCTTTTACTGCAGTTACTCATAGACATTTTAGCACCTCAGGATCAACTTCGTGACACAGTAAAAAAAGCAACTTTGAATATCCCCAAAGAGGAATTGTTTCCCATTTTACAGAGGAGGAACTCAGGAAAAAAACAAAACAAAACAAGACAACAAAACCACCAGAATTTTCAGAGATCACACAGGACCCTGATTTGAAGTCATGGGATTCAGGCACTTTCTGAAGGACTGCACCTGCCTGCCTGGTGTCTGACTTGTACAAGAGGCTGTGGCTGCATCCAGTTTAAAGTCAGGCTCCCCACATCCTCAGAGATGTATTGATGATCATTCCCCTGCCTGCCATGTAAGGCAGAAGCCACTCCATGTTCTCTGCAAAAGCCTAATTTCCCTGGCACGAGGGCAAATGTTGACTTGCATCACCCCCTCTTTTTCCCCACTCCAAACTCTTAGCACAGGAGATCAAGGACTGCTCGGTAGATGCAAGATCTGTCTATCATTTCATCATTTCATGGCATGTCCACTCTGTAGGATCTGGGTCCTTTCTCCAGCCAAATGGAAGTAATATTGGTTTTGGAGTCCTTCCACCTTCCTTTCTGGCCCATAAATAAAACTCATGGCAACAAAAGGGTACGATGTCCTCACAAAAGTCAACAAATCTTGCAAAGAAGGTTTGCAATAGAGCACGCAGGACAGGGCACACAGCATAAGGCAATGTTGGATCTGAAAGCAATCATGAGCACATGGGCAAACCCTGAACATCTAGTGATAGAGGTTTTTTACCTTGAATCAGCCTGGGTGCAAACAGAGCCACACTGTTTCCCAGTCTTCTTCTGGCTTACATCACCCTGGCTGCACCAGCTTCCCCCAGTAAACCCAGTCCCAGGGGATGTGATGCTGACAGGGAGAGCAGGGATGAGATTAGCAGCAGTCCTGGGACACTATGGAGAGGGATAGGTGCTGTGTAGACAGAGGGTAAACTTCAAACCTTTCTACTCCAGCCTGTGACGAGGGTCGAGTGGGCTGACGAACCAGTTGGCAAGGAAAAAAGTATTGGGTAGCAGGACACAGGTAATGTGGTTACACAAAATGCTCCTGTGTTTGTACAGTCTGGGTCAGTGAGAAGTTTATTTTATATTTAAGCTGACACTAATGCACATTTAAAAATAATAGTAGGTTTTAACCTCTGCCCGTTTCCATTAGAAAAAAAAAAAGCATCTAAAAAGCAGCAAACTTCTCTCTTGATTAAGCTTTCCAAAAAGTGTTTTGCATCATTTTGCCTTGTGCAGTCACCTTGAACCCTTTAATACAAAACCATTCTCAAAGCTGTGGAAAGCTCCATAAACACCAGGAAAAGTCTCTGCACAAGTACCTGGATCCAAAAAACTAACAGAAATAGCCACAAAGGTGGAAATACCATCTTCTAGGGGAAAAAAAATCCCTGTGATTCAACAGCACCAGGGCACTTAGAGGAAGGAGGAAACAGGAAATCAAAGCAAAAATAAAGAAACCCATGCTCTGTACTGCCCAACATCTGCTGCTCTGCACTGACAACACCTTTGGGGCTGCTGCATTTCTCTGTCCCTCCTCTCTGGATCCCCAATATTCCAGGGGTACCAGGCTGCCAGTGCTAACACAGTCATGAAGACAAACACTACAGCCTTTCACTCACAACTTTTTCCCTTTTTTAATCTCTGTATTTATTGCTTAGGGTAAGAAGATCAAAGACAGCTGAAAAGGCTTGGGATACGCTCGAGAGCAAGGGGCAGAGACTGTGCAGTGACATAAAGGAAGGAAAAAATACAAAACTTCCTTTTATTCCCAGTACAGCTGTAGATGGCTGTGGAAAAGAGACTGACAGCAAACACGGTGTAAAAATTTGAGAGTTAAACACTTGGCTAGACTTTTCTCTGCTCAGGCCAACAGAAATGTGATCACATTTGGCATTTGAAGGAGCAGGAGATGTAGTGGACATGAATGATCAGTGTGTTTTCTACAGGAGGGTCTAGAAAAAGGCCAATTATGCTGTAGAAAATAGTGGAATCAAGACCCCTAACCACACAATGAGTAACACACAAGTATCTGCTTACCCTAAGCCTCATTAAAAGATAAAATCTACCAGTGTGGAGTTCATTAAAAGAACAGGATCTAACAAATTATTGTATGCCATTTGCAGTGCTTCTCTTACCACAATATGGACAGCCATGCTGCACTCATTGGAGGGAGTAGGAGAATATGGAAACTGGCCCTCCATCAATTCTATTCACCACTTTTAAGTAAGACATTTTTTAGAAGATTTCTACGTTGTAGGGGACAAAACTAATAGGAAGAAAAAACCTGCACCAACCAAAAAAAACAGTGGCTTGTCATCAAGCTATGATTAAAAATTGGCACTTGGGAAAGGAATGTCACCATGGCCCTAGGAGTACCCAGAAGTATAGGCTACCTGACAGCAAAACAGCTTCCAGCAACTCACATGCCATCACCCAAATTGCTGTCTTCTCCACATGAGGCAATGACCTTGGCCAAAGATGTACTTTGTGCTCAGGCTGCCTTTGCCCAGAGTGCAGAAGAGCTCCTGGAAGTTGATTTCAGGTTGCCCCTTTGCCAGGATTGTTTTGCCAGGATGCTACTGTGTAACAGAAAGGATCTCGGTTTCCTGTCACCCCAACAACAGCCCTAATACCACATCCTTGTGGGGCCATGGCTTGGGAGAAAGCTGGACCAGCACACAGGGTGCCTCTTCCCACCAACTTTGCATGGATTTAAGCAGTGAAGGACCAAGGGCTGTCCCTCTGCCCCTGCACAAGTGCCTGGATCCAAAAACTAACAGAAACAGCCACAGAGGTGGAAATAGCATCTTTTAGGGGAAAAAAATCCCTGTGATTCAACAGCACCAGGGCACTTAGAGGAGGGAGGAGACAGGAAATCAATTTCTTCCCATTGCTACTTTGCCCATCCATAAAAAGGACCCCGACTTCAGGGGTTCATGCCACCACTTGCTACTCAGCTTGTGCTTGCACAAACACTCTCTGATTTCACAATACATGCCTCGTTGAAGATATGAGCTACTTCTTAAGTGCCAAAATAATTCAGCATCCTACACCTCATCTCAAACCAAACTGCTCCTGAATGTCCATATCTGCTTTTGAAAGTTATCACAAGCTCCTAAATTACTTCTTGCTCCACACTTACAAGTTTATTAGTCTGACAAGCACGTGGTGTTTCATACTGCTGAAGGGATGTCTTCACTCTCAGAAGCTTAAAAAGTAATGAAGCAAAATGATGAAAGATGTATTTGTACTCTAGGCACAGAGTAAGCAAAAGGCCAATGCCCATGTTTCATTGGTAGGCTGAACACAGTAGACACAAATGTATTTATTATAATTTTGTGCCACTTTTTTTTTTTTCCCCCCCAGGCACACAGCATATAGAAAATACTGAAAAGGAAATGTACTGTTACTCCCCATAGACCCCATCCTTGTATTTCTAGGGAGTCAAAGCTGTATGATCCTCTAATACCTTTACTCAGAAAGGCCTGTGGGATGGAGGAAAGGTAAAGGAGTGGGTATCCTCTAATCTCTGGAACACCGAAGCTGCTGTGCACGGGTGGTCCTGTCAGCTTTAGGGCCAAGAGAGCAGCAAAAAACTCATCTGGGGGGTTAAATGTGAAGGTAGGCTACATTCTTAGGCTGGCTGGATTCTGCCTAAATAAAACAGTCTCTTTGTGATGAAGAGCAACTTGTACATCTTTCCTTTGAATCCTTGCCACAGCACAGAAAGGACAGGGTGACTGCAGTGCCTCCTTGACATCCTTCACTGGGATTTAGCAAGAACTCAAGGGGAAAAAAAAAAAAAAAAAATTTACATCAGATTTTGGTTGCCACAAGTATGCCTGGAGAGATAGACACACAGACTCTCACTTTTGATTTCTGCATGATGTAAGAGTAGCTTAAGTGGATGAGAGGCTTCTTCTACATTTAGGAAACAAACCTGTCTAGGATGATGGTGCTTGTGTGAATCATTAAAAGGAAAGTGCATTTTCAAATCTAAATTAGTTGACCCTCTACTTTTCCACATCTACCTCCAGTTTTGCCTGGAAAGAGAATGACACCAAAGGACAAATTTATCTTAGTATTGGCTGCACTTTGTGTCTCACACCACGCAAAAGCTTCAGCTAACAAAAGGTTAAAAATAACTTCCTGCATCACCATCTTTTCTTTAAATACACAAACATTTATAATCATCTAAGGTTCACAAAGTTAATTTCTGAGTCAAGTCTGAGTTGCAGGAGCCCTTTAAAACCAAACAATGCTCAGCTGCCCTCATGCAGTGCTTTATCCTTAGTGAAAGCTCATTTATAAAACCCGGCACTCTTTGCAGCAGAGGTCCACAGCATCTTTGGGGAATAACCAGCTCCTCTTTCACCCCTCCTCAGCCACCCTCATGCAATGCTTTATTCCTCAGTGAAAGCTCATTTAGAAAAACAGGCACTTTTTGCAGGAGAACTCCACAGCATCCCTGGGGAATAACCAGCTCCTCTCTCACCCCTCTCCTCCACTCCAACTCTGCTCCCGCTGTTACCTGCGAGCACATCGCCGGCTGCCGAGGGTTACACCTCGGCTTTTCAGGGAGAAAAACAGGAGAGGAAAAAAAAAACACAGGAGAAGGGAAAGGAGGGTAGGGATGCTAGGGGCACGGGTGGCCGGAGCTCTGCAGCAGCTGGCAGAGCAGCAGAGGAAAAGTTTCTGTGATTTTAGGCAAGCCCTGGTGTGACGTCATCTCGCCCAGATAATCTCAGCGCAGTCAGCACAGGCCTCCTGCCTCCCCATTGGCGAGCCCTTCGTCAGCAGACATCTGAAGATAATTATTATTGGCCAGACAATTATAACAGGAACAACTGTCACTTGGTGCTGATGCCTGAACCTGGCGTGCAGCAGCAGGATGGAGAAGGAGCCCGGTGCTCACTGCTCCATCCCTGCCTCGCTGTCGCCTCTCCTAAGCCACCAGCTGGTTTTGCTGCCTCACTGGCTGCAGCTGGGAATCAGGATCCCAGCACTGCTCTGTGTCTGATTCAACTGTGAATTTCCTGAAAAAATAGGGATGTGTTTATTCACGCCAAATAAAGGGCTAGGGCTGCGTTAATGCTCATGCAGCAGCTTAAGGGAAAAGAATAAATGCAGATTATTTACTGCATCCCTCTTCCTTCTTTGAAGAAGTCTGGATGGAGACGCTGGCAGAGCTGGACCTGAGATCACCTTAAGCAATTATTTTAATAAACATTTGACTTAATCCTCTTTTGATATCAAACCTGATGGCCTGAGCACGATACATTAAAAGCAATATTGTATTTTATATCAAATGCTACCTACCCATGGCCCCCAGGTGTAAATGTAGATCAATAGTAGTTTTCCCGCAACATAAAGTGTGAGGAGTTTCATGGGAGTAAATGGACCTGCTGCTTCTTTACCCTCCTCAAAACTTGTCTTAGGGAAGGTTTACCCTGTTTAGGGAAGACAATTAATTTTTGGTTCTCACCCTCAGAGACCAGCAGGTTGCAGCTATGCCTTTGCAGACCTCTCTCTGCTGCTAATTCCTCCTTGCAGAAGGACCAGGCAGTCTGGGAGCTACACCATAAGGATATGCAAACACAAAGTCATGCACTCAAGGAGGCACAAAAATCCATCAGCTTGTAAGTATCAGGGAACAGACTATTCATTTTTCCTCTATGTCAAAACAGTAGTCTCTTTACAGCACTGCTAATCTAGGCCCAAGATTTAAAGACGTCCCAGTGCTATACAAATTGCAGGATGGGGGCCTCCCTAAAGTGAAGCAGGAACATCTGGAATGAAGCAAGGATGACCTTATTCCTGCTGTTAGACCTCTTCACTGTCAGGCAGGCTACATTCATGCCAGACTCAGAGGGAAGATTTACAGGAGCAGACAGGACTGAGGAAACAAACCTTAGGATGGAGAAGTGCTGAAGAAAAGCCTGGGTGCCAGTGATCAGAGTGCAGAGGACATGCACTTGCCTTGGGGAGTGATGGAGCTTCACTCCTTGCACAGTGATCCCTCCAGACCAACCATACCAGTACCCAGGGGGATGCCACTACCCCTAGGCTTTGTGTTCAAGCTTTTCCAGCTTTGGGCTTACATAGTTATAATCAAAAGGGCTTGTCAGTGCTTTAACCAGCTCAGAACCCAGGGGGTATGTAAAGGGATTCATGTCCTGCCTTCAACTGGGCTATGTCTCCATAGTCAGACTCCACTTCTGGAGGCTTTTTAAAATTGACCCCTTCTTAAAATCCTAAAGACATTTTCAACTCCTTAGAGGATCTGCATCCCCCCTAAAAAATCCTACAGCTTTTTTTTTTTTTTCCCATTGTAAGTTATTTCTCAGATGGAAGTAAAACAACAATTGCCACACCTACAGGATTTGTTTACCTCTCTGTTGGGCATTATAATAGTATAGTATTGCACCCCAACTGAAATGGTGATTACAGGATAAAATCCTGCCAGTCTTTCTTGAAGCAAGTCCACTCAGTCCATACTCCTGCCCAAAGAATGAACAACCATGTTTATCCTTACAAATTACTACTTAACAGCTTCATTTTAAGATGCTCTTGCATTAATGATGTGTACATTAAGGCTACACGTACAAAGTTGAGTAGCCACATACTGGCGTTGATGTCTGGGTAAGGAAACTTGTCGTGTCATCCTGGTACGAAGCAGAAAACCCTTAGCTGCTGCCAGCTAGAACTCCTGGATGCTGGATCAGGACCTGCTTCATTAAGCAAGTGAGCTTCCTGAAGATAAAGATACACAATTTAACCTGAAACTCAGAACAATCTTCAGCAGCCTTTTCAGGAAAAGCCTGCCACAACAGAAACCTCAGCAGACACAGCTCCATTGCATTTCCAGAAACATTCCCGTGCCACAAGCTCACTCTGCTCCTTGACTTTCATGTGAATCAAAGGTATTAATTCATCAGTTCCCTTAGAGAAGGTGAAACCAGAGCAAAAAGCATGTATGCACAGACCATCGTGTCTCTTCAGCTGTACAGCATAAAACCGATGGGCTCCTCCTCTGAACCTGAGAAGTGGGAGCCTGGTGTTAAGGAAGTCCCAGCTGGTGACCTCTGCAGCACATGAAGCTGCCAGGGAGATTTTAATATCACTGCTTAGAATTTATATAGTACCTGACATCTTCAAGGCACTCGGCAAACATTACCTAAGTCATCAAAGAGCTTCATGAGGACATTTCAGCATTATTACCCCTACCACCAGTCTTTCCCTGCTGGGGAAACTGAGGCCTAGGAGATGTTATGTAATGTTCCCAAGGTCATGAAGCACAGCAAAGGCAAGAAGAAGATGCAGGAGTCCTGGTTCCTAGTCATGTTCTTTAACCTATGCTGTCTCTCTCCTGGTTTATTTGGCTACTATATACACTGAGGTATCACCCTCTCCCTCTGCTTTTACCAGTTTGCCCTATTCTGATGCCAATTTTCTTCTGGAACATGGACAAAATGGGAAGCATCCAACACTCCCAGCCCAAGAATATCTACTTGGTCTCCTTTCTCCTCAAACACGAGTGATACCAGGCACCCCTCAAGATGGGTTCACCTGCAGGAGTACAGAGGGAGATACACACACACAAACGGTCATCTTAATTATACTGCCCTTAAAGAGTCCTCAAATGAGTCACTGGAGGATTCTAGCAAGTCCCTGGCTAAGATCCACCTATGATCTGGAGCCATTCTACCTTGTAAATACAGACACCAAAGCTCGGACCCAGAAACAGCCCTACACTGCCATGGTCATCCAAAGGTGGCACAGGCAAGGTCCTCATGTGGGAGATACGGGGATGAGGAGCCCGGGAGGGCAGGCAGCACCATCGAGGGAGGGCATGGGGGCAAGGGGAAAATCAGAGGCGAGCTGCAGAGAAAGAGCACGGGAGCAGCAGAAGGGGTGAGACCGGGCCCTGGGCAAGCAGGGTGCAGCGGAGGGGCAGAGGTGAGCTCAGGCAAGGTGTGAACACAAGGACCGTGCAGGCAGGCGGAGCCAGGACGAGGACCTGGAGGAGGGTGCTCCGCGGGAGAGGGCAGAGGCAGCTGGGGTGCTCCTTCCACCCCTCCACCTCCACTCTGCCGGCCGAGGCCCGGGGAGAGGCAGAGACCGCGCCCGGGACCGGGGATGCCCCGGGGCACAAGGAGGGAGCGAGGAGGCTGCCGGCACAGCGCTCCCCTTCGGCGGGCACGGCTGTGGGTGCCTGCCCGTGTCCCTGCCAGTGCCCGGGGAGGCTCCGTCTCACCGGGGCCCGGAGGAGCCCTTGCGGGGGTCTCCGAGCAGCCCACCCCCCCGACACGGCGGGTCCCGGCACCCCGGCCGCACGCACACGCCGATAAAGTTAATAACCGCATGGCCGCAAATGAAGTTTTATTAGGAGCTGGGGGAGGGGAGGAGAGAGGAAAAGGGGATCCGCGGGCACACGCGCAACTTGTTCAGCCGGGCGTGCTGCGCGGGGAGCGGGAGGGACGAGCAGGGATGGAGGGAAGGAGAGAGGGAGAGGAGGCCGAGGGCAGAGCCGGGGCACATGTGCGGAGCTACACCGCCGGCCCAGCCGGGGGTAGGGAAGGGGAGGGGAGGCAGCAGCGGGGCTCCGGGCCCGCACCGGACCTCCCCATCGCCGCCGGCGGGATGCCCCGGCTTTGCGTAACGCGGCGGGGCGGCCCCCGCCCGGGCGCGCAGGTAACGCCGGCGGCAGCGCCCGTGTGGCCGCGCACGGCGGCGCAGAGCCGCGCCGCACCGCACCGCGCAGCTCCGAGCGCAGGCAGCGCGCAACCCGGATGGGCTCAGCGCCTCCCCGCCGATCGGGGCGGGCGTGCGGGGAGGTGGCGGCGGCGGGGCCCCGGAGGAGGAGGAGGAGGAGGGGGGGGGGGAGGAGGCGGCACTCACCAGTTCTCCTGCATCCACTGGATGGCCGCATGCTCGTTGAACTGCTTCTCGAATTCGTATTCCTGCAAAGTCAACACTGACATGTTCATTGGCCCGGTGGCTGCGGAGCCGCTCCCCGCGCCGAAATGCTGCCTGCCGCCGCCTCGGGAGCCGGGCCCCTACGCGCCCGCCGCTGAAGAGCCCCCGCCTCTGGCCTGGCCCGCCCCGCCTCAGCGGTACCCCGGGTTTAGCATAGCTCCGCTCCCCTCCGCGCCTCTCCTCCCGGGCCCGCCGGTCTCCTCCTCTTCTGCGGCCGCCGCGCAGCGCCCGGGGGCGGCGCGGTCTTAGTGCCCGCCCGCCGCCACCGGCCGGGACACCGGCTCCCGCCTACCCCCCCCTCCCCTTCCCTCCCGACACCGCCCCTCGCACACTTCCCGCCGCTCGGTACCGGGGCTGCTCTGCGGGTTGGCGTTAGAGGAAACCCTGGCCAGGCCCTCAAAAAAATAAAAACCAAACAAATAGAAAAAGACCAACTAGAAAATGGGGAAGCCCCTAACCCTGCGTTTGATTGCTACCGCAACGTCCTGCGAGCCCTCCCCATCCTCCCGGGAAATAAAAAAGCACAAGCTAAGGTTTAGTCAAAAAAAAAAAAAACAAAAAACCAAAAACCAAAACAAATGTATGCACACCCTCAAAAAATCCCTGACACTTCTTTCATTTAAATTTAATACGTGCTTGCTGTGACTGCTGACCCCACAGCACATGGACCCTGTATGCCCACTACTCTGCCAGGCTCTCTGGGTCCCAGATGGGCATCCCCATGCTGGTGGCACTGTCCCGGATCCCCAGGAAGC
Organism: Heliangelus exortis; assembly: GCF_036169615.1. NCBI lineage: Eukaryota > Metazoa > Chordata > Aves > Apodiformes > Trochilidae > Heliangelus > Heliangelus exortis. The sequence goes on from NC_092425.1 coordinate 4,076,965, forward strand.
ACAAGCACACTTTGGGATGTTACAGAGTGGAGGGGGCTGGCGGAGCTTGGGGCAGAGCCCTGAGTGTAACCATCACCTCCTCAGCTCCTCTCACAGCTGGGGCACAAGGTGTTTAAGCATCCTTAATTTCGTCTTCCAGTCTCATCTGCCACATGCTGCTATCTCCAGCTGAGTTCCACTGAAGCCGGCAACACCCTGGATGTGCTTTACAATATAAGCTGGGCTAAACAAGTGATCCCAGCCCCCTCTGAGCTTGCAGGCTAAAGGCAGGAGGAGAACAGCTTCCATGACAAGAAAGGCAACCATAAATGAGCAGATCTGGCACAGCTCAGCTTGCTCTTGACTTGCAGGCTTTGGTTCTCGTTGGCGTGGAAGTGTTTACTGCCATTAAACCCAGGGGAAAAAGAAAAAAAAAAGATCCCTCAAGTTTTGGGATATCAACACCCAACCAGTCTGACGTTCTACTTGCATTTTGACTATCGTGCCCTTCAGAATCATGTTTTTCAGCTTTCCTTGCTATTTTTCCTGACAAGTAGAACTTTTTTTGTTTGTTTTTTTTTTTTTTAATGGTTTTTTAATGTTTTTTTTTAATGTTTTTTTTTTTTTTTTTAATGGGGGCTGAGTTTCTTGCGTTGTCATCTGGCTGGGGGTTTTAATCATAGCACCAAACATCATGCTGTTCACAGTGAAACAGCAAGGCAGTGCTAAAGTGCTGTTTAGTACTATTGTATCAGACTCCTCAAGAGATCAAGGTGCCATGGTCCGTTCCTCAGACAGGTTACTGTCTGCATAGACAAAGGGACAGAGAAGCAATCCTAGCCCTGCTCTGCAGATGGAGAAGCTCAAAGAGCTGCAGGGGTTTCCAAAACTGCTTCACATCAGCTTTCCAAGGCTGGTGGATTGGTGTTTGGGCAACGATGACTTCGTTCACAACTCCTCTTCAGAAGATTTGCCCCTATAGGTGTGCATTAGTTTTCCAAATCACAGGCAGGCTGCTGTGGTTGGTGGTCAGGGACCTGAAGGCCAAAGGGGGGAAAACTAATGGAGAAAATTCCAGCACAGCTTGAGCTGACATCGTGTGGAGTGAAGGGCTCCTGGCTCCTGCAATGCTTGGGCTCTGAGTCACAGGACTGCTCCTTGCCATCGTGCCAGAAGGTAAGTGCTGCCTCACGGCAGTTATCAGCATCCTCTTCTCCTCTGCCAGACATGCTTCCTGTAGGTTTACACACGGGTGTGCCACCTCCACCTAAGATACCTCCTGGTGTTGCCATCACCATCACAGGCATCCGCACTTGCTCCATCGCTCCTCTTCCCTCAGGTGATGTTGGTCATCCACAGGAACAAAATCCTTGGTACTGGGATGTGGAGGAACTCTTGGGACACAACAAATACTGGCATAGGGCAACTCCCTTTTGTCAAAAATGACCAGGAAAATAGCACAGAAATCTGGACACTAATTTTGAGACAATATTTGTGTGTATTGTAGATTTATTCCTATAAGTGACAGAGTTTTTTCTGTCTTAAAAGTGGGCTTGTTATAGAAAGACTGTTACCAGAAATTGTAATTTTTGAGGGAAAAAAAATCAGCATCCTTTTTTCTGCAACTCCAAACTATTTTGCATTAGAGACTGCAGTCACTTAATGATTTATTCCATCTGATTATCTCGTTAATATCTGGTGGGTTGAAATTTATGGTCTCTGGATTTCTTTCTCCCAGAAAACAGTTGTTCAGAACAGAAGTACCCTGGATGTGAAGTTTCCAGAGTGCATGGCTGAACTTTAGGAACAATGAAGTGGCAGATCAGCCAGGTTTGGGACCTGCTCCTTTACCATGGAAGCTTCCTGAAGTCAGTGCTAGAGCTGGCAGGGGGCAGAGGATGAAGCTGAAGTGTTATGGCAAAGGTTCCTCTGGTGTCAGGATGGTCACAGGACTTCAGATGAAGTTGTGTGTTGCCCCCAGGTTTTCCATCTGGAATTATGTACCCTGGGAGCTCTGCTGCCACGCAGACTCACAATGCCTCTGTGTGATGTTTGACACTCATTCAGGAGTGCTGACCACACGAAGCATCACACGGAAGCTAAATCCCAGCAATGCTTGAAAATCAGCTGTAACGGGGCCAAAAAAATACAGATTTACTGTAGCCTTGAAATGCTAAACCCTATTGGGATTCATGAGAATCTCAAAAGGTCACCAGGGACTTCTCTGGGTTTTCTATAGCTCAAAGCAATTCTGTGTAGGTTAAACAATCTGCAATGGATCCTTCCTTTCCTCTCTTGGTCTCAGAGGGGCTACATGGAAATTGCCCTTCAGCACTGCAAGTTGATACCCAAGGTGGGGGTCACTCAGAGAATCTGTGTGGACAGTGGAAGAAGATGTAAAATCTTCTCAGCCTGTGAGCCCTTCTTCCAGTTGTTTATGTCGGTTGTGGTCAAGAACAGTAAACCAAAATATATAGGCTGTTTTAAGAGGAAGTAGCTTTTATGTAACCGTTTTTGAAGTAATTTAATTAACTCACATAAAAGCAGGAACTTGAAGTGAAAGCTGTAAATACCTTTCTGGAGAAAGGACATGAGGAGAATGATGCAGTTTCAAGAGACAGAGAATCCATCCTTAGTCTCTCTATTCATCTGCCTACCTTCATTTTTTTTTTTTCTATGGGGTGCTCACCTTCTTCAGTACATGGATAGTTACTGAACATTACTTTTTATTCCCCCTATTTACCATGTCTTCTAAGACTAGACAGAAGGTGCAGCAGCTAAATGCTGGATTTCATACCAGGTAGATGTTAATGTCATTTCCATTTTACCCAGAATCCCTTGGCTGAATAACACAAGCAAGTCCTTTCAGGACTTACAAAGAGCTGTCTAATCAAGTTGGGCACATTACCATGATCATTCCTGTTTACTAAATAAGTGCTTTTTCCCACCCTGTCACAGTATTAATTTATTGCAAAAACCATTAGGCTTCTATTGCAGTAAAGGGAAATTTTGAATAGTTTGTTGTACTGATGTACAGATAAGTCTCAACCAAACTCTAAGCAGCTGCTGGGAAATGAGATGCTCTATTGCTGACTTACGGGATAGTAGGTGGCAGTGAGAGTTGAGGTTGTGATTTAAACATAACATCAATCACTAAAACGAACAAAAACTTGAAGGAGGCTTGTGTTCTTGAAAGCTTTTTTTCCAGATGTATCAATTACTGCATTAAAGGACTTAATCTGTCTATGATTTTGCCATATTGAAAGCAAAGCAACATAGAAATAATGGAAGCCATGGAAAACTGGGTTCTCCTATGTACCCCATAATCCAGAAAAAATTAGGTGGTGCCCTTGGATAAGACAGAATATAAGGGAGCTGGGATCAAGAATTAATAAGGCACCTCCCTAGGACCACTTCCCTGTCACCCTAATAAAAATCAAGGTTTTATCAAGTGCAAGGGAAATAAAAAAAAAAGGCCAAGAGATGTTTATGGGCAAGTCAGGCCTGCAGATCAGGTTAGTCTGTGGCACTGCATCACACCTGGACTCCAATACAGACACCTGGGAAGCTGTTTACATGGATACCATGGTAAACCTAAGCAAACCCTAGGAACAAGTTGTTGTACTTGTCAGGTTGGATGAGGCTCTGAGCAACCTCATCGAGTTGAAGATGTCCTTGTTGACTGCAGTGGCTTGGGCTGGATGAGCTTAGAGGGTCCCCTCCTACCCAACCCATTCTATGATTCTCAGGAAGTGCCAGCTCAGAATAAATAACCAGTAAGCACTAATCAGGAATTAAATGATGTGTTATATTAAATGCTTATATATTATATAAATGCTATAAGCATTTATGTTAAAGCAGAAGTGTGATGCCAACTTTCAGCTCTGTAAAAGATGTTTCAATGCACTCAAATTTCATTTTGATCACGCTATTAAAAATTTCCCATTTTTAACGGGAAACCACCTAGATCTAAGGTCTTATGTTTTTAATGAATCTTATGCCAACTACAGCAGAAATTAAGACTTATTAATTAAATTAAGTTGCAGAGTGCACTGCAGGGGCCAAGCAGCAGCTCCAGGGTGTAGCCCTTGTGGGTAGGTGAGGCAGAAACGTACCTCTCACTGTGTGGGCTATGGGTTAGTTTGGCTCAATAAAAGCTCTCTGTGGTTGTAAGAGGGGTAATTATATACTGGTCTCCACATGGTTCACCTTTTCACCTCCTCTCAGTGTTTACTTCACAACCAAAAGCAGCAGAAGCATTTTTCAGATTGTGCTGAAGTTCTAGGCCATGGTTTGTGTCAGGGAATGGAAAATCTCAGTGATTTCAAAGCTTGTGAAGTCTTGTACATAAAATACAATCCAACAGCAAGATGTCCCTCATTAGAGCCATTTCCATGTAAATCACAGAATTTGAATTTCCCATCTTTGCTTACACTAGTTGCAGTTCTAAGCATATCTCAGATGGTATTTGCTCACAGGCAAAAACCAGGATTTTTTTTTTTTCTCTACATTTTCTGCCAGTACATCTGCAGAGCTGTGGAGGTTCATCCCTTCATCTCTCCAAGCTGGGGAGAGCTCTGCACCAACAGCGTGCAGACAACCTTGTTCCAAACAACCTTGCCTTGGAAGGTAATTCCCAGAGAAAACAAGCTGAGAAATCAACAGAAATAATCTTTTTTTTTTAAGGATAGGAAGGAACATGGAGAAGCAAAAGGGAGCAAATGTCACTTTGGAGCTGGATGCCTACACTGAACCACCAAAGTCTGCATGCTGAGGTCATGCTAAAAGCCTGTGGCAGAGGTTGGACCAAATTTATGGTGTTTGATCTCAATCCATATATTTGCTTGACGTTCCTACTTATTACTTTTTAATTGAATTAGGTTAAACATTGAAAAGGTGGTTGAAATAATGGAGTCTGTGCAATTACATTCTCAAGACTAATTTAATTTTATGTTGCAGTACAAAAGAGGCACAGAAGCAGAAAGCACTGCTTCAAGTAATTAGTGCTCTTATTACAGGGATCTATTTATGGGTGAGGATGTGGATATTTTGGGTGATGAGTGGAGTGATACAAAGATAAGCACAGGTGTGTGTATTTCAGCCTTAGATTTCTGTGCTGCTTTATACTCTGAATTTCCTCAAAGCCTGTTTATGTATATTTCATGAACTTGGAAAGCAAGAAAAAAAAACCTGACAGAAGAAGTGGCCAGAGAACAAAATACTGGGCCCCCTGAAAATCTTGGGGCTGGGTTTTTCTCTTCAGAGTTTCAGCCTTTAAGCATGGAGCTTGCCTGCCAGCTGTGATTAGGAAAGTGTCATCAAGCAGGCCTGGACTCTTCACCTGCTTTTGCTCTCTGCAGGTTTAGCTGCTTCCAGAGCCAGCACAACTGATATACTGCTATCTCTCCTGAGCAAACTTGTTCACTCCCTTCCTTAAAAAAAAAAAATAAAATAAAATAGGAGATAATGCAACAGAAATATTGCCAAATGGCTCACAGGTTCTATCCAAACTGCCACAGCTTGTAGCAAATATAGATCATGATTCTTCTGGAGGATTTAGTGCTGTATCTTGCAGGGGTCCTAGGAAGCCCTGCTGACCTCAAGCAGGGATGGGATGTGGTGACCCCTTTGAAGATGAAATCCCTCATGTGAGCTCCTTCAATAGGAAGGAAGTAACAGGATTAATTCTTGTTAATTATTGCTTAGCTAGTACTGTTAAGATTACTATTCCTTGCCACTGTTATTAAATCAAATTAAAACATACTACAGACATCCCATGCAGAGATTATGAAGATGATGGACAGGACTCAGTCATCAGTTATGCTGCATAATCTCCCTGGTGCTGATGAGGTCCTACAGGTATGCACAGAGGCTCTCAGATTAGAGAGAGAAAAAAGGAGGTCTCATTCTTCCATGAAAAAATGTGATGTTTAACTGTACAAATATTGTATTCTCTCTTTAGGGATTTACAAAAAAAAAAAAAAAAACAAAAAACAAACCAAACCAAACAAAACATAAAAAAAAAAAAAGAAACAGCAGCCCCTCAAACCATCAAAGCAATGCCTAGGCTGGTTCTCCAAAACTAAAAATGGGAAAATGGGAAGTGATTCCTGAGCTTTTCTCTTGTTCTTTCACTTCATCAGTTGGACTAATCCATTCCAACAAGCTGAGTACACTACAAAAGCTGAGTAAATCTTCATAGCCACCACCCCTAAAATCTTTAGCTTTACATAGCAAAGTCACTTGCTCTGTGCCATCTGGAATCTGTGCAAAAATAGTCTATAAAAAACCTTTACTTTGCATGCACTTTAGAGCCCAAGGAAGAAAAGCTGTACAGAAGTGTTTGCAGAGTTGCACAGAGACTCTGTGTTTAGAGGGCTGCCTTTAATTTTTAAATACATCTTTGTACATCTTCTGAACCACACAGGTATTTTTTGGCCTCAGAAATGCTTTTTTTTTGTTAGTTTTTTTGTTTTTATTTATTTTTGGCATTAAAGAAGTGCTCAGTGTCACCATTACACCATTAGATTGAAGAAATAAGAACAAATTAGGATGATAATAAAACTGCCAGGATTTTTTTTAGGAAGTTGGTAGGAGCAAAGGGAAACTTGTGTTCCCAGTTGTACATTCAGTCCTCTGTAACAATTTCAGAGGTGTGGGAAGTCTGCTGGAGGCTCTGTCACTGCTGCTCAAACCCAGGAGTACCCCAGATCCCAGGACATTTTATCAGTGTAGCTGGAGCTAGTTGTGCCATTGCTGGGAACTCTAACATGAGTCCCTTCCATCTCAATATACTTTCAGAGAGATGGGTGTCTGCTATTGCCATTTGAGATGGTTTCTAATACTCTTCCCAGCCTCCAGCAGGTGTTCCCCTGAATCCCATGTCTCATCTGCCAGCTCCAGGGATGTGCTGGATGGAGACCTTATCCCACCCACCCTTGGAGTAGGGTACATGACCATGCCTCGTGTGCTGGGATCTGTTTGTGTTCCAAGAGAAAAGCCACAGGAATGACTCCTGGACATTTGGAGGATGAATGCTATTTAGGGAGTGTCACAAAGTATCAGGTCATCCTGCTGTCCCTGCTCCAACAGGGATTGCTACACTCATCAGGCAGAGACTGCCTGGGTGGAAGGGCTGAGCCAGCCTGGGTGCTGCAGAAGGGGAGTTTTCTCTCCCTGCTTTCCTGTTGGTTGTCACCTCCTCCAGCTTCCCCACCCCTTGCACTCCCCTGACCCCTCCATCAGCTGATTCGGGTCACTCGAGTTGGTGGGTAAGTCACCTCAGAGCCAAAGAAAACAAACAACAATAAAAAACGAAGCAAATAACTTCTGGGATGGATGGCTTTGGCTCCCTGAAGGGTCGGGTCTGGCTCGTGGAGGGGTAAGCAGGTTGGTGATGGAGATGGAGTTGGGATGTCTTCTGGCACCCTCCCAAAGGTCCAGGCGAGCCTCTGGGTTGCTGTGGCCAACTCTTACCATGGTGTTCATGATGTTCTTCCCCTCAGGAGCTGAGGGATGGGCAGGGAAAGAAAGATTCCTGAAGGGCTGCAAGGGTGCAAAAGGTGCCGTGTTAATTCTCTTTGGGTTTTGTATATTCCTGAGCAGGCAGGCTGGGTATTGGTTTTAGCAATCTGCTTGGGTTTTTTCTCTTTTTTTTTTACTGCATCACTGACCATCTATCTAGCAATCTATAAGCTGGGGAATGTGGACTGCTACAGCCAAGTGTTGTCCAAGGCTAAGTCTGCAGCAGTGCAAGGTTCCATCCCAAACAGCTTCTCACTAACAGGAACAGAGGGCTGGAAAAGGATTAGCCCTGGGCCAGCTATTCTCCTCAGGAAGAGGCAAGTTCAGCTTTGCTCTGCTTGGTTGACTTGTACTCAAGAGTTTGAGAGGGCTCTGAAGTGATCTCAGGCTGGAAAGCAGGGGTTTCAGTGCTCTGTTTTTAGAGGTCAAGCCATAAGCTGTCACAAGGACATAAGGTAGGATGCAAATAGATTTGTTTAAGCATAAATATGAGCAGAAAGAAAAAAAAAAAAGAGATAAAATCTGGAACTATGAATTTTTCTCCAGCATTTTTAAAGGTGCAGATATTGGGAAAGATCTTTCCATCTAAAAGAATTGCTTTCCCAGAGGAAAACAGAGAAATAGACCACTGTCTTTGATCCCATGCTCCTTTCCCCAGTCATAGAATCACAGAATGATTTGGGTTGGAACCTTAAAGCTCACCCAGTTCCAACCCCCTGCATGGGCAGGGACACCTCCCACCAGCCCAGGTTGCTCCAAGCCCAGTCCAACCTTGGACACTGCCAGGGATGGGGCAGCCACAGCTTCCCTGGGAAACCTGGGACAGGGGCTCACCAACCTCAAATTACAGAATTTCTTCCTAATGTCCAACCTAAATCTC